>NC_048591.1:34360660-35103160 GCF_013265735.2 Oncorhynchus mykiss
CTGTTCTCCTCTCCTGTTCCCACTCTTCCACTTCTCCTCTCCTGTTCCCACTCTTCCTCTTTAGTTCTCCTCTCCTGTTCCCACTCTTCCTCTTCTGTTCTCCTCTCCTGTTCCCACTCTTCCTCTTCTGTTCTCCTCTCCTGTTCACTCTTCCTCTTCTGTTCTCCTCTCCTGTTCCCACTCTTCTGTTCTCCTCTCCTGTCCCCACTCGTCTGTTCTCCTCTCCTGTTCGCACTCTTCCTCTTCTGTTCTCCTCTCCTGTTCCCACTCTTCCTCTTCTGTTCTCCTCTCCTGTTCCCACTCTTCCTCTTCTGTTCTCCTCTCCCGTTCCCACTCTTCCACTTCTCCTCTCCTGTTCCCACTCTTCCTCTTCTGTTCTCCTCTCCTGTTCCCACTCTTCCTCTTCTGTTCTCCTCTCCTGTTCCCACTCTTCCACTTATCCTCTCCTGTTCCCACTCTTCCTCTTTAGTTCTCCTCTCCTGTTCCCACTCTTCCTCTTCTGTTCTCCTCTCCTGTTCCCACTCTTCCTCTTCTGTTCTCCTCTCCTGTTCACTCTTCCTCTTCTGTTCTCCTCTCCTGTTCCCACTCTTCCTCTCCTGTTCCCACTCTCCCTCTCCTGTTCCCACTCTCCCTCTTTAGTTCTCCTCTCCTGTTCACACTCTTCTGTTCTCCTCTCCTGTTCCCACTCTTCCTCTTTAGTTCTCCTCTCCTGTTCCCACTCTTCCACTTCTGTTCTCCTCTCCAGTTCCCACTCTTCCTCTTCTGTTCTCCTCTCCCGTTCCCACTCTTCCACTTCTCCTCTCCTGTTCCCACTCTTCCTCTTCTGTTCTCCTCTCCTGTTCCCACTCTTCCTCTTCAGTTCTCCTCTCCTGTTCCCACTCTTCCTCTTTAGTTCTCCTCTCCTGTTCCCACTCTTCCTCTCTAGTTCTTCTCTCCTGTTCCCACTCTTCCTCTCCTGTTCCCACTCTCCCTCTCCTGTTCCCACTCTCCCTCTTTAGTTCTCCTCTCCTGTTCCCACTCTTCCTCTTCTGTTCTCCTCTCCTGTTCCCACTCTTCCTCTTCTGTTCTCCTCTCCTGTTCCCACTCTTCCTCTTCTGTTCTCCTCTCCTGTTCCCACACTTATGTTCTCCTCTCCTGTTCCCACTCTTCTGTTCTCCTCTCCTGTTCCCACTCGTCTGTTCTCCTCTCCTGTTCCCACTCGTCTGTTCTCCTCTCCTGTTCCCACTCTTCCTCTTCTGTTCTCCTCTCCCGTTCCCACTCTTCATCTTCTGTTCTCCTCTCCTGTTCCCACTCTTCCTCTTCTGTTCTCCTCTCCCGTTCCCACTCTTCCACTTCTCCTCTCCTGTTCCCACTCTTCCTCTTCTGTTCTCCTCTCCTGTTCCCACTCTTCCTCTTCTGTTCTCCTCTCCTGTTCCCACTCTTCCACTTCTCCTCTCCTGTTCCCACTCTTCCTCTTCCACTTCTCCTCTCCTGTTCCCACTCTTCCTCTTCTGTTCTCCTCTCCTGTTCCCACTCTTCCTCTTCTGTTCTCCTCTCCTGTTCACTCTTCCTCTTCTGTTCTCCTCTCCTGTTCCCACTCTTCTGTTCTCCTCTCCTGTTCCCAATCGTCTGTTCTCCTCTCCTGTTCCCACTCTTCCTCTTCTGTTCTCCTCTCCTGTTCCCACTCTTCCTCTTCTGTTCTCCTCTCCTGTTCCCACTCTTCCTCTTCTGTTCTCCTCTCCCGTTCCCACTCTTCCACTTCTCCTCTCCTGTTCCCACTCTTCCTCTTCTGTTCTCCTCTCCTGTTCCCACTCTTCCACTTCTCCTCTCCTGTTCCCACTCTTCCTCTTCCACTTCTCCTCTCCTGTTCCCACTCTTCCTCTTCTGTTCTCCTCTCCTGTTCCCACTCTTCCTCTTCTGTTCTCCTCTCCTGTTCACTCTTCCTCTTCTGTTCTCCTCTCCTGTTCCCACTCTTCTGTTCTCCTCTCCTGTTCCCAATCGTCTGTTCTCCTCTCCTGTTCCCACTCTTCCTCTTCTGTTCTCCTCTCCTGTTCCCACTCTTCCTCTTCTGTTCTCCTCTCCTGTTCCCACTCTTCCTCTTCTGTTCTCCTCTCCCGTTCCCACTCTTCCACTTCTCCTCTCCTGTTCCCACTCTTCCTCTTCTGTTCTCCTCTCCTGTTCCCACACTTATGTTCTCCTCTCCTGTTCCCACTCTTCTGTTCTCCTCTCCTGTTCCCACTCGTCTGTTCTCCTCTCCTGTTCCCACTCGTCTGTTCTCCTCTCCTGTTCCCACTCTTCCTCTTCTGTTCTCCTCTCCCGTTCCCACTCTTCATCTTCTGTTCTCCTCTCCTGTTCCCACTCTTCCTCTTCTGTTCTCCTCTCCCGTTCCCACTCTTCCACTTCTCCTCTCCTGTTCCCACTCTTCCTCTTCTGTTCTCCTCTCCTGTTCCCACTCTTCCTCTTCTGTTCTCCTCTCCTGTTCCCACTCTTCCACTTCTCCTCTCCTGTTCCCACTCTTCCTCTTCCACTTCTCCTCTCCTGTTCCCACTCTTCCTCTTCTGTTCTCCTCTCCTGTTCCCACTCTTCCTCTTCTGTTCTCCTCTCCTGTTCACTCTTCCTCTTCTGTTCTCCTCTCCTGTTCCCACTCTTCTGTTCTCCTCTCCTGTTCCCAATCGTCTGTTCTCCTCTCCTGTTCCCACTCTTCCTCTTCTGTTCTCCTCTCCTGTTCCCACTCTTCCTCTTCTGTTCTCCTCTCCTGTTCCCACTCTTCCTCTTCTGTTCTCCTCTCCCGTTCCCACTCTTCCACTTCTCCTCTCCTGTTCCCACTCTTCCTCTTCTGTTCTCCTCTCCTGTTCCCACTCTTCCTCTTCTGTTCTCCTCTCCTGTTCCCACTCTTCCACTTCTCCTCTCCTGTTCCCACTCTTCCTCTTTAGTTCTCCTCTCCTGTTCCCACTCTTCCTCTTCTGTTCTCCTCTCCTGTTCCCACTCTTCCTCTTCTGTTCTCCTCTCCTGTTCACTCTTCCTCTTCTGTTCTCCTCTCCTGTTCCCACTCTTCCACTTCTGTTCTCCTCTCCTGTTCCCACTCTTCCTCTTCTGTTCTCCTCTCCTGTTCACACTCTTCTGTTCTCCTCTCCTGTTCCCACTCTTCCTCTTTAGTTCTCCTCTCCTGTTCCCACTCTTCCACTTCTGTTCTCCTCTCCTGTTCCCACTCTTCCTCTTCTGTTCTCCTCTCCTGTTCACACTCTTCCTCTTCTGTTCTCCTCTCCTGTTCACACTCTTCTGTTCTCCTCTCCTGTTCCCACTCTTCTGTTCTCCTCTCCTGTTCCCACTCTTCCTCTTCTGCTCTCCTCTCCGGCATGTGTGATTGACTGGGGTGAGTGTGAAGGGGGAGTGGGAGGGACAGGGGGAGTGTTGGGCATACTCAGGTACGGTGTGTGGTAAGAACACATGTAGAGAGACTCGAGGAACAACAAGAGATGTCAGGGGTCAGAGGGCAGAGGACGGTATGCTGCCCACACACACCCATACTGCATGTCATCATCCCAGACACACACACACACACACCGGCCAACGGCACAATATATTAGTACATGATGGAACAGGGATGGATAGAAACAACGGTACAATAGGCCTAGGCATGGTAGAGGTGACATTACACACTCACACACCAATAAACACACACCTTCACCACCTCATCCTGCAGCATCCATCTTAATAGTAAGGTTAAAATAACTGCCGTAATGGGGCTATGATTAAAAAAGAGGCCACGTTTTGACAATAATTAAGACAAGCTGTAGCAGTATCAGGCAGTGAGAGCAATTAGAATAATTTGTCAGTGGAGAGGGTGGCTGTAAGGAGATGTAACTTACCAGGAGGATTATTTCAGCACAGCTCTTTCCCTCTCTCCCAGATATTAGTCTAGCTCTAATTGACATATAAAATAATAGAAGACAGCTGGAATAGCAGACAGCAGCACTTCAAATCAATACAGGTGTCCCTAAATGAATTATTTTGACATTGTAATGCTCCTGTATTATTCCTCTGTGGGCTCTCTGAGACTCCTCTCCTCTCCCCTGAGATGTGCTCCTGTTACTGTCTCCAAGCAGGAATATTAAGTGGGGTTAGCACTTAGCTTGCTCTGCTCACACCAAGCCAAATAAATATGCAGGAATTAGTTCCAGCCTCGTGCACAGTCAAAGTAAGTCACCACCAGCATTCTAGCTGCATCAAAACAAGTAGTTTCACCACACACTGATACAGAGAAGACCACAGCCGATTCATATTGATGAGAATAAACAAATATTTGAGCATAAAAATACAAAAACACACAGATAAACAAAGACCCCCCCCCCACACACACTACCTCACAAACACACACACACCCTCCCTCCCTGTGGTTTCAGCTCAGACATCAGTCATTAGGGGTGAAGATGCACCAGGCAAGACAGAGCAGGAAGGCAGGAAGGAGCCATCAGCCTCTCTATCCAAATCACACCAGTCAGTACATCTCTACTCTCCTTCAGTCAGAACCTTTCTAGTCTCCTCCAGTCAGTACATCTCTAGTCTCATCCAGTCAGTACATCTAGTCTCCTCCAGTCAGTACATCTCTACTCTCCTCCAGTCAGAACCTTTCTAGTCTCCTCCAGTCAGTGCATCTCTACTCTCCTCCAGTCAGTACATCTAGTCTCCTCCAGTCAGTACATCTCTACTCTCCTCCAGTCAGAACCTTTCTAGTCTCCTCCAGTCAGTACATCTCTACTCTCCTCCAGTCAGTACATCTCTAGTCTCCTCCAGTCAGTACATCTAGTCTCCTCCAGTCAGTACATCTCTACTCTCCTCCAGTCAGAACCTTTCTAGTCTCCTCCAGTCAGTACATCTCTAGTCTCCTCCAGTCAGTACATCTCTAGTCTCCTCCAGTCAGTACATCTCTAGTCTCCTCCAGTCAGTACATCTAGTCTCCTCCAGTCAGTACATCTCTACTCTCCTCCAGTCAGAACCTTTCTAGTCTCCTCCAGTCAGTGCATCTCTACTCTCCTCCAGTCAGTACATCTAGTCTCCTCCAGTCATAACCTTTCTAGTCTCCTCCAGTCAGTACATCTCTAGTCTCCTCCAGTCAGTACATCTCTAGTCTCCTCCAGTCAGTACATCTCTAGTCTCCTCCAGTCAGTACATCTCTAGTCTCCTCCAGTCAGTACATCTCTAGTCTCCTCCAGTCAGTACATCGCTAGTCTCCTCCAGTCAGTACATCTCTAGTCTCCTCCAGTCAGTACATCTCTAGTCTCCTCCAGTCAGAACCTTTCTAGTCTCCTCCAGTCAGTACATCTAGTCTCGTCCAGTCAGTACATCTCTAGTCTCCTCCAGTCAGTACATCTCTAGTCTCCTCCAGTCAGTACATCTCTAGTCTCCTCCAGTCAGTACATCTCTAGTCTCCTCCAGTCAGAACCTTTCTAGTCTCCTCCAGTCAGTACATCTAGTCTCCTCCAGTCAGTACATCTCTAGTCTCCTCCAGTCAGTACATCTCTAGTCTCCTCCAGTCAGTACATCTCTAGTCTCCTCCAGTCAGTACATCTCTAGTCTCCTCCAGTCAGTACATCTAGTCTCCTCCAGTCAGTACATCTCTAGTCTCCTCCAGTCAGTACATCTCTAGTCTCCTCCAGTCAGTACATCTAGTCTCCTCCCTTTAGATCCCACCAGTCAGTACATCTCTATTCTCCTCCCTATAGATCCTACCAGTCAGTACATCTCTAGTCTCCTCCAGTCAGTACATCTCTAGTCTCCTCCAGTCAGTACATCTAGTCTCCTCCAGTCAGTACACCTCTAGCATTCTGCTACTCACACATCAGCAGCAGCTGGTTGGGGGCTCATATGTTTCTGTTGTGGTACCTGTCACTTTCCCCCCTCTTCATCACTCCAGCGGCTGGTGGCTTTTTAATCATTCCCCACCCCAGGACACTGCCAGGACCCAGGACACTCCAGAATTACAGTAGTAGAAAGGTCACCTCTATGACTGTCCAATTAGAATGTAATTATAAATGCACGCCACGCGTCCAACCTCAACGCCCCTCACTGTGTGGTAAATCCTCATGCCTTGCCATGGAAACACATCCACTCAGAGTGCAGGCTGGTGGGTTGTGTGTCTAAAGAATTCAAAATGGCAGATTGGTCTGAGCTCTGATGGCTGACGATTCTACCTATTGATGAAGACCCTTGCTATGTCTTTAAGTTGAACATGTGAATAGTCATTGGTTGTGAATAGACATCGGGATGAGTATAGACGACCTATAGACGACCCCAGGTCATCATCAGTCCTGACCCCCAGTCGACCCTCTGATGACCCCAGGGCTCTGATCAATCTGCTCTCCAATCAGGATCACATCAGGGATGGCCTTTTACCCCCCCAGTCATTACTCTAACACCACTCTACTGCCCTCTACAGCACTTAGTCCCCCCCCCCAAACACACACACACGCACAGGCTATATAGTTATGTAGAGAGTACCATTCAGTAATGAGGCTATAGAGTCATGTAGAGGGTACCATTCAGTAATCAGGCTATAGAGTCATGTAGAGGGTACCATTCAGTAATGAGGCTATAGAGTCATGTAGAGGGTACCATTCAGTAATCAGAACACATTGGATTCAGTTAGTATTGAGTCAGTGTGAGTGGAGCCTAGGTCTTAGCGGTGGAGGCAGACAGGACAGGGCTAGGGAGAGACCGACAGACTGACAGACAAGACAGGGCTAGGGAGAGACCGACAGACTGACAGACAAGACAGGGCTAGGGAGAGACCGACAGACTGACAGACAGGACAGGGCTAGGGAGAGACCGACAGACTGACAGACAAGACAGGGCTAGGGAGAGACCGACAGACTGACAGACAGGACAGGGCTAGGGAGAGACCGACAGACTGACAGACAAGACAGGGCTAGGGAGAGACCGACAGACTGACAGACAAGACAGGGCTAGGGAGAGACCGACAGACTGACAGACAAGACAGGGCTAGGGAGAGACCGACAGACTGACAGACAAGACAGGGCTAGGGAGAGACCAACAGACAAGACAGGGCTAGGGAGAGACCGACAGACAAGACAGGGCTAGGGAGAGACCGACAGACTGACAGACAAGACAGGGCTAGGGAGAGACCGACAGACTGACAGACAAGACAGGGGCTGATGAGAGACAGACAGACAGAAAGACAGGACAGAGCTAACAAGAGACTGGGTCAGTGAGCTTTGAGCCTCTGGTGGGCCGATCCTTCACAATTAGATAAAGTGACAGTTCAGCTGTGTGCTCATGACACAACTAGACCATGGCCACAGCACTGCTGTGAGCCCCACATCCCCTCTGTACAATAGTCTGGGCTGGACCCCAAGTTCACAACACCCCTCAACACCCCCCAACTCTCCAACCACAGAGAGATGAGCCAAGGAGAAGTGGGAGTAGAGGGGACCAGAATGACTCTGGTTCTCCCTCTCCCTTCCTTCCCATTCTAACTCCCCTTTCCCTCTCTCCAGTAGGAAGTGAATGGGTATGAGAGGCTGTTTGACTCAGTCATGGACGGCCAACTCTCAGTCTGACATCTGATGTTGTCAAGAGTTGCTGTGACGATCTGGCAAATCCATTGAACTTTGGCCCGACGGATCAGAACTCATGAACCTGAGATGGGGGGTGCTGGGTGGGGGGTTGTGGGGAGGTGGGGGTCAAATATCCTCTGGCACCTGTCATAGCCGGATCGTCTTCCTGTGTAGAGATAATAGGCCAGCGCGTACCAGAGTGCAGGAGGGGGAGGGGCTGGGGGAGGGGCTGGGGAGCCAGGTTGCAGGCTGTCAGGGCGCGGGCTCAGGACCTGTGATTAATGAGGATGGGCGTTTATCCACAGGAACCCAGCAACACATGCCACACTGGTGTCAACAACACAAGCACCCCCCCACTCCACCTGCTATACTGGGACTGGGCCTGAGCTGGTGGACCTGGTGTCACAACACACTGGCACTGGTCTGCTCCCACACTGCCCTGCACTGGCACCAGTTTACACACACCGCGTACACGCACCTCCACACAGGAGCTGGAGCAGTCTTGTCCAAGAGGTCTAGCCACTGTCCTGCCTCATTCATCCTGAGCCTGAGTGAGAGTGACCATCTAGTGTTGGATTTCTCCCTGGGTGCCACACCAGACGGGTGTGTGAAGTAAGGAGGATGACAGGCAGGAGTGAAGGGGCGTGTGGGACACCCAGCTGGGGTGTGGACCAGGGTAGTCAGTCCCCTCCGCCTGGCTGACATCTGCCACTCAAATAAGTTAACGATGCAACGTCCCTAAAACTGACCCTCCCCCATGTCTGACTGAATGTTAAAAATACACAGGAACCAGAAAGGGCCCAGGAAGAGCCAGGGGGGTAGGAGAGTGGTTCGGAGGTGGGTGCTGTGAGGAAGGTATGATGGGGAGAGGGGATGAGGACTATTTATGACTCCTGCCCCCCTCCTCCCTCCTACCTCCTGCCCCTGTCTCATTCCTTCCCTTCTTTCTCCCCCTCCTGCCCTTGTCTCATTCCCTCCCTCCTTTCTCCCCCTCCTGCCCTTGTCTCATTCCCTCCCTCCTTTCTCCCCCTCCTGCCCTTGTCTCATTCCCTCCCTCCTGCCCTTGTCTCATTCCCTCCCTCCTTTCTCCCCCTCCTGTCCTTGTCTCATTCCCTCCCTCCTTTCTCCCCCTCCTGCCCTTGTCTCATTCCCTCCCTCCTTTCTCCCCCTGTCTCATTCCTTTCCTTCCTACTCCCCCTCCTGCCCTTGTCTCAGTCCCTCCCTCCTTTCTCCCCCTCCTGCCCTTGTCTCATTCCCTCCCTCCTTTCTCCCCCTCCTGCCCTTGTCTCATTCCCTCCCTCCTTTCTCCCCCTCCTGCCCTTGTCTCATTCCCTCCATTCTTTCTCCCCCTCCTGCCTTTGTCTCTTTCCCTCCCTCCTTTCTCCCCCTCCTGCCTTTGTCTCATTCCCTCCATTCTTTCTCCCCCTCCTGCCTTTGTCTCATTCCCTCCCTCCTTTCTCCCCCTCCTGGCTTTGTCTCATTCCCTCCATTCTTTCTCCCCCTCCTGCCTTTGTCTCATTCCCTCCCTCCTTTCTCCCCCTCCTGCCCTTGTCTCAGTCCCTCCCTCCTTTCTCTCCCTCCTGCCCTTGTCTCATTCCCTCCCTTCTTTCTCCCCCTCCTGCCTTTGTCTCATTCCCTCCCTTCTTTCTCTCCCTCCTGCCCTTGTCTCATTCCCTCCCGTCTTTCTCTCCCTCCTGCCTTTGTCTCATTCCCTCCATTCTTTCTCCCCCTCCTGCCTTTGTGTCATTCCCTCCCTCCTTTCTCCCCCTCCTGCCTTTGTCTCATTCCCTCCATTCTTTCTCCCCCTCTTGCCTTTGTCTCATTCTCTCCCTCCTTTTTCCCCCTTCTGCCCATTTCATTCCCTCCCTTCTTTCTCCCCCTCCTGCCCCTGTCTCATTCCCTCCATTCTTTCTCCCCATCCTACCTATGATTCCCTCCCTCCCTTCTCCCCCTCCTGCCCCTGTCTCATTCCCTCCGCATCATCCTTAATCGAGTCAAGTGACTTATTAAGGCTTATGAGAAAAGCAGCTAATTTCATTAGCAGCCAGTCAGTGTGCTGCTATCTGATTCTTCATGCCCTGAGGGGGTGGAGTTGGCTGCACTGGGTGTTGGACTCAAATGGTTATCATATATAGACAGTTGGGGAGCAGCAATTTGGGGGATAAGGGAGCGATGGGGGAGGTGCGGGTAGGAGGTAGAGGCAAGTCGCTGGGGGGAGATAACAGTCACTGCAATGACTGAGATAGTAGATATTTAGTCAAGGCATTAAAGGGTAATTTTCCCTCTTCAATATTAATGCATGGCATTGTGCATGATATCTTATAGGTTATTAAAACTAAAGCCTCTCATGGTAGTCTCAGAGTACTGTATTTCTCTGAAAGTTTTCCTTTGGGTAGATAAACAGACAGTGCTGGACTAACCATCAATACATATGTGCATATAACCTTCAGCACCAAACAGACATAACCCTTACCCATTCTCCCTGGCTGTAGAGAGCTTACTGGCCCTCACTGGGGTGAGCAGCACAGCAGCCATGGTGCTTAGCACTCTGAGCAGGCCAAACTGCTGCTCCTATCTCTGAACTATAGTCCCTGTGACACAGGCCTAACCCTGCCTGCTCCAGCTACGTCACCTCTATACATCTCCCAATATGACCAGATCTAACGGTATTAGAGACGTATGCTAGGAACAATCTGCAGACTGGCTAATGAACAGTTCCTGTTCTGTCTTCCAGCCTGACCAGGGGTCAGGAGATGGTCAATCAATGGTCACCCAGAGTTCAAATCCAGTGGTAGGTGGAGGTCAACCTTATCTGGTCCCAACATGGTGAAACCATCCTAATGGCCGTTGCACTGGTTGTAATGGCGATAAATCACAGATGGATAGTTAGCGGGGTTTCGTCAGGTTGTGTCAGTTTTAACCCACAATCTCAGATAAGCAATGTAATTCACTTTATGTTGTATCCAATCTTTTATTCAGCCTACTTATGTTCATTTAGAATTAGTCAACCAAGATAGTAGGGTTGAGAAATTATGTGAACTTTCTATAAATTCCCTGGTCTTCCCGAAATACCGGTTTGAGGATTCCCAGAATCAGGAGGGAATAAGCAGGAAATCCGTAATCCTCCATCCAGGAAGTCTAGGAAACCAAGAAATGTATTAAAAGTTCCCAGATTTTTTTAACCCTACGGGGAAAGTGAGCAAGAGGGTCATGGGAGTATTTTAGCGCTCTCTCTCTCTATCATTTTATTGACAAGGTATTCCACACAAAACTCTCAAATACGCCTACGACTTGCATTATTTATGCTCCCAGTTCAGTTATTTCTAAGTGTGAGTATTTGTGTTTATATGTGCTGTTATGTGCACATGTGGGTGTGTGTGGTATAGGAACGTTTGACTAAAAACATGCAATTACTCTAATAACACATCACTAATTGCCGCTGTGTTCCAAGTCTCCTGTTTTGAATCATATCATTTTCCATCACCTCCATCACACCAGCATCAGCAGCAGCCAAATGGATATGCATAAAGTGTCAGGGCCATAATTAATGTGTCAGTTCTGTTCAATGCAAAGAAAACACCACTGGGACCTCTAAAAGTAAGAGGGGGAAAGCAGGCGTTTAAATGTCTTGTTTAATGCCTGGGCATGGCTTATGAAGGCCAATTAAGAGGTTATTTTCAGCTCCATTACAACATGGCATCTTGGGGTTCCTTTCCCCCTCACCACATCATTTATGATGCTGCCTCAAACGGGCACATGTTCAGCCTGCCAGTTGGATGGCGGAGAGGGACTTTAGAGTCTGCTGCAGGATGTGTGCATGAGAGAGAGTGTGTGTGTGATTGCTTTATGCACTTCCAAACACACCCATGTTCCTGCGTGCTCGCGTGTGTGTGTGTGTGTGTGTGTGTGTGTGTGTGTGTGTGTGTGTGTGTGCGTGCGTGTGTGTGTGCGTGCTCGCGTGTGTGTGTGTGTGTGTGTGTGTGTGTGTGTGCGTGCGTGTGTGTGTGCGTGTGCGTGTGTGTGTGGCCCAGTATGAGTGTGAAACAGGAGAGCGTTAATGGCTTTTAAAGATGAAGTCAAATGAGACGTCAGTCAGCCGCACCCCCCTGGTAATCACTCAGTGTCATTAGATTTCATTTCCTGGAGTAACGGGATCTCTGTAGATCCAAGACAAATCCCTGCAATTACAGTCAAGTCTTCACATGATTCAGTGCCCTCATTTCTGTGTGTGTGTGTGAGAGAGAGGGAGAAAGAGAGAGTGTGTGTGTGTGTGTGTGTGTGTGTGTGTGTGTGTGTGTGTGTGAGAGAGAGAGGGAGAAAGAGAGAGTGTGTGTGTGTGTGTGTGTGTGTGTGTGTGTGTGTGTGTGTGTGTGTGTGTGTGTGTGTGTGTGTGTGTGTGTGTGAGAGAGAGAGGGAGAAAGAGAGAGTGTGTGCGTGATGGCATAATTCACATTACAGTAGGTGAATAAATCCAATAAAGCAACATATTAAAAAAGAAAAAATCACTGATGTGTCAATGTTTTACAATTCTGAGAAAGTCTACACTCTCTTGGGGTCTGTAATGGGTAGGTCAAGTGAAGAAAAAATATATATATATACACTGTATATTGCGGTGGTACAGTGCTTGCAAAATGTGAGTGCAAACACACACACACCTGCATAATAGCTTTGCCCTGGACAGTGTAGAGCATGGGGCCAGGGAGAGGTGCTGTGTAGATAAGACTCTGCTTAGCATTTGAATAGAGCGTTCTGATTTCTATGCAGTTGGCCTTTGGTCTCGCTGCTGCTTGAGCATGGCAAGTCTGTGTGCATGTCTGGGTTGTACAGTGCCAACCCATAGGCAGGCTCATCATATCTGGCACTCTGCAGTGTCTGTCTGTCTGCATAGCTGACTGACTGGATGAAGAATATTCAGTCTGGCTACAGTAGGTGGTAATCACCCCTAAAGCTGTGGCACCAGGTGGCCACAAATACCCCAACTCCCACAGTCAAATCACCATGTGATGTCATCTTCTTGCACCTGACCCACCGCAAACACCCCGTCCCCCAGTATGAGTATTTTTTATTTCTTTACTTTACTATTTCTTTACACACACACACACACACACACACACACACACACACACACACACACACACACACACACCTTTTTTCGCACTATTGGTTAGAGTCTGTAAGTAAGCATTTCACTGTAAGGTTGTATTCGGCGCACGTGACAAACAAACTTCGATTTGATTTGATATGACATCATCTCTGTGTACCTGTCTGTGTGACTCCAGGCCTATGCTGTCCTCTGGTCCCTGCAGGGGATGTGCTGTCCACTGGTCCCTACAGGGGATGTGCTGTCCACTGGTCCCTACAGGGGATGTGCTGTCCTCTGGTCCCTGCAGGGGATGTGCTGTCCACTGGTCCCTACAGGGGATGTGCTGTCCACTGGCCCTACAGGGGATGTGCTGTCCACTGGTCCCTGCAGGGGATGTGCTGTACACTGGTCCCTGCAGGGGATGTGCTGTACACTGGTCCATGCAGGGGATGTGCTGTACACTGGTCCCCACAGGGGATGTGCTGTACACTGGTCCCTGCAGGGGATGTGCTGTACACTGGTCCCCACAGGGGATGTGCTGTACACTGGTCCCTGCAGGGGATGTGCTGTCCCCTCTAGAGCCCTGGGAGATGGTTCACATGATGGCCACTCACATCAGGCTCAGCAGGGATGTTTACGTGTTTTGCAGTAGAGGAACTCTGTCCTGTGCTGAACTTGTGTCTGATCCCAGAGCAGCTTGACAGAGACATCACCTAAACGCGCTGTCCCCCTAGATAAACACAATATATATATATGTCCACACCTTCAAGAGATCACCACAAGGAATAACACATTGAGACCTGCTATAACTCTAGCAGGGGCCAGAGCTAGGGGCCAGTTGGAGGGCCAGTTGGAGCTCACACACACACACACACACACACACACACACACACACACACACACACACACACACAGTATAGAGATACTGATGAGAGAAAGGGGACACCACACTGTCACTGTCACTTGTTGTCACTTCAAAGACTGACTGGCTGACCATCCACAGTGTGCATGTGTGTTTGGGGCGGGTTATGTGTGTTTGGGGCGGGTTATGTGTGTTTGGGGGGTTATGTGTGTGGGGGGGGTTACGGGTGTGTGTGCGTGGGTGGGGGTTATGTGTGTGTGTGGGGGGTACGGGGGGGGGGTATGTGTGTGTGGGGGGTTATGTGTGTGTGTGTGTGGGGGGGTATGTGTGTGCGGGGGGGTTATGTGTGTTTGCGTGTGTGTGTGTTTGTGTGTGTGTGTGTGTGGGGGGGGGGGGGGTGTATGTGTGTGTGGGGGGTTGTGTGTGTCTGAGAGTCTCTGTCTCCAATAATGTCTATCCATCAGAGTGCCAGGGAGCAGTCAGCCCTGACGCCTTTAAACCATCACTGCCACACACTCCATACTGTACGTCTCTTTAAACCATCAGTCTCTCACACTCCGTACTGTACGTCTCTTTAAACCATCACTCCGTACTGTACGCCTCTTTAAACCATCACTCCGTACTGTATGCCTCTTTAAACCATCAGTCTCTCACACTCCGTACTGTACGTCTCTTTAAACCATCACTCCGTACTGTACGCCTCTTTAAACCATCAGTCTCTCACACTCCGTACTGTACGTCTCTTTAAACCATCAGTCTCTCACACTCCATACTGTACGCCTCTTTAAACCATCAGTCTCTCACACTCCGTACTGTACGTCTCTTTAAACCATCACTCCGTACTGTACGCCTCTTTAAACCATCAGTCTCTCACACTCCGTACTGTACGTCTCTTTAAACCATCACTCCGTACTGTACGCCTCTTTAAACCATCAGTCTCTCACACTCCGTACTGTACGTCTCTTTAAACCATCAGTCTCTCACACTCCATACTGTACGCCTCTTTAAACCATCACTCCCTCACACTCCGTACTGTACGTCTCTTTAAACCATCAGTCTCTCACACTCCATACTGTACGCCTCATTAAACCATCACTCCCTCACACTCCGTACTGTACGTCTCTTTAAACCATCAGTCTCTCACACTCCATACTGTACGCCTCTTTAAACCATCAGTCTCTCACACTCCATACTGTACGTCTCTTTAAACCATCAGTCTCTCACACTCCGTACTGTACGTCTCTTTAAACCATCACTCCGTACTGTACGCCTCTTTAAACCATCACTCCGTACTGTACGCCTCTTTAAACCATCAGTCTCTCACACTCCGTACTGTACGTCTCTTTAAACCATCACTCCGTACTGTACGCCTCTTTAAACCATCACTCCCTCACACTCCGTACTGTACGTCTCTTTAAACCATCACTCCCTCACACTCCGTACTGTACGCCTCTTTAAACCATCACTCCCTCACACTCCGTACTGTACGCCTCTTTAAACCATCACTCCGTACTGTACGTCTCTTTAAACCATCTGTCTCTCACACTCCGTACTGTACGTCTCTTTAAACCATCACTCCGTACTGTAAGTCTCTTTAAACCATCACTCCGTAATGTACGTCTCTTTAAACCATCACTCCGTACTGTACGTCTCTTTAAACCATCAGTCCGTACTGTAAGTCTCTTTAAACCATCACTCCGTACTGTACGTCTCTTTAAACCATCACTCCGTACTGTACGTCTCTTTAAACCATCAGTCTCTCACACTCCGTACTGTACGTCTCTTTAAACCATCACTCCGTACTGTAAGTCTCTTTAAACCATCACTCCGTACTGTACGTCTCTTTAAACCATCAGTCTCTCACACTCCGTACTGTACGTCTCTTTAAACCATCAGTCTCTCACACTCCGTACTGTACGTCTCTTTAAACCATCACTCCCTCACACTCCGTACTGTCCGTCTCTTTAAACCATCACGCCGTACTGTACGTCTCTTTAAACCATCACTCCATACTGTACGTCTCTTTAAACCATCACTCCGTACTGTACGTCTCTTTAAACCATCACTCCGCACTGTACGTCTCTTTAAACCATCACTCCGTACTGTACGTCTCTTTAAACCATCACTCCGCACTGTACATCTCTTTAAACCATCACTCCGTACTGTACGTCTCTTTAAACCATCAGTCTCTCACACTCCGTACTGTACGTCTCTTTAAACCATCACTCCCTCACACTCCGTACTGTACGTCTCTTTAAACCAGGGTTGTCAAACTCAAATACCCAGTGGGCCAAAATGTAAAACCTGAACAAAGTCACGGGCCAACATTGAACAAATTAACCTTTTAATATGGACCCAAACAAGTTTTGCTTTAACATTGAATATGGAACAAGCATCGCTTATTACCATACAATATATAATTTAATAGTGGAGACATGCAAAATCGAATTTCAAATGAAAAAACACATCAATGGCATTCATTTATTAAATAAATACAATTTAAATAAAAATTGTATGCCTCTTTTCTATTTGCAGCCTTCTGATTTAAATACCAAAATAAACTTTTTCCACTGGCTAATAATTTTACAAATAAAATGATAATAAATCAATCAACCATTCAAGCCCATGCCTTGTAGCAAGAAAAAGTGCATAAAGAAAACGTTAATTATTGCACACTGGTCTAATCTGATGTGCCCAAGCCAGATACCTGGCATCTCTTCTTGGATGCTAGTTCATCAATGTCTGGGCTCAAGCTCTGAGCTGAAGAAATCCTCAGTATCGAGCGAAGATGTTCATCAGTCAGACGTCTCCTGTGAGTTGTTTTGGTCATCTTCATCGAGGAGAAAAGTTGCTCGCATAGATAAGTGCTGCCGAACATGGAGAGCATCTGAGCAGCTTGGGTGCGGAGCTGAGGCATTGTGTCAGGGATGAACCGTGGAAACTGTGCGGCGCCCACAGCATCATACTTTGACTTCAGCGTGTCGTTGCACTGGAGTTCAATCAGCTCCATTTGGATGTTGGTTGGTGCATTTTCCACATCAACTGCGAAGGGATTACTAAGCAGTTCAAACTTGCATTTCTGGGCATCGAAGTCGGCAAATCGCCGGCTAAACTCAGCGGCGAGAACACTGAGTATTTCAGCAAACTGTGCGCATGGGAACACGGCGGTAGAGATCTGCGCTTTTATGGATTGGCAGCAGGGAAAATGGCAAGGGTTTCCTTGCAGCATCTGATTCTCCCAAAGGCACAGTTTAGTTTTGAAGGCCCTCACTGCAGCGTACATGTCTGTGATGATGCGCCCCCGCCCCTGAAGCTGCAGGTTCAGCGCATCGAGATGGCTCGAGATGTCACAGAGAAAGGCCAGCTCACACAGGAACTTTTGCTCCCGGAGCTCTGCTGTATCCTTCCCTTTGGTTTCCAGGAATTGACATATTTCCTCACGCAGCTCGAAACATCTGTTCAGTACTTTTCCTCTGCTTAGCCATCTCACCTCTGTGTGATACGGCACGTCTGCGTATTCCGAACCACACTCCTACAGAAAAGATTTAAACTGGCGGTGATTTAGACCTTTGGCTCTTATAAAGTTAACTACCTGTGTTACTGTGGTCATAACATGTTCCATCTTTAGGGCTTTGGCACACAGTGCTTCCTGATGTATGATGCAGTGGTAAACAGTTAGCTCACCTGCACAGTTCTCTTCCCGCATCTTCTCCCGAACCATGCCCACCAGTCCACTCTTTTTACCGCACATCGCTGGCGCACCATCTGTCGTTAATCCAACGAGTTTATCCCACGGCAGCTTTATTTCAGTTACACATTTGGAAACCTCCTCAAAGATTTCCTTTCCTGTGGTTGTGCCATGCATTGATTTGAATCCTAATAGCTCCTCCGTAACACACAGATTTGAGTCCACTCCACGGATGAAGACTGACAGCTGAGCAGTATCAGATGCGTCGCAGCTCTCATCCACAGCGAGGGAGAACGCAACAAAATCTTTTCCCTTTTCCATCAGCTGGTCATACAGATTGGTGGCAAGATCACATGTGCGATCAGCTACTGTGTTCCTGCTCAGGCTCACGTTTGAAAATGCTTGTTTTTTCTCTGGGCATACGAGGTCACAAACCTTCATCATGCACTTTTTCATGAACTCTCCCTCATTAAAGGGCCGGGCTGATTTTGCGATCTCTGCTGCCACTATATAACTAGCCTTTACAGCAGCCTCACTTTGTGATGTGGCTTTTTTAAACATATTCTGTTGTGAAACCAAACTTATTTTCATCTCCTCGACTCAAAGGAGCCAGAAAGTAATGTCCAGGTCCTTGTATTTGTCATGGTGTTTCGTTTCATAGTGTCGTCTAATGTTGTACTCCTTACTTACAGCCACGTTGACTCCACAAACAAGACAAACAGGTTTGTATTTTACATATGTAAACAGATATTCTGCCTCCCACTTGTCCAGAAAGCTCCTGTTTTCTGCCTTTCTTTTCGCCATTTTTGGGAAGGGTTAGCTCGCTGACAGTTGTAGCGTCTATGTTGCTATGACTACTGTCACAGAGGAGAGAGCGTTTCTGGGTCCTGTCCTGATTGGCGCGCGAAAACAGCAGAGCATTATGGGATTCGTAGTATTAGTGGTGAATGCGCTGTATAATACCGGCGGGCCAGCTCTAGTAGTAATTTGGTATTGTCTCGCGGGCCAAATATAATTACCCCGCGGGCCAAATTTGGCCCACGGGCCAGAGTTTGACACCCATGCTTTAAACCATCAGTCTCTCACACTCCGTACTGTACGTCTCTTTAAACCATCACTCCCTCACACTCCGTACTGTACGTCTCTTTAAACCATCACTCCCTCACACTCCGTACTGTACGTCTCTTTAAACCATCACTCCCTCACACTCCGTACTGTACATCTCTTTAAACCATCAGTCTCTCACACTCCGTACTGTACGTCTCTTTAAACCATCACTCCCTCACACTCCATACTGTACGTCTCTTTAAACCATCAGTCTCTCACACTCCGTACTGTACGTCTCTTTAAACCATCATTCTCTCACACTCCGTACTGTCCGTCTCTTTAAACCATCACTCCGTACTGTACGTCTCTTTAAACCATCACTCCATACTGTACGTCTCTTTAAACCATCAGTCTCTCACACTCCGTACTGTACGTCTCTTTAAACCATCATTCTCTCACACTCCGTACTGTACGTCTCTTTAAACCATCACTCCGTACTGTACGTCTCTTTAAACCATCACTCCATACTGTATGTCTCTTTAAACCATCAGTCTCTCACACACCGTACTGTATTTCAGACCAGGGTGTAACTGAAGGAACATGAGGCATCTGAACCTTAGCCACTTGTGTTAAAATAACACACCATTCCCCTACCAGAGGGTGAATCAATTTCAGCGGCCCTCGATTCAAACCCATATCAGCTACCACCCAAAAGCCCCCTCTCCTCCACCTCCTAACTCAACATGATGGATTACTGGAACTGGAGGTCCCTCAGGGCTCCACACAGACTAGGGTAAGTCACTGCTGGGACACATTCATTGGAATGGGGGTATAGAAGGAAGGGAGCGGTGGTGGGTTAAGGAATTACAATTTGACAGAGATCCAGGGTTGGATAGAGAGGGTGAAGGTTCTTCAGGGGTCAGTGGATCCAATCCTGCCTGGACAGAGTGCCGGGCAGCCTCTGAATGGGACTGCCTCTTGGAACCTGATTCAGGGTCAACTTTATCCATTAATATTATTATCACTCTCTTGTCTGGCCTCCCACTGAAGACAGAAAAGGGAGTGGTATCTGAGGTATTTATCTAAACCCCTGTATAAAACACATCTGTGCTGCAAATTACTACTGACAAGCTGCTGTGGTGCAAATAAGACTGGGAATCAATGAGCACTTCATCTGTCAGATGGACTGGGTAAGCAGTAGACACACGATTCTCCGATGATCAATTCAGTTAGATACGTTAAATGATGGAATGTATTTTGTAAGGCTAGAATTCTGCAGACTACTGTATCTACAGCAATTTATCGCCACAAGTCACCCCACACATCTTCAGGCACTTTATACACAAACAGAGAGAGAAATGGTGAAATGTGCACACAGAGCCCTCAAGAAAGCAGAGCCTTTCCACCAGTCCGTGTTTTAAAGCTGATCAATAGTATGCCTGAAGACAAATTTAAATTATTTATGGCTCAATTTGCATCTGAAATTGCCTGATCAGATGAGGGGAGAGAGAGAGAGAGAGAGAAGTAAAACATGCATGCAGATCAGAATTAGGATGATTCCCACTAATTATTTAAAGCGAGAAAAGAGCAACTCAATTCTTCAACCTTCCATAACAAAGTCATCATCTATATAGAGGTGAACCTGGAGAAGACTCCTCTCAGCCAGCTGGTATGGGGACTCTGTTCACAAACACAAACAGATGCCCACAGAGCCCCAGGACAGCAACACAATTAGACCCAACCAAATCATGAGAAAACAAAAATATAATTACTTGACAAATTGGAAAGAATCAACAACAAAAACAGAGCAAACTAGAATGCTATTTGAGCCTAAACAGAGAGTACACAGGGGCAGAATAACTGACCAAAAATGAAGGAAAGCTTTGAGTACCACTATGTACAGACTCAGTGAGCATAGCCTTGCTATTGAGAGGCCACCCTAGACAGACCTGGCTCTCAAGAGAAGACAGGCTGTGTGCACACTGCTCACAAAATGAGGTGGAAACTGAGCTGCACTTCCTAAGAGAGAGAGAGAGAGACAGGTCAGTGTGAGAGAGAGAGAGAGAGAGAGAGAGAGAGAGAGAGAGAGGTCAGCGTGAGAGAGGCAGTAGCCTGCATTGTCACAGTGGAGAGGCCATCAATAACATCGGGGCGAGGAGAAGACGGGAGGGAAAAAAAAGGAAACAACAAAACGCAGAGAGACGGGTGCTTCATCTTCTGGAGGGCTAATGGTCCTGAGAAGTGGCTGGCTCAGCACTCCTCTTCTCAGTCTGACTCCTCTTTCCACTCCTCTCCTCAGTCTGACTCCTCTCTCCACTCCTCTCCTCAGTCTGACTCCTCTCTCCACTCCTCTTCTCAGTCTGACTCCCCTCTCCACTCCTCTTCTCACTCCTCTCCTCAGTCTGACTCCTCTCTCCACTCCTCATCTCAGTCTCTCTCCACTCCTCTTCTCAGTCTGACTCCTCTCTCCACTCCTCTCCTCAGTCTGAGTCCTCTCTTGACTCCTCTCCTCAGTCTGACTTCTCTCTCCACTCCTCTTCTCAGTCTGACTCCTCTCTCCACTCCTCTTCTCAGTCTGACTCCTCTCTCCACTCCTCTCCTCAGTCTGACTCCTCTCTCCACTCCTCTTCTCAGTCTGACTCCTCTCTCCGTCTGACTCCTCTCTCCACTCCTCTTCTCAGTCTGACTCCTCTCCTCAGTCTCTCCACTCCTCTTCTCAATCTGACTCCGCTCTCCACTCCTCTTCTCAGTCTGACTCCTCTCTCCACTCCTCTCCTCAGTCTGACTCCTCTCTCCACTCCTCTTCTCAGTCTGACTCCTCTCTCCACTCCTCTTCTCAGTCTGACTCCTCTCTCCACTCCTCTTCTCAGTCTGACTCCGCTCTCCACTCCTCTTCTCAGTCTGACTCCTCTCTCCACTCCTCTTCTCAGTATGACTCTTCTCTCCACTCCTCTTCTCAGTCTGACTCCTCTTTCCACTCCACTCCTCTCGTCAGTCTGACTCCTCTCTCCACTCCTCTTCTCATTCTGACTCCTCTCTCCACTCCTCTTCTCAGTCTGACTCCTCTCTCC
Organism: Oncorhynchus mykiss; assembly: GCF_013265735.2. Lineage (NCBI taxonomy): Eukaryota > Metazoa > Chordata > Actinopteri > Salmoniformes > Salmonidae > Oncorhynchus > Oncorhynchus mykiss. The sequence continues at coordinate 34,381,965 of NC_048591.1, forward strand.
ACTCCTCTTCTCACTCCTCTCCTCAGTCTGACTCCTCTCTCCACTCCTCTTCTCAGTCTCTCTCCACTCCTCTTCTCAGTCTGACTCCTCTCTCCACTCCTCTCCTCAGTCTGACTCCTCTCTCGACTCCTCTCCTCAGTCTGACTCCTCTCTCCACTCCTCTTCTCAGTCTGACTCCGCTCTCCACTCCTCTTCTCAGTCTGACTCCTCTCTCCACTCCTCTCCTCAGTCTGACTCCTCTCTCCACTCCTCTTCTCAGTCTGACTCCTCTCTCCACTACTCTCCTCAGTCTGACTCCTCTCTCCACTCCTCTTCTCAGTCTGACTCCTCTCCTCAGTCTCTCTCTCCACTCCTCAGTCTGACTCCTCTCTCCACTCCTCTCCTCAGTCTGACTCCTCTCTCCACTCCTCTTCTCAGTCTGACTCCTCTCTCCACTCCTTTTCTCAGTCTGACTCCTCTCTCCACTCCTCTTCTCAGTCTGACTCCTCTCTCCACTCCTCTTCTCAGTCTGACTCCGCTCTCCACTCCTCTTCTCAGTCTGACTCCTCTCTCCACTCCTCTCCTCAGTCTGACTCCTCTCTCCACTCCTCTTCTCACTCTGACTCCTCTCCTCAGTCTGACTCCTCTCTCCACTCCTCTCCTCAGTCTGACTCCTCTTTCCACTCCTCTCCTCAGTCTGACTCCTCTTTTCACTCCTCTCCTCAGTCTGACTCCTCTCTCCACTCCTTTCCTCAGTCTCTCTCTCCACTCCTCTTCTCAGTCTGACTCCTCTTTCCACTCCTCTCCTCAGTCTGACTCCTCTCTCCACTCCTCTCCTCAGTCTGACTCCTCTCTCCACTCCTTTTCTCAGTCTGACTCCTCTCTCCACTCCTCTTCTCAGTCTGACTCCTCTCTCCACTCCTCTTCTCAGTCTGACTCCGCTCTCCACTCCTCTTCTCAGTCTGACTCCTCTCTCCACTCCTCTCCTCAGTCTGACTCCTCTCTCCACTCCTCTTCTCACTCTGACTCCTCTCCTCAGTCTGACTCCTCTCTCCACTCCTCTCCTCAGTCTGACTCCTCTTTCCACTCCTCTCCTCAGTCTGACTCCTCTTTCCACTCCTCTCCTCAGTCTGACTCCTCTCTCCACTCCTTTCCTCAGTCTCTCTCTCCACTCCTCTTCTCAGTCTGACTCCTCTTTCCACTCCTCTCCTCAATCTGACTCCTCTCTCCACTCCTCTTCTCAGTCTGACTCCTCTCTCCACTCCTCTCCTCAGTTTCTCTCTCCACTCCTCTTCTCAGTCTGACTCCTTTTTCCACTCCTCTCCTCAGTTAATCCTTGTCTTTCAGTCCTCCTCTCTCCCGATGGGGACAGACACGGAGAAAGAGAGATGGATGTGGGGATGAGAAGAGGTCAGGGGTCAGTCCCAGCATGGATCTCATTAAGACTACTCTGGCTTTGGGATGCACCTCTTCACTCCTCTCTCTGCCTCTCACAATCCTTCACCCCTCTGCACCCCTCTGCACCCCTCTCGCTGTCTCTGTCTGCCTCTCTCATTCCTCCACTCTGTTTCTCCTGGCATATCTCAGACATGGAGAGAACTGCAGTACAGTACTCTACATGCCCTGTTATTCAGAGTCATCTTGTGAAACACAGTTGAGGATTTCCCTGTTGAAGATGGGTTGGGAAGGTTATAGCTGGGACCCTGGGTCAACTGAGGATAGGATGTGCCGTCTCAGGATATAACAGAGTTTGTGTGTGTGTGCGTGTGCATGTGCGTGTGCGTGTGTGTGTGTGTGTGTGTGGTTGGAAGGTCAGTGTGTTGGTTGGGGACTGTAGAGATTCTTATGAATTATCTGCCTGTAAAAAGCAGCTTACCATGCTTCCTAATTTGTGCTGGCCTTTCCTCTTCCTCACATACAGTGGGGAGAACAAGTATTTGATTCGCTGCCGATTTTGCAGGTTTTCCTACATACAAAGCATGTAGAGGTCTGTAATTTTTATCATAGGTACACTTCAACTGTGAGAGACGAAAGTCCGTATTGCCCAGCGACAGCCCCGAAACCTGAAGGATCTGGAGAAGGTCTTTATGGAGGAGTGGGCCAAAATCCCTGCTGCAATGTGTGCAAACCTGCTCAAGAACTACAGGAAACGTATGATCTCTGTAATTGCAAACAAAGGTTTCTGTACCAAATATAAAGTTCTGCTTTTCTGATGCTTTTCTCTACATGCTTTGTAAGTAGGAAACTGCAAAATCGGCAGAGTATCAAATACTTGTTCTCCCCACTGTAGTTCAGACAGGGGACTCCAGTCCTGTGTTATTACGGCAGATGCTCAGACAGATTGGGAGAAGGCATTTATGGTGGTCATCCAGCAAGCAGATGACTTGAGATTAGGCAGCAATCTGCATGTCTCTGTCGGGCCAGACTGGACACGTGTGTGTTTGTGTGTTTGTGTGTGTGGTCTAACTTTACTATCCTTCTGGGTTAGGACAGTAAGGACAGTAAAAAAGGGAAAATTTGCAGACATTTCGCCGGTCCCCAAAGAAAAATGCTTTTTTAGCCTTAGGAGTTAGGTTTAGGGTTAGGGTTATTGTTATGGTTTGAATTAAGGTTAGGGTTAGGGGTTATGATTAGGGTCAGGTTTAGTTTTAGGGTTATATGTTTGGGGTTAAGGTTGGGGTTAGGGTTAGGTTAAGTTTAGGGCTGGAGTTAGGGAAAATAATATTTTTTGGTCCCCACTTGGATAGTAAAACCAATGTGTGTGTGTGTGTGTGTGAGTGTGTGTGTGCGCGCGTGTGTGTGTGTATGTCTGTGTGTGACCTGCTGTAGATAACAGCACCTATTTATGGACCTGGGCTAACCCCAGCAGTACAGACAGATACAGCGCTGACATATTCAATCTTTTCTTTTTTTATCAGGCCAAGATATTCCTCAGTGGCTCGCCTGCTCTCTCCACCTCTCTTATCACATAATAACATTCCACACCAACTGTCCCTGTCTTCTGCCTTCATCCCTCCATCCTTCTATCCTGTATCATTCAGCAGGAGAGAGAGGGGGAGAGAGTGTGAGAGAGAGAGAGTGGGAGTGAGAGGGAGAGAGGGAGATAGAGAGAGGTAGAGAGGAGCAGAGAGAGGTAGAAGTAGAGAGGGGGAGCGAGAGAGAGAGAGAGAGATAGAGAGGGACAGAGAGACAGAGAGAGAGAGAGAGGGAGAGAGCGAGAGAGGGTGAGATATTAAATTGAATTGAATTGAGAGAGACAGCGAGGGAGAGAGTGAGAGATATTAAATTGAATTGATAGAGACAGAGAGAGAGAGAGAGGGAGGGAGAAAGAGAGAGAGAGAGAGGGACCTTTTTAAAAGTCATCCCATTCTGAACTGTATCTAGAACAAACCCAAAACATCTGTTATGTACCTGCATCATCTAGAACAAACCCAAGACATCTGTTTGGTACCTGCATCATCTAGAACAAACCCAAGACATCTGTTAAGTACCTGCATCATCTAGAACAAACCCAAGACATCTGTTTGGTACCTGTTTCATTTGCATTTTTAAAGGTTGGTCGGTGCCTCTCCTTAAGCATCCCATTGTCCTCTTTCTCTCTCCCTACGTCTCTTCCCCTCCCTCCCTACGTCTCTTCCCCTCCCTCCCTGCATCTCTTCCCCTCTCTCCCTATGTCTCTTCCCCTCCCTCCCTCCGGACCATAAACACCTCCAACCACACGCACTTAGACTAAACATTCACACTTACACGCACATCAGAATGATTTAGTCATATCCGACACTCAATTAAAAGTACATATGTGTATCTGGAGCAGTGCTGCACATGAGCATCTCTCCACCTGAAGAGATAATTAACATTTTCCTGGGGATCCTATTGGCCCAGCTGCATCTTGTCACACTTACATAATACACATGGATTTCCACCGCAAATGTAATCAGCGAAGTGAATGGGGCTAGCACTGCTCTTACATGAGGTTCACTATGATTTATGAACCAGCTCATTGACCCAGTTAATGTTGAATAGAGAGAAAAGTGGGACTGGGAAGGCATCCCTCTCTTATCTGCAGTGGTGAGATGCATGCAGAGGAGCAGGCCTGGGGTCAGTCTGTGGAAGCTTGTCAGGCAGCATTAGATTATCAAAAGCAGAGCACTAAGATACCCTGTAGGCACCAACTAACAGAGGCCTTTTCTCTCTTTCAGCTAATAACTGAAAATGTAAGACAGAAAGAAAAGCCATAATGAAATCTGGTGCACCCTTTCAGCCAGTGTACTGCAAAAAGAAAGGCAAGGCCAGCTCATATATCCATGAGTAGGGCAGGAGTGTGTATTCATTGGATAATATTGAATATAAGGGACATGTTTGGAGAGCTAAGCTCAGTCAATGTACTGGTACTGGTCTGGCCAATCTGGCTCATATTAATAATGCAGCCAGGGACTCCTTTTTCGAAGCCTCCTCCCCTCCTCCCCTCTTCCCTCTTCTGCAGCAGTTGAGAGTGGTGGTGGTGTTGAGTGGTGGTGTTGAGTGAGTGGAGCCCAGTGTGGTGTCCAGAGCTCAGCCGTGCTCCTCGACCCAGCAGACACTGACTTCAATTTGTTTCAGAGCTGCAATTCAAGTATCTCACCGGGGTCCTGCTCAACCACTCATGAGAGAGGGAGGTAGAGGTGGGAGAGAGGAGGGAGGGGGGGCAGAGGTGGGCTCAATACAGGGTAAGAGGGGGGCAGAGGTTGATCGAAGGCAGAGGTGGGCATGGAGGATATCACAAATAAACCACTGATTTTACAAGGATTCAGATTAGAATGTGACTTAAAATGAGTGCTAATGCGATTGTCAGAAAGGTTAGAAGCCCAGTAGGGATGGAAGGTGCTGATACCCATCATCACTGCTGTAAGCCCCTGCAATTGGATTTAGTAGACCCCAAACCACCTCTCAGCCCCCTGCTCCTCTTATAAGACCTGGCTCTAGTTAGCACCCAGAGAATGGAGAAAGCCTGGACTCCATCCCATCAGTGTTCCCATTCTTTCCTCTCTCTGGCCTTTCCTTATCCTGTCTTCTGCTGAACTTATAACCCCTGACCCCTCACCTCTGAGCCACTAAAGCATTAAAAACCTAATTTAAACCCTCCTTGACCACCCAAGCCTGGGAGAGAGAGAGTCAGGGAGAGAAAGAGAGAGAGAAAGAGAGAGAGTGGGAGAGTCGAAACAGCAAGAGGTAAAAAAGGATAATCTGGAGACTTCATACATTTTTCATGAATTTTCATTTAGGCTGGGAGAGGCCTCTTACAGCGATCGATAGATCAAGCTGCTGTCACACTGTTAGCACCTGGGGGCTTCTGGGAAGGGAGGGGCCAAGGGAGGGGAGGGGACAGGATCAGAGGCGGCCGGTTGGCCCCGGCAACCAACCCCCACCCCATCCCCGCGATTCACGCAGTCCATTTCCTTAATACCCCCTCCCATCCCTACAGCTATCACCACTAGTCAACATTATCACTACAGCTATCATCATCAGTCAACATTATCACTACAGCTATCACCATTAGTCAACATATCACTACAGCTATCACCACTAGTCAACGTTATCACCCCAGAAACAATGAGAAATGTGCAGCCCCGAGTTCCCACAGTCTATATTCCTTACACCCACAAAACCCATCATAACTCACCCCAGAATGAAACCACACACAATTGGAACAGTCCACACTGATTTAACTATCCATTTCCATGATGTATCATCATTTCCCCTTTCCAAGATGGATGGCCTCTATTTTCATAACAATGCATAAAAAGTGCTGTGTATTGACCAGCTGGGGGAGCAGACTTCATGAAAGGCTCCTCTCACTTAAGCTGCCGGTCAGTCCAGCCAATCCCCCTACGGCCCCAGTCCAATACTGTTTCACTACTAATGACCTGAGACCTGGCAGCCCAACTCACTCTTTCCTGCCCTATGTACAACAAGTGGAAGAAGGGTCCAAAATAAATTCATCAAATGTGTTACTAAAGCACAGGCTAGGTCTCGGTTTGTAAAGGTAGGGTGCAGAAGAAACACAGACATATTCCACAGGGTTAACTGAAGGAACTGTCGGTCCTGTAACCTTCCCCAGAGTCACCAGAGTTTTTGTGGCCGCTGGGGTCTTTGTGAGACTCTTCAAAGGTAAGCTGATCTTTGGGTCAGGTGCAGCCTGCATTTCAGTGTCTTCCAGCACAGAAGTGCACAGCACAGCCCTGGAAGCCCGTGTCAAATGTCAATTGGGAGCTTTCATCTGTGACTGTCGCTCCACCCTCCACCCTCCAACCCACTATCCCTCTGCAATAGCTCTGCCCTGACATCATCCAGCTCCCTGTAGTATGACAGTTGGACAAGTCCAACTCAAATGGCTGCCAGGATCCCTCACTAACCTCAAACACCATGATCCCTCCCCTGGGCTAGAACGTCTATCCACACAATTATGTCTACTCACTCAAAATACAACACAATGCTGTGTAATCATCTCTTCAGAATACAGTGGATGCCAAAAAACAATGAAAGCACAGATCAAATGTTCTCTTGAAAGTACACCTCACCCGCTCTTAGTTTGGGTTTAATGTAGGCTATGACATAGAGGATCTCTCCAGTTCTTAGTTTGGGTTTAATGTAGGCTATGACATAGAGGACCTCTCCAGTTCTTAGTTTGGGTTTAATGTAGGCTATGACATAGAGGACCTCTCCAGTTCTTAGTTTGGGTTTAATGTAGGCTATGACATAGAGGACCTCTCCAGCTCTTAGTTTGGGTTTAATGTATGCTATGACATAGAGGACCTCTCCAGTTCTTAGTTTGGGTTTAATGTAGGCTATGACATAGAGGACCTCTCCAGTTCTTAGTTTGGGTTTAATGTAGGCTATGACATAGAGGACCTCTCCAGCTCTTAGTTTGGGTTTAATGTAGGCTATGACATAGAGGACCTCTCCAGCTCTTAGTTTGGGTTTAATGTAGGCTATGACATAGAGGACCTCTCCAGCTCTTAGTTTGGGTTTAATGTAGGCTATGACATAGAGGACCTCTCCAGCTCTTAGTTTGGGTTTAATGTAGGCTATGACATAGAGGACCTCTCCAGCTCTTAGTTTGGGTTTAATGTAGGCTATGACATAGAGGACCTCTCCAGTTCTTAGTTTGGGTTTAATGTAGGCTATGACATAGAGGACCTCTCCAGCTCTTAGTTTGGGTTTAATGTAGGCTATGACATAGAGGACCTCTCCAGTTCTTAGTTTGGGTTTAATGTAGGCTATGACATAGAGGACCTCTCCAGCTCTTAGTTTGGGTTTAATGTAGGCTATGACATAGAGGACCTCTCCAGTTCTTTCAGTCACTCAGAAACAGCATGACTTCTAAAGACACAATAAACACTAGCATGTCATGTGATTAGGGAGTCTATTCTTAAGCAATAAGGCCTGAGGGGTTGTGGTGTATGGCCAATATACCACGGTTAAGGGCTGTTCTTATGCACGATGCAATGCGGAATGCTAGGATACAGCCCTTAGCCTGGCCCGCCGGAGAGCAAGGCTGATGTTTTACATATTCCTAACCAATTGTGTTTTTTTTCTCTTTTTTTTCATTGTTTGTAACTGATTTTGTAACTTATTTTGTACATAATGTTGCTGCTACTGTCTCTTATGACCAAAAATAACTTCTGGACATCAGAACTGCGATTACTCAACACGGAATGGCAGAATCCTTTTTTTCCTTTAACGAGTCCAACGAGCCCAACGTGAATGATATACTGCTTTCCTGGGAACAGGCCCAAATCCCTGTGAAGAGACTCTGTCCAAGTCTGTAATACCAACATGTTTCAAGCAGACCACCATAGTCCCCTGTGCTCAAGAACACTAAGGTAACCTGCCTAAATGACTACCGACCCGTAGCACTCACGTCTGTAGTCATGAAGTGCCTTGAAAGGCTGGTCATGATTCACATCAACACCATTATCCAGAAACCCTAGACTCACTCCAATTTGCATATCGCCCTAACAGATCCACAGATGATGCAATCTCTATTGCACTCCACACTGCCCTTTCCCACCTGGACAAAAGGAACACCTTTGTGAGAATGCTATTCATTGACTACAGCTCAGCACTCAACAGCATAGTGCCCTCAAAGCTCATCAACAAGCTAAAGGACCCTGGGACTAAACACCTCCCTCTGCAACTGGATCCTGGACATCCTGACAGGCCACCCCCAGATGGTAAGGGTAGGTAACAACAAATCTGCCACACTGATCCTCAACACGGGGGCCCCTCAAGGGTGCGTGCTCAGTCCACTCCTGTACTCCCTGTTCACTCATGACTGCACGGCCTTGCACGACTCCAACACCATCATTAAGTTTGCAGATGACACAACAGTAGTAGGTCTGATCACCGACAATGACGAGATAGCTTATAGGGAGGAGGTCAGAGACCTGGCCATGTGGTGCCATGTCAACAACCTCTCCCTCAACGTGATCAGGACAAATGAGATGACTATGGACTACAGGAAAAAGCGGAGCAAGCACACCCCCATTCTCATTGACGGGGCTGTAGTGGAGCAGGTTGAGAGCTTCAAGTTCTTTGGTGTCCACATCACCAACAAACTAACATGGTTCAAGCATACCAATACAGCCATGAAGAGGGCACAGCAAAACCTTTTCCCCCTGAGGAGACTGAAAGGATGGCTACCCAGACTATTTGCATTGCCCCCCCCCCCCCCCCCCCCCCCCCCACCCCCACCCCCCTACTATTTTAATTAAACCGCTGCTACGCTCTGTGTTATCATCTATGCATAGTCACTTAATAACTCTAACAACATGTTCATATTACCTCGACTAACCGGTGCCCCTCACATTGACTCTGTACCGGTACCCCTGTATATAGTCTTGCTATTGTTATTTTACTGCTGCTCTTTAATTACTTGTTACTATTATTTAATATTCTTTCTTTAAAAAAAAATGTTTTAAACATTTTACCCCCTTTTCTCCCCAATTTCGTGGTATCCAATTATTAGTAGTTACTATCTTGTCTCATCGCTACAACTCCCGTACGGGCTCGGGAGAGACGAAGGTCGAAAGCCATGCGTCCTCCGAAACACAACCCAACCAAGCCGCACTGCTTCTTAACACAGCGCGCATCCAACCCGGAAGCCAGCCGCACCAATGTGTCGGAGGAAACACTGTGCACCTGGCAACCTGGTTAACGCGCACTGCGCCCGGCCCGCCACAGGAGTCGCTAATGCGCGATGAGACAAGGATATCCCTACCGGCCAAACCCTCCCTAACCCGGGAGACGCTAGGCCAATTGTGCGTCGCCCCACGGACCTCCCGGTCACGGAGGCATAGCTAGCACTGCGATGCAGTGCCCTAGACCACCCAGGAGGCCCTATTTATTATTCTTATTCGTTTTTTAAATTATTAAACTTCATTGTTGGTTAGGGGTTCATAAGTAAGCATTCCACTGTAAGTTCTACTACACCTGTTATATTCGAAGCATGTGACAAATACAATTTGATTTGATTTGGTATACTAGTATCACAAACCCCCGAGGTGCCTTATTGCTATTACAAACTGGTTACCAACGTAACTAGAGCAGTACCAATACATATTTTGTCATACCCATCGTATATGGTTTGATATACTGCACTACGCCTTTCAGCCAATCAGGATTCAGGGCTCGAACCACCCAGTTTATAATGTCTAATAAAAGTTCTCTGATTGAATTCTAATTCAGAACAAACACAGTGAAATTAACTGTAGTTCACGAAGACTCAAATTTTATTTTAAATAATTGCATTATTAGATGTTGGAAGAAAACCACAATGTCCAACAAAAATATGTTTAATGTCTCGGCCTGTCTTGAGGCTTTAAACATAAACTCAGTCATTCCTTCTGGAGAGCAAAGGACAAACAACCTGTTGAGTCTGCCTTTTTCATCAGTAAGTTTGGTATGGAAAATCATTCAACCCTTATAAACATGGAGAGCAACATAAAGAACCTAAGAGGACGACTGAGCAAAATATGAACATGTGATGTATGTAATTGTTGACTTACATGCTACTTCCAGGGATGCATTGCGGCTGACAGCTTCTCCCAGGTAGTTGCGGGCGACGCAGACGTAGGAGCCCTCATCCGGTTTGGAGCGTCGTCCGTGGACGATGCGTAGGAAGAAGAGGGAGCCGCTGGGAAGTAGCATGCGGTGAGACCGCGGGTCGTCTTTGTCCGTTTCCACCCGCTCCCCGTCCTTGTACCACTCCACCGTGGGGCTGGGCCGCCCCTCCGCCTTGCAGTTGAGGGTGGCGGGCTCCCCCTTGGACACGATCAGGTCAGAGGGGTGCTCTACGATCCGGGGTGGGGAGTCCTCCTGGCGCAGACGGGATCCTGGGAAGAGAAGAGGAGAATAAGAGGAGATGACGAACAGCACAACATGAACAGTGGATGCTTTTAACATCTCAGTGTTTTCCTCAAATTAGATTTCTTAATTCTAGCATGCTCAAATCTCTCATAAAAACAGAACTTATAGGCAGGAAGAGACTATTGAAGGTGGCCTTATTAGTATCCATTCAACTAGTATAGCCATAGGTTCGTCTGCTTGCTTGTTCTGTCATTCCACCTCATCTGGGCCAGGACAGGGCTTCAACCACCAGTCCAACCACCAGTCAATCCACCAGTCCAACCACCAGTTCACCCTAGTCCAACCACCAGTTCACCCTAGTCCAACCACCGTCCAACCACCAGTCCATCCACCAGTCCAACCACCAGTTCACCCCAGTCCAACCACCTGTCCAACCACCAGTTCACCCCAGCCCAACCACCAGTTTACCCCAGTCCAACCACCAGTTTACCCCAGTTCAACCACCAGTTCACCCCAGTCCAACCACCAGTTCACCCCAGTCCAACCACCAGTTCCCCCCAGTTCAACCACCAGTTCACCCCTTTTCAACCACCAGTTCCCCCCTTTTCAACCACCAGTTCACCCCATTTCAACCACCAGTTCAACCCAGTCAAACACCAGCCATCTGCTTCTCTCTACCATACATTTAAGGCCTCCTGGGTAATTGGACCCAAGGGGAAACAGAGTATAGAGGCGTGGAGACAGCATACATCTGAAATCCAGCTACACACACACATGCATGCGTGCACACACAAACACACACACACACATACATTCACTCAAATGGGAGAGAAGAGGGGGCATTGTGGACACAGCCACAAACAAAATAATATCAGCCCCCCCACTGTCAGAGGTCTGTCTCTGTGTAACGTGACTGTTCAGAAGGTTGGGTCTGGGGCCAGTGCTGGATCTGGTAAAATGCTAATCCTTTGTTATTCAGAACATGGACTGTTCCTTTTAAGTGGAGCTACCACGGGGCCAGCCAAGGTCTTTATAGTGGAGCTACCACAGGCCAGCCAAGGTCTTTATAGTGGAGCTACCACTGGGCCAGCCAAGGTCTTTATAGTGGAGCTACCACGGGGCCAGCCAGGGTCTTTATAGTGGAACTACCACGGGGCCAGCCAGGGTCTTTATAGTGGAGCTACCACTGGGCCAGCCAGGGTCTTTATAGTGGAGATACCACTGGGCCAGCCAGGGTCTTTATAGTGGAGCTACCACTGGGTCAGCCAGGGTCTTTATAGTGGAGCTACCACGGGGCCAGCCAAGGTCTTTATAGTGGAGCTACCACGGGGCCAGCCAAGGTCTTTATAGTGGAGCTACCACTGGGCCAGCCAGGGTCTTTATAGTGGAGCTACCACTGGGCCAGCCAGGGTCTTTATAGTGGAGCTACCACTGGGCCAGCCAGGGTCTTTATAGTGGAGCTACCACGGGGCCAGCCAGGGTCTTTATAGTGGCGCTACCACTGGGCCAGCCAGGGTCTTTATAGTGGAGCTACCACTGTGCCAGCCAGGGTCTTTATAGTGGAGCTACCACTGGGCCAGCCAGGGTCTTTATAGTGGAGCTACCACTGGGCCAGCCAGGGTCTTTATAGTGGAGCTACCACTGGGCCAGCCAGGGTCTTTATAGTGGCACTACCACTGGGCCAGGAATGTGAGTCTGGCAGCTATGTTAATGCTGCCCCAGCCCATTCCCAGTGCCATGTGTATCTCTCTGTGACCATGTCTTAACCCTGGAGATAAGATGCCAGAGGCCACATTTCATCACTGAGGCCCCGCAAAAGCTCCAGAGAAAAGAGTTTGATCCACCACTGAACCGTCACACATGCAGGCCTGGAGCAGAACGAACAGGGCTTTCCTCTGCCAACTACTTACTTAGTATTTTCCTCTGAATGTCATCTAATGCCCACAAACACAAATTGTTGATCAATAAATAAACTGTTGATCAATAAATAAACTGTTGATCAATAAATAGAGTATGTATTGTTGTGAGCCACCTCCCAGTCAACGAAACATGCAACCTAATACACTGCTATTAGTCTTGGACTAATAGTCTTGGAGCAGGAGAAAGGATGGCAATAGGCATTAAGACTGCAGTGCCAGGTGTGTGTTTGTACAAGGCTGTGCCCTTCCCTGGGGCAGTAGTGAAGGTGTGAGTGGGTGAGTTACTGTATAGAGGAGCAGTGTACTGTCCACACAGCCCTTCGTGCTTCCCTGCCTGCCTACCTTTGTCATGGCTAACTGCAGTATGGGACTCAGAAATACAGTAGTCACAGCAGAATAGTAGATGTGTAGTTCTTTGTTCAGCTGGGTGTCCCACCTCATACCTGTATACCCTGGGGAGGGGACACACTGTATCCCAGCCTGGTTCACTGTTAAAAGGACACACTGTACCCCAGCCTGGTCCCCTGTTAAAAGGACACACTGTATCCCAGCCTGGTTCACTGTTACAAGGACACACTGTATCCCAGCCTGGTCCCCTGTTAAAAGGACACACTGTACCCCAGCCTGGTTCACTGTTACAAGGACACACTGTACCCCAGCCTGGTTCACTGTTAAAAGGACACACTGTATCCCAGCCTGGTTCACTGTTACAAGGACACACTGTACCCCAGCCTGGTCCCCTGTTAAAAGGACACACTGTACCCCAGCCTGGTTCACTGTTACAAGGACACACTATACCCAAGCCTGGTTCACTGTTACAAGGACAAACTGTACCCCAGCCTGGTTCACTGTTACAAGGACACACTGTACCCCAGCCTGGTTCACTGTTACAAGGACACACTGTACCCCAGCCTGGTTCACTGTTACAAGGACACACTGTACCCCAGCCTGGTTCACTGTTACAAGGACACACTGTACCCCAGCCTGGTTCACTGTTACAAGGACACACTGTACCCCAGCCTAGTTCACTGTTACAAGGACACACTGTACCCCAGCCTGGTTCACTGTTACAAGGACACACTGTACCCCAGCCTGGTTCACTGTTAAAAGGACACACTGTATCCCAGCCTGGTTCACTGTTACAAGGACACACTGTACCCCAGCCTGGTTCACTGTTACAAGGACACACTGTACCCCAGCCTGGTTCACTGTTACAAGGACACACTGTACCCCAGCCTGGTTCACTGTTACAAGGACACACTGTACCCCAGCCTAGTTCACTGTTACAAGGACACACTGTACCCCAGCCTGGTTCACTGTTACAAGGACACACTGTACCCCAGCCTGGTTCACTGTTACAAGGACACACTGTACCCCAGCCTGGTTCACTGTTACAAGGACACACTGTACCCCAGCCTGGTCCCCTGTTAAAAGGACACACTAGGGGAGAAACCCAACAGTCAGCAACAAAACACTTCAAAAACCTGAGTGTGTGTTCCTCTTAGCATGGGTCAGGCTGATCAGACAGTGGTGCACTGACCCCAGAACAGGGCCATTGTCTGTTCCTCTCTCACCTAATTTGGGCTAATTCCCTCCATTTCACTGTCATTGATTAGCGATCAGGCCTGGTGTTCAGGGCCTAAGTGGGGCCACAGACAGGGGCTTGTAAGGGAGGGGGGGGAGCACAATCAGCTCATGGTGTCCATCTTCCATTGATCTAATCTCCATGGCTTTGTGTAGCTGCTCCCCTATACATCTGCTGTTGGTTGTGAAACGAGAAAATCCATGTGGCCAGCCATTTTGCTTTTTCTATTCAGTAATGAAACTACTCTCCCCTGCTTCTCTGTCCCTGGCTTTCCCCACCTCCATTAGCAGTGTTAGGTAAGGTAAACACCAACTCAGTCTAGCCTTGCAGCCAGTGTCTCTGAAGGTCTTAGAGTGTACGGGTTCATGTTAGTATTGTGGTGCTAAGTGAGTTAATGAATGAGGTACTGATTTACATGATGACATATATAAATGGCGGGTTGAGATAAGGACTTGGAGACCCTCTCTCCCCCAGATGGAGTGCCAACAACACATTCATTCCTATCTCATTGGAGCATCTGCTTCCCCCACAATCCACTGGGCCCACAGTAGCTCTACACCCAAACCAACGCCCAGGCGCCACGCCAAAACTGTGGAGACTCGATTAGATTTATATCAGTCTGATTTATTTTAATCTAATTTATTTTCCAATCTAGTACCTTCTAATCAGTTAAACCTTAAGTCTCTGTCTGCTATCCTGCATCCTGTGGACATTTACCAAGCAGATGCATCCACTATTGTCCTTTCCCTGCCAGGCAAACCAGAGCTGTGTAGATGGAAGGAGAGAGTGGCAAATGTGACTGGTCAGACTGACCTTCCTGTCCAGCAGAGGGATGGCTATGCTAATATATATTCATACAGTAATAAAACTGAAAATAACGCAATGATTCCATCCGTGTACATGTAAATGAAACAGATGAATGGGAAAATTGCAAAAGATTTAACAACTGTGAAATGAAGCCATATGAAACAGCTGAGTAACCGCAATGAACACCTGCACACACACACACACACACACACACACACAGAGTGGTGTCCCCCAGCACCACAGTCCCCTTGCTCCCCTCCTCCCTGTGCAATGCCCCCAGCCCCAGCTAGATCCAGAGACAGAGAGGATCAAAGTGAAAGGCTAATGCATCTTCCCATCAGCCACCAGGCCATACAGCTCACCAGCCTCCCGACTCACAGGAGAGAAAGTCAATTTGCTGCTTCCTATTGGTTCCCCCTTCTCACTCCTTTTACGGTAAATGGGCTTTCTGTTGCCCTCTTAATGTGATCATTGGTGCTGTGCAATCAAGTGCTCTCTGAGCTGAGGCGAGTGCACTTCACAGGGTCTCAGGGCACATGTTCCAATCAAATACCTGTCTTTCCCCTGCTCTGCAATAACACCGCCAATACTTTACACCAGCAGCGCGCCGTGGTGCGCTGGGTCGAGCAGCCGGTCATCCACTCCTCAACTAAAGCACAGACCAGGCAGCAAACAAACAAGCACAGAGGAGAGAGAGAAAGAGGGGAGCATTTGAGGGATGACTGCACCCAATGACTCCTCTTCTGTCTTTTAACTGCAGGGGTTTGACCAAGATTGGAAACATTTCTCAGACGTTGTTGCAGTGGTCTAAATGCATCTGCTATCTTTGTCTTAATCCTGTGTCTCAGATCTAGCAGGGCCTTTCTTCACCATAGATGTGTTAGCAAAACATATATTGACTGCCAAGAAGTCATAAACCGAATCATTAAAACAAATCCCAGAAAACACATTGACACATAAAAACCTCCAACACACCTCCATTTGTTATGAAGAGTTTTTACATCTTCCTTTTGGAGCCAGAATATTATCGCGGTTTGGCCAAAGCCTGATTATAAACATCTGTTTAAAACCTCTTAAGGATCAGACCATTTTTTTCAATTTTCGCCTAAAATTACATACCCAAACCTAACTGCCTGTAGCTCAGGACCTGAAGCAAGGACATGCATATTATTGGTACTATTTGAAAGGACACACTTTGAAGTTTGTGGAAATGTAAAAATAATGTAGGAGAATATAACACATTAAATCTGGTAAAATATAATACAAAGAAATAAACAACCTTTTTTGTATTTTTTCTGTGCCATCATCTTTGAATTGCATGAGAAAGGCCATAATGTATTATTCCAGCCCAGGCACATTTTAGATTTTAGCCACTAGATGACAGCAGTGTATGTGCAAAGTTTTAGACTGATCCAAAGAACCATTGTATTTCTGTTAAATCTTTTGTATCAAGACGGCCCAAACGTGCCTAATTGTTTTTATAATAACTTTTCAAGTTCAAAACTGTGCACTCTCCTCAAACAATAGCATGGTAGTATTTCACTGTAATAGCTACTGTAAATTGGACAGTGCAATTAGATTAACAACAATTTAAGCTTTCTGCCAATATCAGCTATGTCTATGTCCTGGGAAATGTTCTTGTTACTTACAACCTCATGCTAATCGATCCTGTAGAGGTTAACTACATGTGTGCGTGAGCGCATCTCTCTATCTCCTCCTCTCTCACTGCAGAGGAAAGAGCAGGCTATATCAGCCACAGGTGGCTGCTGCCACCTTAATTAGGGAGGACGGGCTCATATGTAGTAATGGCTGGAACGGTTAATGAAATGGTATCCAACAAGTCAAACACATGGTTTCCAAGTGTTTGATGCCATTCCATTGACTCCATTCCAGCCATTATTACGAGCCGTTCTCCCCTCAGCAGGTTACATCAGCAGCATATCTACCCCACACAGTGACCACACAAGAAGCAGGTCTCTTTATATTATCTTCAGCACATATTTATTCATATGTAGACCAGAAGGTTGGGCCTTTGATCATCTTGTTGTAATTATTTTTATTAGCTCCCAGGAGAAATCCCCAGCCCACCAACCAAATCAATAGCCACACGAGTCTCCTCCAGGGCAGGTAGGAAGGGCTCCCCAAAGAGACATCAGTTATTCTGCCAACAGACAGGAGCGCGTGCAGATCACAGGTATCCAAGGGCAACCTCGGACCCAAGAGTTCCAGTGTTCCAGTCACTGAAGCTCCATAAACCACCAACTAGTAACCCTGGCCGAGACTACATCAGCTATGGGGTTAGGACTGAAGATGTGTGACACATTTAGAATGAGGCATCCATTCTACATGAGATGTTAGCTGAATGTGAATGAATATAACATTATTTACAGTAAAACAAATACTATTTATTAAATATTGATTGTCTAATCTTGGTTGTCTACTCTGTCCATCTCTCCCTACTCTCCCTGTACCTCATTCATTATTTTTCCCTCCCTGTCCCGCCAGTGTCCTGTCCCTGGTGTGTAGGGTGACAGGGCCATATCTGTCATGTCATCAGAGGGGGATGTGAGCGGGCGGTGGGGGGAAACTAGAGGTGGCGATGGGATGATGTTACTGGCTGCCTCATGCCTCTGTGCTGACCTGCCGAGTCACCCTGCACATGGCCCCCTCAGCCCCCTCCGCTACCCAGATTCATCTTCTTAAGGGGAGCTGTCAATGGCGTCACACCACACTGGCCCTAACACAGTCTCCCAGACACTAGGGCTTTGACGATACCTGTATCGCAATATTTTTTTCCATGGTAAAAACGAAAACATAAAGCAGACCAATCTCTTTGGTCCTTTAAAAACCTGCTGTATGTAAAATATTGCGTGCTATAGCTTGGAAGATATTAAATGTGACTCTGGATGAGAACATAATGATGTTTGTTCCCAGCATTAGGGCTTTTTTCCTAAAAAGTTCAATCCGCTTTGTAGTTTGTTTCCTTGCCACGATACTAACGAGTATCGTGATACTGGTATCGTCCTGGCTCTACCTGACACAGCTCATCTCTAGGAGACATCCATACATAACACAGCAGCTCATCTGAAAGAACACAGCAACCTGTTATCTCCTCTGGAATCTGGCCTATCCCACAGATTCTAATGAACAAACCCCCCCAGACAGGATTTCGACCACATCCTTTCACTGCAGCAGTATAAACAGAGAGACATGAAGAGGGAGAGTAAGAGAGAGAAAAAGAGAGAAAGAGAGCTGACTCGCTGCCAGTGAGCTCACAGGTGCAAAGCAGATTCCATCACCATCCACTGCAGCGAAGGTAGGGAGGCAGGCAGGAAGAGAGGTAGGCAGGTCAGGCAGGCAGGAAGAGAGGAAGGCAGCCAGAGACCCAAGCTGGGCCCTGTTCAAGAGACACACACTGGGCCCTGTTCAAGAGACACACGCTGGGCCCTGTTCCACTTGTGCTCTCCACTCTGCCTGAGCCCGTTATTGTTAGGATCTGTACACTGAAAGCACACACTAGATTGTCAGGGTAATTCCAGGAGCTGCCCCAAACCTTCCACCGCAGTAGACATGCTCTCTCTGCCTGTAACAATGATCAGACTGCACTGCACTCTGAGTATTTTGAGCAGCAGTGTTGACTTTGTATCTGTGTATTTGTCCTTCTCCTCCCCTGCAGTTAGAGTGTATACATAGATGCGTGTGGGAAAGAGAATATCAGATTCTACAGCAATGGGCCAGGCTGAATCACATACCCTGCATTTCATGTAGCTACTCCTCGCTCTCTCTCTCTTCCCCTTTCCCTCTCTCTGCCTCGCTCTCTAAAATCATCCATCTCTCTTTCCCTTCTTTCCTGTTCCACAGTCTCTTCCTCAGTTACCATCAACAGTGTGTTGCTGTCTCTTCCTCCAGGAGACGGCCTGTCAAAGCAGAGCTGAGAGTGCTGACTTGAAACGAGGGAATACATGAGAGAGTGGGAAGAAGAAAAGAGGGTGGCTGACTGGAAGTGTATTGATGAGGGTGGTTCTCTCCCTCCCTCTCTCTATCACCCTCTATCCTTCTCTCCGTCCCTGTTCTGGCTAATTAGTGTGAGGAATCTGGCCTTGTTCTTTGCGGGGCTGTCAGGGTGCTGGCGGGGACACTGAACTGTGTGATGCAGATGAAATGATTTCCAATGTGAGGCCCAGTCAAGCATGTACCCTCCTCCCAGTGCTGGTCCCTCCCTCTCCTCATGCAAAGTCTTCAGAGTGGCCCTGTGCCTGGTCATTTGACTGTCTGCTCTTCACGGCCATAGATTCACCAGTAACGTTACACACTTCATACACTCCAATGCCGTTGTGTTGCATTATAGGCTGCTCCTTCTGAAACTGACATTCAGAACATGTCCTGTCTGGGTTCACTTTGCTCTGAATGTTCATGTCTGAAATGTAGAAAATACATCTGCAGACGTGTGACTATAAGCTGTGAATTTGTGATTTTTCTGTGTATGTGTATGCGTATGTGTATGTGTGTGTGTGTGTGTGTGTGTGTGTGTGTGTGTGTGTGCAGTAGCAGGTGGACTGAATATTGTTTAGCCAATTACTTACTGTTCTTCTCTAAACAGCCCCTACCTACTGAAGTGAGAGCAATGAAATGAATGACACCGATTGAATCTCCCTCAAGCATTGAAATCTCTTTATTCTTTCTACCTGTATTGCATTGCTGAGCTGAGCAGAGCAGAGCGGGGCTTGACAAATCGAATAGGGAGAAATAAATAAGGTGTTCATTGCTTCAGAAATGAGGGAGGAGGGGTAGAGGAAAAAGAGGGGGGAGGAGGAGGGGAGAGAGGAGGAGGGGATGGAGGAGGGGCGAGGGGAGGAGGGGATGGAGGAGGGGCGAGGGGATGAGGGGAGAGGGTAGGGAGGAGGTGGTGAGAGGGGAGAAGGGAGGGAAGGAGAGGAGGAAAGGAGGAGAGGGAGGAGGGGAGAGGCAGAGTTCAGGTGGCTGTGATACACAGTGTTGAGAGATGAGTGGATAATTGGAGGTGTGTATGGGGGCCCGACCTGTACTAAACACACACAGCAATGTGCCTTCACCTGACCTGTACTAAACACACACAGCAATCTGCCTTCACCTGACCTGTACTAAACACACACAGCAATGTGCCTTCACCTGACCTGTACTAAACACACACAGCAATGTGCCTTCACCTGACCTGTACTAAACACACACAGCAATCTGCCTTCACCTGACCTGTACTAAACACACACAGCAATCTGCCTTCACCTGACCTGTACTAAACACACACAGCAATCTGCCTTCACCTGACCTGTACTAAACACACACAGCAATGTGCCTTCACCTGACCTGTGCTAAACACACACAGCAATCTGCCTTCACCTGACCTGTACTAAACACACACAGCAATCTGCCAGGCAGCGGCTACATGTCAATGACTTCACTCAACACCTAGTCCAGCATGGCATAATGACCTCATGACTGGCCTCTGGCCTGGACTGAATGTAGGCAATGAGACCTGCTACAGCCACGGACCACAGGCCTCTACCATGATAGACTATATGTTGGGGACTGCAACTTAATCAAATGGCCTTTAGGCTAGTACACTGGTACTGTTAGTGATTTGTAATCTAGAGCATATACGGAGGCTGGACAACATTTATTAAAGCACTGTTCTGTGGGACACTTCATCCAGCCTGGGGAAGGGCTGAGGCAGGGGTTCCCTTTTTTGGCCCATGACCCCATTTTGATATCTGAAAATTCTCGCAGTCCCAACCATGTCAAAAGTACATACTTTTTTATTTGGGGCTATGGCAGTCAATTGAAAAAACATTGTAACAGTATTTCTGATTGAAAATAATGTTGGAGGCATTGTGTCTTACATTGGGCTAAGGGCTGAGGGACAGGGTGTAAGTGCACTGGGAACTCACTCAAGCTCCTCTGGACAATACTCCTAAACACAGTAGTAGCAATCAGCTACCAAAGTCTGTAACCTCACCAACACACTACGGCCACCACTCAGCCACTGTATGTCTGTCTGTGACTGACTGAGGGCCTGTAAAAGACAAATGTCTCTGAGCAGCTCTGCACATTATTCATCATCATCATCATCATCATCATCATAATCATCATAATCCAGCAAGAGGAATCCCAGAGTTCAAAAGTTCAGGGCTGCGATTAACAGTTGGTCCAATCAGCAGGAATCACTGTGACATTTGAACTGTGCCCTGCGCTGCAGCTTACACTGCCACAACAAAGACAGGCTCTCCTCGCCGCACTGGGGGCTGTGACATAAATCATCTCCCTGGCTGTCATCATGGCTGCCGTTACACAACCCTGTGGAGAGACCTGCCTGCCTGTCTGGTCACCAGAGACACAGTGAGACAGGCTAGTAAAGATACTTTGCCTCTACATTCTACAAGGACATGGAGCATCACAACTGCTATGAGGAAGATATATCTAACAGACAATTGGCATACAATGGATTGTTGCGTCTAAATCTTTAAATTAGATTTTGTTTGATTAATTATACAAAATAACTGTTGTTGGCTGTCTTCCAAATATACTGACTGAAATATAGCAATGCACTTTTGCATATAAACTAGGTTCTGTATGCATACATCTTTGCTTGTTTATGTTTATAGGTATGCAATATTGCCATGCACTAATATATAGCTGAAGCACAGGGCTAGTTGAAGCAGAGGCAGGCTGCAGGGAACCAGGAGGTGTAGTAGGCCAGGCAGGGAGCAGGCAGTCATGGCTGGGTGATCCATGGTGCTGGAGAGGGAGATGGGTCTGGTGGTGCGGCGGTGGATGGGGGCTTGATTCACTGGCTGCTTCCACTCTGGGCTGCATTACTGCCGTAGCGGGACTGCGGCGTGTGACGGATGTGTGTTTGAGTGCCATGCACTCTCTCTGTCTTCACCTATCTCACACAGACAGGAGAGCTCATGCATTTTCATTAGCAGCCCTGAACTCCCATTTAAGACACTGAGATACAACAGGCACCACTAGGTACAGTATCTCCAGTTGTTTTTGCTTTTAACCCTAATAAACAGTACCATTGCAAAGCATCTAATGGCACTAAATCCAACAGTGATGTAATCTGATGAGCTGTAATGTACTTGTTCTTACTAGTGAACATGTGTTGGGCATTGTGAACATGTGTTGAGCATTGTGAACATGTGTTGAGCATTGTGAACATGTGTTGAGCATTGTGAACATGTGTTGAGCATTGTGAACATGTGTTGAGCATTGTGAACATGTGTTGAGCATTGTGAACATGTGTTGAGCATTGTGAACATGTGTTGAGCATTGTGAATATGTGTTGGGCATTGTGAATATGTGTTGAGCATTGTGAATATGTGTTGAGCATTGTGAATATGTGTTGAGCATTGTGAATATGTGTTGAGCATTGTGAATATGTGTTGAGCATTGTGAATATGTGTTGAGCATTGAGAACATGTGTTGGGCATTGTGAATATGTGTTGAGCATTGTGAATATGTGTTGAGCATTGTGAATATGTGTTGAGCATTGTGAATATGTGTTGAGCATTGTGAATATGTGTTGAGCATTGTGAATATGTGTTGGGCATTGTGAACATGTGTTGGGCATTGTGAATATGTGTTGGGCATTGTGAACATGTGTTGAGCATTGTGAATATGTGTTGAGCATTGTGAATATGTGTTGGGCATTGTGAATATGTGTTGAGCATTGTGAATATGTGTTGAGCATTGTGAATATGTGTTGAGCATTGTGAATATGTGTTGGGCATTGTGAATATGTGTTGAGCATTGTGAACATGTGTTGAGCATTGTGAATATGTGTTGAGCATTGTGAATATGTGTTGAGCATTGTGAATATGTGTTGGGCATTGTGAATATGTGTTGAGCATTGTGAATATGTGTTGGGCATTGTGAACATGTGTTGAGCATTGTGAACATGTGTTGAGCATTGTGAACATGTGTTGAGCATTGTGAACATGTGTTGGGCATTGTGAACATGTGTTGAGCATTGTGAATATGTGTTGAGCATTGTGAACATGTGTTGAGCATTGTGAACATGTGTTGAGCATTGTGAACATGTGTTGAGCATTGTGAACATGTGTTGAGCATTGTGAACATGTGTTGAGCATTGTGAATATGTGTTGAGCATTGTGAATATGTGTTGAGCATTGTGAATATGTGTTGAGCATTGTGAACATGTGTTGGGCATTGTGAATATGTGTTGGGCATTGTGAACATGTGTTGAGCATTGTGAATATGTGTTGAGCATTGTGAACATGTGTTGGGCATTGTGAATATGTGTTGGGCATTGTGAATATGTGTTGAGCATTGTGAATATGTGTTGAGCATTGTGAACATGTGTTGGGCATTGTGAATATGTGTTGAGCATTGTGAATATGTGTTGAGCATTGTGAACATGTGTTGGGCATTGTGAATATGTGTTGAGCATTGTGAATATATGTTGAGCATTGTGAATATGTGTTGAGCATTGTGAATATGTGTTGAGCATTGTGAATATGTGTTGAGCATTGTGAACATGTGTTGGGCATTGTGAATATGTGTTGAGCATTGTGAATATGTGTTGAGCATTGTGAATATGTGTTGGGCATTGTGAATATGTGTTGGGCATTGTGAATATGTGTTGAGCATTGTGAATATGTGTTGAGCATTGTGAATATGTGTTGAGCATTGTGAATATGTGTTGAGCATTGTGAATATGTGTTGGGCATTGTGAATATGTGTTGAGCATTGTGAACATGTGTTGGGCATTGTGAATATGTGTTGAGCATTGTGAATATGTGTTGGGCATTGTGAATATGTGTTGGGCATTGTGAATATGTGTTGAGCATTGTGAATATGTGTTGAGCATTGTGAATATGTGTTGAGCATTGTGAATATGTGTTGAGCATTGTGAATATGTGTTGAGCATTGTGAATATGTGTTGAGCATTGTGAATATGTGTTGAGCATTGTGAACATGTGTTGAGCATTGTGAACATGTGTTGAGCATTGTGAATATGTGTTGGGCATTGTGAACATGTGTTGAGCATTGTGAATATGTGTTGGGCATTGTGAATATGTGTTGAGCATTGTGAATATGTGTTGAGCATTGTGAATATGTGTTGAGCATTGTGAATATGTGTTGAGCATTGTGAATATGTGTTGAGCATTGTGAATATGTGTTGAGCATTGTGAATATGTGTTGAGCATTGTGAATATGTGTTGAGCATTGTGAATATGTGTTGGGCATTGTGAACATGTGTTGAGCATTGTGAATATGTGTTGGGCATTGTGAACATGTGTTGGGCATTGTGAACATGTGTTGGGCATTGTGAACATGTGTTGAGCATTGTGAATATGTGTTGAGCATTGTGAATATGTGTTGAGCATTGTGAACATGTGTTGAGCATTGTGAATATGTGTTGAGCATTGTGAATATGTGTTGAGCATTGTGAATATGTGTTGAGCATTGTGAATATGTGTTGAGCATTGTGAATATGTGTTGAGCATTGTGAACATGTGTTAGGCATTGTGAACATGTGTTGGGCATTGTGAACATGTGTTGGGCATTGTGAACATGTGTTGGGCATTGTGAATATGTGTTGAGCATTGTGAATATGTGTTGAGCATTGTGAATATGTGTTGAGCATTGTGAATATGTGTTGAGCATTGTGAATATGTGTTGAGCATTGTGAATATGTGTTGAGCATTGTGAATATGTGTTGAGCATTGTGAATATGTGTTGAGCATTGTGAATATGTGTTGAGCATTGTGAACATGTGTTGAGCATTGTGAATATGTGTTGAGCATTGTGAACATGTGTTGAGCATTGTGAACATGTGTTGGGCATTGTGAATATGTGTTGAGCATTGTGAACATGTGTTGAGCATTGTGAACATGTGTTGAGCATTGTGAACATGTGTTGGGCATTGTGAACATGTGTTGAGCATTGTGAATATGTGTTGGGCATTGGGAATATTTGTTGAGCATTGTGAATATGTGTTGAGCATTGTGAATATGTGTTGGGCATTGGGAATATTTGTTGAGCATTGTGAATATGTGTTGAGCATTGTGAATATGTGTTGAGCATTGTGAATATGTGTTGAGCATTGTGAATATGTGTTGAGCATTGTGAACATGTGTTGTGAAACTACTGAAGTGTATTTCCAGGTCAGGGTATGTTTGCTTTTCTTTGCTCTACATTGAATGTTTGTATACTCTATGTGTGTGTGTGTGTGTTCTCTCCCAGCTCTCAGACCGTGTTCTCTCCCAGCTCTCAGACCGTGTTCCCTCCTGTCTCAGTGTGTGTGTGTGTGTGTGTGTGTGTGTGTGTGTGTGTGTGTGTGTGTGTGTGTGTGTGTGTGTGTGTGTGTGTGTGTGTGTGTGTGTGTGTGTGTGTGTGTGAGACAACCAACCAGAGGGTAGGGTTGCTGTGAGATAGCCAACCAGAAGGCAGGGTTTCAGTGAGACAGCCAACCAGAGGGTAGGGTTGCTGTGAGATAGCCAACCAGAAGGCAGGGTTTCAGTGAGACAGCCAACCAGAGGGTAGGGTTGCTGTGAGACAGCCAACCAGAGGGTAGGGTAGGGTTAACCAGGGGGCAGGGTTAAAGCAACAGGAGACCAATTTATTAGGCGCTTCCCCAAACCCAAATCTGCAACATGAAAACATAGATAAGCCCCCAACACTTCCTCCATTCCTTCATTCCTCTACCACTGTATCTGAGTTCAGACTCAATAGACCTTTGCTTCTACCTCTCCTCCCTTCCTCCTCTCTCTGTTGGCATCTTGTCCTCAAACCAAATATTCTATTAAGATGAGTACACTGCTCCACACATATACTCTGATCTGTTCATCACAACACCAGTTTGGGCTTCGTTCACAAGCTGGTTGAATGTCATAGATCAAGAGGCTGCTTTAAAATGCAAGATAATCTTCAGTGAATTATCCAAAGCTACAGGAATTATATCAACATTACCAGGCTGTGTGCACATCTACGCCTCAAGATCCTAATGTGTTGTTTAGGCAACAGGGTAGACCAGGGAGAGGGGATGGGATTGAGCAAACCCGCCGCCGTGTGTGTGTGTGTGTGTGTGTGTGTGTGTGTGTGTGTGTGTGTGTGTGTGTGTGTGTGTGTGTGCAGAGTCACAGTGAGGTAGGCAGAGCTACGCTCCAACAGGTGTGGTAGGTGCAGGTGTGTGAAATAGGTGAGTGAGGGGCCTCTCCTCTCTTCTCCTGCACAGCCACCATGCTCAATTAATCATGGCATACACACACTACCCCCACCCTGCCCCAGCCTCAGCCCAGCTAAGACCATCACAGGTGGGCCGCTCCCTGCTCCCCCAACCCCTGTTTAAATTCCTTCCTCATAGGTGTTACACAGCCGTTAGAACTCTGGGTGGAGAGGAGGAAGGGGGGGGGGGGGGGGGGGTGAAGGAGAGAGCGAGAGAGAGAGAGAAAGTAGGAAAGCGAGAGAGAGGTTGTTTTTAATCTTATGTCAATGTTACATTATGATGTGAAATAACAAATAACATAGTGGTTACACAAAGTTCAAAACCTAATTTAGTCTAAATCTCTGTTTTCTCGCTCTCATAATCTCTCTCAGTCAGCCTATCTCTCTGGGTTAAGGCAACCAGGCATTAGCTCTCTCTGCACAGTAAATGTCAGGGGTATGCTTGGCTGAGACCTAGCAGAGCGGAGGTAAAAAAACACTAAGTGCTATTATCAACCTTCCATTCTGCTCTTTTATTCTCTCTCTACTGTCCCCCATGCACATGACATTTCTCTAAGAATTCCATAGAGTGTAAAAAAAATGCGCTTTCTTTCAAGAGAACACTGGGTATTAAGTCAACCTTAGCATTGTGATTTCTCCTGGGTTATTAACAGAGACCAGGATAGACACTGAACAGCGCTAAGCTGAGGCTGTAGCAGCCTGTTTTGTGTTCTGTGCTGCCTGTGTTGTGTTCCGTGCTGACTGTGTTGTGTTCTGTGCTGCCCGTGTTGTGTTCTGTGCTGCCCGTGTTGTGTTCTGTGCTGCCTGTGTTGTGTTCTGTGCTGCCTGTGTTGTGTTCTGTGCTGCCTGTTTTGTGTTCTGTGCTGTCTGTTTTGTGTTCTGTGCTGCCTGTTTTGTGTTCTGTGCTGCCTGTGTTGTGTTCTGTGCTGCCCGTGTTGTGTTCCGTCCTGCCTGTGTTGTGTTCCGTGCTGCCTGTGTTGTGTTCCGTGCTGCCTGTGTTGTGTTCCGTGCTACCCGTGTTGTGTTCCGTGCTGCCTGTGTTGTGTTCCGTGCTGCCTGTTTTGTGTTCTGTGCTGCCCGTGTTGTGTTCAGTGCTGCCTGTGTTGTGTTCCGTGCTGCCTGTGTTGTGTTCCGTCCTGCCTGTGTTGTGTTCCGTGCTGCCTGTGTTGTGTTCCGTGCTGCCTGTGTTGTGTTCCGTGCTGCCTGTGTTGTGTTCCGTGCTGCCCGTGTTGTGTTCTGTGCTGCCCGTGTTGTGTTCCGTGCTGCCTGTGTTGTGTTCCGTGCTGCCTGTGTTGTGTTCTGTGCTGCCCGTGTTGTGTTCTGTCCTGCCTGTGTTGTGTTCTGTGCTGCCTGTGTTGTGTTCTGTGCTGCCTGTGTTGTGTTCCGTGCTGCCTGTGTTGTGTTCTGTGCTGCCTGTGTTGTGTTCCGTGCTGCCCGTGTTGTGTTCTGTGCTGCCCGTGTTGTGTTCTGTGCTGCCTGTGTTGTGTTCTGTGCTGCCTGTGTTGTGTTCCGTGCTGCCTGTGTTGTGTTCTGTGCTGCCTGTGTTGTGTTCTGTGCTGCCTGTGTTGTGTTCCGTGCTGCCCGTGTTGTGTTCTGTGCTGCCTGTGTTGTGTTCCGTGCTGCCCGTGTTGTGTTCTGTGCTGCCTGTGTTGTGTTCCGTGCTGCCCGTGTTGTGTTCCGTGCTGCCCGTGTTGTGTTCCGTGCTGCCTGTGTGATTGTGCTCGTGTTGTAATGTGATAGTTGAAAAGGCCTGGCTGTTCAACTACCACAGCGACAGCTCTGTGTCACCGGTAACACTCGTCAACCCTCCTATGATTCTGACCCTTCATCTGACTAATGCTAACGTCATTACACATACATTAACCCATCCCTTGTTCTTTCTCTCTGCTTCTTTCTCCCTCTCTCATCTTCCTCTTTCTCCCTGGTCTTCTCTTTCCTCTCATCTTTGACTGTAATCAGAGAGTAAACATTGTAAATGCGCAGGGAGATGAGAGTAGTCCTATAACTGCAGTAGCACCACCCAGTGACAGTGACTCTGGGCGACACCAGAGAGACGCTGCCTGGAGATCTCAGTTGAAGGCACGTCAGGCCTATTCCGCAAATGAACCTCAATTACAGCAATGCTAGCTGCTTAAACGTGGCTAACTCAAGCAGAACAATCACATTTGGGCGAAGAAATTACAATGGCTCTTACACATTGACCTCAGTGTGCCTCATAATTCACATACACTGTTTTAATCTTGGCATACTTTCCATTATAGCCCAGCACTCAGACCTTGTTCATTCAATCATCACCATCCAACCTACTGTTAAGACAACACAGCTATTCACTGTTCATCTTGACAATTCCTATCCAACACACAACCAATATCAGGGACACTTCATACCCTACCATCTATGTCTCTCTCCCCCTCCCTCTCTCCCACACACACACACACACACACACACACACACACACACACACACACACACACCAGCGGCAGTGATGGAGCAAGGGCCGCTAGAGACCTCAGATGCCCATCAGTGTGCCACCAGGGAGGCTGGAGGTGAGCATCACCAGCCCAGACTCTGCCATGCCACCACAGATGACGACAAGCTCTATGATCAGACAGGAGTATCTGGAGGTCCTCAGAATAACACAAGGTCATGGCTTCATGTCCACTAGTCTACATGCTAAGCTATTCTTCTTGTTCTATTCCTGCTCGAATAAAAGCAAACTATAGTATAGACTAAGAGACCTCGTACTAGACAACTGGTCGCTAATAATGGGGAATATGTGGCCGTTCTTGTATGGCCAACATTTAGATTCAAGGGTCAATTTTATTTTTACTTGATTCCATTAAACCTTAGCCAATAAACACTGTAATTTTCCTGTAACTGCAGGAGCACAAACTAACCATTTTCTAACCAAAGCATTTTGGATCTATCCCTCTCCGTTCAATCTCTCCAGCTCCCACTTCCTGTCTTGTTTTTCCCTCCTTCTTTTGGTCCTCTCTTCTCCTCCCACTCCCCTTCCCTCTCTCTCTCTCTGTCTCCAGCAGCAACACACTATTAATCACAAAACACTAAACACTGTCTGACTGCCATTCACACAGCCTGCCTTTGTTGCCCATGTTGCCCAGTAAATGCAACTACAGACCTTTTTGTCTGCATAAGTGGACTCTTAGAGATGGCTCCTCCCTTCCCAAGGACCCACAGATTACCCCTGAAAGGCTGGGTGATGGGTAATGGTGAAGAGAAGAGGGGAGGTGGGGGAGAAGAGGGGGGAGAGGGGAGGAGGGTGACAGAGAAATGATTGGGAGGAGTGAATCACTGCTCAGAGAGAGGTGCGCCAGTCTCCCTCCGGCCATCCAGCCATGCCTTCAGCCAGCGCTTAGCAACCAGTGGGTTTGGCTGAACAGAGAGTGAGGGAAAGCAGAGAGAGAAAAGAAAGACAGAGAATAAGAAGGAGAGAGAGCAGAGAGCAGACACAGAGAGAGACACACAGACCAATAGAGAGAGTGAGAGAGGTAGAGAGAGGTAGAGAGAGAGAGAGGGGTAGAGAGGGGTAGAGAGAGGTAGAGAGAGGTAGAGTGTAGAGAGAGGTAGAGAGAGGTAGAGGTAGAGAGAGATAGAGGAAGAGGTAGAGAGAGATAGAGAGAGAGGTAGAGTGAGAGGTATAGAGAGAGAGAGGTAGAGAGAGGTAAAGGTAGAGGTAGAGAGGTAGAGAGAGAGGTGGAGAGAGGTAGAGAGAGGTAGAGAGAGAGGTAGAGAGAGGTAGAGAGAGAGGTAGAGAGAGGTAGAGAGAGGTAGAGAGAGGTAGAGAGAGAGGTAGAGATAGAGAGAGAGGTAGAGAGAGAGGTAGAGGTAGCGGTAGAGAGAGGTAGAGAGAGGTAGAGGTAGAGAGAGAGAGGTAGAGAGAGGTAGAGGTAGAGAGAGAGGTATAGAGAGAGGTAGAGAGAGAGGTAGAGGTAGAGAGAGAGAGAGAGAGAGAGAGAGAGGTAGAGAGAGAGGTAGAGAGAGAGGTAGAGAGGGAGGTAGAGAGAAAGATAAATAAAGAGAGAGCAGATACAGTATATAGAGAGAGAATCCATGTTCCCGCTACAGAGGGGACTAGACTTCCAGACTCCGTAGGGAGACTGCTAAAAACACAATAGAGAAACCGAAGACTATCTAAAAAGGACAAAGGAGGAGAGGAAGGAGCAGGGGCCCCAGTGTCAACCCCTGCCTTCAACAAATAAAATCAACATCTTCCATTTTTTTTAAAGCTGTACAAACAACACTAAGCAAACGCTAGTAAGTGTGAATCATTGCTTACGACAAAGCAAGTGTTGACATTACTAATGCAATAGATGACACATTTTGTGACTTCCGCTTCCTCCTTCAAAAATGGCTTAATGGCACAAGGTCAATAGGTTTTTAGCCTTGGTGTGTGTGTGTATGTGTGTGTGTGTATGTGAGTGTGTGTGTAAGCATGATTCAGACATTAGGATTGTGAATTGTGACACTGCAAACCTCATTGTTAGTGTGGTGGTCTGCCTATCTCCCCTTTCCATTAGTCACATAATTGATCAAGACCATATCAGGCCTCCTGTCACCTGATTTATGATTTATGGTAGTCATCACATTTACTCTGCAGTTGAGGCTCATTTAATGCCTCTATTAAACTGGCTCCCTTGTAGGCCAATGATTCCCACGAAGCCTTGTAAAATCATAAAAATGGTGCTGACTTTGCACTCCCCACTATATTAGTTGAGGAGGAGGCTTGACTTTTAACAGTGTGGGAGCAATAAATTAAATTGTATAAATTACTTTCACAATTACCAACAGCATCACCATTAAAGATTGATGAAACAACAGTGAGGTAATGAATCGACTGCCAGTCATGTTTAAAGTCTACTAGTTATTATTCAGCAGGAATACATTATGTATTATGTGCCCCTCACTGGGCTTGGGTCCTGGACTGAATTTGAAAGCAATCACATATATTTCCACACCCATCTCTCCATAAGACAAGCACAGCTACACCTGTGAGCTCAGCTATGTCAAACAACAGGGCAGGTGGAATTCAATGTTGCAATAAATAAATAAGCAGATCTAACCATCTCCCTGTCGATAAATTCTTTAGAGATAAAAATCAGAAGTCAATCAGTGAATGAATCGTTGATCAACCCAGACAGTGTTGAATCAGACGCTGGAATTGTAGTACACACCTTTGGGTTACTGTGGGTACAGTGGCCGGGTTCTACTGACCCCCAGGTGTCAAAAGGCTAGATACCATCATGCAGAATGTGGCTATGCGCTGATTCTGTTGCCAAGGAGACAAGTGAGGTGGGTATTTCTTGAATGACTAAGATTTTTTTCTTCTCACCAAATATAACTACTTTACATGAAATCATTTTTTGTTTTTATTCGGGTGACTTCAATATGCATTTCGTGCAAGACAGAAGGCAAAAATATCTGACATTTCAGTTTGCGTTGACTTCAAAGCCTAAAACCATTGTATAACTCCTTTCAGAGATACGATTCCAGATTATAGAAAGAACATTCACCAAGTACTCCTCTGATAAACAGTCTACCAAGTCTCCAATTAATTGTAAAATAAAACACATGCATAATCTAACTCTCCATGGCATGACCAGCGATATGAGAAGACTATTACATAGTATATCATATAAAGTGTATATCAACATTATCCATCGTTAAAACTGTATGGAGTAAAGTCAAAAATAAGGATACAAATCTGAAGAACCTCTCAATGCAAGAGTTGAACTTTACAATATTTTATAGAGCACCATTCTTTCTCAATATTAAACACATATAACTCCACGACACAATGAGTTTGATACCATGTGAAATTCCATAAATAACTTACCATCAACTTGAAAGTACAATAATCCAGCAACAAGGATGAACGCTAGCGGACCCATACTAGCATATTAAACATCCACGGATTGTGCGCAAATCCTTGGATTTTGCCAGGAAAATATGTCCAAACAGCAGCAAATGTACTTATTTTAATAGTTCAAGTTTTATATAGCTCCTAGTTACTGACTAAAGCCAGTTGTGATGTCCAATAATTTAGAGGATTCATTGTAGCGCGCTCGTTCGAGCCCGGGATCGATTAATTTCCACAACCGTAAGAACCAAATCAGTCTCTCGCGATCATCTGAAATTCCAGCTGTTTGTCCCACGAGTTAACTTGCAATGGTCATGTCTATTTTTCCAATATGTACGCAACTATACAATATCATATTACAACCTAAAAGAAAATAGAAACTGTGTATACTGGGTTCAAGAGAAACGCCTCCAATCATGTAGTTGCAGTCTTGGTTTCGGCTCCTTGAGACGCGTCTCATGGACGGACGGACACCTTGCAAATCTTCATGTCTCTCCACCGTTCCTCATCAATACATAGATAGCCAAGTCTAAATGTGTATGCACAACCCCCAAAACCCCATGTACTTCAGTCCATAAGCAAATGTTTACATTTCATTGGGAACCCGCTGTCCAAGATCACATGTGCCTAGCCTGTGCCTAAGCACTGTAAATGTACAGTCAAGTCAGTAGAACAGCCTATTGGTTTCTGTATAGCGCTACCACTAGCAGCCCATGGTCCATGCTCACTCCACACAGCCTCAGCGCGGACTGACACACATACACCAAACAATTATCCAGAGGGGGAGGAGAAAGGCTGGGAGGGAGGGAGAGAGAGAAGGGTGGATGTAGGAGAGTAGACGGAGTGCGCTCCAGCGTACA
Source organism: Oncorhynchus mykiss (assembly GCF_013265735.2). Classification (NCBI taxonomy): domain Eukaryota; kingdom Metazoa; phylum Chordata; class Actinopteri; order Salmoniformes; family Salmonidae; genus Oncorhynchus; species Oncorhynchus mykiss. The sequence continues at coordinate 34,414,569 of NC_048591.1, forward strand.
TTGGCCAAAGTCATATTGCTGTAACTGACTGTGAAGTTCATACGACGTGGACCCGTGCCACAGGTATGCTGCTACATACCACTCGAGTGACTTTGAAGCACTAGGGTCATTCTGTCCATGACCCACCGGAAGTAGCCTAGCTCAGCAGGCTCACATAGCCTATCGTATTCTTTTAGAGGTTAACAGGCTCTTTTTGAGGGAAATTATGCACAATCTTAGAAATTATTCAAATATAGCCACCTAATTCATATCTATAATGTTGATCTGAAGGGGGGAAAACATATTAAAAGGCCAAATGTGATTTTCCTATGTTATATATGTTTCCAAGACAACTGAAATGTCAGCCTGTTTTGGTGGGTGGCAAATTATTTAATTTACCTAGACAAGTCAGTTAAGAGCAAAATCTTATTTACAATGACAGTCTAGGAACAGATTTTTACCTTGTCAGCTACCTTGTCAGCTCAACCTTTCAGATGCTGGCCCAATGCTCGAACCACTTGGCTACCTGCAGCCGTAATAGACAAGTAGGAAAGAGAGTTCCAAACCTCTCTGCCAATAACTGCTAGTTTTCAACCCCCCCTCCCCACCATTCAACTAGCAAAACAAATATTGCTTTAGAAATGACTAAATACTTTTCTTTTTGACCATAAAAAAATCACAGCAAGTTGCTTAATTGTTACCCAGATATGATTTGAAATCGAGATAAAAACGGCTGCATATGTAGGCCTATTTTAACATTGTACTTTTTCAGGTAACTTCATCATACGACCGTGCATAAAACTAAAAGCCTACTTTTCAGGGTGAAATATATATATTTATATATATTTTTCTGTGCCCAGACATAATTGCATTTCTGGGTTCATAGACAGCAAATCGAGGTAGATTTTATAATTCTGTGTGTCATTGATATTTGACGTGGGTGGCCTGAATGTGTCGGACAGTGAGTGGCAGCGCAGCAATGATTGCGCCATTAGTCATCTGTTAGTTGTGGCGCGTGATGCGCACGCACATTAAACACGCAGGGCGCAAGAAGATTATCAACAGAACAATATATTCAGAGACAAGCACAATTATAAATTTGACCTCATGAGCTAAAATTGACCAATAATAATTAGACCTGGGATTATTGGTAATGAAAAACTAACATTAACGACCAAGCAGTCCCTCTATGGAATGCAGAGGGAGGCTGGGCTGCAGGTACAACCATTCTGCCATCTCCATCAGTCTATGGCTCAACACTTTATTATATCCTACTGTAGCCTAGTGTAGGCTATAAGAGGGTGCTCAATTCTAAAATATTTTAAACAGAAAAAGTAGATTTGTGGAACATAGCATCAACAAAAAGGATCAATTAAAGAAGATCTGAGCCTATGCACACAGAGCTGTTCGATCTCAAAGTTTCAGGAATTTTTAAAACTTTATTTTTATTGTTGTATAGCGTGACATAAGCATAATTCAATACAATTCCAATGCAAGAACACCTAAAAATTGTACCCCTCGCCGATTTCAACTGCCCCCTTAGTCACAATCCTGGCGCTGGGTCTGGCTGTTCTTCATCCCCAGGATAGTGGACAGAGACGTACAGGAGACGCACCCGACTGTGGAACTCTCGTACTAGACAGGCTCTTACTGTGTGAGCTCTGAGCTCCCCCTAATGGCAGAAATCATAATGACAACCCACTAACCCTGATTCCAGCATATCAACAGTATTCTGTGGAAAAGGTCTGTGCTATCTGCAATAGGGTGTTGAGCAATGAGCAGCATACTGAAGAGGAAGCCTACACTCTGTAAGTAGCCTATCCTATATCAATGTAATTCCCTCTAGGCTATACATGTATTATAAACAAACACTGGTTACAGTTTAACCTACATTTTACTTAGATTTGGTTGAAAATAGGCCTTTGACAGACCTATGGAGCAAACCAACACAGCATTAAGGGGGCTTGACACCGAGTAGTTGGCCTAGTACTAGAAGGCTGGTGTCTTTGAACCTGTACAGACAACACTCTACAGGGTCTACACTGTGGTAGTGGCTGGTGTCTTTAAACCTGTACAGACAACACTCTCTACACTCTCTACAGGGTCTACACTGTGGCAGTGGGTGGTGTCTTTAAACCTGGACAGACAACACTCTCTACACTCTCTACAGGGTCTACACTGTGGCAGTGGGTGGTGTCTTTAAACCTGGACAGACAACACTCTCTACGGGGTCTACACTGTGGCAGTGGGTGGTGTCTTTAAACCTGGACAGACAACACTCTCTACGGGGTCTACACTGTAGCAGTGGCTGGTGTCTTTAAACCTGGACAGACAACACTCTCTACAGGGTCTACACTGTAGCAGCGGCTGGTGTCTTTAAACCTGGACAGACAACACTCTCTACTGGGTCTACACTGTAGCAGTGGCTGGTGTCTTTAAACCTGTACAGACAACACTCTCTACAGGGTCTACACTGTAGCAGTGGCTGGTGTCTTTAAACCTGTACAGACAACACTCTCTACACTCTCTACAGGGTCTACACTGCGGCAGCCCCACAGGCTGGAATGCCCCTTTTCAAATTCTACATCAAAGACAAGTACACAACCAAGCTCATGAAAAAATGTAACTTCTATAACCAGTGGCTGAAACACACAGAGCCACACATAGTGTACACACACAGGTTTACAGACCCACACAGTGAGCATACTGGGATCCATTTCTATTGGCTTGAATAAAAGCTTTAGCTGTACATGGTCTTTCTCATCTTTGTATGTTTGTCAGGCTACATGTTAGAGCTTGCCCTATAACCGCCTTGCTTGAATCGCAACATGTTGTAAGTTTGCTAGTTCTCTCCCATTGCAGGCAGTGCTGTCAGCAGGCCAGACATAGTGATTTGTCTTCATATTTTAATGTTTGTGAGCTGCATGCAAATGCTTCCTCTTTTCTCAGTGCCTCTACTCCTTCCCTCCTTCCTAAATGTCTAAGGCACACACACACACACACACACACACACACACACACACACACACACACACACACACACACACACACACACACACACACACACATACACACACACACGCACACACACACACACACACACACACACACCAGGGTTTCCGTTAGCCGGTAATAGCTGGCTTTTGGCCAGCCAAAAAATAGAAAAGCCAATAAATAAAATTGGTGCCAGCCAATTGTCCGGGAGAAGAAGAAAAAAATCCCATTGTGAAATAATGTTTATTATCCTCTTCATTGATGGTCATGCTTATCAATATATAGGTTAATTTGCATAATTTAGTGCAATTAAATTGTCTATAGGTAATTTGCATAATATAGTGGAATTAAATGAGTACTTGTGTGCAATACATTTGTTTTGTATCTTATTTAGGCAAACATCATACAGCTACAGAGAGTTTGAGTGGACAATCTGTCAGACAGCGTGAAAGCTGCTGCTACGTGATCTCAAACAGCACATGCATAGGCAACAGACGGCAGGCTTCATCAGCATCTCACACAGCATAGGCAACAGACGGCAGGCTTCATCAGCACCTCACACAGCATAGGTAACAGAAGGCATGCTTCATCAGCATCTCACACAGCATAGGTAACAGAAGGCAGAATTCATCAGCATCTCACACAGCATAGGTAACAGAAGACAGGCTTCATCAGCACCTCACACAGCATAGGCAACAGACGGCAGGCTTCATCAGCATCTCACACAGCATAGGTAACAGAAGGCAGGCTTCATCAGCACCTCACACAGCATAGGTAACTGAAGGCAGAATTCATCAGCATCTCACACAGCATAAGCGACAGAAGGCAGGCTTCATCAGCACCTCACACAGCATAGGTAACAGAAGGCATGCTTCATCAGCATCTCACACAGCATAGGTAACAGAAGGCAGGCTTCATCAGCATCTCACACAGCATAGGTAACAGAAGGCAGGCTTCATCAGCATCTCACACAGCATAGGTAACAGAAGGCAGGCTTCATCAGCATCTCACACAGCATAGGTAACAGAAGGCAGGCTTCATCAGCATCTCACACAGCATAGGTAACAGAAGGCAGGCTTCATCAGCACCTCACACAGCATAGGTAACAGAAGGCAGGCTTCATCAGCATCTCACACAGCATAGGTAACAGAAGGCAGGCTTCATCAGCACCTCACACAGCATAGGTAACAGAAGGCAGAATTCATCAGCATCTCACACAGCATAGGCAACAGAAGGCAGAATTCATCAGCATCTCACACAGCATAGGTAACAGAAGGCAGAATTCATCAGCATCTCACACAGCATAGGTAACAGAAGGCATGCTTCATCAGCATCTCACACAGCATAGGCAACAGAAGGCATGCTTCATCAGCATCTCACACAGCATAGGTAACAGAAGGCAGAATTCATCAGCATCTCACACAGCATAGGTAACAGAAGACAGGCTTCATCAGCATCTCACACAGCATAGGTAACAGAAGGCAGGCTTCATCAGCACCTCACACAGCATAGGTAACAGAAGGCAGGCTTCATCAGCACCTCACACAGCATAGGTAACAGAAGGCAGGCTTCATCAGCACCTCACACAGCATAGGCAACAGAAGGCAGGCTTCATCAGCACCTCACACAGCATAGGCAACAGAAGGCAGGCTTCATCAGCATCCTACACAGCATAGGCAACAGAAGGCAGGCTTCATCAGCACCTCACACAGCATAGGCAACAGAAGGTATTCTTCCTCAGCACCTCACACAGCACAGGCAACAGAAGGTAGGCTTCATCAGCGCATCACACACCTCTTTGCAATGAGCTGGAGGCAGTATGCATTTTAAAAACACACTTAATTGTTTGAAACCTGACTGTTTTACTACATATTATGAGGCATGTCTTACCTTCCTTTAAAGTAGCCAGGCCAAAATCAGACCATATCTGTGGAGGCAATTGTTTTATATCAACTTTCTTTCATTGTCCAGTAGCTAAAAGGCACAAACATAGTCATATTAGCAACCCATGCTAGATGTTGCATATTAGATATTTCTAAATTTCCTAATGGAAACCCTGACACACACACACACACACACACACACACACACACACACACACACACACACACACACACACACACACACACACACACACACACACACACACACACACACACACACACACACACACACACACACACACACAGAAAGCGAGAGATAAAGAGAGATAGAGATAAAGAGAGCATGTGTGAGAGAAATAAAAAAAATTGAGAGAGGGAGAAATAAAGAGAGCGATAAAGAGAGAGAGAGAGAGAGAGAGGTAGAGACACAGCAGTAATGTGTTGTACCGTATAGGTGAAAGTAGGTCGACAACGAAAGGAAAAGAGTTGGAAAAATGTCTTTATTGATGGAGAAGTAAAGGATAGAATCTCCATCCCTTTATCCCCTGTCTTCAATCTGCCCACTGTATCTCTGGATCTTTAGCAGAGGCCTACTCCCCAGGGTGCTAAATATCGGACCAAAGTGGATTTATTTTAATTAAAAGCGAGGAGATGTTTACTCAGGGCCAGGCCTGCTGTGTGAAAATGAGACATTGAGTCTGAGCACAAAGCCAGGGTCTGATAAGTTATGGGCAGCCTGGTAGGAGCTGATCCAACGCTTCCCTCGAGGAGGAACATTCCGCTTTTTTAATTAAGTTGGCATTGACAAAGGTACAAACTGATGGGCTTTTGCAAAGTGACGACATTCTTTATGTTCCAGTGGCTACTGAGATCTTGAGCAGCTATTGCATTTGCACACTAAAATAGATTCTGTTTCTATAGTGTGAACACGATGTTAACTATCTTGAGAGTTGTGACTAAGGACATCTACTTGTTGGTCCATCACAAAACTGATGTTGATATTATTCACTTGAATCATGCATTTATTTTTGTTGCACTGCATGTGTTTGCTCTGTTAGCAAACTGACCTTAGAACAGGTCATGAGAAGTGAATCTGCTAACTCATTTACAAGAATAAAAAGGGATGAAGGAAATTGCAGTGAGTGCAACATCCAGGTGATTATTAGTCAGCATTAGAGAGGAGAACTCACAGTGTGAAAACAGAGGGCAACACATTCTAGTGAACAGTGCAGGTAGGGTGCAACACAACACATTCTAGTGAACAGTGCAGGCAGGATGCAACACAACACATTCTAGTGAACCGTGCAGGCAGGATGCAACACAACACATTCTAGTGAACAGTGCAGGCAGGATGCAACACAACACATTCTAGTGAACAGTGCAGGCAGGATGCAACACAACACATTCTAGTGAACAGTGCAGGCAGGATGCAACACAACATATTCTAGTGAACAGTGCAGGCAGGATGCAACACAACACATTCTAGTGAACAGTGCAGGCAGGATGCAACACAACACATTCTAGTGAACAGTGCAGGCAGGATGCAACACAACATATTCTAGTGAACAGTGCAGGCAGGATGCAACAGAACATATAACATATTCTAGTGAACAGTGCAGGCAGGATGCAACACAACATATAACATATTCTAGTGAACAGTGCAGGCAGGATGCAACACAACATATAACATATTCTAGTGAACAGTGCAGGCAGGATGCAACACAACACATTCTAGTGAACAGTGCAGGTAGGGTGCAACAAAGAGTAAACAATACTACTCCCCTTTCTCCTCTCCTCTCCTCTCCTCTCCTCTCCTCTCCTCTCCTCTCCTCTCCTCTCCTCTCCTCTCCTCTCCCCTGCACATTGACAGCTGACTGCACACACCTGCCACATGCTCAAATGAACCATTTATTTTGACCTAAACAAATCAAGCCTCTATTACTGTCAACTAATTTGTGCAATTACATTTATTTAATTAGATGAAACCTAATAATCAATCAGACGTTTCCCTCCTTTTGTCTCGAGGCCATCTGGTGACAAAAGGTAGTATCCTCGGTCCAAGCTGAGGTCCATCACTACAGACTGATTATGATTTCTCATAAAGGTAGTATCCTCGGTCCAAGCTGAGGTCCATCACTACAGACTGATTGTGATTTCTCATAAAGGTAGTATCCTCGGTCCAAGCTGAGGTCCATCACTACAGACTGATTATGATTTCTCATAAAGGTAGTATCCTCGGTCCAAGCTGAGGTCCATCACTACAGACTGATTGTGATTTCTCATAAAGGTAGTATCCTCGGTCCAAGCTGAGGTCCATCACTACAGACTGATTGTGATTTCTCATAAAGGTAGTATCCTCGGTCCAAGCTGAGGTCCATCACTACAGACTGATTATGATTTCTCATAAAGGTAGTATCCTCGGTCCAAGCTGAGGTCCATCACTACAGACTGATTATGATTTCTCATAAAGGTAGTATCCTCGGTCCAAGCTGAGGTCCATCACTACAAAGACTGATTGTGATTTCTCATAAAGGTAGTATCCTCGGTCCAAGCTGAGGTCCATCACTACAGACTGATTATGATTTTTCATAAAGGTAGTATCCTCGGTCCAAGCTGAGGTCCATCACTACAGACTGATTATGATTTCTCATAAAGGTAGTATCCTCGGTCCAAGCTGAGGTCCATCACTACAGACTGATTGTGATTTCTCATAAAGGTAGTATCGTCGGTCCAAGCTGAGGTCCATCACTACAAAGACTGATTATGATTTCTCATAATGATGGCATTTGGTCAAGTTGATTCTCAAAGTCCTCTAATATTTGTTATGACCTCAGCTGGTCGTAAATAACTCTGAAGACTGTCCTTTATTTGTGTATTACTTCCACTACCTGATAATAAACTGTTTGTTTAGCACTGTATCAGTCTGTTAACTAATCTATCAGAGTACACAAGAGCACAGTGTACATTGAGAGAATGGTTCAGGGTTAAACGATGAATCCCCCAGCAGATTCAGAGTGATACACACCCCTTGATTATCACATCCTGTAATTATTCCTGTTAATGATGGAGGAGATCCAGCGGGCGTGTAACCAGGCTGCTCTCATCTTGTTGTTGTTGTTTGTAATCAGGGAGGTATGTGTAGTTCAATAGGGGGCCTGCAGCTGTAGTAGGGTGGTATCTACAGTATGCAAAGTTAAGGACTGTAAAGCAACACACACACAGACAAACACATACACACATACACACAAACCAAGGAGGAGGAGAACCACTCTGGAAATCCATCACACTGCATCCTAATTGTATGTAAGAAAGTTGTATATCAAATGCAAACGAATGAATCAAACTCTGACAACAAAGGAAAATAAATGCAGTGGTTTCAGGGCTGGAGAGAAATGGTTAGTTCCCCCTCCGGTGTGGCTAAGAGAAGAAAGGCTTTTTAATTGTGTGTGGGGTCATAGGTTCAGGTAGCAACATCACTCATGGTCAGATCAGTGGTATTCAGCGAGCTCTTGGCTGGACATCGTTAATGGCGGAGGATCCCCTTGCTGGGTCTGGGGCCTGGTGTGTGGATTACAATTAATTACTGCATTGTTGGGTTCAGAACTTGCAAGAAAGACATTTCAGTGTATTTGTCCACGTGACAGTAAAAGGTGAAACTTGATTAGGGGGTGGGGGGTACGGAGACAGTGGGGGATATGTGTCGGGCTGGGGTGATTAATGTAGATGTCAGCAGCGCTGCCTCCTCCCCCTCTCCCCCTGGCATCTGTAATGACACCTGGAGATGGCAGAATGGTTCTACCTGCAGCCCAGCCTCCCTCAGCAGGGCATAATTCTTCCCAATGATCCTCCTCTGTCAGCAGTCCTGTCACCCGACCCGGTTCACAGCCTTATAAAATGGGCCCAGTCCTGTCACCCGACCCGGTTCACCGCCTTATAAATGGGCCCAGTCCTGTCACAAGTGGATATTAAGCTGTGCTCTGCCTTGCCGCACCTCTATCCAGCATGGAAACACACACACACACACACACTAACACACACACACACACACACACACACACACACACACACACACACACACACACGGTAAAATCAAATCAATTTTTATTGGGCACATACACGTTTAGCAGATGTTATTGCGGGCGTAGCGAAATGGTTGTGTTTCTAGCTCCACAGTGTATACACACAAACACAGGGTAAAATTATTTCCATATTTTGCAGGCTCAGCCTTTAACATGGCCAAAGGATCGGTCTATATGATTCTCTAGTTTCCACTCCCTCCATCACTCTGTAACACACATGACTGGTGTAACTAAATACAAAATATGTGGAGCAAGTCATGAACCTGTAGACATGATGCATTGTTTGGCAGAGCACTTCACTCGGCAGTAGGCAGGACACATGCTGCTAGAGGGGGCTTGAGACTGAAGGAGAAGGGCTGTCTCTGTAACCACTGTCCAGCTCTGTGATGACTGACTGCTGAGAGAAACATGCCAGTTTGAACAACTATAGACCCTTCCTGCAGCCTGAGACTGTAGCAGGCTCCAGCCAGGCCTCAAGTGGGACTGTTCTTCATGTTTGAGGCCATACCTCTTAAATGTGATATGGAGGAGAGAAAAATAGAGATTTCTAAGCACCTCGGTTTCTAGGGGACAACATTACACACTTCAACACATCTGTTTTTATCCAGGCCAATAAAACAGAGAGAAAGAGAGAGAGAGGGATAGAGAGCAAGATAAAGAGAGGAGAGAGACATAAAGAGAGGAGAGAGAGAGAGAGAGAGACATAAAGAGAGGGAGGGAGAGAGAGATAAAGAGAGGGAGGGAGAGAAGACGCTGTCTAAACCAGAGCACAGGTAGGGTCCCAGTCTCTCTGATACTTCCAGAGACACAGGTAGGGTCCCAGTCTCTCTGATACTCCCAGAGACACAGGTAGGGTCCCAGTCTCTCTGATGCTCCCAGAGACACAGGTAGGGTCCCAGTCTCTCTGATACTCCCAGAGAGGGGCTGATGGAGGTCTGGTCGGGACAGATTGAGACGGGACGAGAGGGAGAGGGGAACATTGAGGGGAGAAGACGGACACCTGAGATGAGTGTAGAGAGTCCAGCTCAATAAGTTAGTGGACATTTAACGTATCACCCCTGCTCTCTTCCTGTGCTAAAGACATGTTTCAGTGGAGGGACGAGGAGGGAGGATGGAGGGCTGCTATCAACTGTTGTTCATATCAGGATTACTGTGGTGCTATCAACTGTTGTTCATATCAGGATTACTGTGGTGTTATCAACTGTTATTCATATCAGGATTACTGTGGTGTTATCAAATGCTGTTCCTATCAGGATTACTGTGGAGATGTATCCTGGATCCTCTTTCACTTCAAATAACAAATATTTGGGTTCATGTGAAAATTACAGTAGGTATGTGATTTTATGTAGACTAGGAAATGCAACTAACAATATGGCAAACCAAAGCCCCATATACTACCCACCACTGCGACCTGTACACTCTCGTTGGCTGGCCTTCGCTTCATACTCGTCGCCAAACCCACTGGCTCCTGTCATCTACAAGTCTCTGCTAGGTAAAGCCCCGCCTTATCTCAGCTCACTGGTCACCATAGCAGCACCCACCCGTAGCATGCGCTCCAGCAGGTATATCTCACTGGTCACCCCAAAAGCCAATTCCTCCTTTGGCCGCCTTTCCTTCCAGTTCTCTGCTGCCAATGACTGGAATGAACTGCAAAACTCACTGAAGCTGGAGACTCGTATCTCCCTCACTAACTTTAATCACCAGCTGTCAGAACAGCTCACAGATGACTGCACCTGTACATAGCCCATCTGTAAATAGCTCATCAAACTACCTCATCCCATACTGTATTTATTTATTTATCTTGCTCCTTCGCACCCCAGTATCTCAACTTATACATTCATCTTCTGCACATCTATCACTCGTGTTTAATTGCTATATTGTAATTACTTCACCACCATGGCCTATTTATTGCCTTACGTCCCTTATCTCAACTCATTTGCCCACACTGTATTTAGACTGTTTCTACTGTATTATTGACTGTATGTTTGTTTACTCCATGTGTAACTCTGTTGTTGTTTGTGTCGCATTGCTTTGCTTTATCTGGGCCAGGTCGCAGTTGTAATTGAGAACTTGTTCTCAACTAGCCTACCTGGTTAAATAAAGGTGTTCTCAACTAGCCTACCTGGTTAAAAAAAGGTGTTCTCAACTAGCCTACCTGGTTAAATAAAGGTGTTCTCAACTAGCCTACCTGGTTAAATAAAGGTGTTCTCAACTAGCCTACCTGGTTAAAAAAAGGTGAAATGAAATAAAAAAAATATTTAAAAAACACTGGATTATAAAGGGAACATGAAACAGACAGATTTCTCAGGTAACTGTTTAGCTGTAGTGGAAGAGGAAACCAGACAGAGGCCTAATGTAATGAGATGGATGGTATCAGAGGCACCATGCTTCAGAGTCAGCCTTAGACCAACACAGGTCAGCCTGCCAGAGGAAGAGGAGCGGCTATGACACACAAAAGAGGGGATCATCATACAGACAAATTCCACACTTCCGTGATGGTGTCATTACTAAGGAGCTACTGTGTAATAACGTCTTGTCAAAGCCTTCCCAAGACATGTCAAGACACAATAACACCGGGACCTCTTCCACATTGAAGACTCTTGGCTGAACATACTGGGTCCCCCTTCACATTGAAGACCCTGGGCTGAACATACTGAGTCCCCCTTCACACTGAAGATCCTGGGCTGAACATACTGGGTCCCCCTTCACACTGAAGACACTGGGCTGAACACACTGGGTCCCCCTTCACATTGAAGATCCTAGGCTAAACACACTAGGTCCTCTTCACATTGAAGACCCTGGGCTGAACAGAGGGAAAGATTAAACACATGCCCGAGTCTATTGGCCTTCGACCTTGTCAAGATCCATCTTCCCGCCTCTCTCTTTCACCCCCATCATCATTAACACAACATCCAAATCGGACCTATCTCACTCTCTCTGAGACCTTTCCCATTTTTCTAAAAGGATCTGCTCTGGAGTCATGACTCTAAGACCCAATATGGCAGATGACTGATCGAAGGCAGACTTTTTGACAGACTCAACAAATATGGGTATATTTTCTTGATTTATAGCACACTATCCTGTCCTTTCACTAGGGGAGTTGAACACCCTGGAGGATGACAAGAGTACTACAAGAGAGAAGGGATTAGAAGGGAACCAATGGCAAGAATCCATATTTTGTATGTACAAAGGTATCAGGTAAGAGCCAAGCGCACACTGTGTTGAAGTAACAATGTTAATTGCAACAAAAGGGGCAGGCAAATGACAGGTCAAGGCAGGTAGGGGTCAATAATCCAGAGTAGCGGCAAAGGTACAGGACGGCAGACAGGCTCAGGGTCAGGGCCAAGCAGAGTGGTCAGGCAGGCGGGCTCAGAGTCAGGGCCAAGCAGAGTGGGCAGACAGGCTCAGGGTCAGGGCCAAGCAGAGTGGTCAGACAGGCGGGCTCAGAGTCAGGGCAGACAAAGGTCAAAACTAGGAGGACGAGAAAAAGAGAGAATGGGGAAAATCAGGAGCTGAGAAAACGCTGGTTGACTTGAACAAACAAGATGAACTGGCGCAGACAGACAGGAAACACAGGTATACAGTGCCTTGCGAAAGTATTCGGCCCCCTTGAACTTTGCGACCTTTTGCCACATTTCAGGTTTCAAACATAAAGATATAAAACTGTATTTTTTTGTGAAGAATCAACAACAAGTGGGACACAATCATGATGTGGAACGACATTTATTGGATATTTCAAACTTTTTTAACAAATCAAAAACTGAAAAATTGGGCGTGCAAAATTATTCAGCCCCCTTAAGTTAATACTTTGTCGCGCCACCTTTTGCTGCGATTACAGCTGTAAGTCGCTTGGGGTATGTCTCTATCAGTTTTGCACATCGAGAGAGTTCGAGCTCCTTGCAAAACAGCTCGAACTCAGTGAGGTTGGATGGTGAGCATTTGTGAACAGCAGTTTTCAGTTCTTTCCACATATTCTCGATTGGATTCAGGTCTGGACTTTGACTTGGCCATTCTAACACCTGGATATGTTTATTTTTGAACCATTCCATTGTAGATTTTGCTTTATGTTTTGGATCATTGTCTTGTTGGAAGACAAATCTCCGTCCTAGTCTCAGGTCTTTTGCAGACTCCATCAGGCTTTCTTCCAGAATGGTCCTGTATTTGGCTCCATCCATCTTCCCATCAATTTTAACCATCTTCCCTGTCCCTGCTGAAGAAAAGCAGGCCCAAACCATGATGCTGCCACCACCATGTTTGACAGTGGGGATGGTGTGATGAGCTGTGTTGCTTTTACGCCAAACATAACGTTTTGCATTGTTGCCAAAAAGTTCAATTTTGGTTTCATCTGACCAGAGCACCTTCTTCCACATGTTTGGTGTGTCTCCCAGGTGGCTTGTGGCAAACTTTAAACAACACTTTTTATGGATATCTTTAAGAAATGGCTTTCTTCGTGCCACTCTTCCATAAAGGCCAGATTTGTGCAATATACGACTGATTGTTGTCCTATGGACAGAGTCTCCCACCTCAGCTGTAGATCTCTGCAGTTCATCCAGAGTGATCATGGGCCTCTTGGCTGCATCTCTGATCAGTCTTCTCCTTGTATGAGCTGAAGGTTTAGAGGGACGGCCAGGTCTTGGTAGATTTGCAGTGGTCTGATACTCCTTCCATTTCAATATTATCGCTTGCACAGTGCTCCTTGGGATGTTTAAAGCTTGGGAAATCTTTTTGTATCCAAATCCGGCTTTAAACTTCTTCACAACAGTATCTCGGACCTGCCTGGTTTGTTCCTTGTTCTTCATGATGCTCTCTGCGCTTTTAACGGACCTCTGAGACTATCACAGTGCAGGTACATTTATACGGAGACTTGATTACACACAGGTGGATTGTATTTATCATCATTAGTCATTTAGGTCAACATTGGATCATTCAGAGATCCTCACTGAACTTCTGGAGAGAGTTTGCTGCACTGAAAGTAAAGGGGCTGAATAATTTTGCACGCCCAATTTTTCCGTTTTTGATTTGTTAAAAAAGTTTGAAATATCCAATAAATGTCGTTCCACTTCATGATTGTGTCCCACTTGTTGTTGATTCTTCACAAAAAAATACAGTTTTATATCTTTATGTTTGAAGCCTGAAATGTGGCAATAGGTCGCAAAGTTCAAGGGGGCCGAATACTTGCGCAAGGCACTGTAAATACCCAGGGGATAAGTGGGGAAGATGGGCGACACCTGGAGGGGGGTGGAGACAAGCACAAGGACAGGTGATACAGATCAGGGTGTGACACAAAGGGTTTTGAGAGTGGGTCAGTCACAGACTTCCCATCTCCACACAATAATCCCATTCAGACATCTGTGCGTTCTCATCAATCTGTTTGAAGCAGATACACATTCTTCAGCTCACTGTCTGGTGGTCCTCTCCTCCTTCCAAAAATAACTCTGGGCTTTCCATGCTGTTAAATGTCCCGTAGCGCTGCCTCTGCCGGTGGTGGGATCCTCAGCCCCAGCCTCAGCCCGCAGCCCGCAGCCCAAACCCCAGCCTCAGCCCGCAGCCCCAACCCCAGCCTCAGCCCGCAGCTCCAACCCCAGCCTCAGCCCACAGCCCCAACCCCAGCCTCAGCCAGGTCCTGTAAAGCCAAACTGTTTTACACCTGTGAGTCAGACAGGTAGGCTGTAGACTTCATTACCCCTGGCTGCTGTAATGACAGAGACCAGAGAGACTGAGAGGTCCTGGCTGCTGTAATGACAGAGACCAGAGAGACTGAAAGGTCCTGGCTGCTGTAATGAAAGAGACCAGAGAGACTGAGAGGTCCTGGCTGCTGTAATGACAGAGACCAGAGAGACTGAGAGGTCCTGGCTGCTGTAACGACAGAGACCAGAGAGACTGAGAGGTCCTGGCTGCTGTAACGACAGAGACCAGAGAGACTGAGAGGTCCTGGCTGCTGTAATGAAAGAGACCAGAGAGACTGAGAGGTCCTGGCTGCTGTAATGACAGAGACCAGAGAGACTGAGAGGTCCTGGCTGCTGTAACGACAGAGACCAGAGAGACTGAGAGGTCCTGGCTGCTGTAACGACAGAGACCAGAGAGACTGAGAGGTCCTGGCTGCTGTAATGACAGAGACCAGAGAGACTGAGAGGTCCTGGCTACTGTACAACGGCTCAATAATTCACACCTGAGCAGAGCCGAGGAACTCCCCAAGGTACACTGGAGGTATGCTGTCTGTCTGTCCTTGGGTATCCAGGGAGCCCAATCCAGACAGGTACGTCATGCTGCATTGGGAGGGGGACTGGGACTCCCCCTCAACCGGCTCCCCTCCTCTCCTCTCCCCCTCTTTTCCACATCGTAAAAATAGGCTCTCTCGGCCAGCCAGCCCAGCCGAGGCCAGAGCCTGATAACAGGGTGTGAGCCAGGTTGTTGTCATGACAGGGCTGGGTAAACAGCAGCATAGTCCAGTGAGTGATGGCAGGCCGCAGCTAATAAGTCAGGAGTGAATTCTTGAGCTCTGATGAGACAGGGGAGAGGGGGGATTAAGAGGGGGAGGACAAGAGCCTCCTAAACATCTCCCCATTCCCCTGTTTATAAGTCTAGACAGTGGCCTTCTTTCTACAATCCTCCTCCTCAGACCCCTACTACAGACATCATTATACTGCCTCTCTGCATGTTGCTCTCCAATGCTCTCCAGGAATCACCTGTTATCCAAGCCCCACATCCCTCCTCCACTGACGGGGGGGCCAAGGACATGCTTGGAGTCAGCCGTGAGGAAACCCCAAAACACTCAATCAGGACTATCTGTCTTCAAAGGCAGTGGAGGGGGGGGGGGTGGAAGGAGAGCAGGGAGGAGAGGAAGGAGAGAGAGGGAGGGAGGAGAGGATGGAAGGAAAGAGGAGAGGAGAGGATGGAGGGAGAGGGAGGGAGGAGAGGATGGAAGGAAAGAGGGGAGGAGAGGATGGAAGGAAAGAGGGGAGGAGAGGAAGGAGAGAGAGGGAGGGAGAAGAGGATGGAAGGAAGGAAAGAGGGGAGGAGAGGAAGGAGAGAGGGAGGAAGGAGAGGAAGGAGGGAGAGGGAGGGGGGTGGAAGGAGAGCAGGGAGGAGAGGAAGGAAAGAGAGGGAGGGAGGAGAGGATGGAAGGAAAGAGGGGAGGAGAGGATAGAGAGAGGGAGGGAGGAGAGGATGGAAGGAAAGAGGGGAGGAGAGGATAGAGAGAGGGAGGGAGGATAGGATGGAAGGAAAGAGGGGAGGAGAGGATAGAGAGAGGGAGTAAAGAAAAGGCAGCAGTGCACATATGGAAGGGGTTTTCTCCATAGAGATTCCTGTGTAATTACAGGAGGGGCTTAATTGTTGACAAGTCAGAGGCTGATGAAGTCTCTGGTTGAAACTTACAGTAATCCTGCACAGTCCCAACTCTTTTATCAGGAGTGATGGGTGTTACTATGGAATGAGAACTAAGCTTTATTAATTTCCATGACACATCCCTGCTCAATCACATTGTGCCTTTTCCAGAGAATTCCTATACGCCATTTAGCAGAGGCTTTTATCAAAAGCGACTTACAGTCATGTGTGCATACATTTTACATATGGGTGGTCCTGGGAATCGTTACACACGGCATGCTCTACCAACTGGCTACAAAGGGGCACTAGGACCCGTTGTTGCACCAGATAATTCCCACTACCTAAATGATCGGAATAATTGTTGGTTTTGAGTCTAAGATACAGTTATGTATCTGATGCATTTTCATCATACTGAACTCATAATGGAGAAGTCCATGCTCTCCAGTGGCCTCTCTGTGTGTCCAAAACAACATGCTGAAGGGTGGAGGGATCAGAGATCATTTCTCTGCTACTCTGATGGAGAGAGGCCAGACAGACAACAGGCCAACCCACCCATGAGATGAGATGACCCCCCCCCCCCCCTTTAATATACTGCATACAGAAAGAAAAACAAAACATTATGCAAAGTAGCAACCGATGCCTCATTGAAAATAATGACAGCTTATACAGGGATATATTTTGACATTTTGCAATAAGAATTCTGGTGGTTTTGCGATGTGAGAAACATATCATCATTGGAATGAAAATATTTCTGAAACAGTGAATCCAGGACCTGTGTATCTCAGCAGCACTGTTTTCATTCCACTGAATGGCTGCTTCTCTTTGTGCTCTGTGGTGATATTCTCAGGATGCCTTCTCCATTACCCTCTCATCCATGCACTCTATCTTGGACCCCTGAACTAATACTATTACTGCTCTTCTCCTCCTCCTTCCCCTTCCCTTCTCTCCTACTCTCCTCTCCCCAACTCAAGCCCTCTCCTCCTCTCCCAGCCCTCTCCTCCTCTCCCAGCCCTCTCCCCCTCCTCCCACTTCCTGTCCTCTCACCAACTCAATCCCTCTGCTCTTCCGCTCCACTCCCCTTATCTCTCCTCTTCTCCCCCTCCTCCCACTTCCACTCCTCTCCACTCCCTTCTACTCCCCAGCTCAATCCCTCTCTCCTCCCCCTTCCCCTCCTTTCCAACTCAAGCCCTATCTTCCTCTCCTCTCCTTGCCCTCCCCTCCCATCCCCTCCTATCTTTTTCTCTCCTCCCCCTCTCCTCTCTCCTCTCTCCTTGCCAGTAGATGGGCTCTAATCATGGACCAGGGATACAATATTCCACCTCAAGCACATTAAAGTGTCTGGTATGTGTCCTTCACCTCCTTCAGTGAGGAGTTTATATGTCCAGCTGTTCCCTGAATGCTGAGTGAGAGGCTAGGCTAGCTACAGTACATAGGGAGTGGACAACCACAAAAGAGGATCAACTAAACCATCCACCAGTATGGAGCATGATGTTAAAGCCCCAGGTCAGGTCACAGCCAGACCCAGAGGACACATCAGGTCACACCCCAACCTCCTAAATGTCTCAGAGCTGCCCCATCTGGACCCCCTGTCTGAGGCCAGAGGACACGCAGACACACACAAACACAAGAAAGTGACCCCACTGCCTGGAAAGGCCTACACACATACACACACATGAACGTGAACCCACTGCCTGGAAAGGCCCACACACACATACAGTTGATAGAATACCTTCATACACAACTGACTGACAATGGAATTAGTATTTATTTAACAAGTATTCACAGTATATACCAAGCCTGATTTTTCAAGTTTACAGGATTTACCAAGCCCATTACCTATTTAGTCAGTTAGTTCAGTTGTGATAACATGGTAGAGAGATGAGAACACCACCCAGCAGTACCACAGAGGTTAAGGTCCACTATGGCCAGTGCTCCAGCAATACAAATCAAATTAAACGTTATTTGTCACATTCGCCGAATATAACATTTCACCTTACAGTAAAATGCTTACTTACAAGATCTTTACCAACTATCCAGTTAAGAAAATAAAGTTAAGAAAATATTTATTAAATAAACTATAGTAAAAAATACAAAAGTAACACAATAAAATGTTAACGAGGCTATATACAGGGGCTACCGGTACCGAGTCAGTGTGCGGGGGTACAGGTTACAGGTCATTTGTACATGTAGGTAGGGGTGAAGTGGCTATGCATAGATAATAAACAGCAACTATTTTTTTAACATATTACATATTACTAGACAAGTCAGTTAAGAACAGATTTTTATATACAATGAAGGCCTACACCAGCAGGAAGCTGGGCCAATTGTGCACCGCCCTTAGACCACTGCACCACTCAGGAGACCTAGCAGCAATGTAAAACAGGGCCCCCCCTGTCAATGAAAAAGGTCCGGGTGGCCATTTGATTAATTGTTCAGCAGTCTTATGGCTTGGGGGTAGAAGCTGTTAAATTAAGGAGCATTTTGGACCTAGACTTGGCGCTCTGGTACCGCTTGCCGTGCGGTAGCAGAGAGAAGTCTATGACTGGGTGACTTAAGTCTTTGACAATTTTTTGGGCCTTCCTTGGACACTGCCTAGTATAGGTCTTGGATGGCAGGAAACTTGGACTCAGTGATGTACTGGGCTGTATGCACTACCCTCTGTAGTGCCTTGCGGTCCGATGTCGAGCAGTTGCCATACCAGGCGGTGATGCAAACAGTCAGGATGCTCTCGATGGTGCAGGTGTAGAACTTGAGGATCTGGGGACCCATGCCAAATCTTTTTAGTCTACTGAGGGGGAAAAGGTGTTGTTGTGCCCTCTTCACAAATTTCTTGGTGTGTTTGGACCATGATAGTTTGTTGGTGATGTGGACACCAAGGAACTTGACACTCTCGACCCTCTCCACTACAGCCCTGTCAATGTGAATGATGGAGTGTTCGGTCCTCCTTTTCCTGTAGTCCACGATCATCTCCTTTGTCTTGCTCACGTTGAGGGAGAGGCTGTTGTCCTGGCACCACACTGCCAGGGCTCTGACCTCCTCCCTATAGGCTGTCTCATCGTTATCGGTGATCAGGCCTACCACCGTTGTGTCATCAGGCAAACTTAATGATGGTGTTGGAGTTGTGCTTAGCAACGCAGTCATGGGTGAACGAGGAGTACAGGAGGGGACAAAGCACGCACCCTTGAGAGGCCCCCGTGTTGAGGATCAGCGTGGTAGATATGCTGTTGCCTACCCATACCTCCTGGGGGTGGCCCGTCAGGAAGTCCAGGATCCAGTTGCAGAGGGAAGTGTTTAGTCCCAGGGACCTTAGCTTAGTGATGAGCTTTGTGGGCACTATGGTGTTGAGTCAATGAATAGCATTCTCACGTAGGTGTTACTTTTATCCAGGTGGAAAAGGGCAGTTTGAGATTGGTTGGATCTGTTGGGGCGGTATGCGAATTGGAGGGGGTCTAGGGTTTCCGGGATGATGGGGTTGATATGAGCCACGACCAGCCTTTCAAAGCACTTCATGGCTACCGATTTGAGTGCTATGGGGCGATAGTCATTTAGGCTGGTTACCTTCGCTTTCTTGGGCACAGGGACCATGATGGTCTGCTTGAAACATGTAGGTACTACAGACTCGGTCTGGGAGAAGTTGAAAATGTCAGTGTAGACACTTGACAGCACATGCATTGAGTAAACGTCCTGATAATCCATCTGGCCCCGCGGCCTTGTAAATGTTGACCTGTTCAAAGGTCTTGCTCACATCGGCTACAGAGAGAGTGATCACAAAGTCGTCCGGAACACCTGGTGCTCTAATGCATTCTTCAGTGTTGCTTTCCTCGAAGCGAGCATAAAAGGCATTTAGCCCATCTGGTAGGCTCACGTCACTGGGCAGCTCATGTCTGGGTTTCCCTTTGTAGTCCGTAATAGTTTGCAAGCCCTGCCACATCCAAGGAGCGTCAGAGCCGGTGTAGTAGGATTCAATCTTAGTCCTGTATTGACACTCTGCCAGTTTGATGGTTAGACTGAGGGCATAGCGGGATTTCTTATACACATTTAGTGTCCCACTCCTTGAAAGCGGCAGCTCTAGCCTTTAGCTCAGTGCGGATGTTGCCTGTAATCCATGGCTTCTGGTTGGGATATGTACTTACGGTCACTGTGGGGATGACGTCATCAATGCACTCAATGATGAAGCCGGTGACTGAGGTGGTATGCTTCTCAATGCCATTGGATGAATCCCAGAACATATTCCAGTCTGTGGCAGCAAAACAGTCCTGTAGCGTAGCATCTGCGTCATCTGACCACTTCCATATTGAGCGACTCACTGGTACCTCCTGCTTTAGTTTTTGTTTGTAAGCAGGAATCAGGAGGATATAATTATGTTCATATTTGCCAAATGAAGGGTGAGGGAGAGCTTTGTACACATCTCGATGTGTGGAGTAAAGGTGTTCCAGAATTCTTTATTTCTCTGGTTGCACGTGTGACATGCTGGTAGAAATTAGGTAAAAATGATTTAAGTTTGCCTGCATTGCAGTCCCCGGCCACTAGGAGCGCCACTTCTGGACGAGCGTTTTCTTATTTGCTTATGGCCTTACTCGTTGGTGTTCGTGCCAGTGCCGGTATGTGGTGGTAAATAGACGGCTTCGAAAAATATAGATATCATTTTCTTGGTAGAGTGGTCTTCAGCTTATCATGAAGTACTCTACCTCAGGAGAGCAATACCTCGAGACTATCTTCATTTTAGACAATGTGCACCAGCTGCTTTTGACAAATAGACACACACCCCCACACCTTGTCTGACCGGATGTAGATGTTCTGTCCTGCCGATGCACGGAAAACCCAGTCAACTGCATATTATCCATGTCGTCGTTCAGCCAAGACTCGGTGAAACATAAGATATTACATGTTTTAATGTCCCGTTGGTAGATAGTCTCGAATGGAGCTCAACCAGTTTATTTTCCCAGTGATTGCAAATTTGCTAATAGAATGGACAATAGAATACAACAATAGAATCCTGTAACTGGATTCCAAAGGTTGGCCCAGTGACCAGAGTTACTCCCAACCTGTGACCGTTCTCCTCTGAGCTGACCCACAAATCACCCCTCCCTCCCTCCCTCCCTCCCAGTGAGTGAGTATGGATCGTCATTATCTCCTCATGCTCTAACGAAGCAGGAGGGCTGTCCTAGCTTTAGCATTGCCCCTGACTTTCAATCCCCCTGGGCAGGGAGGGCCACCCATGCTACCCCGGCCCGGGCCACTCTGCCCCAGCCTCCTCCAAGGCCTGACACTCCCTCCGCCGCCTTGCCTCTAATTGCTGCCTCGTAAGCAAGCGCCTCGGCAACAAATCCATTTATCAATAGTCAGGTATTGATCCCTTTGCTAATTCACCCCTGCAAGTAAGGTCGGGGAAGATGGAGGATGGGTACCCTGCCTCGCCGTGGGCCTAGTGTAGAGGGTAGGGGAGGACGGGTACCCTGCCTCGTCCCTGTCCTGTTGAAGAGGGTAGGGGAGGATGGGTGACCTGGCTATTAAAACCAGAGGGATTACTCTCCCCGTCCCCCAATACTCTCCCCATCCTGTGACAAAATAATAACCAAAATAAGGTCAGGGTGATACAATTACTGCTCCCTGGTCCTGACCCGACTGTAGGGGAACAATGGTCTGCTGGATGGGGGGCTGGATGGGGGGCTGGAGGGGAATCATTAAACAGCTAAATGAGAAACCTGTTCAATTTGTTGCATTAATGGTAGATGAAGAAGCACTTTCCCTGCTGTCCCAGTGGGTATTACAGCTGTATCCACAGAGCTGGAGCTACTGGACTGTCCGAGTTAACCTCATACAGCCACACCACAGATACAGCCTGCTGCTGCCCCAAGCAGACCTGAACGCTATGAATAAACTGCGCCTTTTCAGATAATAGCCTTTACATTGTCATGTAATGACTCAGGCTTTATTGGTACTAGAGTTCAACCTAGCCTTATGTCTGATTGGATTTTGCATCAATCATTATTCAGGGTGTTTGTGGTGTAAAATGTAGGCCCGGTTTGATATGTTGTTAACGTAATTCTAAGCAGTGTAGATTAATAAGGATTATGTAGGTACCCTAGCATATGTTATGGTCTAGTATTTTCACAACCAGTAATGGATATTGGAAATACAAATGGGGCAGAAAATACCCATCTACGCTTTGAAAACACCACGTTGAAAAAACAATATTATATTTCTGTGGCTGTATTATCAAAGTTTAAATATTAAATATCTATTAAATATAGATGGAATTGAGCCATGGAGTAAGCTGAGCGTAAAATAATTCATCGTAAAGTAAAACATCCATCAAAGTTAGCCATTTTGCTTTTGTTAAATAACATTTGCATGTAATGCTTAAACATTAGCATTTGGCTTTCATACATTTTCCTAAATCACTTATGCAGAAAAACATCAAAGACAAATCTTCACCCTTTCTTTCACCTATTCTGATACCAGCTTCCATTGCTAATTTCAGTAGACTGTATAACTCTCACAGCCAAGAAATGTATCCTTGTGTAAAATGCATCATTTGTGGATCTTGGTTGAAGGATCACATTCCCCTTTTGAAAGCGGATTTTCCCTGACTGTTGACTGAGTCTGTAGGACCAGTGATACTGTACAGTAAGTATCTGCCGGTCTTTACTAAACACTGTGCTGGATGGTGGCTGTGTAGTGCTGCTGCTGCCTCCACAGTGAGCCAGCAGTCCTCACCAGAGCAGAACCAGTCTGTCTGGCCACATCGCATCTGGACTAATTACAATCAGATGCTGATTCCTCTGTTTCCCTCTCCATTATTAGGATATAAACCCTGACTCCACGCCAGTGGCTTTTCTGGCACCTTCCACAGCCTTCCCTCACGTACCCCAGTAACTAATCACCCCCCCTACACCCCCCTCATGCTTCTTCCCCACAAAATTATTTCAACAAGAGTTTAAGCACTTCTCCAGAGCAACCATCAGATTTTCTGGCAGCCGTAGCGTAGTCTCGGCCAGGCGGCCCTCACAACGCAATGCAGCACAATGAGACTTTTACTGGGCCATTTGCAGACTGGTCCAGGTTGGTGATTAGCAGCTGCTTCATGGACACACTGCTCCTTCAAAACACTCTCTCGTTCCCTCGCTCACTCATATGTAATTTACCTTAGGGTTGGTGAATACATTCTCCCGTCTGAACATAAATTGTAAAGAGAGAGAGAGAGGAGAGCAAGAGACAAAGAGAGAGACAGAGAGAGAAAGAGAGAGGACAGAGTAAGGGAGGGTTGAAGGTGGAGGGTGAGAGAGGACTGTTTCATCTCTATAGCTCTGTTATTCACCCCACAAAACTGCTTTTATTCAATGCCACCTCTGTGAAATAAACGAGGTGTACTACTGTCACCTTGAAGACATGCTGGTGTCAGAAGCATAGCAACAGCCTTAGCTGTACTGTTTACTGAGGAGCTATGCTACAAGTCCATTAACTGTATGGAAAACATGGAGCTCAGGGAGTGCAGCCCTTCAATAATCACATTCAGCCTGTGTACTGTAGCTGTTGTGTTTTCACTGTGTGCGTGGGTGTGTTTTGGTGTTTGTAATGCAATTTATAAGGAGCTTAGACGGATCTGTCTCACAGTTTATATCTGCAAGAAAAACAAAAGAAACAACAATAAATAAACACAGAAAAAAATCTACACAGCAGCATACCACCCTGAATCCAACTGCTGGCTTACTTCTTAAGCTGAGCAGGGTTGGTCCTGGATGGGAAACCAGATTCTGCTGGAAGTGGTGTTGGAGGGCCAGTAGGAGGCATCTGGTCTAAAAAAAAATGCCCCTGGGCAGTGATTGGGGACATTGCCCTGTGTAGGGTGCCGTCTTTCGGATGGGACGTTCAACCGGTGTCCCGACACTCTGAGGTCACTAAAGATCCCATGGCACTTATCATAAGAGTAGGGGTGTTAACCCCAGTGTCCTGGCTAAATTCCCAATCTGGCCCTCATACCATCATGGTCACCTAATCATCCACAGTTTACAATTGACTCATTCATCCCCGTCCTCTCCCCTGAAACTATTCCCCAGGTTGTTGCTGTAAACGAGAAAGTGTTCTCAGTCAATTTACAGGGTAAAAAAAGAAAAAAAAGAACAAATTATTAAAAAATTATACAATTACATTCCCAGTGGAGGCTGATGAGGGTAGGACAGCTCATAATAATGGCTGGAATGGAGTGAATTTAACATATGAAAACCATGTTTGGGAGGAGAGAGGTGTCATGATGTTGGCCTGGGGGTAGGTTTATGACAGTCATAAATACCTCTTCCCCCCTTTTTCCTCTCTACCCTACTGATGTTACATTTGCAAAACCCTTGGTTAACATAGAGATTCAGGGAACATCAGTAGGTGGGGGGAAATGAACTATATTCTGGTAATCCGAACAATTGAACATGTGCAGTGGTACTTAATGAATATGATGTCAGTTCGGTTGTCGTCTGAGACATTCTCATCAATGATAAGATGACATAAACTCCACAGTGGAAAGTCTACATAACTTCCAGTTCCGGGGATGTAGGACAACGGTCCTTTGTCAGAATGGTTCAGATAATAACTACAGAACAAAGCCAACATCAGCGTGAGCTTTGGTTGCGAATGGTATGAACTTTGAACTACAGAAGTGATACCTCCTAGCCGTTGAGTGAGCATCCGCTGCTGCAAACGCAGGTTAGGAAGGAACAGAGTATCCCGTCTACCACACAACAACGTTACTATAAAGTATCCAATTGACCAACAGAGACATTCTTCAAATGACAAAGGACTCAGTTTGGCAACATGGCCTTCCATCTACCACCAACCTACTAAAGCACAGCTCAGAGTACATTTTTATTGCATTTTCCTTTTCCAAGTGGGCGGTAATTTAGAATGCATAAGATACTGTATTTATGATAGCCCAGCTTCTTCCCTTTGTTCCTCAGTCTTCTCGCTCTTTCACTCAAACCCAGCCCCTTTTCTTTTGTTTTAACAAGCTGTCATCTGTTCCGCCCGCTAGGGACGTTTTCCTTTATGACGTAATTTGTAATCAAGTTATGATTTAAATGTGTGTATGTGTAAGTCTGTGTGATTAGTTAGGTATTTAGTAAATAAATAATTAAACCCAATTTTGTATTGCTGATTCAACTTGTTAGCCAGGGATCGTGCAGATAAAAGAATTTACAACTTTCAGATGAGACTGAATTAAGATGACGATTGATATTGACTGCTATTAATGTAAAATATTACTAGGTCTTTAAGAGTTTATTCGGAAGATAACAGCTCTATAAATAGTATTTAGTGGTGCCCGACTCTCTAGTTAATTACATTTACATGATTAGCTCAATCAGGTAATATTAATTACGGAGAAATTATTTTATAGAATAGCATGTCATATCACTTAATCCGGCATAACCAAAGACACGACAAAACCATTCCATAAACTTCATTCCGGCCATTATTATGAGCCATCCTCCTCTCAGAGCCTCCACTGGATTCTACAGTCGTGGCCAAAAGTTTTGAGAATGACACAAATATACATTTTCACAAAGTTTGCTGCTTCAGTGTCTTTAGATATTCTTGTCAAATGTTACTATGGAATACTGAAGTATAATTACAAGCATTTCATAAGTGTCAAATGATTCTATTGACAATTAAATGAAGTTGATGCAAAGAGTCAATATTTGTTGACCCTTCTTTTTCATGACCTCTGCAATCTGCCCTGGCATGCTGTCAATTAACTTCTGGGCCACTGATGGCAGCCCATTATTTTGCCTTATGGCAAGGTGCTCCATCATGCTGGAAAAGGCATTGTTCGTCAACAAACTTTTCCTGGATGGTTGGGAGAAGTTGCTCTTGGAGTATTCATGGCTGTGTTCTTTGGGAGTGAGCCCACTCCCTTGGCTGAGAAGCAACCGCACACATGAATGGTTTTAGGATGCTTTACTGTTGGTATGACACATGACTGATGGTAGCGCTCACCTTGTCTTCTCCGGACAAGCATTTTTCCGGATGCCACAAACATTCGGAAAGGGGATTAATCAGAGAAAATGACTTTACCCCAGTCCTCAGCAGTCCAATCCCTGTACCTTTTGCAGAATATCAGTTTGTCCCTGATGTTTTTCCTGGAGAGAAGTGGCTTCTTTGCTGCCCTTCTTGACACCAGGCCATCCTCCAAAAGTCTTCGCCTCACTGTGAGTGCAGATGCACTCAAACCTGTCTGCTGCCATTCCTGAGCAAGCTCTGTACTGGTGGTGCCCTGATCCCGCAGCTGAATCCACTTTAGGAGACAGTCCTGGCGCTTGCTGGACTTTCTTGGGCGCCCTGAAGCCTTCTTCACAACAACTGAACCGCTCTCCTTGAAGTTCTTGATGATCCAATAAAGGGTTGATTTAGGAGCAATCTTACTGGCAACAATATCCTTGCCTGTGAAGCCATTTTTGTGCAAAGCAATGATGACGGCACGTATTTCCTTGCAGGTAACCGTGGTTGACAGAGGAAGAACAATGATTCCAAGAACCACCCTCCTTTTGAAGCTTTCAGACTGTTATTTGAACTCAACCAGCATGACAGAGTGATCTCCAGCCTTGTCCTCGTCAACACTCACACCTGTGTTGACGAGAGAATTACTGACATGATGTCAGCTGGTGTCACGTCCTGGCCTTAGTTATCTTTGTTTTCTTTATTATTTTGGTTAGGCCAGGGTGATTTATGTGTTTTGTCTTGTCTAGGGGTTTTTGTAGATGTATGGGGATGTGTTCAGTTTAGGTGTCTAGGTAAGTCTATGGTTGCCTGGATTGGTTCTCAATCAGAGGCAGGTGTTTATTGTTGTCTCTGATTGGGAACCATATTTAGGCAGCCATATTCTTTGGGTATTTTGTGGCTGATTGTTTCCGGTCTTTGTGTTTTATGCACCAGTTAGGACTGTTACGGTTTTCACGTTTATTGTTTTGTAGTTTGTTTATGTTTGAGTTTTCTTATTAAAGAACCATGAACTACAACCACGCTGCGTTTTGGTCCGCCTCTCCTTCCCAGGAAGAAAGCCGTGACAGCTGGTCCTTTTGTGGCAGGGCTGAAATGTAGTGGAAATGTTTCGGGGGGGATTCAGTTCATTTGCATGGCAAAGAGGGACTTTGCAATTATATGAAACTCATCTGACCACTCTTCATAACATTCTAGAACAGCCTCAATTAATTGGGGCACGTACTCTACAAAGTCAAAAGTGTTGCACAGGGATGCTGGCCCATGTTGACGCCAATGCTTCCCACAGTTGTGTCAAGTTGACTGAATGTCTGGTGGACCATTCTTGATACACACAGGAAACTGTTGATCATGAAAATCCCAGCAGCCTTGCAACTCTTGACACACTCAAACTTGTGCACTTGGCACCTACTACCATTACCCCACTCAAAGACACCCTCTGAATGGCACACATACAAAAATCCATGTCTCAATTGTCTCAAGGCTTAAAAATCCTTCTTTAACCCATCTCCTCACCTTCATCTACACTGATTGAAGTGGATTGTGACATCAATAAGGGATCAGATTCACCTGGTCAGTTTATGACATGGAAAGACCATGTTTTGTACACTCAGTGTTCATTTGAATATATCACATTTAAGATGAATAGATCCCTAAAAATATACTTTATTTATTATCCAAACCTCCCCACCCATTCAAACATTTACAATACTGATTTACAGCACATCTATTTATTGAAACATCAATGATATGGGGTCACGGATTAAAGTCAAACACATTCAGAATGGAACGTGCACATGAACATACTCTTTTATAGAGAATAATTATGTGGACAGCAGGGCAGATTAATGTTTTTTAAAATAGCTGTCCAAACATTCATACGCGAGTCTCTATTTTCCTGGCATTGCTAGCGGTGGTTTATTCTCCACTAGGAAGTGAACAGAATGTGGGCACGCGGCACGCCCAAGGCCTCGGGTCAACAGCATGATTACTTTTCTACTAGAATGGTGGCGCTGTGCAGCTCTATTGCCTTGTGACTTTACTGTGTGTCGTTTTAGGAACATAAAAGGTAAAAGGTCATTTCTGCTCTTAGAGCCCGAGGCAAATGCCTCTGAGCATGACGGGAGTCACTCCAACACTATTTCCCATCCCACCGTGCCTGTCTGTCAGGCCAGGGGAAATGAAACATAGCACAGCTATCATATAGACATCACCCACAATATAAATACTGCATAAAAAAACATAAATCAACATGTATCATTTAAAATGCCACAATGTCCACGGTTTGAGACAGATTAGAAAAAACACACAATGCACTTTATGTCACATTCAATTAGAAATTGTGTAAAGACCTGGATCTATCGATAGATGTTCTACATCTCTATGCTTTGGTCCACTAAGGACATACATTTTTATTTTTGAATATACGCCATTCAGCAGACGCAAATGGGTAGGCCCGGGAACCAAACCCACTATGCTGGTGTTGCAAACATCATACTCTACCATCTGAGCTACAGAGGACCACTTCTGTCTGTCTAATCAGAAAGCGCAAGCTCATCAACTTTGTGCCATGGCCATATTGTGTCTTTGACAGACATGAAGAAGAAAAAAAATCGACCGTTGGCTGAAAGCCTATCTAGGCTCCGTCTAGACTGTTAACATTTGGAGGATCCTGAATGGTAGGCTGTGATGATGATACTCTGATATTTACCAGATCTAAAAAGATGATGTCACAGTGAACAAGGGTCAAAACAAGTGGCAAGAATTTGGAACATGTGAACAGTTCACGGGGACTTATTATTTATTTCTGTGTGTATCATCTCAACACCTGGAGGAAAAGCCACGATTTAATAAGGTCCCTTGTTCTGAAACTACCTATTGATTTTCTGTGGAGCGGAGCGGGTGGATTGTGTTGTGGGGCAATGGTCTGCTCTGGCTTCTTGCTCCCAGCAGCAGCAGTTAAATTGAGCCATTTAGAAGCTGGGCTTGACTGTCTATAGAGACTCCTGCTTGCCATGGCCTCTCCTCTCACAGATGATTTGTTTCCAGCAGGTGGGAGTTTTCTGCCACAGTACCCAGGTCTCTTTATAGAGAATCCTGCATCCTAAAAGGACAGACATGTCCATTTCCACTCCCAACTGGGTCTAGGACTGACCCCTTTGCACTACAACAATGGAGGCATATGCGTTTGAGACGTGTGGCATGATCATGACCTTTGAACAGAAAGTAGCCAAATCTTGGAGTCAAAACACCATTTACAATGTGCCGGTCAATTCCATCTGGGTTTTGGTGTGAATACATGCCTTTAATTTACATGTATAAACCTCACAAGGCCTGGAGAGATGCTAAAAGACGCAGAGTCATTGTTGACGTCTCATAAACAAGTGCAGAGAGCTCTACCCAGGCATTAGCATGGAGATAACAACGTTTAAAGAAATGCACCTCACCACAGACAGATATGAAGACTAATCGTTGCCTAACAGAGCTGTGGTTATTAGAGAGTGCATGGGGATCTGTGAAAACAAATGGCCAATTGGAGCAGTGATACCTCTGTTGTCACTACTAATGGAGTTAGGAGGGAAATAAAGTGCAGCTGATGCTGTGATTATTGGAGGCGGAGGGAGAAGATGTGTTTCCATAAATGAGAGCAAGTCCTTGTAGCAGAGTTTCCAGCAGTGCTGCTACTTAACCCAATGATCCAGACAACACTTTGATGGATAGGGAGAGGAGCACCAAAAGCAGCACAGGGAGAGGAATCAGGAGGATAGAGACACTTAATACAGCTGTCTTACTCTGCAATACACTGACATACTGTACAAATATAATGTCCAACAAATAAACAAATGAACCGACATACATGTAACATACATAATCCACATACAGTATACTGTGCAAGTTCACGTACAAACACGTATGTAGCATACTGTACTGTATGTGCAAAACAAGGCAGGAAAATCAGGCCATTTTCACCAGTTGTAGTGAACCAGATACATTCATTAAGAGGCACACACATACTGTACCTCTCGTGTACTGCATCTCTACCACAAGGCTCTAAGAGGGCCTGTGAATGTACAGGGTGAGAATGACAGTTAATTCTGGTCAACGGTCATGAACGACTGTAAATCAAACATTCCATGTAGGCGTGCTATTGATATAAATATCACCCTCCTTTCTCTGAAAGCCCATCAAAAGAACAGAGACAGAAAATAAATGGTCTTGAACTCATAATTAAAATGAACCAGAGATCAAACGTTCCTCACATGCTATTTTCTCAATCACAGCTAGGAACGAGTCCAAACATTTCTCCTTTTCAAAGACCATGAATAGAAAGGAAATGGAGGTGAAATCAATGTGAACACTTCCTGTACATTCCAGCACAAATATGTCCAGAACAGGATGTAACAGGTCACATAAGAGTAGGGATATCACAAAACTAAGAACCAACGCTTTAACTGAGGAAATAAAAGGTGGGATGAGAAACTGATATGAGTGAGGGAAAAACATTGAAGGTGACCATGGCTTTTCTCACCTCAAGGCTGTGAACCTTTCCAGTACACTGTACAGTGTTGTAGCACATTCTCCAGCTAGAGCCAGTTTTTCAAGAGGAATCAATATGGCTGAACTATCGTGTTTTATGAGTTGCTACAATGGGCTGGAAGCCGTATGAGTGGAGTAATGTGTTCAGCTAGATTAGATGTAAACAGTCAGGACAAAGAGAGGGGGGAAAACAACAGAGAGAAAGGAAAAGGATAAGAGGGAATCGGGTGAAATGGAAAAGAGAAAAACAACAGAACAAAAAAAAAGAATTTAACTGCATTTGATTGTTCCTCACAGTAAATTACTAGTTGATATATTGTCTATACAATGAAACTAAATAGGAAGCATCTTCCCCCACATTGTCATATTTAGATACAACTACCACTACCCCTGGTCCCACAATGTGTGTGTGCTTGAAGGGGAACAATGTCTCCATGTCACTCTGATGGTGCTTACAGCCCAGCGGCTACAGTAATTGATTTGTCATTCATTTTTAATGGTGTTTAATTGGATAAACAGAAGGTCCACTTCTCATTTCTCAATAAATTATTAATCAAGCTATTTATTTATTTGTGTCAGCAAAATAGCAATCATTTCCATAGGCAACACTGCTGGAGCTTGAAAGTGTTAGCATGTTTGTTGTGTACTTCTAATTGTCTTTCTCTAATAGCACTTCCTCTTTCCTTAGGTGACTTTGAAACTGGATATGAACCATATCAACCAACCAAATAGAAATACTGTGCATTGTAGATATTGAGTCTGCCTGCTTGTTCCTGGTCCCTGATGGCCTCAGGACATGAAGTGTACAGGGAGGTGTGCAGGTGGTGGTTCCTGTGAAGTCACCCCTCTTAGACCCAGTAGGGGTTAATAGTCTCAGGCTGTTGCGGTGACCTTATTACAGCCACGCCGGCAGTCAGGAGTCATGGCCGCAGTCAAATCAAATACATATCATCAAAACAGAAGGCCTATTGTACTTTTAAAACTCATCTCACTGTGATGATCAATTTGAAGAAAGAAGTTCAACAGCAGGTTGAAACAGTATAAAACATGGTTGTTTTGGATGTTATAAGCCTATTGTGGACAGGCTTATAAGCCCAAACTCGAAAATGTAAACGATGATTGTGGCAACAATACAGTACATAGCCTACAGCATATTATGCCTGGAAGAAAAACATAAAACAAAACTGATTTAAGATGTCTTTGGTACATAATTGGTATAGCCAATACTCCAAAATTAAACAAATTTGAGTAATCGCATTTGATGTGGACTGTATTATTATGCATACTGAATGGACTGGTTACCTTATGCTACGCTCCAACATGTCTATCCATGAGTCTGGGAGAGAGCATATAGCCCTGGGCGGTGCTATTAGTTCATTGATTGTGCAGTGCATCTTACAGTTAGTGAATTTGTATTTGATTTTGAATAGCCCATTAATAGGGCATTTTTATATTTTCATAATTAATTGGGTGACACATTACCTTTAGCTACACACAATATCTCACCAGCATGTGTTTCCATCTCCTCTCTCCTTTATTCCTTTCTCGACCACGCAGACCGGCTGTCAACAGTTTAATTAAATATTTTTTTTGTTTGCGAAAACATGTTACTATAGATATTCCTCAACAGATGTCACTTGTTTTCAGAAATTATGCACTGGGTAGCTGCAGGAACCAGGTTGGATAGCCCACGGCATACAGGGAATATCACGTGTCGTGGCAGCGAGAGCATGCTCCTCAAACAGTGGTTGATGCGTGGAGTGAAAGTGTTCTTATATGCATTTCTCAGCTGCTTCGCTATAAAACCTGAAGGAGCGTACAAAAGGACCGATGGGAAAGCGCGCGGCCTCCATTTGCTCATGTACACTCTGCCGCATGTTCAGTGCACGAGGTAAATTGCCGTGTACCACCTAGGCTGCCCAGAGTGGCTCGCTTGTTGGTGTGCTGGCAGCATGTGCCAACATATAGCAGCACCTTCGGTCGTGTGTCAAGAATTCAGCATAGCAAGTTTGTATGGAGGCCTGGGTATTAAATGGGTAAATAGTTAAATAGTAATATGCTCTAAAACGCTTTGGGGACAAACTAACTTTGCTGTCCTGTTTCCAGTTGTCCACATGGCTGGGACAACCTACTCAAGTAAGTGAATGCATTTAGAAAATGAAAAAAACGAAAAAAAACATGAATTATTAGTTAACTAGCGACAGTGCAAATGAGCTGCTAAATGAGCTAACTAGTCTATACATGCTGTAGAGATAGTTAGCTAAGTGAATTAAATATCACCAGCTACCTAACTTCATATTAGCTAGCTATCTTAATGTATTTATCACTGTAAAAAAACAGGTAACGTTAGCTAGCTAACAGCCATGGAGGAGGGTGATAGGATAGCAGCCCCAACTGAGAGAGTAGGCTATTCTGGATGGGGCAGGCACTCCAGTCCCTAGAAGTGAGGACGGAGATAATAGTAACATAACCTTCAGTGCGGTGTAATTTGAGTATAATGAAGTCTGTTTCTTGTGAGGTTTTCTGGCCTCAGATAAAGATTGCTTTGAAAGCCTGTCTACAGATGAAGAGGTCCCAATGAAGAGCAGTGGTTCTCAGTCCTGGTCCTGGGGACTCAAAGAGGCATATTTTTGTTTTTGCCTTAGCACTGCACAGCTGATTCAAATGATCAACTCATCATCAAGCTTCAAGCAGTATTTATGTATTCATTTGTGATGCTATCCTTGATATGATCCTGTTATTGTCACATGCTACACATGCACATGTGTGCCCATGCATCTATCAATCCAATGTTTTCATTATTTGTTGTAAGGGATATTATACTTTAGTAATCCACAATGACCTGGTGAGTTACAATTTTAATAATGACATTATCTTCCATATTCCTACAGATACCTTGTAACTGGAGATTCTTTCAAAAAGATTTCCTACAGTTACTGTGTAGGGCACTGCAAGGTTGGGTGATCAGGGCCATCTGGGACTGCCTCCTGGAGGAATTCAAGTCTATGAAGGCTACATATGTCTTGCATAACTTCACGAGGATGGACACGAGAACCTGGAGGAGATCTGCAGCTCGCCACCGTGTGCCAGAGGAGAAGTCTGCTGCTCCGCAGGATGATTCAAGGATGGGGTCCAACAACGCAGCAAGAGAAGCAATCCGTGTGCGGTTGATTATCAAATCAAACTTCATTTGTCACATGCGCTGAATACAACAAGTGTAGCCGTGAAATGCTTACTTACAGCCCTTAACCAACAGTGTAGTTCAATAACAGTTAAGAAAATATTGACCAAATAAACTGAAGCAAAAAATAATAAAAAGCAACACAATAACATAACAATAACGAGGCTATATACAGGGGGTACAGGTACCGAGTCAGTGTGCAGGGGCACAGGTTAGAGGTCATTTGTACATGTACTAGATAGGGGGTGAAGTGACTGCATAGATAATAAACACTGAGTAGCAGCAGTGTACAAAACAAAAGGGGTGGCCGTTTGATTCATTGTTCAGCAGTCTTATGGTTTGGTGGTAGAAGCTGTTAAGGAGCCTTTTGGTCCTAGACTTGGCTCTCCGGTAGCAGAGAAAACAGTCTATGACTTGGGTGACTGGAGTTTCTGACAATATCATGGGCTTTCCTCTGGCACCGCATATTATATAGATCCTGGATTGCAGGAAGCTTGGCCCCAGTGATGTACTGGGCCGTACGCACTACTTGAAAATGTCAGTGAAGACACTTGCCAGTTGGTCAGCGCATACTCGCAGTACACATCCTGGTAATCCATCTGGCCCTGTGGCCTTGCGAATGTTGACCTGTTTAAAGGTCTTACTCACGTTGCTTGCCTCGAAGCGAGCATAAAAGGCATTTGGCTCATCTGGTAGGCCAGCGTCACTGGGCAGCTCACGTCTGGGTTTCCATTTGTAGTCCGTAATAGTTTTCAAGCCCAGCCCCATCCAACGAGCGTCAGAGCCAGTGTAGTAGGATTCAATCTTAATCCTGTATTGATGCATTGCTTGTTTGATGGTTTGTCTGAGGGCATAGCGGGATTTCTTAAAGGCATCTGGACTAGTTTCCCACTCCTTGAAAGTGGCAGCTCTTGCCTTTAGCTTGATGCGGATGTTACCTGTAATCCATGGCTTCTGTTTGGGATATGTACGTATGGTCACTGTGGGGACGACGTTGTCGATGCACTTATTGATGAAGCCGATGATTGACGTGGTGTACTCCTCAATGCCATCGGATGAATCCCGGAACATATTCCAGCCTGTGGTAGCAAAACAGTCCTGTGGCGTAGCATCCACGCCATCTGACCACTCCCATATTGAATTAGTCACGGGTACTTCCTGTTTAAGTTTTTGCTTGTAAGTAGGAATCAGGAGGATAGAATTTTGGTCAGATTTACCAAATGGAGGGCAGGGGAGAGCTTTGTATGTATCTCTGTGTGTGGAGTAAAGGTGTTCCAGAGGGTTTTTGTCCTCTGGTTGCACATGTGACATGCTGGTAAACATTTGGTGAAATTGATTTAAATTTGCCTGTGTTAAAGTCCCCGGTCACTAGGAGCCTCCTACTTCTTCAAAGAGGGTGCTGTTCCCTGGCAACACCATAGACTACACTAGGCACAACCAAAGTCTCTTTTAAGAGCCATCCACATTGCCGTTAGTGTATTCTTCCATTTACTTAGCTATGTCAAACTGCAGTTTTTCAATTCCCAGTTTCTCACCCTTTGATTTCTACTTCTCAAGTGAGGGTGCTGTTTAGGTAAGGGTGTGATGTCTGTACAAAAACAGGCTATTTTAAAAATGTGAACAATTAGACACCCTATAAGCCACACCTACACACTCGTGTATCAATCTGATTGATGGATTGTGCTGTGCAGAAAGCAGGCTCAGGTGTATAACTATGGCTCCTTCCACCTTCAAAAAATAGGCAAGAGGGCCAAACACAGAGAATAGTAAGACACTTCATTATTTCTATAACTACTCCATATTGTTTTTCCTTGTGTGTCTTTATGTTTTTCATCATAAAGTACCCCTGCAGCCACTTAGTGTGGACACCAGGTCAGGCCACACACACAGATTCCTGTTGAACGTCGTCTCTTTTCCTTATTTTCTCAATAAAAGTCTCTCTCCTTCACTTCATCCCTCTCTCCGCTTTTTCCTAAATCCTTTAGGTTATATCAGCCGTGTCGGTGAACCCCTCCCGCATCTGAACTGGCTACATAGAGGGCACAGCATGATTAGAGGTGAGAGGTCACTGTCGGGTCAACAGGAAGTATTATTAAAGAGATGCTTTACATTTAAATTAAGATGTAGTAGTCCCAGAGTTAATGATCAAAGGTCAGTGTTGCATTTCACCTCCTGATGATTATGATCTGACAGTTGTCATGACGTTGGCCTGGGGGTAGGTTTATGACAGTCATAAATACCTCTTCCCCCCTTTTTCCTCTCTACCCTACTGATGTTACATTTGCAAACCCCTTGGTTAACATAGAGTTTCTGGGAACATCAGTAGGTGGGGGGAAATGAACTATATTCTGGTAATCCGACCAATTGAACATATGCGGTGGTACTTAATGAATATGATGTCAGTTCGGTTGTCATCTGAGACATTCTCATCAATGATAAGATGACATAAACTCTACAGTGGAAAGTCTACACATCAGAGTTATCGGATTCACATGGAATTGTTGTTCAATTTAAATGTTTGAATATGAAATTATTTGTGATGGGATGAAATGTGATTTTAGCTTCTAAAATGTGAGATTTGGGTTTTCATAAGATAGGGCTGCTCAATCAGTGGCCCGCCCTGTGAAGGGACATGGGCTATAAAACTTTTCAAACACGCCCCCCTCTCCCTTCCTATATAAAGCCTTGACGACAACATAACTTCCTGTTCCGGGGAGGTAGGATGACGGTCATATGTCCGAATGGTTCAGATAATAACTACAGAACGAAGCCAACATCAGCGTGCACTTTGGTTGCGAATGGTATGAACTTTGAACTCTTATTCACGACAGAACTGATACCTCCTAGCCGTTGAGTTAGTGACTGCAGCTGCAAACGAGGGTTAGGAATGGGCGGTAATTTAGAATGCATAAGATACTGTATTTACGATAGTCTTCTCGCACTTTCACTCAAACCCCTTTTCTTTTGTGTAACAAGCTGTCATATCTGTTCCGCCCGCTAGGGACGTTTTCCTTTATGACGTAATTTGTAATCAAGTTATGATTTAAATACCCGTCTCTCATCTACAGGTACGTTTTGATATGAGAGAGGATACCAACCCTCAGTCCCGTAATCGCCACCTAATCCGCTCTTAAGATAACCTTCGGACCGACTGGGAGCCCAAGGCTGGTTAGGAGACACCACTAGAGACATTATTGTGTAATTGTGACTGTGCTGATTCATTAATCATATTCTTCCCTGCTCCTCTGTTCTTCCCTCTTCCCTTTCAGTCGTTTACACCTCTCTGGCCACCTCCTATTTCTTCCTCTGTTTTTATAATGCACACCAGATGTCATTGAAGTACAAATTGAACTTGTATTTATAATGTAATATTACAATTATAATATTAAAATGCATGCATTATATATTTATGACACTTGGATAGTTAACTTCTATAAATAAAGCATTTCACATTCTCTACTGGTTGAAATTAAGTATCTCGTTTGATGAAATACTACACCTATCCTGTGTTCATCAGATTAATGCAGATGAAGAAAATTAGATATTGAGATTAACCGGTTTTAGAGTATTTACATGGATAGGAAGTGTAGTGTACTTTAAAAATATATATTTCTGTATATATAAATTCCTAATCAGCCTTTAACTAGTTAAATTATGTTTATTTTCTATTGCATAATTACAATGTGTAACCGTTGACGTCCCAGGACCAGGATTGGTAAACACTGTTGAACTGTATAATTGTAATACATACACTGCCATGCGAAAGTATTCACCCCCCTTGGCATTTTTCCTATTTTGTTGCATTACAACCTGTAATTTAAATCGATTTTGATTTCATGTAATGGACATGCACAAAATAGTGAAAATTGGTGAAGTGAAATGAAAAAAAGATATAAAAAAATACAGAAAGTGGTGTGTGCTTATGTATTCACCCCCTTTGCATATGTATTTACCCCTTTGCATATGTATTCACTCCCTTTGCATATGTATTCACTCCCTTTGCATATGTATTCACTCCCTTTGCATATGTATTCACTCCCTTTGCATATGTATTCACCCCCTTTGCATATGTATTCACACCCTT
This sequence comes from Oncorhynchus mykiss, assembly GCF_013265735.2. Classification (NCBI taxonomy): domain Eukaryota; kingdom Metazoa; phylum Chordata; class Actinopteri; order Salmoniformes; family Salmonidae; genus Oncorhynchus; species Oncorhynchus mykiss. The sequence goes on from NC_048591.1 coordinate 34,452,615, forward strand.
TGCATATGTATTCACACCCTTTGCATATGTATTCAACCCTTTGCATATGTATTTACCCCTTTACATATGTATTCACTCCCTTTGCATATGTATTCACCCTCTTTGCATATGTATTCACTCCCTTTGCATATCTATTCACACCCTTTGCATATGTATTCACCCCCTTTGCTATGAAACCCCTAAATACGATCTGGTGCAACCAATTACCTTCAGAAGTCACATAATTGGTTAAAGTTCACCTGTGTGCAATCTAAGTGTCACATGATCTGTCGCATGATCTCAGTATATACAGTGAGGCAAAAAAGTATTTAGTCAGCCACCAATTGTGCAAGTTCTCCCACTTAAAAAGATGAGAGAGGCCCGTCATTTTCATCATAGGTACACTTACTCGTTACCTGTATTAATGGCACCTGTTTGAACTTGTTATCAGTATAAAAGACACCTGTCCACAACCTCAAACAGTCACACTCCAAACTCCACTATGGCCAAGACCAAAGAGCTGTCAAAGGACACCAGAAACAAAATTGTAGACCTGCACCAGGCTGGGAAGAATGAATCTGCAATAGGTAAGCAGCTTGTTTTGAAGAAATCAACTGTGGGAGCAATTATTAGGAAATGGAAGACATACAAGACCACTGATAATCTCCCTCGATCTGGGGCTCCACGCAAGATCTCACCCCGTGGGGTCAAAATGATCACAAGAACGGTGAGCAAAAATCCCAGAACCACACGGGGGGACCTAGTGAATGACCTGCAGAGAGCTGGGACCAAAGTAACAAAGCTTACCATCAGTAACACACTACGCCGCCAGGGACTCAAATCCTGCAGTGCCAGACGTGTCCCCATGCTTAAGCCAGTACATGTCCAGGCCCATCTGAAGTTTGCTAGAGAGCATTTGGATGATCCAGAAGAAGATTGGGAGAATGTCATATGGTCAGATGAAACCAAAATATAACTTTTTGGTAAAAACACAACTCTTCGTGTTTGGAGGACAAAGAATGCGGAGTTGCATCCAAAGAACACCATACCTACTGTGAAGCATGGGGGTGGAAACATCATGCTTTGCGGCTGTTTTTATGCAAAGGGACCAGGACGACTGATCCGTGTAAAGGAAAGAATGAATGGGGCAATGTATCGTAAGATTTTGAGTGAAAACCTCCTTCCATCAGCAAGGGCATTGAAGATGAAACGTGGCTGGGTCTTTCAGCATGACAATGATCCCAAACACACCGCCCGGCAACGAAGGAGTGGCTTCGTAAGAAGCATTTCAAGGTCCTGGAGTGGCCTATTCAGTCTCCAGATCTCAACCCCATAGAAAATCTTTGGAGGGAGTTGAAAGTCCTTGTTGCCCAGCAACAGCCCCAAAACATCACTGCTCTAGAGGAGATCTGCATGGAGGAATGGGCCAAAATACCAGCAACTGTGTGTGAAAACGGTTTGACCTCTGTCATTGCCAACAAAGTATTGAGATAAACTTTTGTTATTGACCAAATACTTATTTTCCACCATAATTTGCAAATAATTCATAAAAAATCCTACAATGTGATTTTCTGGATTTTTTTTCTCATTTTGTTTGTCAGAGTTGAAGTGTACCTATGATGAAAATTACAGGCCTCTTTCATCTTTTTAAGTGGGAGAACTTGCACAATTGGTGGCTGACTAAATACTTTTTTGCCCCACTGTATACATCTGTTCTGAAAGGCCCCAGAGTCTGCAACACCACTAAGCAAGGGGCACCACCAAGCACTATGAAGACCAAGGAGCTCTCCAAGCAAGTCAGAGACAAAGTTGTGGAGAAGTACCGATCAGGTTTTGGTTATAAAAAAATATAAAAAACTTTGAACATCCCACGGAGCTCTGCTATTGGGACAGCTTTATGTTGGCCCTTACAGTTTGTGTACACCGTTTGTAACCATTATGTATTGTTTAATGTTATGTAGTGGCTTTGCTGGCATGCATCTAAAAACCTTTTTTGAGTTTGCCCCACCAAGATTTACATGCTAAAATCGCCACTGCTAAGGTTTGTATCATTCACAACTAAAGTTGCCAAATAACTCTACATCTAGTATATAGGACCTGTTTCAAATGATCACTTTAATGCTCAACATAGCCACTTCATATGCACAGTTGCTCCATAATTGGAAAAATATGCTATTTTATTCAGCTAAATTCGATTATATTATTTTTAGTATAAAATCATGTAAAATAAAGTAATGGCACAGGACTTATAAGCATATCTTGTCAGCTAAATGAACAAGCCTATGGCATGGAACACTGCCAGTTAACACAGGCCTACAGTAAGCCAACTCATATTCTGTTCTTCTGTAAAACATTTTCTTCATATCGTAATCTCTAGTAGTTTCTTTAGACCTGACCAAAAGAAATAACAGATTTTTTGTGATGGTATATATTAAATTGTTTTATTTGAGTTTTTTTTTAAATGTATATGTTTCAAAGACTCGCATCAGCGGCGTGTATGCCTGCAGGCCTGGAGTTGCTAAACATGTTTATGCTAATTCCTAGTCAATTACCGTGAGACCAGCAGGCTTTTGCATGACAATAACCAGCTGACAAAATGTCATGACCACCACAGCCCTAGTTGAGACTGGAGGTCTTGTGGGTATGGGAACATCAGGTCCACTGGTGTGCCACCAACCCTCAGTGAGGCCAGCATCTGGATGGGGTTGAGATGTCTAGGGTTAGATCTGGATGGGGACAACAGGTCCACTGGTGTGCCACCAACCCTCAGCGAGGCCAGCATCTGGATGGGGTTGAGATGTCTAGGGTTAGATCTGGATGGGGACAACAGGTCCACTGGTGTGCCACCAACCCTCAGCGAGGCCAGCATCTGGATGGGGTTGAGATGTCTAGGGTTAGATCTGGATGGGGACATCAGGTCCACTGGTGTGCCACCAACCCTCAGCGAGGCCAGCATCTTGATGGGGTTGAGATGTCTAGGGTTAGATCTGGATGGGGACATAGGGTCCCCAGCTGTGCCACCATTGCACAGCCAGGCCAGTTAGTGTCTCTGAGGACAGGGAAGTAGACTTTTCCATCCCCCAGTCACTGGGCTACAGTATGTATGAAACCAGTGGCAGTGAAACAGTCATTAATGTGTTCAATTTGCCTTAATGGCTTTCTCAATCCCAGTTGTCAGTGCCATTCGTCCCCATGTGGAACTCCAATCCTGCTCCTCTCACAGCCTGTAATGAATCCATTCATCTCATAGAGATGTGGTCAATGCAGCCTGGAATGAAGCCTGCCATGGCCATGCCACTGGAGCAGCACAGGAGATACAACACACATTGCTTCACAAATACAATGTACACACTGATGTGTACACAGCATACAGTACACTCACAAAACATCCCACTGTCTCTCTCACATATGCAAGCATGCATGGGCAGACATATGGTGTGAACAATGAAAGCTAACATATTGTAATGAAACAGGCAGGGAGCAGGTCTCGAACCCTCGACCTTCTAGCTCGAGGTCCGGCCCGCTATCGACTGTGCCGCAAAAGCATGCTCGGCCGGCAGGGTCGATTTCCTCGCTTATAAACCCAGGGTCGTTGCAAAAAAAAGCTAGCATATGAAAGCTAACATGTGAAAGCTAACATGTGAAAGCTAACATACGAAAACTAACATGTGAAAGCCAACATGTGAAAGCTAACATGTGAAAGCTAACATATGAAAGCTAACATGTGAAAGCTAACATATGAAAGCTAACATGTTCATCTAGGTCAGTGGTTCCCAAACTTTTTATAGTCCCTAACCCCTTCAAACATTCGACCTCCAGCTGCGTACCCCCTCTAGCACCAGGGTCAGTTGCCATCATTGTAAGCCTGCCACACACACACTATACAATACATTTATTAAACATAAGAATGAGTGTGAGTTTGTGTCACAACCCGGCTCGTGGGAAGTGACAAAGAGTTCTTATCTTACCAGGGCACAAATAATAATATAATAATAATCAATATTTTTGCTCTTTATTTAGACATGTTACATATAAAACCTTATTTGTTCATCAAAAATTATGAATAACTCACCACGGGTTAATGAGAAGAGTGTGCTTGAAAGGATGCACATAACTTTTCAATGTTGGGTTGTATTGGAGAGAGTCTTAATGTTAAATAATTTTCCACACACACAGTCTGTGCCTGCATTTAGTTTTCATGCTAGTGAGGGCCAAAAAGCTTCTGATTCAAATCGATTTTCACAGAACCACTTGTTGCAAATACCTTGGGTATTTGAAACAGCAAGCTTTTGGTACTGGCCCAAAACTCTAACCGCTACCATGGCCAACTTATTCTATAACAAACAAAGAACTATAACTCTCAAATACCTACATCTACATTCAGGGCATGTCCCAAGTCATATTCATATTACAAAACTATACAATTGGGACAATTCCCACTAGAGATTGTTTTTCCATCTCAAAACCAATCAAATTATTTTCCCACCCTAAGTGTCATGTACTGTTTATGAAAAATCTATTTCCAATGTATGTATTTTTAAGAGGCTGAGAGTATTCCTATTTCCAGACTACACACAGTACGAGTGGCCGCCAGCATGCCTAATATGATGCTTATGAGAAGGGAAAGCTTGTTAAAAGGACACGTTAGAGCTGTAATTGATTCATATTGGTTGATAGAGGATGAGGCTGTGTGTGGGTGCGTGCTTGTTGGAACGCTGCCCAATAATCAGACAGCACTATAGGCTGGGTGCTCCTCACCTCTCTACCTGAACCCAGAGCCCACCACTAAATCCCCTCCCTACCTTGGCCTGGCCAGCAGGCCCAAGGATCAATAAGTAATTTTTTGCAGCTGATTAGTTTGCAGCAGGAAGGTGGACGCATCTGATTCGTCGTGAGGATATAATCAAGCACTAAAAAGTAGCGTTTTTCTGCTGTAATGGGAGTATATGCGGGGGTAAAGATATGATGTGATAAATGTTTTGGGAGGAGATGAACAGGATGCCATGATGGAGGAAAAATATCAGCAGAGAGAAGCAGAGAGAAAAATACCAGCAGAGAGAAGCCTTCACACACAGGGCTGGCTAGAGACTCCCCTAGCCTGTAGCGATTTTAGCATGTAAATCTTGGTGGAGCAAACAAACAAAAAATAATTTGGGATGCATGCCAGCAAAGCCACAACACAACACTAAACAATACATTAACTGCACTATAACGGTGACAAACAGTGCCCACAAACTGTGAAGGCCTACATAAAGCTTTCACAACAGCAGTCCCAACACCTTACCACTGCCACACCTGGCTGTCAGCGGAGCCTTGTCTGGCAGCGAAACAGTTCATTCAGCCTCATTTATTGCCTTTAAAAAAACATAGCTGATATGGCTGACTTGCTTTAAGGATCCAACCCTTTAAAAAAAAAGATTTTCACCTAAAATGACATACCCAAATCTAACTGCCTGTAGCTCAGGAACTGAAGCAAGAATATGCATATTCTTGATTCCATTTGAAAGGAAACACTTTTGAAGTTTGTGGAAATGTGAAAGCAATGTAGGAGAATATAACACATTAGATCTGGTAGAAGATAATACAAAAAAACAATCTTTGAAATGCAAGAGAAAGGCCATAATGTATTATTCCAGCCCAGGCACAATTTTGATGTTGGCCACTAGATGGCAGCAGTGTATGTGCAAAGTTTTCGACTGATCCAATGAACCATTGCATTTCTGTTCAAAATGTTGTATCAAGGCCTAAATGGTTTCTACTGACAATTGAGATTTACAAACTATGGCATAGGGGGACGACAAGCAGATAAGAGGAAATTCATACTTTCGATTGAGACAATGAGCAAGCCAATATAATTATTTGTTCAGCACTTTTGAAATGTACAGCGAGAGAATTCAGACCATGAGCTGTTCTTACAGTATTCTCCATGTACACCAAGTCAGAACAATAGGATAAGTAACGGAGGAATATTTATTTTACCTTTAACCAGGAAAGTCAGTTAAGAACAAATTCTTATTTTCAATGACGGCCTAGGCCGAGTGGGTTAACTGCCTGTTCAGGGGCAGAACGACAGATTTGTACCTTGTCGGCTCGGGGGTTTGAACTTGCAACCTTCCGGTTACTAGTCCAACGCTCTAACCACTAGGCTACCCTGCCGCCCCACAGTGCCTTGCGAAAGTATTCGGCCCCTTGAACTTTGCGACCTTTTGCCACATTTCAGGCTTCAAACATAAAGATATAAAACTGTATTTTTTTGTGAAGAATCAACAACAAGTGGGACACAATCATGAAATCGAACGACATTTATTGGATATTTCAAACTTTTTTAACAAATCAAAAAATGAAAAATTGGGCATGCAAAATTATTCAGCCCCTTTACTTTCTGTGCAGCAAACTCTCTCCAGAAGTTCAGTGAGGATCTCTGAATGATCCAATGTTGACCTAAATGACTAATGATGATAAATACAATCCACCTGTGTGTAATCAAGTCTCCGTATAAATGCACCTGCACTGTGATAGTCTCAGAGGTCCGTTAGAAGCGCAGAGAGCATCATGAAGAACAAGGAACACACCAGGCAGGTCCGGGATACTGTTGTGAAGAAGTTTAAAGCCGGATTTGGATACAAAAAGATTTCCCAAGCTTTAAACATCCCAAGGAGCACTGTGCAAGCGATAATATTGAAATGGAAGGAGTATCAGACCACGGCAAATCTACCAAGACCTGGCCGTCCCTCTAAACTTTCAGCTCATACAAGGAGAAGACTGATCAGAGATGCAGCCAAGAGGCCCACGATCACTCTGGATGAACTGCAGAGATCTACAGCTGAGGTGGGAGACTCTGTCCATAGGACAACAATCAGTCATATATTGCACAAATCTGGCCTTTATGGAAGAGTGGCAAGAAGAAAGCCAATTCTTAAAGATATCCATAAAAAGTGTTGGTTAAAGTTTGCCACAAGCCACCTGGGAGACACACCAAACATGTGGAAGAAGGTGCTCTGGTCAGATGAAACCAAAATTGAACTTTTTGGCAACAATGCAAAACGTTATGTTTGGAGTAAAAGCAACACAGCACATCACCCTGAACACACCATCCCCACTGTCAAACATGGTGGTGGCAGCATCATGGTTTGGGCCTGCTTTTCTTCAGCAGGGACAGGGAAGATGGTTAAAATTGATGGGAAGATGGATGGAGCCAAATACAGGACCATTCTGGAAGAAAACCTGATGGAGTCTGCAAAAGACCTGAGACTGGGACGGAGATTTGTCTTCCAACAAGACAATGAACCAAAACATAAAGCAAAATATACAATGGAATGGTTCAAAAATAAACATATCCAGGTGTTAGAATGGCCAAGTCAAAGTCCAGACCTGAATCCAATCGAGAATCTGTGGAAGGAACTGAAACCTGCTGTTCACAAATGCTCTCCATCCAACCTCACTGAGCTCGAGCTGTTTTGCAAGGAGGAATGGGAAAAAATTTCAGTCTCTCGATGTACAAAACTGATAGAGACATACCCCAAGCGACTTACAGCTGTAATCGCAGCAAAAGGTGGCGCTACAAAGTATTAACTTAAGGGGGCTGAATAATTTTGCACGCCCAATTTTTCAGTTTTTTATTTGTTTAAAAAGTTTGAAATATCCAATAAATGTTGTTCCACTTCATGATTGTGTCCCACTTGTTGTTGATTCTTCACAAAAAAATACAGTTTTATATCTTTATGTTTGAAGCCTGAAATGTGGCAAAGGGTCGCAAAGTTCAAGGGGGCCGAATACTTTCGCAAGGCACTGTATGCAAACAATGAAAGATATTTGATGATTACATTTCTCTAAAACAGGTTAAAGGCTACTTGTGCAATACCAAGTCAGAACAGTAGGAAAAATTAAGATGGGGAAAATAGACCAAATTATTAGGGTGAGGCACATGGGCTACTAACAGCTTACTACACAACACACTTAGTATTACATTTTTAGCTACAGTATACATATCTCCCTCGCATATTAGATCATTTATGCAGCAGCATACAATACATTTTTCAACTCTCCCTGTTGTGCTGTGCTCACTTGAACTGGAAGGTGGCGAGAATGTCCTTTGTGGGCAAATTTTGTCATCAAACTTTGTCATCAAAGTCTGGCATTCTTTGGACTTATGGTGCTTTCAAGACAACAAGAAACTCGGAAAAAATCAAGGTTGTTATTATTATTAATATTATTTATTTATTTATTTTCACCTTTATTTAACCAGGTAGGCTAGTTGAGAACAAGTTCTAATTTACAACTGCAACCTGGCCAAGATAAAGCATAGCAGTGTGAACAGACAACACAGTCAATAACACAGTAGAACACAAGTAGAAAAAAAGAAAAAAATAGTCTATATACATTGTGTGCGAAAGGCATGAGGAGGTAGGCAAATAATTAGAATTAAGCAGATTAACACTGGAGTGATAAATGATCAGATGGTCATGTGCAGGTAGAGATATTCGTGTGCAAAAGATCAAAAAAGTAAATAAATAAAAATAGTATGGGGATGAGGTAGGTGAATTGGGAGGGCTATTTACCGATGGACTATGTACAGCTGCAGCGATCGGTTAGCTGCTCAGATAGCAGATGTTTGAAGTTGGTGAAGGAGATAAAAGTCTCCAACTTCAGCGATTTTTGCAATTCGTTCCAGTCACAGGCAGCAGAGAACTGGAAGGAAAGGCGGCCAAATGGGGTGTTGGCTTTAGGGATGATCAGTGAGATACACCTGCTGGAGCGCGTGCTACGGGTGGGTGTTGCCATCGTGATCAATGAACTGAGATAAGGCGGAGCTTTACCTAGCATGGACTTGTAGATGACCTGGAGCCAGTGGGTCTGGCATCGAATATGTAGCGAGGGCCAGCCGACTAGAGCATACAGGTCGCAGTGGTGGGTGGTATAAGGTGCTTTATTAACAAAACGGATGGCACTGTGATAAACTGCATCCAGTTTGCTGAGTAGAGTATTGGAAGCTATTTTGTAGATGACATCGCCGAAGTTGAGGATCGGTAGGATAGTCAGTTTTACTAGGGTAAGTTTGGCGGCGTGAGTGAAGGAGGCTTTGTTGCGAATTAGAAAGCCGATTCTAGATTTGAATTTAGATTGGAGATGTTTGATATGAGTCTGGAAGGAGAATTTATAGTCTAGCCAGACACCTAAGTACTTATAGATGTCCACGTATTCTAGGTCGGAACCATCCAGGGTGGTGATGCTAGTCGGGCTTGCGGGTGCAGGCAGCGAACGGTTGAAACGCATGCATTTGGTTCCGCTAGCGTTTAAGAGCAGTTGGAGGCCACGGAAGGAGTGTTGTATGGCATTGAAGCTCGTTTGGAGGTTAGATAGCACAGTGTCCAAGGAAGGGCCAGAAGTATACAGATGGATCAGGGAATCTGGATCAGGGAAGCTGCTCTTGTTCTCCATGGACTTTACAGTGTCCCAGAACTTTTTGGAGTTAGAGCTACATGATGCAAATTTCTGCTTGAAAAAGCTGACTGCATGTATTGGTTCCTGCCTCCCCCGAACAGTTGCATATCGCGGGGACTATTCGATGCTATTGCAGTCCGCCACACAATGTTTTTGTGCTGGTCGAGGGCAGTCAGGTCTGGTGTGAACCAGGGGCTTTACCTGTTCTTAGTTCTGCATTTTTTTGAACGGAGCATGCTTATCTAAGATGATGAGGTAGTTACTTTTAAAGAATGACCAGGCATCCTCAACTGACGGGATAAGGTCAATGTCCTTCCAGGATACCCGGGCCAGGTCGATTAGAAAGGCCTGCTCGCAGAAGTGTTTTAGGGAGCGTTTGACAGTGTTGAGGGGTGGTCGTTTGACCGCGGACCCGTAGCGAATACAGGCAATGAGGCAGTGATCCCTGAGATCCTGATTTGAAGAAAGCGGAGGTGTATTTGGAGGGCCAGTTGGTGGGGATAATGTCTATGAGGGTGCCCATGTTTACAGATTTAGGGTTGAACCTGGTAGGTTCATTGATGATTTGTTTGAGATTGAGGGCATCTAGTTTAGATTGTAGGACTGCCGGGGTGTTAAGCATATCCCAGTTTAGGTCACCTAACAGAACAAACTCTGAAGCTAGATGAGGGGTGATCAATTCACAAATGGTGTCCAGGGCACAGCTGGGAGCTGAGGGGGGTCAGTAGCAGGCAGCAACAGTGAGAGACTTATTTCTGGAGAGATACATTTTTAAAATTAGAAGTTCAAACTGTTTGGGTATGGACCTGGAAAGTATGACAATACTTTGCAAGCTATCTCTGCAGTAGACTGCAACTCCTCCCCCTTTGGCAATTCTATCTTGACGGAAAATGTTATAGTTGGGTATGGAAATCTCAGAATTTTTGGTGTCCTTCCTAAGTGGCCTTCCTAAGCCAGGATTCAGACACGGCAAGGACATCAGGGTTGGCAGAGTGTGCTAAAGCAGTGAGTAAAACAAACTTAGGGAGGAGGCTTCTGATGTTGACATGCATGAAACCAAGGCTTTTTCAGAAGTCAACCAATGAGGGTGTCTGGGGACATGTCGGGTTAAATCATGATGATGTGAGTGATATTCAGGTCATTGCTTTAGAAAGAGACCCACGATCCTGATTAACAATTTCGAGTTGGATGATCGTTCAAAATGTATTTTCCCAGTCAGAGCTATTTTTTTCCAGAGTTCCCAGTTGTCTTGAACTCACTGAAGTCAGATTTTGCAGTTCCGAGTTAACAGTTGTTTTGATAGCGGCACAAATCATGCTTCATTGACAGCATGGCCAATGTTGAATGTTTAGAACTTTAAGCTTGGAAAAGAGACCCTTAATCCCAGACTTTGGACCACACAGCCACTCCACTGAATAGTAAAACAGGCAACCCCACCCCCGAACATCTATATATATATTTTTTTTTAAATTTTTCCTCAGTGAAGCCTCCTCTAGGAATTTCATTTAAAAAGTTTTCCTTTTGAGATATACTAAATATATTCACGTCACCACATAATTTATTAAAACACACTGTTTTGCCAACAAAGGTCTACAGTAGCCTCAACAGCACTCTGTAGGGTAGCACCATGGTGTAGCCAGAGGACAGCTAGCTTCCGTACTCCTCTTGGTACATTGACTTCAATAAAAAACCTAGGAGGCTCTTCGTTCTCACCCCCTTCTATAGACTTACACAGTAATTATGACAACTTCTTGAGGATGTCCTCCAACCTATCAGAGCTCTTGCAGCATGAACTGACATGTTGTCATCCCTACCAAAGGAACAGAGAATTAATCTAGTACTGAAAGCATAAGCTACAGCTAGCAAGCACTGCAGTGCATAACATGTGGTGAGTAGTTGACTTAGAGAGAGCGAAAGACAATAGTTTAACAGTTTTCAAACAATTAATTTCTTCAAAAATGAAGGAGAAGCAAGAGAGAGAGAGAGATATTGTCATTTCTTTTGACTTTCAGTTTCACTTACTTAGCTAGCAAATGCAGCTGGCTAGTTTAGCCTGCTCAAACATAGGGATACTATGTTAGCTAGCTGGCTATGACTATCCAACACAATGCTGTAACTCTTCCAAGTCAAGGTAAGCGTTTGGTTTTATTGTAACTGCTAAACTGCTCGCTGACTACACACTGTAACGTTACTGCATGATTGTAGCGGGTTTACTAACGCATTAGTTCAATTAGCTATGTTGACTAGGATGTTACTTTAGCTAATATGAGGACAACGATGAAGGTTGTGTGTAACGGTGATGATATGGTTTGACTTGGAAAGGTTTTTTCGCCTGATCACAAACAGCAAATGAAGGGAAAATGTGAGAGAAGGAGAGGTCATAGAGGCAAGAAGGAATACAACGTGGCTGCTATGAAAGTGAACTGTGTTTACACTGATCAGGGGTGTATTCCTTCCACTGATTATGTAGAAAAACATTTCTTAAATTAAAGCAAATGAAACAAGGATAAAAATATCTGAATTTGTCCAATAGAATCTCTCGTTTGCAACTGTTGGAGTAATTATTACACCCTAGATAAGCTTTCTCTCAACCTGTGTGCACCTATGATGTACATTTTCATTCATAGGCTAGGTTGTAGTAGCCTAAACCTATTGGTGGTACATTGAACTGGGTGAATGGAATATGAATGACAAACATCCAATACGCTGTAATAGAAATTGGGCCATGCTCATGAAGAAAACAAAAATTGTCCGCCCTCATCATAAACAGCACTGACAGCCACAGGATTAGAACCACTGGCCAGGTCCTAAAAATACAAATGAATGCCATTCTTTCAATTGAGAGAATCTGTGTTTGTGGAAGCATGCCTTCTATCAGCTGGTGGAAATTAAAAATAAACTTGATATGTTCAGGGGTGATCAGGATGGAGGGGGAGAGTAAAGAAGAGCAGAGTAAAGGAGAGAGGAGAAAAGAGGAGAGTAAAGGAGAGGAGAGAAGGAGAGAATGGTAAAGGAGAGGGGAGTAAAGGAGGGAAGAGGAAAGAAGAGGAGAGTAAAGGAGAGAAATAGGATAGTAAAGGAGAGGAGAGTAAAGGAGAGGAGAGGGAAGGAGAGAAGGAAGAGAGTAAAGGAGAGAAGAGGACAGCAAAGGAGAGGAGAGTTGAAGAGAGGAGAGTAGAGTAAAGTAGAGCAGGGGAGAGTAAAGAAGGAGACGAGAGCAGAGGACAGGAGAGTAAAAGAGAGGAGAGGAAAGTAAAGGCAGGAGAGTAGAGTAAAGGTGTGGAGAGTAAATGAGAGAAGAGGAAAATAAAGGAGAGGAGAGTAAAGGAGAGCAGAGGAGAGTAAATGAGAGCAGAGTAAAGGAGAGGAGAGTATAGGAGAGAAGAGAAAAGGAGAGGAGAGTATAGGAGAGAAGAGGAGAGTAAAGGAGAGCAGAGTAAAGGAGAGCCGAGTAAAGGAGAGGAGAGTATAGGAGAGAAGAGGAGAGTAAAGGAGAGCAGAGTAAAGGAGAGCAGAGTAAAGGAGAGCAGAGTAAAGGAGAGGAGAGTAAAGGAGAGCAGAGTAAAGGAGAGCAGAGTATAGGAGAGAAGATGAGAGTAAAGGAGAGCAGAGTAAAGGAGAGGAGAGTATAGGAGAGAAGAGAAAAGGAGAGGAGAGTATAGGAGAGAAGAGGAGACTAAAGGAGGGGAGAAGGGAAGTAAAGAAGAGGAAAGGAGAGAAGGAAGAGAGTAAAGGAGAGAAGATGAGAGTAAAGGAGAGGAGAGGGAAGGAGAGAAGGAGGAGAGAAGAGGAGAGTAAAGGAGAGAGAGGAGAGGAGAAAAGAGTAAAGGAGAGGAGAGGGAAGGAGAGAAGGAAGAGCGTAAAGGAGAGAAGATGAGAGTAAAGGAGAGGAGAGAAGGAAGAGAGGAGAGGAGAAAAAGGAGAGAATAGGAGAATAAAGGTTAGGAGAGTAAAGGAGAAGAAAGGAGAGAAGAAGAAATGAGAGTAAAGAACAGGAGAGTTAAAAAGGATAGAAGAGGATAGTAAAGGAGATGAGAGGATAGTAAAGGAGAGGAGGGTAAAGTAGAGAAGAGTAAAGTAAATGAGAGGAGAGTAAAGGAGAGTAGTGGAGATAATAAGAGGAGAGTAAAGGAGAAAGGAGAGTAAAGGAGAAGAGAGGAGAGTAGAGGAGAAGAGAGGAGAGTAGAGGAGAAGAGAGGAGAGTAAAGGAGAAGATAGGATAGTAAAGGAGAGTAAAGGAGAAGAGAGGAGAGTAAAGGAGAAGAGAGGAGCATGCCCAGGCGTTGTAGGGAGGTCATACAGGCACGTGGAGGCCACACACACTACTGACACTCATTTTGACTTGTTTTAAGGACATTACATCAAAGTTGGATCAGCCTGTAGTGTGGTTTTCCACTTTAATTTTGAGTGTCACTCCAAATCCAGACCTCCATGGGTTGATACATTTGATTTCCATTGATACATTTTGTGTGATTTTGTTGTCAGCACATTCAACTATGTAAAGAAAAAAGTATTTAATAAGAATATTTCATTCATTCAGATCTAGGATGTGTTCTTTTAGTGTTCCCTTTATTTTTTGGAGCAGTGTATATTCACTCACCAAGACAGGAGATCCAACTCAGGACTGCAATTCACCCATAATACTTGATCTGATGGTCAACATTTGACAATCTTTAACTGCTGCAAATCCTAGTAACAGTGTAAGGGTGTAATTGAGCCATCTTCCATTCACTGTGTTTTCAGTGGGTTACGGAGTGAGCCTTATTAGCAAGTTGGCCTGTGCATGTTCTGCATTAACTTATTAAATGGACACAACTGACTTTCACTGTTGACCTCTAACCTCTTTAATCTTCCCTGTCTAATCTATCAAATCAAATCCAATGTTATTTTTCACATGCTTCATAAACAACAGGTGTAGTCTAACAGTGAAATGCTTACTGATGGTCCCTTCCCAACAATGTAGTGAGGCCTCCCGAGTGGCGCAGAGGTCTAAGGCACTGCATCGCCGTGCTTGAGGCGTCACTACAGACCCGTGTTCGATCCCAGGCTCTGTCGCAGGTATGTCCTTGTTCCATCATGTGCTAGCGACTCCTGTGGCGGGCTGGGCACATGCACGTTGACATGGTTGCCAATTGATGTACTGTGTTTCCTCTGACACATTGGCACAGCTGGATTCCGGGTTAAGCGAGCAGTGCGGCTTGGCAGGTCGTGTTTTAGAAGACGCATGGCTCTCGACCTTCGCCTCTCCTGAGTCCGTACGGGAGTTGGGACAAGACCGTAACTACCAATTGGGGAGAAAAAGCGGTAACCAGTAAAAAATTTAAATAAACAATGTATGGATAAAAAAAGACAATGAAGACAGGAATAGAGAAATAGTAGGAAAATAGACAAATAATAACATGAGGAACACATTGAAAAATAATAACACAGGGACATAAATACCAAATGAGTAACAATAACTGGGCTTTTGAAGCAATTCCAGTCAGTCATCATGGAAGAGCACATGCTCACCATGTGTATTTCCACCTACAGGTTAGCTATTTATACACTGTATACACACAACACTGTCATTCTCTGCTATAATGGTGACAGTGTCAGAGGGCAGTGTCAGAGGGCGAGGCAGACAAATAGCTGTCTGATAAGCCGAGGCATGGTGTGGAATGGCTGCTGTGAACTCTGCTAACTGACACGTCTCTTTCTTTAACAGCTTCCACATAGTGATAAAATAAACCCTGCAGTTAGACTGCTGTTATCCACCAGGTATAAAAGTTGTCACAACCAACACTCACCAGCCTTCACAAAAGCTCTCTGTTCTCTCACGCCAGGTCTCTGGGCATTAAGATTTAAGCACTGGTACTTTCCTTTCTGGGTGGATCCGCTGGGGTTAAATATATATAAATATATATATTCTCAGGATGACTCTCTTCTCCATGCTCTTGCTGCTGGTGATTCTTTGATCCACCTCTGCAGACGACCCCATTCTGTATACCTCTGGCCCTTCTTTGGACACTGTGTTAACTAACCTCCAGACGAGCTTCAATGCCATACAACTCTCCTTCCGTGGCCTCCAAATTCTCTTCAACTGATCGCTGCCCGCCCGTCCAGCATCACTACCCTGGACGGTTCTGACTTAGAATATGTGGACAACTACAAACACCTAGATGTCTGGCTAGATTGTAAACTCTCCTTCCAGACCCACATTAAACATCTCCAATCCAAAATTAAATCTAGAATCGGCTTCCTATTTTGCAACAAAGCATCTTTCACTCATGCTGCCAAAATAGCCTCCAACACTCTACTCAACAAATTGGCTGCAGTCTATCACAGTGCCATCCGTTTTGTCACCAAAGCCCCATATACTGCCCATCACAGCGACCTGTACGAGCTTGTTGGCTGGCCCTCGCTTCATACTCGTTACCAAACCCACTGGGTCCAGGTCATCCACAAGTCCCTGCTAGGTAATGCCCCGCCTTATCTTAGCTCACTGGTCACCATAGCATCACCCACCGATAGCACGCGCTCTAGCAGGTATATCTCACTGGTCACCCCAAAGCCAATTCTTCCTTTGTCCGCCTCTCCTTCCAGTTCTCTGCATCTAATGACTGGAACGAACTGCCAAAATCAATAAAGCTGGAGACTCTTACCTCCCCCTCTAGCTTTAAGCACCAGCTGTCAGAGCAGCTCACAGATTACTGCACCTGTACATTGCCCATCTGTAAGTGGCCCATCCAATTTACCTCATCCCCATGCTGTATTTATTTATTCATCTTGCTCCGTTGGACCCCAGTATCTCTACTTGCACATTCATCTTCTGCACATCTACCATTACAGTGTTTAATTGGTATATTGTAATTACTTCGCCACCATGGCCTATTTGTTTCCTTACCTCCCTTATCTCACCTCATTTGCACATGTGGTACATAGACTTTTCTACTGTATTATTGACTGTATGTTTGTTTATTCCATGTGTAACTCTGTGTTGTTGTATGTGTCGAACTGCTTTGCTTTATCTTGGCCAGGTCGCAGTTGTAAATGAGAACTTGTTCTCAACTAGCCGGCCTTAAAGAAAGGTGAAATAAAAAAATAGAAAAATATATATATATATACATATACATATACAACCTGTTCTGAAAGGCCCCAGAGTCTGCCCCAGAGTCTGCACACCACTAAGCAAGGGGCATCTCCAAGCAAAAGGCACCATGAAGACCAAGGAACTCTCCAAACAGGTCAGGGACAAAGTTGTGGAGAAGTACAGATGGGTTGGAAAGATATATCAGAATCTTTAAACATCCCACGGAGCACCATTAAATCTATTATAAAAAAATGGAAAAAGAATATGGCACCACATCAAACCTGACAAGAGAGGGCCACCCACCAAAACTCACGGACCAGGCAAGGAGGGCATTAATCAGAGAGGCAACAAAGAGACCAAAGATAACCCTGAAGGAGTTGCAAAGCTCCACAGCGGAGATTGGAGTATCTGTCCATAGGACCACTTTAAGCCGTATACTCCACAGAGCTGGGCTTTAAGGAAGAGTGGCCAGAAAAAAAGCTATTGCTTAAAGAAAAAAATAAGCAAAAATATTTGGTGTTCTCCCCAAACATATGGAAGAAGCTACTCTGGTCAGATGAGACTAAAATTGAACTATTTGGCCAACAAGGAAAACGCTTTGTCTGGCTCAAACCCAACACCGCTCATCACCCCTAGACACCATTTCCACAGTGAAGCATGGTGGTGGCAGTATCATGCTGTGGGGATGTTTTTCATCGGCAGGGACTGGGAAACTGGTCAGTATTGAAGGAATGATGGGTGGCGCCAAATACAGGGAAATTCTTGAGGGAAACCTGTTTCAGTCTTCCAGAAATTTGAGACTGGGACGAAGGTTCACCTTCCAACAAGACAATGACCTAAGTATACTGCTAAAGCAACACTCAAGTGGTTTAAGGGGAAACATTTAAATGTCTCGGAATGGCCTCGTCAAAGCACAGACCTCAATCCAATTGAGAAGCTGTGGTATGACTTAAAGATTGCTGTACACCAGCGGAACCCATCCAACTTAAAGGAGCTGGAGCAGTTTGCCTTGAAGAATGGGCAAAAATCCCAGTGGCTAGATGTGACAAGCTTATAGAAACATACTCAAAGAGACTTGCAGTTGTAATTGCTGCAAAAGGTGGCTCTACAGAGTATTGACTTTGGGAGGGGGAATAGTTATGCGTTCTCAAGTTTTACGCTTTTTTTTGTCTTATTTCTTGTTTGTTTCACAATAAAAACATATTTTGTATCTTCAAAGTGGTAGGCAAATCAAATGATACAAATGATTCCAGGTTGTAAGGCAACAAAATAGAAAAAATGCCAAGGAGGGTGAATACTTTCTCAATCCACTGAATAGACGACAGAGTAGAGACATATAACACTCACTGCCTTGTTTCAGAACATGGAAATTGAACACAATTGTATTTTCATATAAAAAAAATCAAGATTCACCAGTTACCAAGCATTTCATTCTTTGGTATAAAAAAAAGAAGTAAATGAAAGTGAGAGGACAACATCTAGAGAACAATGCAACCGGAAAGTCAAATAGTGTCTCATGGTGTGATCGTTCTCTGGACAATGATAAATGACCAGTCATATTTTTAGCAGAATAGTCCCAAGTGATCAGAAGCATTAAACCAAAGACTTAAAAAATGGTTCCCTGGAATCAATACAATTCAATAGCAGACTACAGTATCGTCCAGAGAGCTGCAGACCAGAGTACAACTGGAGAAATAATGAGCAGAAGAACCCTGCATCCTTGGCATCCAGACAGCTAGATATGATGTCAGAGGGACTTTTCACATGCTACTCAGGTTTCTGTTCCCTCTATACACTTTAGACACAGTCCCAGAGTTTAACAGCTAGCCACAAGCCATTGTTACTTTCACCAGAGCTCCCCTTTCAGCACTCTGCACAGACATTAACTTTTCATTTGTATCTGCATTCTGCACACATTTATTCCTCTATCACTCACCAGAGCTGTATCACCGACCTTAGTTAGTGCAGCAGATTAAAAGCCAACAGCTATACACTCACACTCAATGTGTCGGACCTCTGGTGGAAGAGCACTATGAATACATTACTACCGCCACCACAGCATCCAGCTCCCATCCAACTGACCTACCGCTGCTACAGCATCTCTCACAGCACACACACACACACACACACGCGCGCGCGCGCGCGCGCGCACGCACGCACGCACGCACGCACGCACGCACGCACGCACGCACGCACACACAAACAGCTAGTTGTCTCCCCCAGCGTACTATCCATCTGGTGTCAGTGTCAGCACCCCCCGGGGCCCAAGTCCCCTAACAGTAATTGTTTCTCTAATGTACATCTCAATTCAAGCAGCGCAATCACCTCACACAAACACACACACACACACAATAAATTCACATCATTCAAGCACTGAAAAAAAATACAATAATGTCAGCCAGACAGTTGAAGAGAGTGTGAAGTAGAGAGAAATACTTTTTGTGATCTGTCCATCACATCTGATTGAACTGCATTACCTAACACAATGGAGACTGACTGGCCCACAGCTCAGTTCTCATCCCTGTTGGCCACATCTGTGGGTGTAAAGGTGGAGGAGGAGGTGGAGGTGGAGGTGAAGGTGGAAGTGGAGTAGAGTTTGAATGATAAACCAAAAATTACAGAGGTGGCGGTGGGGGTGGGGGTGGAGGTAGGTGTGGGGTGTCGATGGGGGCAGAAGTGGGGGCAGGGGTGTGGGGGCAAAGGCGGTGGCGGAGGTGGGGGCAGAGGTGGGGGTGTCAGTGGGGGTGTCGGTGGGGGCGGAGGTAGGTGTGGGGATGGGGCAGAGGTGGCGGTGGAGGTGAGGGCCGAGGTGGTGGTGGGGGTGACGGTGGGGGTGGAGTTGACGGTGGGGCAGAGGTGGCGGCGGAGGTGGTGGTACAGATGGCAGTGGGGGTGGGAGGGTAGAGGTGACGGTGGGGATGGATTGTGGGTCAGGGACGGAGGTGGTGGTGGGAGTGACAGTGCAGGTAGAGGTAGAGCTGGCGGTGGCAGTGGCTGTGCAGGTAGTGGTGGGGGTGGAGGTAGAGGTAGAGGAGGTGGCGGTACAGGTAGTGGTGGGGGTAGAGGCGGTGGTGGTGGCGGTGGTGGTGCAGGTAGTGGTGGGGATGGAGGTAGAGGAGGTGGCGGTGGTGGTGCAGGTAGTGGTGAGGATGGAGGTAGAGGTTGAGGAGGTGGCGGTGGTGGTGGTGCAGGCAGTGGTGGGGGTGGAGGTAGAGGTAGAGGTAGAGGAGGTGGCGGTGGTGGTGCAGGTAGTGGTGAGGGTGGAGGTAGAGGTAGAAGTAGAGGAGGTGGTGCAGGTAGTGGTGGGGGTGGAGGTAGAGGTAGAGGCGGTGGTGGTGCAGATAGTGGTGGGGGTGGAGGTAGAGGTAGAGGAGGTGGCGGTGGTGGTGCAGGTAGTGGTGGGGTGGAGGTAGAGATAGAGGAGGTGGCGGTGGTGGTGCAGGTAGTGGTGGGGGTGGGGGTGGAGGAGGTGGCGGTGGTGGTGCAGGTAGTGATGGGGGTGGAGATAGAGGTAGAGGTAGAGGAGGTGGCGGTTGCGGTGGTGGTGCAGGTAGTGATGGGGGTGGAGGTAGAGGAGGTGGCGGTTGCGGTGGTGGTGCAGGTAGTGATGGGGGTGGAGGTAGAGGAGGTGGCGGTTGCGGTGGTGGTGCAGGTAGTGATGGGGTGGAGGTAGAGGAGCTGGTGGTGGTGGTGGTGCAGGTAGTGGTGGGGGTGGAGGTAGAGGAGGTGGCGGTGGCGGTGGTGGTGGTGGTGCTGGTAGTGGTGAGGGTAGAGGTAGAGGAGGTGGCGGTGGTGGTGCAGGTAGTGATGGGGGTGGAGATAGAGGTAGAGGTAGAGGAGGTGGCGGTTGCGGTGGTGGTGCAGGTAGTGATGGGGGTGGAGGTAGAGGAGCTGGCGGTGGTGGTGGTGGTGCAGGTAGTGGTGGGGGTGGAGGTAGAGGAGGTGGCGGTTGCGGTGGTGGTGCAGGTAGTGATGGGGGTGGAGGTAGAGGAGGTGGTGGTGCAGGTACTGTTGGGGTGGAGGTAGAGATAGAGATAGAGGAGGTGGCGGTGGTGGTGCAGGTACTGTTGGGGTGGAGGTAGAGATAGAGATAGAGGAGGAGGTGGTGGCGGTGGTGGTGGTGCAGGTACTGTTGGGGGTGGAGGTAGAAATTGAGGTAGAGGAGGAGGTGGTGGTGGTGGTGCAGGTAGTGGTGGGGGTGGAGGTAGAGATAGAGGTAGAGGAGGAGGTGGCGGTGGTGGTGCAGGTACTGTTGGGGTGGTGGTAGAGATAGAGGTAGAGGAGGTACTGTTGGGGTGGAGGTAGAGATAGAGATAGAGGAGGTACTGTTGGGGTGGAGGTAGAGATAGAGGTAGAGGAGGTACTGTTGGGGTGGAGGTAGAGATAGAGGTAGAGGAGGTACTGTTGGGGTGGAGGTAGAGATAGAGGTAGAGGAGGTACTGTTGGGGTGGAGGTAGAGATAGAGATAGAGGAGGTACTGTTGGGGTGGAGGTAGAGATATAGGTAGAGGAGGTACTGTTGGGGTGGAGGTAGAGATAGAGGTAGAGGAGGTACTGTTGGGGTGGAGGTAGAGATAGAGATAGAGGAGGTGGCGGTGGTGGTGCAGGTAGTGGTGGGGGTGGAGGTAGAGATAGAGGTAGAGGAGGAGGTGGCGGTGGTGGTGCAGGTACTGTTGGGGTGGAGGTAGAGATAGAGATAGAGGAGGAGGTGGTGGCGGTGGTGGTGCAGGTACTGTTGGGGGTGGAGGTAGAAATTGAGGTAGAGGAGGAGGTGGCGGTGGTGGTGCAGGTAGTGGTGGGGGTGGAGGTAGAGATAGAGGTAGAGGAGGAGGTGGCGGTGGTGGTGCAGGTACTGTTGGGGTGGTGGTAGAGATAGATGTAGAGGGGGTACTGTTGGGGTGGAGGTAGAGATAGAGATAGAGGAGGTACTGTTGGGGTGGAGGTAGAGATAGAGATAGAGGAGGAGGTGGTGGCGGTGGTGGTGGTGCAGGTACTGTTGGGGGTGGAGGTAGAAATTGAGGTAGAGGAGGAGGTGGCGGTGGTGGTGCAGGTAGTGGTGGGGGTGGAGGTAGAGATAGAGGTAGAGGAGGAGGTGGCGGTGGTGGTGCAGGTACTGTTGGGGTGGTGGTAGAGATAGAGGTAGAGGGGGTACTGTTGGGGTGGAGGTAGAGATAGAGATAGAGGAGGTACTGTTGGGGTGGAGGTAGAGATAGAGGTAGAGGAGGTACTGTTGGGGTGGAGGTAGAGATAGAGGTAGAGGAGGTACTGTTGGGGTGGAGGTAGAGATAGAGGTAGAGGAGGTACTGTTGGGGTGGAGGTAGAGATAGAGGTAGAGGAGGTACTGTTGGGGTCGAGGTAGAGATAGAGGTAGAGGAGGTACTGTTGGGGTGGAGGTAGAGATAGAGGTAGAGGAGGTACTGTTGGGGTGGAGGTAGAGATAGAGATAGAGGAGGAGGTGGCGGTGGCGGTGGAGTGTTATTGAAGTGGGGAGATGTTACGCAGCAGATCACCACCGCAGGTTGGCTTTACAAGCAGGACTCAAAGCAATTAGTGGATAATCCGCTCTATAAAGCCAGAATGAAAGGGTCCATTAAAGGGGGAATGATGAGAAGACATTTACATGCATATAGTTTAATATAGAGTTTTAAGTCTGCGTTAAAGAGAAAATTAGATGAGTGTGTAGGGAGCTATTCCTCTGAGAATGTTCACCCGTATCTCTCTCTCTCACACACGCACGCACGCACGCACGCACGCACGCACGCACGCACACACACACACACACACACACACACACACACACACACACACACACACGGTCTGATCCTCTACCCTCTCTGCAGCTCCTCCCACTGCTCAAAGGCAGCCAGAAACCACCAGGGACCGAGACGTGACAAACAGGATTTCAGACCCCACAATCCTCAAACCTCACAGCCAATTAATGAGGTTAATTGGTTGGGTTGATGCTAGATAGTGGCAATGACAGCTGAATCAAAGTGTGGACAACGACAAGATTTCATTTGGCTTTCAATGAACATTGACCCAATGACAGTTCCAATTGGTCTGGCGTTCAGGGGTTATTATGATTTCTGTTTCAACCCTGCTATCAAAACACAAACTGTTTCCTGTACTACTAGATCATCTCTAGTGTTACTGTACTACTAGATCATCTCTAGTGTTACTGTACTACTAGATCATCTCTAGTGTTACTGTACTACTAGATCATCTCTAGTGTTACTGTACTACTAGATCATCTCTAGTGTTACTGGACTACTAGATCATCTCTAGTGTTACTGGACTACTAGATCATCTCTAGTGTTACTGTACTACTAGATAATCTCTAGTGTTACTGGACTACTAGATCATCTCTAGTGTTACTGTACTGCTAGATCATCTCTAGTGTTACTGTACTATATTAATCTCTAGTGTTACTGTACTACTAGATCATCTCTAGTGTTACTGTGCTATATTCATCTCTAGTGTTACTGTACTACTAGATCATCTCTAGTGTTACTGGACTACTAGAGCATCTCTAGTGTTACTGTACTACTAGATCATCTCTAGTGTTACTGTACTACTAGATAATCTCTAGTGTTACTGTACTACTAGATCATCTCTAGTGTTACTGTACTACTAGATAATCTCTAGTGTTACTGGACTACTAGATCATCTCTAGTGTTACTGTACTGCTAGATCATCTCTAGTGTTACTGTGCTATATTAATCTCTAGTGTTACTGTACTACTAGATCATCTCTAGTGTTACTGTACTACTAGATCATCTCTAGTGTTACTGTACTACTAGATCATCTCTAGTGTTACTGTACTACTAGATCATCTCTAGTGTTACTGTACTACTAGATCATCTCTAGTGTTACTGTACTACTAGATCATCTCTAGTGTTACTGGACTACTAGATCATCTCTAGTGTTACTGTACTATATTCATCTCTAGTGTTACTGTGCTATATTAATCTCTAGTGTTACTGGACTACTAGATCATCTCTAGTGTTACTGTACTATATTCATCTCTAGTGTTACTGGACTACTAGATCATCTCTAGTGTTACTGTACTATATTCATCTCTAGTGTTACTGGACTACTAGATCATCTCTAGTGTTACTGTACTACTAGATCATCTCTAGTGTTACTGGACTACTAGATCATCTCTAGTGTTACTGTACTACTAGATCATCTCTAGTGTTACTGGACTACTAGATCATCTCTAGTGTTACTGTACTACTAGATAATCTCTAGTGTTACTGTACTATATTCATCTCTAGTGTTACTGTACTACTAGATCATCTCTAGTGTTACTGTACTACTAGATAATCTCTAGTGTTACTGGACTACTAGATCATCTCTAGTGTTACTGTACTACTAGATCATCTCTAGTGTTACTGTACTACTAGATCATCTCTAGTGTTACTGTACTACTAGATAATCTCTAGTGTTACTGTACTACTAGATAATCTCTAGTGTTACTGGACTACTAGATCATCTCTAGTGTTACTGTACTGCTAGATCATCTCTAGTGTTACTGTGCTATATTAATCTCTAGTGTTACTGTACTACTAGATCATCTCTAGTGTTACTGTACTACTAGATCATCTCTAGTGTTACTGTACTACTAGATCATCTCTAGTGTTACTGTACTATATTCATCTCTAGTGTTACTGGACTACTAGATAATCTCTAGTGTTACTGGACTACTAGATAATCTCTAGTGTTACTGGACTACTAGATCATCTCTAGTGTTACTGTACTGCTAGATCATCTCTAGTGTTACTGTGCTATATTAATCTCTAGTGTTACTGTACTACTAGATCATCTCTAGTGTTACTGTACTACTAGATCATCTCTAGTGTTACTGTACTACTAGATAATCTCTAGTGTTACTGTACTACTAGATCATCTCTAGTGTTACTGTACTACTAGATAATCTCTAGTGTTACTGGACTACTAGATCATCTCTAGTGTTACTGTACTACTAGATCATCTCTAGTGTTACTGTACTATATTAATCTCTAGTGTTACTGGACTACTAGATCATCTCTAGTGTTACTGTACTATATTAATCTCTAGTGTTACTGGACTACTAGATCATCTCTAGTGTTACTGTACTATATTAATCTCTAGTGTTACTGTGCTATATTAATCTCTAGTGTTACTGTACTACTAGATCATCTCTAGTGTTACTGTACTACTAGATCATCTCTAGTGTTACTGTACTACTAGATAATCTCTAGTGTTACTGTACTACTAGATCATCTCTAGTGTTACTGGACTACTAGATCATCTCTAGTGTTACTGTACTACTAGATAATCTCTAGTGTTACTGTACTATATTCATCTCTAGTGTTACTGTACTACTAGATCATCTCTAGTGTTACTGTACTACTAGATAATCTCTAGTGTTACTGTACTATATTCATCTCTAGTGTTACTGTACTACTAGATCATCTCTAGTGTTACTGTACTACTAGATAATCTCTAGTGTTACTGTACTATATTCATCTCTAGTGTTACTGTACTACTAGATCATCTCTAGTGTTACTGTACTACTAGATAATCTCTAGTGTTACTGTACTATATTCATCTCAAGTGTTACTGTACTGCTAGATCATCTCTAGTGTTACTGTACTACTATATTCATCTCTAGTGTTACTGTACTACTAGATAATCTCTAGTGTTACTGTACTACTAGATCATCTCTAGTGTTACTGTACTACTAGATAATCTCTAGTGTTACTGTACTATATTCACCTCTAGTGTTACTGGACTACTAGAGCATCTCTAGTGTTACTGTACTGCTAGATCATCTCTAGTGTTACTGTGCTACTAGATAATCTCTAGTGTTACTGTACTATATTCATCTCTAGTGTTACTGTACTATATTAATCTCTAGTGTTACTGGACTACTAGATCATCTCTAGTGTTACTGTACTACTAGATAATCTCTAGTGTTACTGTACTATATTCATCTCTAGTGTTACTGTACTACTAGATCATCTCTAGTGTTACTGTACTACTAGATAATCTCTAGTGTTACTGTACTATATTCATCTCTAGTGTTACTGTACTACTAGATAATCTCTAGTGTTACTGTACTATATTCATCTCTAGTGTTACTGTACTACAGTCATCTCTAGTGTTACTGTACTACAGGCATCTCTAGTGTTACTGGACTACAGGCATCTCTAGTGTTACTGTACTACAGGCATCTCTAGTGTTACTGTACTACAGGCATCTCTAGTGTTACTGTACTCCAGGCATCTCTAGTGTTACTGTACTACAGACATCTCTAGTGTTACAGTACTACAGGCATCTCTAGTGTTACTGTACTACAGGCATCTCTAGTGTTACTGTACTACAGGCATCTCTAGTGTTACTGTACTACAGTCATCTCTAGTGTTACTGTGCTACAGGCATCTCTAGTGTTACTGGACTACAGGCATCTCTAGTGTTACTGTACTACAGGCATCTCTAGTGTTATTGTACTACAGGCATCTCTAGTGTTACTGTACTACAGGCATCTCTAGTGTTATTGTACAACAGGCATCTCTAGTGTTACTGTACTACAGGCATCTCTAGTGTTACTGTACTATAGGCATCTCTAGTGTTAGTGTACAACAGACATCTCTAGTGTTACAGTACTACAGGCATCTCTAGTGTTACTGTACTACAGTCATCTCTAGTGTTACTGTACTACAGGCATCTCTAGTCTTAGTGTACATTTAGATAATCTCTAGTGTTACTGTACTACAGGCATCTCTAGTGTTAATGAACTACAGTCATCTCTAGTGTTACTGTACTATAGGCATCTTGTGACTTTTGTTCTTATAGCAGTTCAGAGGAGAAGGTCACTAGCTAGATCACAGGCAGGGATGAGTCTCAGGTTGGTTCCAGCGTATGAATGAAGAGAAGGATGCTAATAACAGAGTAGCAGTTTAGGACAGCTATAATCTCAGAATGCACGGTAATATAAGAATTGGGAATCTAGGACTAGTTTCCCAGGCTTGACCCTCCATGGTCTGACTAAATGAGGTCATAAACAACAGACATCATGACAGAGGAGCAGCAGAGACAGAACATCTAACAGCAAAGTACCCTTCCTGAGAGACAGTGGAATGCTAAGAATTTACACAGGGAGCAGTGTTTAGTCACACAGCAGAGGCATACTATACTGTCATATCTATGTTGTGATGGTGGTAGAGAGCTCCTCCAAGGGGAATAATACTGTAGGCCTACAACTGTGGCGAGAAACTTGTCCTCAACCTTGTCTGTCCTCCATCTCCCCAAGTGACCAGTAACCACATATAAACTTATTGAAAGGTGTCCCTTATTCCAGAGGTATTATAGTACATTGCCACTAATCTAATTGCTCACTGGAACATACTCCCTGGCCCCATTCAGTACGGGTTCTTATCAGGAGGAAAACACTTTTCACCTGCACTGGGTCATCTGTACGGGCTGCTGACGGTGAGGTCTGTGGGATTTAACTTGGGCTTGGTGCACTCTCCTGTCACTGGATCCATCCTCCCATTCCACCACCACCACCACCTCCACTCAGCCACAGCCCCGGTCTTAACCCCAGAACACAGCATGCTGGCAGCACAGCACAAAGGGCTATTTACTGAGCCTGTGTAGGGAGTTATTAAACTTTAATCCCACTAGCAAGCAGGATATTCCTGCAATGAATTATAGATGACATGGGTTACAATACCCTATATGACCCCTATTCCTCCTAACGCACCAAGATAGGGTTTAATTAACTGAATTATCAACTGGCTGTGTGGATACCGTTTCCCATAAAACTAGATGGAATTATTAACTGGCTGTGTGGATACTGTCTGCTCTAAAACTAGATGGAATTATCAACTGGCTGTGTGGATACTGTCTGCTCTAAAACTAGATGGAATTATCAACTGGCTGTGTGGATACCGTCTGCTCTAAAACTAGATGGAATTATCAACTGGCTGTGTGGATACCGTTTCCTATAAAACTAGATGGAATTATCAACTGGCTGTGTGGATACCGTTTCCTATAAAACTAGATGGAATTATCAACTGGCTGTGTGGATACCGTTTCCTATAAAACTAGATGGAATTATCAACTGGCTGTGTGGATACCGTCTGCTCTAAAACTAGATGGAATTATCAACTGGCTGTGTGGATACCGTTTCCTATAAAACTAGATGGAATTATCAACTGGCTGTGTGGATACCATCTGCTGTACACCAAGATGGAATTTCATATAAAAGAAAAGGAAGTTGGCGAGCTGAAAGAAGTGAGAGGGGAAATGTAATTCTGATGTGAATAACAGCTGGGGGTAGGATAGTGGTGGTCAGGTTGTGCAGAAACCTGTGTGTGTTGGAGGCGGGAGGCAGCAGGGAGGAGGGGAGAGTGTGCCTAGATGGGGGAGGCTGAAGTATACAGTGATAAGAAGGGAAAGTCCACTATGTATTGAGGTAGGACTGAATGCTTCCTCTCACACTAACGTGTCTCAACTGAAAGGATATATTTCTGGCTTCAGGGAATGTAACTGAACCATTGCACTGAACCATTATACTGAACCATTATACTAAACCATTATACTGAACCATTATACTGAACCATTATACTCAACCAATATACTGAACCATTATACTAAACCATTATACTGAACTATTACACTAAACCATTATACTGAACCATTATACTGAACCATTATACTGAACTATTACACTAAACCATTATACTGAACCATTATACTGAACCATTATATTGAACCATTATCTATTTGATTTTATTTCTTTAATCTTCATTTAACCAGCTAGGTTAGTTGAGAACAAGTTCTCATTTACAACTGCGACCTGGCCAAGATAAAGCATAGCAGTGTGAACAGACAACACAGAGTTACACATGGAGTAAACAATAAACAAGTCAATAACACAGTAGAAAAAAAGGAGAGTCTATATACAGTGCCTTGCGAAAGTATTCGGCCCCCTTGAACTTTGCGACCTTTTGCCACATTTCAGGCTTCAAACATAAAGAAAATTGTATTTTTTTGTGAAGAATCAACAACAAGTGGGACACAATCATGAACTGGAACAACATTTATTGGATATTTCAAACTTTTTTAACAAATCAAAAACTGAAAAATTGGGCGTGCAAAATTATTCAGCCCCCTTAAGTTAATACTTTGTAGCGCCACCTTTTGCTGCGATTACAGCTGTAAGTCGCTTGGGGTATGTCTCTATCAGTTTTGCACATCGAAGACTGACATTTTTTCCCATTCCTCCTTGCAAAACAGCTCGAGCTCAGTGAGGTTGGATGGATGGAGAGCATTTGTGAACAGCAGTTTTCAGTTCTTTCCACAGATTCTCGATTGGATTCAGGTCTGGACTTTGACTTGGCCATTCTAACACCTGGATATGTTTATTTTTGAACCATTCCATTGTATATTTTGCTTTATGTTTTGGTTCATTGTCTTGTTGGAAGACAAATCTCCGTCCCAGTCTCAGATCTTTTGCAGACTCCATCAGGTTTTCTTCCAGAATGGTCCTGTATTTGGCTCCATCCATCTTCCCATCAATTTTAACCATCTTCCCTGTCCCTGCTGAAGAAAAGCATGCCCAAACCATGATGCTGCCACCACCATGTTTGACAGTGGGGATGGTGTGTTCTGCTCTGTTGCTTTTACGCCAAACATAACGTTTTGCATTGTTGCCAAAAAGTTCAATTTTGGTTTCATCTGACCAGAGCACCTTCTTCCACATGTTTGGTGTGTCTCCCAGGTGGCTTGTGGCAAACTTTAAACAACACTTTTTATGGATATCTTTAAGAAATGGCTTTCTTCTTGCCACTCTTCCATAAAGGCCAGATTTGTGCAATATACGACTGATTGTTGTCCTATGGACAGAGTCTCCCACCTCAGCTGTAGATCTCTGCAGTTCATCCAGAGTGATCATGGGCCTCTTGGCTGCATCTCTGATCAGTCTTCTCCTTGTATGAGCTGAAAGTTTAGAGGGACGGCCAGGTCTTGGTAGATTTGCAGTGGTCTGATACTCCTTCCATTTCAATATTATCGCTTGCACAGTGCTCCTTGGGATGTTTAAAGCTTGGGAAATCTTTTTGTATCCAAATCCGGCTTTACACTTCTTCACAACAGTATCTCGGACCTGCCTGGTGTGTTCCTTGTTCTTCATGATGCTCTCTGCGCTTTTAACGGACCTCTGAGACTATCACAGTGCAGGTGCATTTATACGGAGACTTGATTACACACAGGTGGATTGTATTTATCATCATTAGTCATTTAGGTCAACATTGGATCATTCAGAGATCCTCACTGAACTTATGGAGAGAGTTTGCTGCACAGAAAGTAAAGGGGCTGAATAATTTTGCACGCCCAATTTTTCAGTTTTTGATTTGTTAAAAAAGTTTGAAATATCCAATAAATGTCATTCCACTTCATGATTGTGTCCCACTTGTTGTTGATTCTTCACAAAAAAATACAGTTTTATATCTTTATGTTAGAAGCCTAAAATGTGGCAAAAGGTCGCAAAGTTCAAGGGGGCCGAATACTTTCGCAAGGCACTGTATATAGAATGGTGTCGTCTGCGTAGAGGTGGATCAGGGAATCACCCACAGCAAGAGCAACATCATTGATATATACAGAGAAAAGAGTCGACCCGAGAATTGAACCCTGTGGCACCCCCATAGAGACTGCCAGAGGACCGGACAGCATAACCTCCGATTTGACACACTGAACTCTGTCTGCAAAGTTGTTGGCGAACCAGGCAAGGCAGTCATCAGAAAAACCGAGGCTACTGAGTCTGCCGATAAGAATATGGTGATTGACAGAGTCGAAAGCCTTGGCAAGGTCGATGAAGACGGCTGCACAGTACTGTCTTTTATCGATGGCGGTTATGATTTGTTTAGTACCTTGAGCGTGGCTGAGGTGCACCCGTGACCGGCTCGGAAACCAGATTGCACAGTGGAGAAAGTACGGTGGGATTCGAGATGGTCAGTGACCTGTTTGTTGACTTGGCTTTCGAAGACCTTAGATAGGCAGGGCAGGATGGATATAGGTCTGTAACAGTTTGGGTCCAGGGTGTCTCCCCCTTTGAAGAGGGGGATGACTGCGGCAGCTTTCCAATCCTTGGGGATTTCAGACGATATGAAAGAGAGGTTGAACAGGCTGGTAATAGGGGTTGCGACAATGGCTGCGGATAGTTTCAGAAATAGAGGGTCCAGATTGTCAAGCCCAGCTGATTTGTACGGGTCCAGATTTTGCAGCTCTTTCAGAACATCTGCTATCTGGATTTGGGTAAAGGAGAACCTGGAGAGGCTTGGGCGAGTAGCTGCGGGGGGGGCGGAGCTTTTGGCCGAGGTTGGAGTAGCCAGGCGGAAGGCATGGCCAGCCGTTGAGAAATGCTTGTTGAAGTTTTCGATAATCATGAATTTATCGGTGGTGACCGTGTTACCTAGCCTCAGGAGTTGGAGCTACAGGATGCACATTTCTGCCTGAAGTAGCTGGCCTTAGCTTTCCTGACTGACTGTGTGTATTGGTTCCTGACTTCCCTGAACAGTTGCATATCGCGGGGACTATCTAAACCATTATATTGAACCATTATACTAAACCATTATATTGAACCATTATACTGAACCATTATACTGAACTATTATACTAAACCATTATATTGAACCATTATACTAAACCATTATATTGAACAATTATACTGAACCATTATATTGAACCATTATGCTAAACCATTATATTGAACCATTATACTGAACCATTATACTGAACTATTATACGAAACCATTATATTGAACCATTATACTGAACCATTATATTGAACAATTATACTGAACCATTATATTGAACCATTATACTGAACCATTATACTGAACTATTACACTAAACCATTATATTGAACCATTATACTAAACCATTATACTGAACCATTATACTGAACTATTACACTAAACCATTATATTGAACCATTATACTAAACCATTATATTGAACCATTATACTGAACCATTATACTGAACTATTATACTAAACCATTATATTGAACCTTTATACTAAACCATTATATTGAACTATTATACTAAACCATTATGTTGAACCATTATACTGAACCATTATATTGAACAATTATACTGAACCATTATATTGAACCATTATACTAAACCATTATATTGAACCATTATACTGAACCATTATACTGAACTATTATACTAAACCATTATATTGAACTATTATACTAAACCATTATATTGAACTATTATACTAAACCATTATATTGAACTATTATACTAAACCATTATATTGAACCATTATACTAAACCATTATATTGAACTATTATACTAAACCATTATATTGAACTATTATACTAAACCATTATATTGAACTATTATACTAAACCATTATATTGAACTATTATACTAAACCATTATATTGAACTATTATACTAAACCATTATATTGAACCATTATATTGAACCATTATATTGAACTATTATACTGAACTATTATATTGAACCATTATATTGAACCATTATACTGAACTATTATACTAAACCATTATATTGAACTATTATACTAAACCATTATATTGAACTATTATACTAAACCATTATATTGAACTATTATACTAAACCATTATATTGAACTATTATACTAAACCATTATATTGAACCATTATATTGAACCATTATACTGAACTATTATACTAAACCATTATATTGAACTATTATACTAAACCATTATATTGAACTATTATACTAAACCATTATATTGAACTATTATACTAAACCATTATATTGAACCATTATACTAAACCATTATATTGAACTATTATACTAAACCATTATATTGAACTATTATACTAAACCATTATATTGAACTATTATACTAAACCATTATATTGAACTATTATACTAAACCGTTATATTGAACTATTATACTAAACCATTATATTGAACCATTATATTGAACCATTATACTAAACCATTATATTGAACTATTATACTAAACCATTATATTGAACCATTATACTGAACCATTATATTGAACCATTATATTGAACCATTATATTGAACCATTATACTAAACCATTATATTGAACCATTATATTGAACCATTATACTGAACCATTTTACTGAACCATTATATTGAACTATTATACTAAACCATTATATTGAACTATTATACTAAACCATTATATTGAACTATTATACTAAACCATTATATTGAACCATTATACTAAACCATTATATTGAACTATTATACTAAACCATTATATTGAACTATTATACTAAACCATTATATTGAACTATTATACTAAACCATTATATTGAACTATTATACTAAACCATTATATTGAACCATTATATTGAACCATTATACTAAACCATTATATTGAACTATTATACTAAACCATTATATTGAACCATTATACTGAACCATTATATTGATCCATTATATTGAACCATTATATTGAACCATTATACTAAACCATTATATTGAACTATTACACTAAACCATTATATTGAACCATTATACTAAACCATTATATTGAACCATTATACTAAACCATTATATTGAACCATTATATTGAACCATTATATTGAACCATTATATTGAACCATTATACTAAACCATTATATTGAACTATTACACTAAACCATTATACTAAACCATTATATTGAACCATTATACTAAACCATTATATTGAACCATTATACTGAACCATTATACTAAACCATTATATTGAACCATTATATTGAACCATTATATTGAACCATTATATTGAACCATTATATTGAACCATTATACTAAACCATTATATTGAACCATTATATTGAACCATTATATTGAACCATTATATTGAACCATTATATTGAACCATTATACTGAACCTCTGTACTGTTCTATTTCCTCTTCTCTATCTGTCAGGATATCCCTAAAATGGCAAACGTGTCCTCCAATCCGGTTTAGACTAGATGTCTGTCCCATCCCCCTAAAATAAAACACAATGGGTATGCTCCAATAAACTAAATCAACAAGTGACATTGTGTTCATTTTCTCCCAGTATCAGCAGTCGTGAAAAAAGTACCCAATTGTCATGCATGACTAAAAGTAAAGATACCTTCATAGAAAATGACTCAAGTAAAGTGAAAGCCACCAGTTAAAAATATACTGAAGTGATAGTCTAAAAGTGTCAAAAGTCAATCTAATTGCTAAAATGTACTTAAGTATCAACACTCAGACATAATTTACAAACGAAGCATGTGTTTAGTGAGTCTGCCAGATCAGAGGCAGTAGGGATGACCAGGGATGTTCTTTTGATAAGTGTGTGAATTAGACAATTGTCCTGTCCTGCTAAGCATTCAAAATGTAATGAGTACTTTTGGTGTCAGGGAAAATGTATGGAGTACATATAACATCATTTTCTTTCGGAATGTAGTAAAGTAAATATTACAAATACTAACAGTAAAGTAAAGTACAGATACCCCAAAAAACAACTTGAGTAGTACTTTAAAGTATTTTTACTTACGTACTTTACACCACTGGATCAGTATGTACACCTACATAGTTTTCAGTCACAAAGTTTACTACAAATTATGATGGCGAAGCTATTTCAGCTGAGCACTGGGTTTTCCCGAAAATGGTCCTGACTGCCAGCAAGTGCAGGGTCAGCAACACCAGTAAATCCTAGTGAAATACACTGGGCACAGTCTCCTGGGTAACTTTAGAGTCACAGCCGAGTTCTCTGACGGAGAGTTGGTTGGCAAGGTTGGTAGTAAATTGAGGGGAGTGAGAAATCCAAAGTGGTAGTTACAATGGAAGACAGCATTGCATTAAAGCCAATTCCCATAAAGAATGGATAATATCATTGCCTGCATGCAACATAACTCATTATAATTGCCAATGCTTCTGAGTTGACATGTTAAGTCATATCTCTTATCCTTTATCATAGGGAGTAGACTCCACACTTCCTGGAGTTGATGGGTAACTTTGACTCAATACTGAGGTCAGGCCACTGTGTTTCATGTATGACACCCTGAGCCTGTGGACTTCCTGTATCCCATGGTTGTCCCATACACAGAGAGGGGCCTTTCATTACTGCCTGGTCTGCTCCCAAATCACAGGGCTGTGCTGTGGCCGAGCCTCGGAGGGAGGGAGCCTTCCTGAAGCCAAATGTAATGGAATCCAGGGTCGTCATTATCAAGTATGCCGGGCCGACATCATGGAGGACTTTATGATACTCAAACAGCTGCCATACCCCCCCACACCGCCTCCTTCTCCCCCCCCCCCTCTCTCCCCCTCTCCCTCCATCTCTCCCCCCACACCGCCTCCCTCTCTCCCCCTCTCCCTCCCTCTCTCCCCTCCTCTCTCCCCCCCTCTCTCCCTCTCCCCCCCTCTCTCCCCCTCTCCCCCCCTCTCTCCCCCTCTCTCTCCCTCTCTCCCCCTCCCCCCCCCCCTCTCCCCCCCTCTCTCCCTCTCCCCCCCCTCTCTCCCTCTCCCCCCCTCTCTCCCCCTCACCCTCCCTCTCTCCCCCTCCCTCCCTACAGCTCTAAGGGGGGATATTCCATTCCTGATGAAGCTAATCCTGTGCCATTAGACAAACCAAACCGTGTATTTATGGAAAATACTGATGTAAACATTCCTGCAGCCTCTCAGAGCAGAGCAGCTCTCTGTGGGATGGAAAACAGCTATGCTAGAGGAGTCTATGGAAATATCACAATATTCATTATTGTATACAGTGCCTTGCGAAAGTATTCGGCCCCCTTGAACTTTGCGACCTTTTGCCACATTTCAGGCTTCAAACATAAACATATAAAACTGTATTTTTTTGTGAAGAATCAACAACAAGTGGGACACAATCATGAAGTGGAAAGATATTCATTGGATATTTCAAACTTTTTTAACAAATCAAAAACTGAAAAATTGGGCGTGCAAAATTATTCAGCCCCTTTACTTTCTGTGCAGCAAACTCTCTCCAGAAGTTCAGTGAGGATCTCTGAATGATCCAATGTTGACCTAAATGACTAATGATGATAAATACAATCCACCTGTGTGTAATCAAGTCTCCGTATAAATGCACATGCTCTGTGATAGTCTCAGAGGTCCGTTAAAAGCGCAGAGAGCATCATGAAGAACAAGGAACACACCAGGCAGGTCCGAGATACTGTTGTGAAGAAGTTTAAAGCCGGATTTGGATACAAAAAGATTTCCCAAGCTTTAAACATCCCAAGGAGCACTGTGCAAGCGATAATATTGAAATGGAAGGAGTATCAGACCACTGCAAATCTACCAAGACCTGGCCGTCCCTCTAAACTTTCAGCTCATACAAGGAGAAGACTGATCGGAGATGCAGCCAAGAGGCCCATGATCACTCTGGATGAACTGCAGAGATCTACAGCTGAGGTGGGAGACTCTGTCCATAGGACAACAATCAGTCATATATTGCACAAATCTGGCCTTTATGGAAGAGTGGCAAGAAGAAAGCCATTTCTTAAAGATATCCATAAAAAGTGTTGTTTCAAGTTTGCCACAAGCCACCTGGGAGACACACCAAACATGTGGAAGAAGGTGCTCTGGTCAGATGAAACCAAAATTGAACTTTTTGGCAACAATGCAAAACGTTATGTTTGGCGTAAAAGCAACACAGCTGAACACACCATCCCCACTGTCAAACATGGTGGTGGCAGCATCATGGTTTGGGCATGCTTTTCTTCAGCAGGGACAGGGAAGATAGTTAAAATTGATGGGAAGATGGATGGAGCCAAATACAGGACCATTCTGGAAGAAAACCTGATGGAGTCTGCAAAAGACCTGAGACTGGGACGGAGATTTGTCTTCCAACAAGACAATGATCCAAAACATAAAGCAAAATCTACAATGGAATGGTTCAAAAATAAACATATCCAGGTGTTAGAATGGCCAAGTCAAAGTCCAGACCTGAATCCAATCGAGAATCTGTGGAAAGAACTGAAAACTGCTGTTCACAAATGCTCTCCATCCAACCTCACTGAGCTCGGGCTGTTTTGCAGCAAATTTCAGTCTCTCGATGTGCAAAACTGATAGAGACATACCCCAAGCGACTTACAGCTGTAATCGCAGCAAAAGGTGGCGCTACAAAGTATTAACTTAAGGGGGCTGAATAATTTTGCACGCCCAATTTTTCAGTTTTTAATTCGTTAAAAAAGTTTGAAATATCCAATAAATGTTGTTCCACTTCATTCTTCACAAAAAAAAACAGTTTTATATCCTTATGTTTGAAGCCTGAAATGTGGCAAAAGGTCGCAAAGTTCAAGGGGGCCGAATACTTCCGCAAGGCACTGTACCTGAGCAGTTAAAGACAGAGTCTGTCGGCCCAAGTGTTAACAGTCAGAAAACACATACATACATCAACTGAAACTGACGCAGCCGAATTTTGTGAGATAAGTTAATCAAATACAGAAAGGCACTCACAAACAACATGACCATCCAAAACACACATCCAACATAAACAACAGCTACAGTGACATGAATATGTTTGTCTCCTCCTCTCAGTGCTGGGAGCTCAACTAAAGTATAAACATTGTGGAAATCTATGAATGTGGTACAATGGAGTGGAGTCCGTTGGATTGGAGTCGGGCGCTGGCTGTGAACATTAGAACGCAGCGTGACAGAGACACAACAATGTGACAGAAAACATGGTAATTACCTGGTAAGAGCACTGTTGTGTGTGTGGGTAAATGACAGGTGGTTATGATAAGTGGTAAAGGTATTGTGCCAGCAGCAGAGCCTCAGTCGGCCTATCTTAACCACATGTAGGTGGGAGTGACGCAGGAGAGAAGATTACTCTTCACGGTTCCTCCAGCTACTACATTGGCCCTCCGAATGTCTGTGTGTCTGTCTGTGTGGGCCACAGTGAAAGAGTGCTACACACTCTTCATTATCTATAGTGCTCTTGGGAACAGCTCACTCACTCACACCCAAAGAAACCTGCTTTGAAACCCCAATATGAAGACATTATGCGTCACTGATTTGATGATATAACAACTCCAGGGTTGAGGGAAGAAAAGGGCCTGCATTCTTTCACTACAGCAGTGGAGAGACACAGGGGTTATACTTGAGCATATTATACTATTTTGCATGTAGATTAGTTTATCTGCAGGTCTCTGTTGGGGGTTCGCTGCTGCTTTATCAAAGTATGAATAATTGAATAGGGGTGAGAAGAGATATTTTTGTGGCAGAACACTGAAAATAGAGCTAGTAACAAAAGCTAATGTATTCCAAAAGTGTGCAACCACCACGCATAGAAGTACCATACTCACCTGAGGGGTAGTAAGAGAATGAAAGTCTAATTCTTCCCTAAAACATGGTTCCTATATTCTTTGAAGCTGCCTGCCTTCCCTGCACAGCTCAGCCCTGACCTGGACAACCGTGTGGAAGGGCCATGCAGTGGAGCTGCTGTAATTGGTTGTGATCTGACCCCCCTGAGGCGGTGAGGGGGCATGATTCTGGGGTCACACAGTCTTTCTCTCTTGCTCCTCTCTGGGCCCTGTTCTAGCCTCTGCTCTATTTGTTCCTCCTTTCATCCTTCTCTCTCTCTCTCTTTCTACTAGTCATTACTAGGGTTCTTCTGCCTCCACAGCCAGAGACCTCGCGCTCAGCCAATCCATCAGCATCCTTCATAGCCTTGTATATAGCCCACTGTGTCATCACAGCAGCCACTGTACTAGAGCTCTGGGAGGTGAGGGGAGGGTGGGGTGGGGGTGGGGGTGGGGGTGGGGTGTGCTCTGTAAACTCCTGTGAGACCAATTTGTGAAAGGGTGAGGTAGTAACAGGAAGCTTGTACTGGACTACTCCCCTACTCCCCTACTCCACTATTCTCCTACTCCCCTACTCCCCTACTCCCCTATTCTCCTACTCCACTACTCTCCAACTCCCCTACTCTCCTACTCCCCTACTCCCCTATTCTCCTACTCCCCTACTCTCCTACTCCCCTACTCTCCTACTCCCCTACTCCCCTACTCTCCTACTCCCCTATTCTCCTACTCCCCTACTCACCTACTCCCCTATTCCCAACATGCACAGCCTCCCGACGTCGAGGGAAACCGTCATCAGCACAGCTCAGCAAAGAACAAAATGGAACAATGCAACTAAGCAACACATTCATTTCACATAACATTAGGGCACTTAGGGAGGATTTATCATAATGGTGTGAAGTATAAAAAGATAACGTAAGGTGTTCATCCCAGGTTCAACATGAACACAAAGTGGTTTTCTTTGTATTTACATGGGGAGCGGAAGTGACTATTTTATAGTTAATCAGTCATGAAGATGGTGAGCTGAGCAACAGTACATACAGTACATATTACATACTGAGTGGAGTGGAGAAAGGGGAAGGTTTCCTTTCACGGTGTGGTTGGTTTAGCATCCATGTGAAAAGACAACATTGCCTGTTGCAGCGTGGACACCGCCATGAATGTCCCCGTACCACCCAGATTTACTATGGCTCCACGGTGCACACCATGTAATTGATGCTTTCAATTCACAGAGTCACATAGGAATTTACAAGGCAGAGCTTACTAATAGGATATAATAGTTTTCTGGATTCATGAAGCTGCCACTCTGTTACAAATCTAATAACTATTAAACTTGAAAACGAGCACACACCCCACAACAATTTAGCTGCTTTCAGCAGAAAAGCCTGACAGAGAGATTGGACCAGGGGGGAGGTGGTGTCAGGGTTGGAGGGGGTGGATGGAGCTGGCTAACGGGCCATATTGTTCAATTAAAGAGATTTATTTAGAAGCTGAGCAATGAGATTGATTATTTATCTCATAAATAATCCCTGCTCTGTGTTGGGTATAGTTGGACTAGATGAGACGTGGGCTTTGTGCAGGCCTGGTCAATATTTCTCTATCAGGAGACAATAAGACAAAGCCTACACTGGTGGGCTCAGAGTCCTGGAGCCTGGCTGGGGCCTGATATTAAAACCTGTGGGGGTTAATCAGAGCTTGGGGGCCACCAGGCAAGTGAGCACACGCCAGAGCCCCCCTGTGTATTGCTTAGCCACACTACCCTGCACCCCCAGCCCAAATGACATTACTCCCTCATTACTAACCCAGCTCCAGCCAGACCTGAATCATAAACCACCCATTTAGACACACGTCCACAGATCCAGCCCCAGATTAGCCTGCCGTATTGGGCCTGTGCTCAGTGGGCTGGGGGGAGACGGGGGGCCAATACAGGAGCTTGACCTGTGCTGCTGGCCAGTCACTCATTAGATAGATATACAGCTAGACACAGGAGAGGAGAGGAGAGGAGAGGAGAGGAGAGGAGAGGAGAGGAGAGGAGAGGAGCTCACACTGCTAATGCCACAGGTCCTGCCCTCTCCCCCTCTGTTATTTGCTCAATTGACAGCTAGCTTCCCTGGTTTTATTACACATATCAATATTCTTTATTTAAATTATGCCTGATAGGAAAAAACTCACCTACATCAGGAGAAGGTACAGGACCAAGGAGGAACCAGCAGGCACAAAGGAAAGAAGAGAGAGTGAGAAAAATATTAGATGTTATGAGAATAACACAATATATAGTATCTGAAATTAGATTATGAAAATTATGGCATTGTTGGAAATTAGATCACGAAAGTTGTCAGGTTTGATGTATTTTTTTTAATGGATAGCATGTGTATTTGTCAATATCAAACTTTACCATAGACAAACGTGTGCGTTCATCACTTCAAACGTCTACTAGATTTTCATCATAGTGTTGCATTTCTCCATCAGGAAGTGAATGACAACGATGATGTTGACAACAGATGTACAAGACACTTCTTACCACAAAGACAGACTCCTGAAATATTTCAGGTACTGACACAATGGAAACAAATGAAGATGCAATCCTCCTTTCTACATTTACAGCCGATCCTATTTCCATTTATATAGCCAGCTAAAATCTGTTTAAGAGGCCTTGTCTTTTCTAATGAGATGTCACCTGATTTAGAGTCGGGGGAGTTGAAGGCTACAATGTTTCACAAAGGTCTTCTCCCCACCACTGGGCCGTCAATACAAATCAATAGAGCCAATACAATTATTAATACAGTCCTGGCCAGTTAGATGTGAATGAAACGGATGACATTAAGCCAGATTGATCCAGAGGGAAATGGATTTCATAAAGCGCTGAATGCCATCATTATATTCCACACAATGGAGCTGGACTGAGAGAGAGAAAAGCAGAGGCGGTTCATTTGATTCTTCTGAACACATTCCTCATACAGCTGTCCTATTATCCATAATATACTGTATAGGAAACATCAGCCTGCTGCAATAATCACACACGCAAACACTCATTACACATAATATCTACGCAGTCACAGAAACACAGTGTTTGTGTTTATGCTGTGCGTGTGTGCATGCGTGTGTGTATGCTGTGCGTGTGGCCCTACGTGTATGTGTGTTCCTACTTGTGTGTGTTCCTACATCTGTTTGTGTGCGTTCCTACATGTGTGTGTGGCTGTGCAGTAAATCCACCACTACAGACTGTGTATTGGCTCTATGTAGGCCCGTGGAGACAGGACTTGGTCACCAGCCAGCCACTGAGTCCCAGGTGTCTGTCCAAAATTGATATTCACCTAGGAGATTAGCCCAGCTCCCAGTACAGCACCCAATTCAGCTCCCAATGGACCCAGTGCCAGAGCCAATAACACAGCATTAACGCTGGTAAACACACAGGCCGGGAGTCTGACTGTTTGAATAACCCCCAGCACAAGAACAGAGTGGATCTACCAATTACGTCCTGATTATTGTCATTAAAACCCATAAAGTGCAGCTTCATTAGATTCTTCACAAGTCATGTTGGAAATGAAATGACAGGAATTATCTGGGGATATAGCCAAGGGTTTATTGAGGACACTAGACGGTTCCAATCTATTCCTATCCCTGTCCAGTCCGGGTCTGTTAGCACGTAATTCAGTCATAACACTGTAACACTTTAACACCACAGGAACCCGCCCTCTGAGCTCTGTGCTCCTG
Source organism: Oncorhynchus mykiss (assembly GCF_013265735.2). Classification (NCBI taxonomy): domain Eukaryota; kingdom Metazoa; phylum Chordata; class Actinopteri; order Salmoniformes; family Salmonidae; genus Oncorhynchus; species Oncorhynchus mykiss. The sequence goes on from NC_048591.1 coordinate 34,494,127, forward strand.
CTCCTTCCTGGCTAGTCAGCCAGTCACACGGTAAGAGGGGCCACAGGAACCCGCCCGCTGAGCTCTGCGCTCTTGCTCCTTCCTGGTCAGTCGGCCAGTCACACGGTAAGAGGACCCACAGAAAGACCGACCTCTGAACTCAGTTCTTACTGCACAATCACACAGGTAGACCTGCAGGGCCTCAGCATGCAGCCGTCACAACTAATTACTGTCCAGTCTGACAGTCTGAACACACACACTCATGCAAGCATATGTAGCAGTGTGATGTTGTTCCCCTAGAACCAATTCAAATAGGCCAGGTCAAGAGGGGATGTTAATAATTTGATAATAATAATGATACTTCAGTGTGTTTTTTACATTTAATTACAGCTGCATAGCTAATGTTATTCTTTGGTGTACAAACACTTTTTGATATCAATATTGTACATACATGTGATTGTAAAAGTTGTGTATATTTTGGTTAGGCCCATCGCGGGTAATCTGTATTTCCTTACCCCCTTATTGTTTTCTTTTGCCTGACCTTCAGCTAGCAAGGTGCCTGAGAGCTAGGACTGCGCCTAGGGCTAACATAATGTGTGTTGTCTCTTTGTGTGCAGGGCAAATAAAAATAATTCAACTAGCAAACCTTCAGTTATGGCAGCGTCCTAATTAAAAGTACACAACGCAGAATGAACCACGCTACACATACTCACTATCGCAATGCATTTCCTGAATTAATTATACAGTGGGGAGAACAAGTATTTCAAACACTGCCGATTTTGCAGGTTTTCCTACTTACAAAGCATGTAGAGATCTGTAATTTTCTATCATAGGTACACTTCAACTGTGAGAGACTGAATCTAAAACAAAAATCCAGAAAATCACATTGTATGATTTTTAAGTAATTAATTTGCATTTTATTTATCTGACAGAGCTCCAGCGTTTCTTTGTAGAGATGGGAGAAACATCCAGAAGCACAGCCATCTCTGCAGCACTCCACCAATCAGGACTTTATGGTAGTGGCCAGATGGAAGCCACTCCTCAGTAAAAGGTACATGGCAGCCCACTTGGAGTTTGCCAAATTGCACCTAAAGGAAGGTCAGACCATGAGAAACAAGATTCTCTGGTCTGACTCTTTGGCTTGAAGGCCAAGCATCACATCTGGAGGAAACCTGTCACCATCCCTACGGTGAAGCATGGTGGTGGCAGGATCGTGCTGTGGGGATGTTTTTCAGCGGCAGGGACTGGGAGACTAGTAAGGATCGAGGGAAAGATGAACAGAGCAAAGAACAAAGAGATCGTTGTTGAAATCCTGCTCAGGACATCAGACTGGGACGAAGGTTCACCTTCCAACAGGACAATGACCCTAAGCACACAGCCAAGATAACTAATTGAACATCTCTGGAGAGACCTGAAAATAGCTGTGCAGCGACACTTCCCATCCAACCTGACAAAGCTTGAGAGGATCTGCAGAGAAGAATCAAAGAAACTCCCCAAATACAGGTGTATTTGCCAAGCTTGTAGCATCATACCCAAGCAGACTTGAGACTGTAGTTGCTACCAAAGGTACTTCAACAAAGTACTGATTAAAGGGTCTCAATGTGTATGGAAATTTATTATTTTTTATTTGTGATAAATTTGCAAAGATTTCTAAAAACCTGTTTTTGCTTTGTCATTATGGGGTATCGTGTGTAGATTGATGGAGGGGGGGCATAATGTAACAACATGTGGAAAAAGTCAAGGGGTCTGAATACTCTCCGAATGCATTGTAGAACAATTTTTTTGTTTTGTCCTTTAAACTACTAAACTAGTTTGATGGTTGTACTTTCAATTGCCCCATTAACAACCACTAATGATAGCAAACCCTTTTCATTTCAAACTTCTCTAGTATAGGCTACTTATCGTAATGAACAATATCAGCAAAATGGTTACACTTACTCAAGCACACACACACACACACACACACACACACACACACACACACACACACACACACACACACACACACACACACACACACACACACACACACACACACACACACACACACACACACACACACACACACTCAAGCACAAACTTACTCAAGCACAAACACACACACACACACACACACACACTTACGTAAGCACACACACACACACACACACACTTACTCAAGCACACACTCACATGCACAAGCACAAACACACACACACACTTAAGCAAGCACACACACACACACTCTTACACAAGCCAACACACACACACACGCACAAGCACACACACCCACACACACTTACTCAAGCACGCACACAATTACGCAAGCACATACGCATGCACACAAGCACACACACTTACTCAAGAACACACACACACATACACATTGACGCTGAGGGTAGAAGCAAGCAATCAAGTGGTGATAGGAGACATTGTTATAGCAGCCATCACTGAAAATCTGAACTTTCACAGTGAAATGAGGTGAAATGAGAGGAGAAATCCAATCTATTCTGCAATCCCACATTTCTGAACAGTCTCTGTGTTGTGAAGAAAGTTTGGGGTTTCTTAAAGTTAAAGATACTCCCGAGGGGCTAATCCAGTGTTTGGAAGGACTAATACATAAATCCTGTAAAGGTCTGTGTGCTAAGAGCTCTCTGACTGATCCCCTTCACCAATCCTCCCTGACCCTCTCTGTACTGTAACCTATCTCTAGCTGTAGAGTGTAGAGTAGCTGCCTGCCCTGAGGAGAAACCCGAGCTGGGCCACCCTACCATCACCACCAGCCACCAGCCCTCCAGGTCTCTCTCTGCCACATTGAGACACATCAATGGACACACAGCAACACCACTCCAATACCACCATTTCCCTCCTATTTATTTATACACATTCAAATTCACTTCAAAGGGCCGTTTGAAGAGACTCTGGGCTTTGAAGCCCACACTGCATCACAGCCCTATCTATCCCACAATCCACTCTGGTGTGTCATTAGTACATCAGCTTCTTCCCTTCCCAGCGAGGGTCCTGATTAGCACAGTACAACTCGTTAACACGAGAGGACTGAACAAGTTATTAGCATGTAGGTCGAGTGAGGGCTGGAGCCAGCTCTGATACCAAGTATTACCAACATTGATCTGACCAACGGAGATGGGATTACTCTGTTTCCACCCCTGAGACAAAGGACGAAGCACAGCACATAATGTGGCAAGATGCATAACTGGTATAAGTATGGGTGGTTTTGCTCTTTCTCTTTCAACTCTGGTTGCATGGTAACACCTTGAGCTTCATGCCACATCTCAATAACATAATGATAAACTAAGACTGAGGCCTTGAGACATGACTAAGAGATCACCATCAATGGCCAATGTTGCTGCTCACTGCAAGCTCATTGGATGAAAAATATGATGACTTCATCAAAAGCAGCATTCTAAATCAAATGTTTCCTGGCTAAAATAACGGACGTGAAACAGTCTACCTTTGCAGTCTGAATGAAACATTTCAACATGGATGACTACTAATCTCAAAGCTGTAATTCCACATCAGGCCAGAGTTACATAGACTTTTGAATGAAAAAATAAATAAAACTGTTTCTCTCTCACTTTTAATCATCCGTGGCTGGCAGTCTCAGTGTGGGGAGCTGTGCTAATAATTATTTAATGAACTTGTTGACTGGGGACGGGAGAGGAGGGGAGGAGGTGGGGGGACCACTGACCTCTCCCGTCCCCAGTCAACAAGTTCATGGTCTCATGGTCACACACGGAGGGCAGGCAGGTGGCTTCAAGAGCATGGTGGGTTTTAATTAAGGAGGAAAGCAGATGCTTAATGTTTAATGTAAGGCAGAGTGAATTAACACTACTGTCTGTATTGTGTGTATTATGTTTGTTCATCTTGAGGAGACCATAGACTTACCACAAAGCACCATTTAAAGTGGAACTGACAGCGTTTTAGCAACATAAAATCTTATTAAAATCGGTTAATTTACACCCCCAGGAAGAATATGATACCTTTTAAATGTTTTCATTTTCTGAGAAGCGACCACTTAGATATGGCCATTTTCACGTTTTCATGTTTCAAATCAAATCAAAGTTTATTTGTCACGTGTGCCGAATACAACAGGTGTAGGTAGACCTTACAGTGAAATGCTTACAGGCTCTAACCAATGGTGCGGGGGAAAAAAGGTATGTGTGTGTGTGTGTGTGTGTATGTGTGTGTGTGTGTGTGTGTGTGGTTGGTCAGGCCATTTAGGTAGTATGTACATGAATGTATAGTTAAAGTGACTATGCATGTAAGATAAACAGAGAGTAGCAGCAGCGTAAAAGAGGGGTGGGGGGGCATACAATGCAAATAGTCCGGGTACCATTTGGTTACCTGTTCAGGAGTCTTATGGCTTGGAGGTAAAAACTGTTGAGATGCCTTTTTGTCCTAGACTTGGCACTCCGGTACCGCTTACCATGTGGTAGTAGAGAGAACAGTCTATGACTGGGGTGGCTGGGGTCTTTGACAATGTTTAGGGCCTTCCTCTGACACCAACTGGTGTAGAGGTCCTGGATGGCAGGCAGCTTAGCCACAGTGATGTACTGGGCCGTAAGCACTACCCTCTGAAGTGCCTTGCTGTTGCAGGCCGAGCAATTTCCGTACCAGGCATTGATGGAACCGGTCCGGATGCTCTCGATGTTGCAGCTGTAGAACCTTTTGAGGATCTCAGGACCCATGCCAGATCTTTTTAGTTTCCCAAGGGGGGATAGGCTTTGGATAGACTTTGTCGTGCCCTCTTCACAACTGTCTTGGTGTGTTTGGACCAATCTTTTTTGTTGTTGATGTGGACACCAAGGAATTTGAAGCTCTCAACTAGCTTCACTACAGCCCTGTCGATGAGAATGGGGACGTGTTCGGTGCTCCTTTTCCTGTAGTCCACAATCATCTCCTTAGTCTTGGTTACGTTGAGGGATAGGTTGTTATTCTGGCACCACCCGGCCAGGTCTCTGACCTCCTCCCTATAGTCTCGGGGTTGTAGGTGATCAGGCCTACCACTGTTGTGTCGTCAGCAAACTTAATGATGGTGTTGGAGTTGTGCCTGGCCATGCAGTCGTGGGTGAACAGGGAGTACAGGAGGGGACTGAGCACGCACCCCTGGGGAGCTCCAGTGTTGAGGATCAGCGTGGTAGATGTGTTGCTACCTACCCTCACCACCTGGGGGCGGCCTGTCAGGAAGTCCAGGATCCAGTTGCAGAGGTAGGTGTTTAGTCCCAGGATCCTTAGCTTGGTGATGAGCTTGGTGATGAACTTTGAGGGTATTATGGTGTTGAACGCTGAGCTGTAGTCAATGAATAGCATTCTCACATACTGTAGGTGTTCCTTTTGTGGTGGGAAAGGGCAGTGTGGAGTGCAATAGAGATTGCATCATCTGTGGATCTGTTTGGGAGGTATGCAAATTGGAGTGGGTCTAGGGTTTCTGGGATAATGTTGTGTATGTGAGCCATTACCAGCCTTTCAAAGCACTTCGTGGCTACGGATGTGAGTGCTACGGGTCTGTAGTCATTTTGGCAGGTTGCCTTTGTGTTCTTGGGCACAGGGACTATGGTGGTCTGCTTGAAGCATGTTGGCATATTTACATAGAATGTTTGGGAATGACGTAGTGTAAGGCATTTGTGAAAATTCTACAGCAATAGAGAGTGGGAAATTGGCCGTGAGTTTAAACAATTGATAGACACTGCAGTAATTAAAACCTAATAAAAACGTGTCAGTCTGGTCCAGGACCGGACTCTAACCGGTGCACCATAGCCAATCAGAGCTACAATAGAACTATATGCCAGTAAGCCATTTGCCAGAAGATTCCCGGTGTTTGTGATACATGTCGTTTGGTGCGACGCAGACAGGGTGGTGAGCGTGGTGAAACAGAAGAGTCATTGCCTGTGTTTTTGAGTTTTGGTTTGAGTCTTTGCCCGACAAAGTGATCCTATATGAGCTTTTATGCCCGACCCATTACAGTGTAACAGGTGTCAAGCATATGGGCATGTGGCAGCGGTGTGTTGGAGGGAGGTTCCTAGGACTGAGAAGTGTGCAGAAGGGCATGAGACAAATGAGTGTGCAGTATCAGGGGAAAGTAGCTGTATGTGTTAATTGTAAGGATGCACATGAGACTGAGGATCAGAAGTCTGCGGTGCGAGGGAGGCAGGTTGAGGTTACCAGGGTTAGAGTAGTGCAGGGGGTGTCGTATACTGAGGCAGTGAAGAAAGTCACCAAAGTGGGGTCAAGGGGGATGGATCCTGAGAGGATCCGTGTGAGTAGTAGATCTGTACCAGCACAGAGGGATAGGCCAACCAGTTATATATGCTTCCGTAAGATTGGCTTCTTAGCATTCTACACAATGGTTAGCAACTGTACCGCAGGGGTGGAATGTAGGTCACAGAAAATAGAGGTTGTGGTGGCAGCTGCAGAGAAGTATTTGGGGGTATGAGATTTGACTGCAGAGGTTGCAGGTTGTGTTGAGGGGTGGAGTCCCGTCCTCCCAGGCTGCTGGCCTGGTGTAGGACCAGATAGGGTTGGTAGTGGAATAGAGGGGTGGGTTTTAATGAGTGTTAAATGGCAGAGACATTTTTGGTTTTGGTTTTGGTTTTTTCCTTTCCCCTTTTTCCAGTATAATGAATTTATACCCCAGTCTAGTTGGTGGCGGTAATGCAACATATATGGATTTATACCCCAGTCTAGTCGGTGGCGGTAATGAAACATATATGGATTTATACCCCAGTCTAGTTGGTGGCGGTAATGCAACATATATGGATTTATACCCTAGTCTAGTTGGTGGCGGTAATGCAACATATATGGATTTATACCCCAGTCTAGTTGGTGGCGGTAATGCAACATATATGGATTTATACCCTAGTCTAGTTGGTGGCGGTAATGCAACATATATGGATTTATACCCCAGTCTAGTTGGTGGCGGTAATGCAACATATATGGATTTATACCCCTGTCTAGTTGGTGTCGGTAATGCAACATATATGGATTTATACCCCAGTCTAGTTGGTGGCGGTAATGCAACATATATGGATTTATACCCCAGTCTAGTTGGTGGCGGTAATGCAACATATATGGATTTATACCCCAGTCTAGTTGGTGGCGGTAATGCAACATATATGGATTTATACCCCAGTCTAGTTGGTGGCGGTAATGCAACATATATGGATTTATACCCTAGTCTAGTTGGTGTCGGTAATGCAACATATATGGATTTATACCCCAGTCTAGTTGGTGGCGGTAATGCAACATATATGGATTTATACCCCAGTCTAGTTGGTGGCGGTAATGCAACATATATGGATTTATACCCCAGTCTAGTTGGTGTCGGTAATGCAACATATATGGATTTATACCCCAGTCTAGTTGGTGGCGGTAATGCAACATATATGGATTTATACCCTAGTCTAGTTGGTGGCGGTAATGCAACATATATGGATTTATACCCCAGTCTAGTTGGTGGCGGTAATGCAACATATATGGATTTATACCCCAGTCTAGTTGGTGTCGGTAATGCAACATATATGGATTTATACCCCAGTCTAGTTGGTGTCGGTAATGCAACATATATGGATTTATACCCCAGTCTAGTCGGTGGCGGTAATGCAACATATATGGATTTATACCCTAGTCTAGTTGGTGTCGGTAATGCAACATATATGGATTTATACCCCTGTCTAGTTGGTGGCGGTAATGCAACATATATGGATTTATACCCCTGTCTAGTTGGTGGCGGTAATGCAACATATATGGATTTATACCCCAGTCTAGTCGGTGGCGGTAATGCAACATATATGGATTTATACCCCAGTCTAGTTGGTGGCGGTAATGCAACATATATGGATTTATACCCCAGTCTAGTCGGTGGCGGTAATGCAACATATATGGATTTATACCCTAGTCTAGTTGGTGTCGGTAATGCAACATATATGGATTTATACCCTAGTCTAGTTGGTGGCGGTAATGCAACATATATGGATTTATACCCCTGTCTAGTTGGTGGCGGTAATGCAACATATATGGATTTATACCCCAGTCTAGTCGGTGGCGGTAATGCAACATATATGGATTTATACCCCAGTCTAGTTGGTGGCGGTAATGCAACATATATGGATTTATACCCCAGTCTAGTTGGTGGCGGTAATGCAACATATATGGATTTATACCCTAGTCTAGTTGGTGTCGGTAATGCAACATATATGGATTTATACCCCAGTCTAGTTGGTGGCGGTAATGCAACATATATGGATTTATACCCCAGTCTAGTTGGTGGCGGTAATGCAACATATATGGATTTATACCCTAGTCTAGTTGGTGGCGGTAATGCAACATATATGGATTTATACCCTAGTCTAGTTGGTGGCGGTAATGCAACATATATGGATTTATACCCCAGTCTAGTTGGTGGCGGTAATGCAACATATATGGATTTATACCCCAGTCTAGTTGGTGTCGGTAATGCAACATATATGGATTTATACCCCAGTCTAGTTGGTGTCGGTAATGCAACATATATGGATTTATACCCCAGTCTAGTCGGTGGCGGTAATGCAACATATATGGATTTATACCCTAGTCTAGTTGGTGTCGGTAATGCAACATATATGGATTTATACCCCTGTCTAGTTGGTGGCGGTAATGCAACATATATGGATTTATACCCCTGTCTAGTTGGTGGCGGTAATGCAACATATATGGATTTATACCCCAGTCTAGTCGGTGGCGGTAATGCAACATATATGGATTTATACCCCAGTCTAGTTGGTGGCGGTAATGCAACATATATGGATTTATACCCCAGTCTAGTCGGTGGCGGTAATGCAACATATATGGATTTATACCCTAGTCTAGTTGGTGTCGGTAATGCAACATATATGGATTTATACCCTAGTCTAGTTGGTGGCGGTAATGCAACATATATGGATGTATACCCCTGTCTAGTTGGTGGCGGTAATGCAACATATATGGATTTATACCCCAGTCTAGTCGGTGGCGGTAATGCAACATATATGGATTTATACCCCAGTCTAGTTGGTGGCGGTAATGCAACATATATGGATTTATACCCCAGTCTAGTTGGTGGCGGTAATGCAACATATATGGATTCATACCCTAGTCTAGTTGGTGTCGGTAATGCAACATATATGGATTTATACCCCAGTCTAGTTGGTGGCGGTAATGCAACATATATGGATTTATACCCCAGTCTAGTTGGTGGCGGTAATGCAACATATATGGATTTATACCCTAGTCTAGTTGGTGTCGGTAATGCAACATATATGGATTTATACCCCAGTCTAGTTGGTGGCGGTAATGCAACATATATGGATTTATACCCCAGTCTAGTTGGTGGCGGTAATGCAACATATATGGATTTATACCCTAGTCTAGTTGGTGGCGGTAATGCAACATATATGGATTTATACCCCTGTCTAGTCGGTGTCGGTAATGCAACATATATGGATTTATACCCCTGTCTAGTTGGTGTCGGTAATGCAACATATATGGATTTATACCCTAGTCTAGTTGGTGTCGGTAATGCAACATATATGGATTTATACCCTAGTCTAGTTGGTGGCGGTAATGCAACATATATGGATTTATACCCCTGTCTAGTTGGTGGCGGTAATGCAACATATATGGATTTATACCCCAGTCTAGTCGGTGGCGGTAATGCAACATATATGGATTTATACCCCAGTCTAGTTGGTGGCGGTAATGCAACATATATGGATTTATACCCCAGTCTAGTTGGTGGCGGTAATGCAACATATATGGATTTATACCCTAGTCTAGTTGGTGTCGGTAATGCAACATATATGGATTTATACCCCAGTCTAGTTGGTGGCGGTAATGCAACATATATGGATTTATACCCCAGTCTAGTTGGTGGCGGTAATGCAACATATATGGATTTATACCCTAGTCTAGTTGGTGGCGGTAATGCAACATATATGGATTCATACCCTAGTCTAGTTGGTGGCGGTAATGCAACATATATGGATTTATACCCCAGTCTAGTTGGTGGCGGTAATGCAACATATATGGATTTATACCCCAGTCTAGTTGGTGTCGGTAATGCAACATATATGGATTTATACCCCAGTCTAGTTGGTGTCGGTAATGCAACATATATGGATTTATACCCCAGTCTAGTCGGTGGCGGTAATGCAACATATATGGATTTATACCCTAGTCTAGTTGGTGTCGGTAATGCAACATATATGGATTTATACCCCTGTCTAGTTGGTGGCGGTAATGCAACATATATGGATTTATACCCCTGTCTAGTTGGTGGCGGTAATGCAACATATATGGATTTATACCCCAGTCTAGTCGGTGGCGGTAATGCAACATATATGGATTTATACCCCAGTCTAGTTGGTGGCGGTAATGCAACATATATGGATTTATACCCCAGTCTAGTCGGTGGCGGTAATGCAACATATATGGATTTATACCCTAGTCTAGTTGGTGTCGGTAATGCAACATATATGGATTTATACCCTAGTCTAGTTGGTGGCGGTAATGCAACATATATGGATTTATACCCCTGTCTAGTTGGTGGCGGTAATGCAACATATATGGATTTATACCCCAGTCTAGTCGGTGGCGGTAATGCAACATATATGGATTTATACCCCAGTCTAGTTGGTGGCGGTAATGCAACATATATGGATTTATACCCCAGTCTAGTTGGTGGCGGTAATGCAACATATATGGATTTATACCCTAGTCTAGTTGGTGTCGGTAATGCAACATATATGGATTTATACCCCAGTCTAGTTGGTGGCGGTAATGCAACATATATGGATTTATACCCCAGTCTAGTTGGTGGCGGTAATGCAACATATATGGATTTATACCCTAGTCTAGTTGGTGTCGGTAATGCAACATATATGGATTTATACCCCAGTCTAGTTGGTGGCGGTAATGCAACATATATGGATTTATACCCCAGTCTAGTTGGTGGCGGTAATGCAACATATATGGATTCATACCCTAGTCTAGTTGGTGGCGGTAATGCAACATATATGGATTTATACCCCTGTCTAGTCGGTGTCGGTAATGCAACATATATGGATTTATACCCCTGTCTAGTTGGTGTCGGTAATGCAACATATATGGATTTATACCCTAGTCTAGTTGGTGTCGGTAATGCAACATATATGGATTTATACCCTAGTCTAGTTGGTGTCGGTAATGCAACATATATGGATTTATACCCCAGTCTAGTCGGTGGCGGTAATGCAACATATATGGATTTATACCCCAGTCTAGTCGGTGTCGGTAATGCAACATATATGGATTTATACCCCAGTCTAGTTGGTGTCGGTAATGCAACATATATGGATTTATACCCTAGTCTAGTTGGTGGCGGTAATGCAACATATATGGATTTATACCCCTGTCTAGTCGGTGTCGGTAATGCAACATATATGGATTTATACCCCTGTCTAGTTGGTGTCGGTAATGCAACATATATGGATTTATACCCTAGTCTAGTTGGTGTCGGTAATGCAACATATATGGATTTATACCCTAGTCTAGTTGGTGTCGGTAATGCAACATATATGGATTTATACCCCAGTCTAGTCGGTGGCGGTAATGCAACATATATGGATTTATACCCCAGTCTAGTCGGTGTCGGTAATGCAACATATATGGATTTATACCCCAGTCTAGTTGGTGGCGGTAATGCAACATATATGGATTTATACCCCAGTCTAGTCGGTGGCGGTAATGCAACATATATGGATTTATACCCCTGTCTAGTTGGTGTCGGTAATGCAACATATATGGATTTATACCCCAGTCTAGTTGGTGTCGGTAATGCAACATATATGGATTTATACCCCAGTCTAGTTGGTGGCGGTAATGCAACATATATGGATTTATACCCCAGTCTAGTTGGTGGCGGTAATGCAACATATATGGATTTATACCCCAGTCTAGTCGGTGGCGGTAATGCAACATATATGGATTTATACCCCTGTCTAGTTGGTGTCGGTAATGCAACATATATGGATTTATACCCCAGTCTAGTCGGTGGCGGTAATGCAACATATATGGATTTATACCCCTGTCTAGTTGGTGTCGGTAATGCAACATATATTCAATGACAACTGCAGTAAAACCTAATCGAAGAAGAAAAAAACATTTGCCACACAGGCCTTTCATCATTCACTTTGAACTAGACTATGTGTTTAGTAGCAGTAGCAACAGAGTGACTTTTGATCATTAGAAAGCGTTCGCCAAAAGCCACAAAATGCAAGTGAATTGATTTCTGCAAATCTGTAAATTGCAAGGGAGTCCTCTTATATTTGGGAACTTTACAGTCCTATTGATCGAACAACCATGAACAGGTAGGCTCTCTCTCTCACTCACTTGCCTACGCACAATGACAAGATCAACAAATACTGTTAGCCCGAGTGAGATGAGGTAAAATATAACGAGGGAAGAGTACATAAACCCCCTCAAACCTTTTCAGATTGTATTTGCCATCAAAATTGAAGAAAATATATATATTTTGCAACCTTTTTCCACATTTCAGGCTTCAAACATAAAGATATAAAACTGTATTTTTTTGTGAAGAATCAACAACAAGTGGGACACAATCATGAAGTGGAACGACATTTATTGGATATTTAAACTTTTTTAACAAATCAAAAACTGAAAAATTGGGCGTGCAAAATTATTCAGCCCCTTTACTTTCAGTGCAGAAAACTCTCCAGAAGTTCAGTGAGGATCTCTGAATGATCCAATGTTGACCTAAATGACTAATGATGATAAATACAATCCACCTGTGTGTAATCAAGTCTCTGTATAAATGCACCTGCACTGTGATAGTCTCAGAGGTCCGTTAAAAGTGCAGAGAGCATCATGAAGAACAAGGAACACACCAGGCAGGTCCGAGATACTGTTGTGAAGAAGTTTAAAGCCGGATTTGGATACAAAAAGATTTCCCAAGCTTTAAACATCCCAAGGAGCACTGTGCAAGCGATAATATTGAAATGGAAGGAGTATCAGACCACTGCAAATCTACCAAGACCTGGCCGTCCCTCTAAACTTTCAGCTCATACAAGGAGAAGACTGATCAGAGATGCAGCCAAGAGGCCCATGATCACTCTGGATGAACTGCAGAGATCTACAGCTGAGGTGGGAGACTCTGTCCATAGGATAACAATCAGTCGTATATTGCACAAATCTGGCCTTTATGGAAGAGTGGCAAGAAGAAAGCCATTTCTTAAAGATATCCATAAAAAGTGTTGTTTAAAGTTTGCCACAAGCCACCTGGGAGACACACCAAACATGTGGAAGAAGGTGCTCTGGTCAGATGAAACCAAAATTGAACTTTTTGGCAACAATGCCAAACGTTATGTTTGGCGTAAAAGCAACACAGCTGAACACACCATCCCCACTGTCAAACATGGTGGTGGCAGCATCATGGTTTGGGCCTGCTTTTCTTCAGCAGGGACAGGGAAGATGGTTAAAATTGATGGGAAGATGGATGGAGCCAAATACAGGACCATTCTGGAAGAAAACCTGATAGAGTCTGCAAAAGACCTGAGACTGGGACGGAGATTTGTCTTCCAACAAGACAATGATCCAAAACATAAAGCAAAATCTACAATGGAATGGTTCAAAAATAAACATATCCAGGTGTTAGAATGGCCAAGTCAAAGTCCAGACCTGAATCCAATCGAGAATCTGTGGAAAGAACTGATAACTGCTGTTCACAAATGCTCTCCATCCAACCTCACTGAGCTCGCGCTGTTTTGCAAGGAGAAATGGGAAAAAATGTCAGTCTCTCGATGTGCAAAACTGATAAAGACATACCCCAAGCGACTTACAGCTGTAATCGCAGCAAAAGGTGGCGCTACAAAGTATTAACTTAAGGGGGCTGAATAATTTTGCACGCCCAATTTTTCAGTTTTTGATTTGTAAAAAAAGTTTGAAATATCCAATAAATGTCGTTCCACTTCATGATTGTGTCCCACTTGTTGTTGATTCTTCACAACAAAATACAGTTTTATATCTTTATGTTAGAAGCCTGAAATGTGGCAAAAGGTCGCAAAGTTCAAGGGGGCCGAATACTGTCGCAAGGCACTGCATATATACATATATATATCAAAAATAACCTTCTACCGCTGGATTCGAACTTGCAAACTTTGGATTCAAAGGCCATCTGATGTCTATTATTTTATCACAGCTGGGTTGGTCCATTTGTTTGGTAACCTGTTGGTAACCTGTTGCTTCCGCTTTCATCGTCCTCTCTTGTCTGCATATATTTGGGATAAGGATGTCCTCGGCTCCTCTATTTTTATTTGTAAAATATGTAAGTAAACTACATTACCAAAAGTATGTGGACACCTGCTCATCAAACATCTCATTCCAAAATCATGGGCATAAATGTGGAGTTGGTCCCCCCTTTGCTGCTATAACAGCCTCCAATCTTCTGGGAATGCTTTCCACTAGATGTTGGAACATTGCTGCGGGAACTTGCTTCCATTCAGCCACAAGAGCATTAATGAGATCGGGCACTGATTTTGGGTGGTTAGGCCTGGCTCGCAGTCGGCGTTCCAATTCATCCCAAAGGTGTTCGATGGAGTTGAGGTCAGGGCTCTGTCCAGGCCAGTCAAGTTCTTCCACGACGATCTCGACAAACCATTTCTGTATGCACCTCACTTTGAGCACCGGGGCATTGTCATGCTGAAACAGGAAAGGGCCTTCGTTGAAAGTGACTGAGCTCTTCAGAAAGGCCATTCTACTGCCAATGTTTGTCTGTGGAGATTGCATGGCTGTGTGCTCAATTTTATACACCTGTCGGCAACGGGTGTGGTTGAAATAGCCAAATCCACTAATTAGGAGGGTGTCCACAAACTTCTGTATATACATCAAAGTATTTAGACCCTTTTTCCAAATGTTGCTATATTACAGCCTTGATTATAGTACCTGAACCTCCATTCTCTTTGTTTAATTAGGGGCCATGGTTATCCTCACGTAATATCCTTCCTCTTCACCTCAAATAAATAAAATAAATCAGAAGTGGAGACTCATCGTCCATGCCATATAATCATGAATATTAAAAGTAAAATGATCTCAGCCATATTAAACCATTCTCTATATTGGCTTTATATGTAGAAATTATACACATGTTTTATTGATGTAATATAAATCCACCTCATACTTCTGATTGTGGCTTGAGGACATCAATGAACTTGGGAGGATGGTGAGAGAGAAAAGGGAAAATGAACCCAGGACTGGAGAGTAACCTTTGGAGAGGACACTGTTTGGTACCTCAGTCAGCCACTGGCGACGTCTCTGCCGAAGCAGAAGTTAATTTCATGAAGAAATGGCGGGAGGAGAGGGGGTGCAGCCTTGTGGAGTTTGGTGCTGTATTGTTGCCATGTATTTAGTGGTTTGCTGTGCCCGGACAGGTGTGCCAGAAAATGTCCGCATTTGAAAACACTCTGCAGGTACGTTGTAATATAATGTACAATAAGAATAGCCAATTATTGTTTTAAAGTGTTATTTTCTACTACAGTATATGTGTTGTGGTGTGCTAGGTTCACAGCTTGTGTGCACCACAAGAAATGTTTGTAAGTGCTCTCTTGTCTGCCTATCCTTGGGAGAAGGTTTGCGAGAGAATCCGTGCAAGAGCTGACACTACAACCTGTTTTTGTCAACTCTCTGCAGGTGGCAAATAAATCCCCACAAATCGATCCAATTCTTAGAGTGCCGTTATTTCAGACACAACACAGAGTATGCAGTATGCACAGTAAAATGAACTGTGTGTTGGTGAGAAGGAGCAGGAGCAGTGGAGAGAGCCAGGGACAGAAGGGTTTACTGTGGTGCACCCAGACATGTTGGAGGAACAACAGACAGCAGAGAAAAGACAAACATGGCTTATAATGAACGCTGGATTCTCGCCCCATCTCAAATCAAATCAAAATCAAATGTTATTTGTCACGTGTGTCGAATATAACAGGTGTAGACCTTACAGTGGAATGCTGAATACAACAGGTGTAGTAGACCTTACAGTGAAATGCCGAATACAACAGGTGTAGACCATACAGTGAAATGCTGAATACAACAGGTGTAGGTAGACCTTACAGTGAAATGCTTACTTATGAGCCCCTAACCAACAATGCAGTTAAAAAAAATACAGATAAGAATAAGAACTAAAAATAACAAGTAATTATAGAGCAGAAGTAAAATAACAATAGCGTGACTATGTACAGGGGGTACCGGTACAGAGTCAATGTGGAGGCTATATACAGGGGGTACCTGTACAGAGTCAATGTGGAGGCTATATACAGGGGGTACCTGTACAGAGTCAATGTGGAGGCTATATACAGGGGGTACCGGTACAGAGTCAATGTGGAGGCTATATACAGGGGGTACCGGTACAGAGTCAATGTGGAAGCTATATACAGGGGGTACCTGTACAGAGTCAATGTGGAGGCTATATACAGGGGGTACTGGTACAGAGTCAATGTGGAGGCTATAAACAGGGGGGTACCGGTACAGAGTCAACGTGGAGACTATATACAGGGGGGTACCGGTACAGAGTCAATGTGGAGACTATACACAGGGGGGGTACCGGTACAGAGTCAATGTGGAGGCTATATACAGGGGGGTACCGGTACAGAGTCAATGTGGAGACTATATACAGGGGGGTACCGGTACAGAGTCAATGTGGAGACTATATACAGGGGGTACCGGTACAGAGTCAATGTGAAGGCTATACACAGGGGGTTACCGGTACAATGTCAATGTGGAGACTATACACAGGGGGTACCGGTACAGAGTCAATGTGGAGACTATACACAGGGGGTACCGGTACAGAGTTAATGTGGAGACTATACACAGGGGGTACCGGTACAGAGTCAATGTGAAGGCTATACACAGGGGGGTACCGGTACAGAGTCAATGTGGAGACTATATACAGGGGTACCAGTACATAGTCAATGTGCAGGGGAACTGGTTAGTTAGTAGGTAATGTGTACATGTAGGTAGAGTTATTAAAGAGACTATGCATAGATGAGTAACAGTTGTGTAAAAAGGGGGGGGGGGGGGGGGGACAATGCAAATTGTCTGGGCAGCCATTTAATTAGGTGTTCAGGAGTCTTATGGCTTGGGGGTAGAAGCTGTTTAGAAGCCTCTTGGACCTAGATTTGGCGCTCCGGTACCGCTTGCTGTGTGGTAGCAGAGAGAATAGTCTACGACTAGGTTGGCTTGAGTCTTTGACAATTTTTAGGGCCTTCCTCTGACACCGGCTGGATGTCAGGAAGCTTGGCCCCGGTGATGCACTGGGTCGTTCGCTCTACCCTCTTTAGTGCCTTGTGGTCGGAGGCTGAGCAGGTGCCATACCAGGAAGTGCCACAACCAGGATGCTCTCGATGGTGCAGCTGTAGAACCTTTTCAGGATCTGAGGACCCATGCCAAATCTTTTCAGTCTCCTGAGGGGGAATAGGTTTCTCTCTCCCTCTCTCTCTCGCTTGATCTCTCTGTGGGCCTTTCACTGTCACCCTGACTGTTTTCAGGTCTGCTTTAATGACTCCAGGGTCAACCCTAGGTGAAGAGAGCAGCAATGTACTCCAATCTTCTCCCTGCTCGCTCTCTCTCTCTCTCGCTCTCTCTCTATCTCTCTCTCTCTCTCTCGCTCTCTCTCTCCTTCCCTCCCTCCATGTGGATGGGAGCAAACCAGAGCAGAGACCAGCTGGAGAGAAGTGATAAAGTCATGTTCTCAGAGATCTGCCCTTCCAGCCTACCTTGCGGTGTTCGTCCACCTAACACCAGAGGGGCACTGATAGAAAGAGAGGAGAAAGAGTGAAAGTAGATGAAAGAAAGATAAGCTTTCATTCCTATTACCTGCCCATAAGAGCACCTTGAACTAGAGTTGTCCTCACCTTGTGTAATCGTGGGCAGTTGAATGGTGTGTACATCGTTTGATATGTCTCATAGTGCAGTCATACAGGCATCCTCCTACAGTAGACTTTGAGATGCTCTAGTAATGGGTATTGATCATCCCTGCTCCCACACTGAAACACTGACGTATACTGTAATGATATAATGCAGGGACCTACTTCTGAGGTGCACATAACCCCCTCTCCTGTGTACATAATGTCTACATATCATGTCTACATCAATAAAACATGTGTATCGTTTCTACATATGAAGCCAATACAGAGAATGGTTTAATATGCCTGAGGTCATTTTACTTTTAATATTCATGATTATATGGCATGAACGATGAGTCTCCACTTCTGATTTATTTTATTTATTTGAGCTGAAGAGGAAGGATATTACGTGAGGTTAACCATGGCTCCTAATAAGACAAAGGGAATGAAGGTTCAGGTACTATAATCATATGTTCATATTCCAAAGACTCCTCTGTGAGTGCTGAAAACTTCTCATCTGAGTTATCACTGCAATGCAAGGGACTAGGAAAAGCCAGAGGGACCACCAGAAACGGTCATATTATCCAGTTGAAAAGACTCGCTGTAGAATGCTTAAAGAAAATACAGCGGCTGAACCACCATCAATCACGTCTATTGCCATGGTTTTGGGCCTTTTACTCTGGTCTAGGGAATGAACAGTCTTTTCCACTTGTCCACTGGTGGTCTGTAGACACCTGTATATTCAAGGCCCCCGGCATTGGGCTAACCCTCCCCTAAGCCCTGACCACAGGTCTCTGGAGGGCTGGGACATCCTTCCCCTGCCGGGCCTCAGATAGATACCAGTCACTGATTAGCTGTAATGCTTCTCAGCTGGATCCTACTGCAAGGCTGCTCATGTGCTACTAATTCACATGAGGTTCAGCTCCCATGTCGCCCCGACTCCCATGTGGCGGATGGGGGTCTGCCTATCTTAAAGAGACAGGTGGTAATATAGACCCCTACAGTGAGGTACTCTCTTTTCATGAATTCGTCTTCTTTACAATATATTTTTATAGTATGTTATCGAAGTAGCAGTAGTAGCAACCTTGAAAGAGGTGAGAGGTCATTGCTACAGCTTCTGTATGTTTCTATATTGTTCAAACAACTTCAGTGTGGTTGACATTATCTATTTGCTTAAACCTTTGTATTTACCCTGCTTTCAATATTTCCATGACATGTTGCAGCAGTTAAAAAGACAGGTACTTCAAGCCTTCATAAAGTGAATGGCACAACATTCTCCCCAGGGGACATGCAGTGTCATTTAACGAGACATCTTTAAAAACCCTCGACAAGCTCTAAGGACATGAACAGACAAGATATAAATGGACAAACATTGGCCCCTCTAGACAGACACCAACTTAGCACATCAACGGTCCAAACAACAAGATCCCTGCATGGCTAGACCACATGATATCCAAGCATCCACTATAGACCTCTCCTGAGGTGGATTTTGGATTCAATTCATACTGTATAGAATATACGTTTTGTAGAAGAGTTGATGCTGCATAGTAAACCCCATACACTTGTACAAAAGCTACCGAGCTACAGGTATGGGAATGAAATGATGGAATCTGGATCAGTAGGGCTCATGGAATACAGGGGGAAATAGCAGCACAAGGTTAGGCTTACATCTGAACACACACACACACACACACACACACACACACACACACACACACACACACACACACACACACACACACACACACACACACACACACACACACACACACATTTCTACCCTGTTGCCTATTTTGCAGGATTAAAACAGAGGTGTATATCTGCATATCTCCATGCTGTATATCTACACTACCACAAAACTCAAAGACGCCCCAGAGTACCATGAACATGATGTCAATAGTTCCTCTTCCTTCATGCTTGGCATTACACCTTTAGGCCTTACCTGACCCTATGGGGACTAACATAGAGAGCATGAACATGCAGTCGAAAAAGCTCCCATCCTATCACAGTGAATACACAGGCAGTGGTTTGGCAGTGGTTTAAAGTCAGATCAGGGATGGAAGCCAACTAAAAAAATGATGCAGAGAATCCACACGGCCCACTGCTGTGATGAAGAAATAACTAAGGTCATAAATGTTCAAACACTTGGCATTGGAAGCCACTCTGTTATCAAACATCTGGCCCTGGAGCCACAGAAACCTTCCCAGTTGGCCCCGCTGGACTCTAACTGACCCAGTGGGACAGCCTCTCCAGCACACTGCCCTACAGTCATTAAAAACATCCAGTCTTCACCAATCAGAACTGAGATTTTAATCCTGAGCTGTTATTGGCATGATCAATCTTGTCCTGGGTCCAGCGGTTTAATCTGGTCACCTGCTGGCCAGTTGGCCGGTGGACTGGACTAGGCTGGTAACTGGGCTTGGCGCTGGGCTGAGCAGTCTGCTAGGTTCGCTCCTTTCCTCTGGAGCCATGGCAGGGGGCTAATTGAGCAGATGTTGGTAAACAAGCAGGTCATTGGTGGAATGGGTGTGAGCCCCACCCAAAATAGGGTCTTCTCTTCAGCACTCATCTTATGAGCAGATATACTTGGGGGAGAAATGAGCACATATGGCAGAGGGATGAACATCTGGTAAATGGGACATTCATATTTGATACCCTTCACTTTTTGCTGCCATGCCAGAGGGGTAGAGTTGGTGAGAGTGGCAGAGGGGTAGAGTTGGTGAGAGTGGCAGAGGGGTAGAGTTGGTGAGAGTGCCAGAGGGGTAGAGTTGGTGAGAGTGGCAGAGGGGTAGAGTTGGTGAGAGTGCCAGAGGGGTAGAGTTGGTGAGAGTGCCAGAGGGGTAGAGTTGGTGAGAGTGCCAGAGGGGTAGAGTTGGTGAGAGTGCCAGAGGGGTAGAGTTGGTGAGAGTGGCAGAGGGGTAGAGTTGGTGAGAGTGCCAGAGGGGTAGAGTTGGTGAGAGTGGCAGAGGGGTAGAGTTGGTGAGAGTGCCAGAGGGGTAGAGTTGGTGAGAGTGCCAGAGGGGTAGAGTTGGTGAGAGTGCCAGAGGGGTAGAGTTGGTGAGAGTGCAAGAGGGGTAGAGTTGGTGAGAGTGCCAGAGGGGTAGAGTTGGTGAGAGTGGCAAACAAGATAACGTTTAAAGGAAAATGATTACATTTCTCGTAGTGTTTTTGAGAAAGTAACTGGTAATGCTGTAAAATAGATAATTCAACCAATGTCCTATTTTCTGTTCGATATTGTACAAACTACCAAGCCGGTCCTAGCCAGTTTTAGTGGTGCGACTATTAATAAATGATGAAGGCATCAGAATTGACAGCAAGCGTTGCTCTACACACACTGTGAATGTACAATATTCATCTTTGTGGTTGTTTCCCCTTGGGTAAAGCTGCATTATGTGTGTTCCTGTCTTCCTCTCCCCAGCTGTTGGAGAGTTGGGCTAATTGCTTAGGCTCGCCTTGCCTCTGTCAATCTACCTCTGTCCTCTGCACGCTCACAAGCCGATAGATTGACAACAATAATGCAATCAGCAGAGACAATAGAGGCAGATTACAGGCTGAAAGGCCTCTCTCTCCTTTATAATACAGCTGTACAGGGAGAGAGCATAGAGAGGCCATGTCACACACAGAATAGACTGAGCTTTTCATTAGAAGCTAAACAAACGCCACGGCTGCAGAATGAATCCTAAATGAGAAATATAGTTTACACACAGACCATCTGGCATGGCCTGGCGTATTGAAATTAGCTGTAAATTGGCCAATTGAAAGCGATGTGCACGGAGGTGAAGAGAAGGTGCTCCTGGGCTGTTCGTTTTTTCCCAGCTGCTCTGTTTGGGTGGATGGAGATGTTATTGAACAAACCTTGAATGGAGCAGCCTAATGGAGGCTTTCACTGTGTCTGTCTGTCAGTGCCCTCTCTCTCCTCTCTCACCCACCCACACCACCATGCCTAACCCTCAGGCCCATTATGGCAAAAAGCTTTAGGCAAAAACAAATAATCTACTACACAAATAAGTAGAAATGGATGCACTCGTGTCCTGGGTGGCGCTGAAGCGAGAAAATGGAAAATGTAGTGATCCTGGGGTCACTTCTCCATCTGATAGGTTAAAGCCAAATACAGCCAGCCGACAAAGCACCAATCTCCATCCACTAAAAGCATAGTAGTAGCTGGCTGTGATTATTCCCTCCAACCTGGATCACTGAGCTTTAGACGTTTGCCCTCGTTTGCCCTCTCTCCCTCTCCTCTCAGTAAACACAGAAACACAGGCATGTGGAAGGCATGAGGCCAAACGGGGAAGCAGATTATTGACCAAATGCCTGTCTGGGATACAATGGGTCTAATGTCCTCAATATCCACATGTCCTTGTCCAGTTCTTTGTATCATCCAGAGGTCTCCCTCATGTAGACAGACAAAGAAAGAGAGAGATTGTGTTTGTCCCACAGAGGACATGATGGTCATGGAGGAGGAATATTAGATCTTCCATACTGCTGAGGCACAACAACAGACATATGGCTCCCCCACGGGGACTGACTGACTCCCAGACAGCACCTAATGCAATCAGCACCACACACACACACACACATACACACACACACACACACACACACACACACACACACACACACACACACACACACACACACACACACACACACACACACACACACACACACACACACACACACACACACACTCTCTCACAGCCAGTGTGTACAGGACAAAAAAAACACTCTCCTCTCAGCACAGAAATCATCACTCAAATCTGATTTGGGGCACAGAGCGTCCTAGCTGCAATTTCCTTTATTAAAACAGCCAGATCTCCATTTGATCCCGTTCAATGCTTTTGGTCTCTGGCGGCTCCTACTGAGGGCCAAATCGTGTGTGTGTGTATGTGTGTGTGTGTGTGTGTGTGTGTGTGTGTGTGTGTGTGTGTGTGTGTGTGTGTGTGTGTGTGTGTGTGTCACAGGAGGTTGGTGGCACCTTAATTGGGGAGGACGGACTCGTTGTAATGGCTGGAGCGGAATCAGTGGAATGGTATCAAATTATCAAACACATGGTTACCATTTATTCCGTTCCAGCCATTTTTATGAGCCGTCCCCCCCTGTCTGTGTGGTACAGTACCAGTCAAAGTTTGGACACACCTTCTCATTCAAGGGTTTTTAATTATTCATTGAGTTGGACCACAGAGTGAAGGAAAAGCAGTCAATAAGTGCTCAGCATATGTGGGAACTCCTTCAAGACTGTTGGAAAAGTATTCCAGGTGAAGCTGGTTGAGAGAATGCCAAGAGTGTGTAAAGTTGTCATCAAGGCAAAGGTTGGCTACTTTGAAGAATCTCAAATATAAAATATATTTTGATTTGTTTAACACTTTTGTGGTTACTACTGTACATGATTCCATATGTATTGTTTCATAGTTCTGATGTCTTCACTATTATTCTACAGTACAATGTATAAAATAGTACAAATAAAGAAAAAAGCCTGAATGAGTAGGTGTATCCAAACCTTTGACTGTAACTGTACATATTTGGCAAGCTGTTTAATGACACAGTTTACATAACCAGGATAAATATAGCCATGAAAGGCTGCAAGGACACACACACACCACACTGTGCTCCAAAGGCAGGAAGTGTGTGCATGTGAGTATGCTTGCTGCATCTGTTGGTGTGGCTCTGTGCGTGGTGTGCTGTGTCCCAGTGTCCACCCTGGTCCCTGACTACAGGGCTGCTGTGTCCCAGTGTCCACCCTGGTCCCTGACTACAGGGCTACTGTGTCCCAGTGTCCACCCTGGTCCCTGACTACAGGGCTGCTGTGTCTCAGTGTCCACCTTGGTCCCTGACTACAGGGCTGCTGTGTCTCAGTGTCCACCCTGGTCCCTGACTACAGGGCTGCTGTGTCCCAGTGTCCACCCTAGTCCCGGACTACAGGGCTGCTGTGTCTCAGTGTCCACCCTGGTCCCTGACTACAGGGCTGCTGTGTCTCAGTGTCCACCCTGGTCCCTGACTACAGGGCTGCTGTGCCTCAGTGTCCACCCTGGTCCCTGACTACAGGGCTGCTGTGTCTCAGTGTCCACCTTGGTCCCTGACTACAGGGCTGCTGTGTCTCAGTGTCCACCCTGGTCCCTGACTACAGGGCTGCTGTGTCCCAGTGTCCACCCTGGTCCCTGACTACAGGGCTGCTGTGTCTCAGTCTCCACCCTGGTCCCTGACTACAGGGCTGCTGTGTCCCAGTGTCCACCCTGGTCCCTGACTACAGGGCTGCTGTGTCTCAGTGTCCACCCTGGTCCCTGACTACAGGGCTGCTGTGTCTCAATGTCCACCCTGGTCCCTGACTACAGGGCCGCTGTGTCCCAGTCTCCACCCTGGTCCCTGACTACAGGGCTGCTGTGTCCCAGTGTCCACCCTGGTCCCGGACTACAGGGCTGCTGTGTCTCAGTGTCCACCCTGGTCCCTGACTACAGGGCTGCTGTGTCCCAGTCTCCACCCTGGTCCCTGACTACAGGGCTGCTGTGTCCCAGTGTCCACCCTAGTCCCGGACTACAGGGCTGCTGTGTCTCAGTGTCCACCCTGGTCCCTGACTACAGGGCTGCTGTGTCTCAGTGTCCACCCTGGTCCCTGACTACAGGGCTGCTGTGTCCCAGTGTCCACCCTGGTCCCTGACTACAGGGCTGCTGTGTCTCAGTGTCCACCTTGGTCCCTGACTACAGGGCTGCTGTGTCTCAGTGTCCACCCTGGTCCCTGACTACAGCGGATCCTCTGAAGATATCTGCCACAGCCTTCTCTCTACTTTATCTTCTTTAATCAGTGATGTTATTGGCATGTGTGGTTTTGTCAATGGGGTGAGTCAACAGGGGAGTGGATGCAGGGAGGATGTCCAATGGGCAGAGCCCAGGAGAGTTGGACCGCTCACTGCTGCCAAACCAACAGCCGGACTGACCTTTGACTGCGGTCAACCGGTGTGACCAGAGCCTTCCAAAGACTCATGTCTCTGCATCTCTCATGTCATTGAGTGGGACAGACACTCAGCTTTATGGGTTAACAAAATCCATTGATTATTACTGCTGTTTTTGTGAATAAAGAAATCAGGGAAATCGCTTTTCATTGTTTAATTAAATCACACCGTTATTCTGTGATTGACATAACGGCTCTTGTGGAAAACAACACACACACACACACACACACACACACACACACACACACATTCACAAAACACACGCTCATAAAACACACACACACACACACACACACACACACACACATTCACAAAACACACGCTCATAAAACACACACACACACACACACTCACAAAACACACGCTCATAAAACACACACACACACACACAGCTCCTGTAACAATGGCTGACTAGCACAGGGACTTTCATCTCATGTACCAGTGTAGACTGAAGGGTGTGCAGGCTGTGGGTAAAAAGCAATACTCCATCTGTTGTGGTAAATTATTAACGGCCCATTAAAATGTAATCCGCGCTAAATGTCTTCAATTCCTTAATTATGAGACTTTGGCTTTCCTGTACCCCAGACATTTGATTGGATAGGTTCACAAGTTACCTTCAAATTGGGTGCTGGCAGCATGTAAATTAAACATCTCTCAGTCATATGGAGATGGAATTGACACTGTTCATACTAATCAAACTGCATTTTGCATATTGTATTCTGATTACATCATTGTCTGTAAACAAAAGTAGGCATTGGTTGTCTCAGAAATACACAAACAAATCTCAGTGAAGCTGACATGTCTCATCCAAACATTGTCCTTTAAATACAAATGATTTGTAAACATAAAAACTGCTTGACAATACATTTTGATCAATACATTTTGATCGTCTCTACAAGATGAAATCCAAAAAAGTTAATTTTCCCTCTTTTCAGTTGGTGGCACCAGCCCATGAATTGGAAGCACCAAACATTTGTCATGAGGATAATGCACTTTACTGTTTGACTAAATTATGGTTTTAGCCTCCTAAAACAATAGGACATTTTGAGTGAGGTCAAAAATGAATGTGACCAAATAAAACGTACAGGCACCAATAAGAAGTTGGTGTCATGCTGCCAAGTCAAAGGGTCACAAATGCAATTTCTTTGGTCGCAGTCTATTGGAATGTACACGTTGTCCTGTATCCAGTGAGCACTGCTCTTCATTCTTTACATAAATACTGCCACCTGCTGATGTGCCATGGGGGTGCTCCAGTCCTAGCAACGCTGTAAATGGATCTGTAAATGTGTGGAAGCGACAGCCCCAGTATTTGGTCCAGGTTTCAACACTGTATTAATATATTCTACAAGCATCAGACCAGGGAATTGTGCCAGTACAGGCAACACCGTCCACTCCTAATTGGAATGTTGACCAGCTACATTCTGATGGGATTTAGAATGCCAGGGCAACAAAGACCTCTGAGGAACCTCAACACATTTCCCCTTCCCTTTCTCTGTGACATCCATCAAAATGGCTGCTGTGGTAGAAGGGGTTAATGACATTATTTGTCAAGCCAACCAAGGGAGTCAGGATCAGCCATGCCCATTAGATGGGATGTCTTTATCAGGAGACGTGACAGCAGCCAAACGGCTACCATCGCATCAACGTGGAACCATGCCAGCCAATTACAACATGGTTTACGGACGGCTGCTTTAATAACAGACACAAGGCCAGCCTAAGCCTCTACAACAGTTTATCAAGAGTCTTCATTCAGAATACTGTATTATCAGCCTCTACAACACCTGAGCAAGAGTCTTCAATCAGAATACTGTATTATCAGCCTCTACAACACCCGAGGAAGAGTCTTTATTCAGAATACTGTATTATCAGCCTCTACAACAGCTGAGCAAGAGTCTTCATTCAGAATACTGTATTATCAGCCTCTACAACAGCTGAGCAAGAGTCTTCAATCAGAATACTGTATTATCAGCCTCTACAACACCCGAGGAAGAGTCTTCATTCAGAATACTGTATTATCAGCCTCTACAACACCCGAGGAAGAGTCTTCATTCAGAATACTGTATTATCAGCCTCTACAACACCCGAGGAAGTGTCTTCATTCAGAATACTGTATTATCAGCCTCTACAACACCCGAGCAAGAGTCTTTATTCAGAATACTGTATTATCAAACTCTACAACACCCGAGGAAGTGTCTTCATTCAGAATACTGTATTATCAGCCTCTACAACACCCGAGGAAGAGTCTTCATTCAGAATACTGTATTATCAGCCTCTACAACACCAGAGGAAGTGTCTTCATTCAGAATACTGTATTATCAGCCTCTACAACACCCGAGGAAGTGTCTTCATTCAGAATACTGTATTATCAGCCTCTACAACACCCGAGGAAGTGTCTTCATTCAGAATACTGTATTATCAGCCTCTACAACACCCGAGGAAGTGTCTTCATTCAGAATACTGTATCATCAGCCTCTACAACACCCGAGGAAGTGTCTTCATTCAGAATACTTTATTATCAATCTCTACAACACCCGAGGAAGAGTCTTCATTCAGAATACTGTATTATCAGCCTCTACAACAGTTGAGGAAGGCTTCTGGATCACATCCAGGCTAAGACCATGAGTATAAAATGGTAAATATAGAGGTTCTGTATTCTGGGAAATGAATGAATATATAGACTGGATTTTTTAAAGTAGGTGCTGGTTCCCAGGACCATAGCAGGAGACGGGAGTGAGGCTCCAGTTATTTACTATCCCTGGGGTCTGTTTTATCAAGAGGGTTGACATCAATTTGTTTTCCTTCGGAATAGCAAAAACAGGAACAAAGCTGACAGGAATCTGGTGGAGTAGAAATACATCACAATTTGTCATCCCCTTTTATGACTCCAATGGCAAATAATAGATTTCCCCCATTGGTGTAAACAGTGCATTTCTTTAGAAATGGCCTATTGTGTGTGTGTCTTTGGGCCAGAGTTGGAGAGCAGGGGCCTGTAGCTGCTAATACTGTTATAGTTTCCTCCTGCAGTATCACTCAGCTGCAGCTCCTAGCAGCTCAAAGCCAGGGAGGAGGAGGAGGAAGAGGAAGAGGAAGAAAGCCACTACACTAACCCTAAGAGACAGGGAGAATCTCAAAAGCATACTCCTCGCGTCCTTCCTCTCTCACCTTCTCTTCCAATGGGTTTTGAGAAGGAGGCGAGGAAAGAGGATGTGAGGAGAATGCAATTGAGATCCTCTCACAGGCAGCGTTTCACAGGGATGATCCTGCTCACATCTCAAGGCTGAGGGAAGCATGTAAATATTCAATTTCTCTCTTTCTCCCTCTCTCTTCTTTGTCTTTCATGAGACGCTGGAGCACTGCATTTATCTCTTTCTCCCTCTCTCTTCTTTGTCTTTCATGAGGAGCTGGAGCACTGCATTTCTCTCTTTCTCCCTCTCTCTTCTTTGTCTTTCATGAGGAGCTGGAGCACTGCATTTCTCTCTTTCTCCCTCTCTCTTCTTTGTCTTTCATGAGGAGCTGGAGCACTGCATTTATTTATTTCTCCCTCTCTCTTCTTTGTCTTTCATGAGGAGCTGGAGCACTGCATTTCTCTCTTTCTCCCTCTCTCTTCTTTGTCTTTCATGGGGAGCTGGAGCACTGCATTTCTCTCCCTCTCTGATGTTTTCTAAAGCAGCTTGTTATAATGTGTACTGCTGTTTACTGCATCCAGAGGGTCGAAAAGAGTGAAAGGAAACCTGTATCTATTCTGTGGTGTTTTTATTTTAATTATAGCATGCACAACAACATATGTAAAATGTATGTCTCAGTGAACTTGACAATCACACAGAGCCCAAATTATTGCATAAAAAAAGACTTGCTCATGTATCATATCATTTTGTAGTTGTCATATTACTGATGTGCAGATTTAACATTGAGTCCTAATAGCGAGATGAAGAAGTAATAAGTGCTGCACAACAATCCTAGCCCTCTCATTGATCCTTTCAGTTTGGAGGTATTGGTGACATTTAGCTGAATACAATACTGAGTCTACCAGGAGACGGCTCTTTTTGATTCAGCTGAGTTGCACTTCTGAAATGAGCTGTAGGCATACTACTGTATGTGTGATAAAACTGAGAACACAAATGATTAGTCGCCAATAAAACAAATTATATAACTTCTACAGCATGTCTCACAGTTATAAAGTATTTTGGTAATACATCATTTGACAACTAAGCACAAAAACACATTTTTCAAAACCACTACAGTAGTATTCAGTTTTTTTGCACAACAAAGGCTTATTTTCTGTAACCATAGATACACAAAGAACAGGGATGGTGGCTCTGAGTCAATATAATCAGGGAGACAGAGGTTTGTGACACATGCCAGTCAGGCACACCCAAGGGATCGATGACAATGATAAACAAAATTGACCAGTGTCAAAGGCTGACAAACACAGAAACACAAGGACGCATGCACAGACCACACACACAGACAAGCCCAGGACTCATTAACCTGTTAAGATGTCGTCTGCCTTCACTGTGTCAAACCTCTGACAGCACTTTGAGCTCTGACACCAGCTGTCTATTTTTTTTCTCTACCTCTTTCTACCTCTCCCTATCTCCCTAATTCTCTACCTCTCCCTATCTCCCTAATTCTCTACCTCTCCCTATCTCCCTAATTCTCTACCTCTTTCTACCTCTCCCTATCTCCCTAATTCTCTACCTCTTTCTACCTCTCCCTATCTCCCTAAATCTCTACCTCTTTCTACCTCTCCCTATCTCCATAATTCTCTACCTCTCCCTCTCTCCCTAATTCTCTACCTCTTTCTACCTCTCCCAATCTCCCTAATTCTCTACCTCTTTCTACCTCTCCCTATCTCCCTAATTCTCTACCTCTCCCTATCTCCCTAATTCTCTACCTCTCCCTATCTCCCTAATTCTCTACCTCTTTCTACCTCTCCCTATCTCCCTAATTCTCTACCTCTTTCTACCTCTCCCAATCTCCCTAATTCTCTACCTCTTTCTACCTCTCCCTATCTCCCTAATTCTCTACCTCTCCATATATCTATATCTAACAGGCTTGCTGAGTCTGATATAAATGTGCTTTTCCAACATTGTTATCATTTCTTTGCACTAGATGTCCCAAGCATGGTTAGTCAGCCAACGTTATTACAGGTCCAATGCAGCTGTTTTTTATTTCTCTCAATATCAAATCATTTCTGGTTAACTAACAAGTACTTTACTGTGAGTGTATCAATTAAAATGGTCAAAAATAAACAAAAATAGCTTCTGAGCAAAGATACATTTCTCAAGTAAGAATTTTACTAGGATTGTCTGGGAGTGGTCTAAGTGGGGGGGTTAATAATGAACTGTTATTGGCATTGTTTTGGGACTCTCTTATTGGTCGATTAACTAATTTAACGTCTTCTAATGTCAACAGGCAGGCCAAAACTCAATCCCACCAGAACAGGCAGAAATTTCAGTCGGTCTTTTTAAACAGCTGTTACACTAAAATCGGATTATATATTTTTTTACTTTCACACTATTAATAAATGTCAGTGTGGACAAACAAAAAAAATATATATATTATAATTTTGGACTAAACTGGGCCTTTAATAATAGCATGCATGTTTGCACTACAATGGATGGGAAAGCCAAGGCCATTAATTCATAATATGCCGTGTGTTTTTCTCTGTTACTCATCTCTAACTTACATTAACCTGGCATGCAGATCGGCCCATCTTCCTGTCTCTGTGTGTGTGTTTGCGTGTGTGTGAGCGCATGTATGTGAGGGTGTTTGCACGTGCCTTCATGTGAAAAGCCATGCCTTAACAAAGGGAAGGGTAGATAGTATACAAAGATGAAAGTCTAACACACACAAGAGGGAAAATGTGTATTAATATGGCTCTCGTCTGCTTGTGACTGACCCTCCAGTAGGACATAACAGAGATCAGTGTGACTGACACTCCAGTAGTATATAACAGAGCTCAGTGTGACTGACCCTCCAGTAGGATATCACAGAGCTCAGTGTGACTGACCCTCCAGTAGGATATAACAGAGCTCGGTGTGACTGACCCTCCAGTAGGATATAACAGAGCTCAGTGTGACTGACCCTCCAGTAGGATATAACAGAGCTCAGATTGACTGACCCTACAGTAGGATATAACAGAGATCTGTGTGACTGACCCTCCAGTATGAAATAACAGAGCTCAGTGTGACTGACCCTCCAATAGGAAATAACAGAGCTCAGTGTGACTGACCCTCCAGTAGGATATAACAGAGATCAATGTGACTGACCCTCCAGTAGGATATAACAGAGCTTAGTGTGACTGACCCTCCAGTAGGATATAACAGAGCTCAGTGTGACTGACCCTCCAGTAGGATACAACAGAGATCAGTGTGACTGACCCTCCAGTAGGAAATAACAGAGATCAGTGTGACTGACCCTCCAGTAGGATATAACAGAGATCTGTGTGACT
The DNA here is from genome assembly GCF_013265735.2 of Oncorhynchus mykiss. Lineage (NCBI taxonomy): Eukaryota > Metazoa > Chordata > Actinopteri > Salmoniformes > Salmonidae > Oncorhynchus > Oncorhynchus mykiss. The sequence goes on from NC_048591.1 coordinate 34,525,403, forward strand.
GACCCTCCAGTATGAAATAACAGAGCTCAGTGTGACTGACCCTCCAGTAGGAAATAACAGAGCTCAGTGTGACTGACCCTCCAGTAGGATACAACAGAGATCAATGTGACTGACCCTCCAGTAGGATATAACAGAGCTTAGTGTGACTGACTCTCCAGTAGGATATAACAGAGCTCAGTGTGACTGACCCTCCAGTAGGATACAACAGAGATCAGTGTGACTGACTCGCCAGTAGGAAATAACAGAGATCAGTGTGACTGACCCTCCAGTAGGATATAACAGAGATCAGTGTGAATGACCCTACAGTAGGATATAACAGAGATCTGTGTGACTGACCCTCCAGTATGAAATAACAGAGCTCAGTGTGACTGACCCTCCAATAGGATATAACAGAGCTCAGATTGACTGACCCTACAGTAGGATATAACAGAGATCTGTGTGACTGACCCTCCAGTATGAAATAACAGAGCTCAGTGTGACTGACCCTCCAATAGGAAATAACAGAGCTCAGTGTGACTGACCCTCCAGTAGGATATAACAGAGATCAATGTGACTGACCCTCCAGTAGGATATAACAGAGCTTAGTGTGACTGACCCTCCAGTAGGATATAACAGAGCTCAGTGTGACTGACCCTCCAGTAGGATACAACAGAGATCAGTGTGACTGACCCTCCAGTAGGAAATAACAGAGATCAGTGTGACTGACCCTCCAGTAGGATATAACAGAGATCTGTGTGACTGACCCTCCAGTATGAAATAACAGAGCTCAGTGTGACTAACCCTCCAGTAGGAAATAACAGAGCTCAGTGTGACTGACCCTCCAGTAGGATACAACAGAGATCAATGTGACTGACCCTCCAGTAGGATATAACAGAGCTTAGTGTGACTGACTCTCCAGTAGGATATAACAGAGCTCAGTGTGACTGACCCTCCAGTAGGATACAACAGAGATCAGTGTGACTGACTCGCCAGTAGGAAATAACAGAGATCAGTGTGACTGACCCTCCAGTAGGATATAACAGAGATCAGTGTGAATGACCCTCCAGTAGGAAATAACAGAGCTCAGTGTGACTGACCCCCCAGTAGGATATAGCAGAGATCAGTGTGACTGACCCTCCAGTAGGAAATAACAGAGCTCAGTGTGACTGACCCTCCAGTAGGATACAACTGAGATCAGTGTGACTGACCCTCCAGTAGGAAATAACAGAGCTCAGTGTGACTGACCCTACAGTAGGATGTAACAGAGTTCAGTGTGACTGACCCTCCAGAAGGATGTAACAGAGCTCAGTGTGACTGACCCTCCAGTAGGATATAACAGAGCTCAGTGTGACTTACCCGCCAGTAGGATATAACAGAGCTCAGTGTGACTGACCCTCCAGTAGGATATAACAGAGCTTAGTGTGACTGACCCTTCAGTAGGATATAACAGAGCTCAGTGTGACTGACCCTACAGTAGGATGTAACAGAGTTCAGTGTGACTGACCCTCCAATAGGATATGACAGAGCTCAGTGTGACTGACCCTCCAGTAGGATATAACAGAGCTCAGTGTGACTGACCCTCCAGTAGGATATAACAGAGATCAGTGTGACCTACCCTCCAGTGGGATATAACAGAGCTCAGTGTGACTGACCCTCCAGTAGGATATAACAGAGATCAGTGTGACTTACCCTCCAGTAGGAAATAACAGAGCTCAGTGTGACTGACCCGCCAGTAGGAAATAACAGAGCTTAGTGTGACTGACCTTCCAGTAGGATATGACAGAGCTCAGTGTGACTGACCCCCCAGTAGGATATAACAGAGCTCAGTGTGACTGACACTACAGTAGGAAATAACAGAGCTCAGTGTGACTGACCCGCCAGTAGGAAATAACAGAGCTTAGTGTGACTGACCTTCCAGTAGGATATGACAGAGCTCAGTGTGACTGACCCTCCAGTAGGATATAACAGAGCTCAGTGTGACTGACACTACAGTAGGATGTAACAGAGCTCAGTGTGACTGACCCTCCAGTAGGATATAACAGAGCTCAGTGTGACTGACCCTCCAGTAGGATATAACAGAGATCAGTGTGACTGACCCTCCAGTAGGAAATAACAGAGCTCAGTGTGACTGACACTCCAGTAGGATATAACAGAGCTCAGTGTGACTGACACTACAGTAGGATGTAACAGAGCTCAGTGTGACTGACTCTCCAGTAGGATATAACAGAGCTCAGTATGACTGACCCTCCAGTAGGATATAACAGAGCTCAGTGTGACTGACGATCCAGTAGGATATGACAGAGTTCAGTGTGAGCCTGTGATTAAACTGCTGCTGTACCAGCGTATTGTTTACATTAGCACATCAATTACTTACTCATCCCCATTTAGCCTCAGTGTACAATAATAGTATAGCCACCATACACAGGGATATATAATAATACCCAGAATCAAAATGGAATAGATCAAAGCCAATTAAGTACTTGCCTCTCAACAAGGGATGTCATATATATTCCCTGTGTGTGTGTTGTTTTCCCTTCTGACAAGTTGATGTAAAAAGAAAATGGTGGAGAATGAAACACACACTGTCCATATTCATCTCTAAATATCCAGGACCTCATCTTATTGGTAACACTGCACAGATCTAATTGTTTTTGCTTAAATGATTCGCCAGTGACCAGGTAACATTACAGTATGTATAAATAAGAATATTATAAACTAAAACGACCATGCATATACAGGGTGTGTTATTTCTCCCTCTCCTGTCCCTGCTGCTCAGCTCAGTGAAGAGAAGACATCTGGTTATGTGTCCTCCTACCCCACCCTGTGGTCTGTCCCTGACATGATCTGACTGAATACACCACACACTGGCAGAGAGGGAGAGGCAGGAAGGGAGAGGCAGAGAGGGAGAGGCAGAGAGAGAATGAGAGAGGGAAAGATGAGAGATAGAAAATAAAGAAAGATGAGATAGAAAAGGGGAGAGGGGGGAGGGAGATGGAAGAGACGGAGAGAGTTGGAGAAAGTCAAAGAGAGAGAAAGACAGATACAAAGAGAAAGGGGAGAGAGAGTGAGGAAAGGAGAGAGAAAGTGAGGAAAGGAGAGAGAGAGCAAGAAGGGGAGAAAAGAGAGAATGTGTTCTGAACCTGATCAGCCCTCCATCCAGTGGAATCTCTGCTCACTTTATGATTTATAGGGCACAGGCGGGTGAATATTTCATTGTAATACATAGAGGCTAGCTAATATCCCAGGCCCAGTCAGACTGGGGCATTAAGGAGAGGCATGAATACATTGAGGTTGTTACGCCTGGCCTTAATCAATCAGGGCACACAGTGGGTGGAACTGCTAAGAAAAACGCTCTGTTCTCATTACACAGACAAATCATACATAACATTAGGCATTATAAATGATATACATACCCCGCGTTACTCCACACAGCCTTAATGACCAAGAATTCTCCATCAGGATGAGGAGATAAGACTAGGGCAATAAATATTTTAGATATTTTTTAGACTATAGAAATTGCAAAAAGGGACCAAAAACATCTCTAAAATTGGATACAGAAATGCATATTGTTCTTCAGATTGTTATTAGGTCTATGTGGCTAAAACACAAGGCTTTGCGACAGGCGACCCTATTTCCATGTGCCTCCAGAGAAAACTGGGCCTGTCACCATAATAAAACTATTAGAATATTAGGGGAAGATACAATGTCATGAATAAAATTACATTGTCTTCCAAATGAATTCCTTCGAATTGTCTGAGGAATCAGCTTTGACAGACAAACACAATTTACAGGTATATTTTTCTGAACAATGATAGTGATATGTTCACTCTGAGTATCAGTGAATGTCTATTGTGTCCCTCTCTGTTTCAATAAGAGGCTTATGGATGTTAAATGTAGATGCTGACAAATTCAGAGAGAAAAGGGCAAGGGCTGGGAAAGGCTGAGAATCATCACATCACGTCTTGGAAGAATGATACCCTAGCTATTGTGGAGGAATCTGGGGGCTGGGAGAACTGAGAACAGGTAGTATACTGCTGCTGTTCAACCCACACTAATGTCAGAGAAATATCCCCATTGAGGGCCTGATTATATGTGTCTGGGAGAAGAGAGCTGAACAGCACTGTCCAGCATGTGTTAAACCTCAGCACCAGTCTCCCTCAGCACCAGTCTCCCCAGTCTACAGTCCAGTATGTAGGTTAAACCACAGCACCAGTCTCCCTCAGCACCAGTCTCCCCAGTCTACAGTCCAGTATGTAGGTTAAACCACAGCACCAGTCTCCCTCAGCACCAGTCTCCCCAGTCTACAGTCCAGTATGTAGGTTAAACCACAGCACCAGTCTCCCTCAGCACCAGTCTCCCTCAGCACCAGTCTCCCCAGTCTACAGTCCAGTATGTAGGTTAAACTTCAGCACCAGTCTCCCTCAGCACCTGTCTCCCCAGTCTACAGTCCAGTATGTAGGTTATACCACAGCACCAGTCTCCCTCAGCACCAGTCTCCCTCAGCACCAGTCTCCCTCAGCACCTGTCTCCCCAGTCTACAGTCCAGTATGTAGGTTATACCACAGCACCAGTCTCCCTCAGCACCAGTCTCCCCAGTCTACAGTCCAGTATGTAGGTTAAACCACAGCACCAGTCTCCCTCAGCACCAGTCTCCCCAGTCTACAGTCCAGTATGTAGGTTAAACCACAGCACCAGTCTCCCTCAGCACCAGTCTCCCCAGTCTACAGTCCAGTATGTAGGTTATACCACAGCACCAGTCTCCCTCTGCACCAGTCTCCCTCAGCACGAGTCTCCCCAGTCTACAGTCCAGTATGTAGGTTAAACCACAGCACCAGTCTCCCTCTGCACCAGTCTCCCTCAGCACCAGTCTCCCTCAGCACCAGTCTCCCCAGTCTACAGTCCAGTATGTAGGTTAAACCACAGCACCAGTCTCCCTCTGCACCAGTCTCCCTCAGCACCAGTCTCCCCAGTCTACAGTCCAGTATGTAGGTTAAACCACAGCACCAGTCTCCCTCAGCACCAGTCTCCCTCAGCACCAGTCTCCCTCAGCACCAGTCTCCCTCAGCACCTGTCTCCCCAGTCTACAGTTCAGTATGTAGATTAAACCACAGCACCAGTCTCCCTCAGCACCTGTCTCCCTCAGCACGAGTCTCCCCAGTCTACAGTCCAGTATGTAGGTTAAACCACAGCACCAGTCTCCCTCTGCACCAGTCTCCCTCAGCACCAGTCTCCCTCAGCACCTGTCTCCCCAGTCTACAGTCCAGTATGTAGGTTAAACCACAGCACCAGTCTCCCTCAGCACCAGTCTCCCCAGTATACAGTCCAGTATATAGGTTAAACCACAGCACCAGTCTCCCTCAGCACCAGTCTCCCCAGTCTACAGTCCAGTATGTAGGTTAAACTTCAGCACCAGTCTCCCTCAGCACCAGTCTCCCTCAGCACCAGTCTCCCTCAGCACGAGTCTCCCCAGTCTACAGTCCAGTATGTAGGTTAAACCACAGCACCAGTCTCCCTCTGCACCAGTCTCCCTCAGCACCAGTCTCCCTCAGCACCAGTCTCCCCAGTCTACAGTCCAGTATGTAGGTTAAACCACAGCACCAGTCTCCCTCTGCACCAGTCTCCCTCAGCACCAGTCTCCCCAGTCTACAGTCCAGTATGTAGGTTAAACCACAGCACCAGTCTCCCTCAGCACCAGTCTCCCTCAGCACCAGTCTCCCTCAGCACCAGTCTCCCTCAGCACCTGTCTCCCCAGTCTACAGTTCAGTATGTAGATTAAACCACAGCACCAGTCTCCCTCAGCACCTGTCTCCCCAGTCTACAGTCCAGTATGTAGGTTAAACTTCAGCACCAGTCTCCCTCAGCACCAGTCTCCCTCAGCACCAGTCTCCCTCAGCACCTGTCTCCCCAGTCTACAGTCCAGTATGTAGATTAAACCACAGCACCAGTCTCCCTCCGCACCTGTCTCCCCAGTCTACAGTCCAGTATGTAGGTTAAACCACAGCACCAGTCTCCCTCAGCACCAGTCTCCCCAGTATATAGTCCAGTATATAGGTTAAACCACAGCACCAGTCTCCCTCAGCACCAGTCTCCCCAGTCTACAGTCCAGTATGTAGGTTAAACCACAGCACAAGTCTCCCTCAGCACCAGTCTCCCTCAGCACCAGTCTCCCCAGTCTACAGTCCAGTATGTAGGTTAAACTTCAGCACCAGTCTCCCTCAGCACCTGTCTCCCCAGTCTACAGTCCAGTATGTAGGTTATACCACAGCACCAGTCTCCCTCAGCACCAGTCTCCCTCAGCACCAGTCTCCCTCAGCACCTGTCTCCCCAGTCTACAGTCCAGTATGTAGGTTATACCACAGCACCAGTCTCCCTCAGCACCAGTCTCCCCAGTCTACAGTCCAGTATGTAGGTTAAACCACAGCACCAGTCTCCCTCAGCACCAGTCTCCCCAGTCTACAGTCCAGTATGTAGGTTAAACCACAGCACCAGTCTCCCTCAGCACCAGTCTCCCCAGTCTACAGTCCAGTATGTAGGTTATACCACAGCACCATTCTCCCTCTGCACCAGTCTCCCTCAGCACCAGTCTCCCCAGTCTACAGACCAGTATGTAGGTTAAACCACAGCACCAGTCTCCCTCTGCACCAGTCTCCCTCAGCACCAGTCTCCCTCAGCACCAGTCTCCCCAGTCTACAGTCCAGTATGTAGGTTAAACCACAGCACCAGTCTCCCTCTGCACCAGTCTCCCTCAGCACCAGTCTCCCCAGTCTACAGTCCAGTATGTAGGTTAAACCACAGCACCAGTCTCCCTCAGCACCAGTCTCCCCAGTCTACAGTCCAGTATGTAGGTTAAACCACAGCACCAGTCTCCCTCAGCACCAGTCTCCCTCAGCACCAGTCTCCCTCAGCACCAGTCTCCCTCAGCACCTGTCTCCCCAGTCTACAGTCCAGTATGTAGATTAAACCACAGCACCAGTCTCCCTCAGCACCTGTCTCCCCAGTCTACAGTCCAGTATGTAGGTTAAACTTCAGCACCAGTCTCCCTCAGCACCAGTCTCCCTCAGCACCAGTCTCCCTCAGCACCTGTCTCCCCAGTCTACAGTCCAGTATGTAGATTAAACCACAGCACCAGTCTCCCTCAGCACCTGTCTCCCCAGTCTACAGTCCAGTATGTAGGTTAAACCACAGCACCAGTCTCCCTCAGCACCAGTCTCCCCAGTATACAGTCCAGTATATAGGTTAAACCACAGCACCAGTCTCCCTCAGCACCAGTCTCCCCAGTCTACAGTCCAGTATGTAGGTTAAACTTCAGCACCAGTCTCCCTCAGCACCAGTCTCCCTCAGCACCAGTCTCCCTCAGCACCAGTCTCCCCAGTCTACAGTCCAGTATGTAGGTTAAACCACAGCACCAGTCTCCCTCAGCACCAGTCTCCCTCAGCACCAGTCTCCCTCAGCACCAGTCTCCCTCAGCACCTGTCTCCCCAGTCTACAGTTCAGTATGTAGATTAAACCACAGCACCAGTCTCCCTCAGCACCTGTCTCCCCAGTCTACAGTCCAGTATGTAGGTTAAACTTCAGCACCAGTCTCCCTCAGCACCAGTCTCCCTCAGCACCAGTCTCCCTCAGCACCTGTCTCCCCAGTCTACAGTCCAGTATGTAGATTAAACCACAGCACCAGTCTCCCTCCGCACCTGTCTCCCCAGTCTACAGTCCAGTATGTAGGTTAAACCACAGCACCAGTCTCCCTCAGCACCAGTCTCCCCAGTATATAGTCCAGTATATAGGTTAAACCACAGCACCAGTCTCCCTCAGCACCAGTCTCCCCAGTCTACAGTCCAGTATGTAGGTTAAACCACAGCACAAGTCTCCCTCAGCACCAGTCTCCCTCAGCACCAGTCTCCCCAGTCTACAGTCCAGTATGTAGGTTAAACTTCAGCACCAGTCTCCCTCAGCACCTGTCTCCCCAGTCTACAGTCCAGTATGTAGGTTATACCACAGCACCAGTCTCCCTCAGCACCAGTCTCCCTCAGCACCAGTCTCCCTCAGCACCTGTCTCCCCAGTCTACAGTCCAGTATGTAGGTTATACCACAGCACCAGTCTCCCTCAGCACCAGTCTCCCCAGTCTACAGTCCAGTATGTAGGTTAAACCACAGCACCAGTCTCCCTCAGCACCAGTCTCCCCAGTCTACAGTCCAGTATGTAGGTTAAACCACAGCACCAGTCTCCCTCAGCACCAGTCTCCCCAGTCTACAGTCCAGTATGTAGGTTATACCACAGCACCATTCTCCCTCTGCACCAGTCTCCCTCAGCACCAGTCTCCCCAGTCTACAGTCCAGTATGTAGGTTAAACCACAGCACCAGTCTCCCTCTGCACCAGTCTCCCTCAGCACCAGTCTCCCTCAGCACCAGTCTCCCCAGTCTACAGTCCAGTATGTAGGTTAAACCACAGCACCAGTCTCCCTCTGCACCAGTCTCCCTCAGCACCAGTCTCCCCAGTCTACAGTCCAGTATGTAGGTTAAACCACAGCACCAGTCTCCCTCAGCACCAGTCTCCCCAGTCTACAGTCCAGTATGTAGGTTAAACCACAGCACCAGTCTCCCTCAGCACCAGTCTCCCTCAGCACCAGTCTCCCTCAGCACCAGTCTCCCTCAGCACCTGTCTCCCCAGTCTACAGTCCAGTATGTAGATTAAACCACAGCACCAGTCTCCCTCAGCACCTGTCTCCCCAGTCTACAGTCCAGTATGTAGGTTAAACTTCAGCACCAGTCTCCCTCAGCACCAGTCTCCCTCAGCACCAGTCTCCCTCAGCACCTGTCTCCCCAGTCTACAGTCCAGTATGTAGATTAAACCACAGCACCAGTCTCCCTCAGCACCTGTCTCCCCAGTCTACAGTCCAGTATGTAGGTTAAACCACAGCACCAGTCTCCCTCAGCACCAGTCTCCCCAGTATACAGTCCAGTATATAGGTTAAACCACAGCACCAGTCTCCCTCAGCACCAGTCTCCCCAGTCTACAGTCCAGTATGTAGGTTAAACTTCAGCACCAGTCTCCCTCAGCACCAGTCTCCCTCAGCACCAGTCTCCCTCAGCACCTGTCTCCCCAGTCTACAGTCCAGTATGTAGGTTAAACCACAGCACCAGTCTCCCTCAGCACCAGTCTCCTCAGTCTACAGTCCAGTATATAGGTTAAACCACAGCACCAGTCTCCCTCAGCACCTGTCTCCCCAGTCTACAGTCCAGTATGTAGGTTATACCACAGCACCAGTCTCCCTCAGCACCAGTCTCCCCAGTCTACAGTCCAGTATATAGGTTAAACCACAGCACCAGTCTCCCTCAGCACCTGTCTCCCCAGTCTACAGTCCAGTATGTAGGTTATACCACAGCACTAGTCTCCCTCAGCACCAGTCTCCCCAGTCTACAGTCCAGTATATAGGTTAAACCACAGCACCAGTCTCCCTCAGCACCTGTCTCCCCAGTCTACAGTCCAGTATGTAGGTTAAACCACAGCACCAGTCTCCCTCAGCACCAGTCTCCCCAGTCTACAGTCCAGTATATAGGTTAAACCACAGCACCAGTCTCCCTCAGCACCAGTCTCCCCAGTCTACAGTCCAGTATGTAGGTTAAACTTCAGCACCAGTCTCCCTCAGCACCAGTCTCCCTCAGCACCAGTCTCCCTCAGCACCTGTCTCCCCAGTCTACAGTCCAGTATGTAGATTAAACCACAGCACCAGTCTCCTTCAGCACCAGTCTCCCCAGTCTACAGTCCAGTATGTAGGTTATACCACAGCACCAGTCTCCCCAGTCTACAGTTAAGTATGTACAGCAGGTTAAATCTCAGCACCAGTCTCCCTCAGCACCGGTCTCCCCAGTCTACAGTCCAGTATGTAGGTTAAACCTCTGCACCAGTCTCCCCAGTCTGTTCTTACAGCATCTCTCAGCACTAGTGGGACTGGGAGCCCAGGAGGATCCAGGTTAGTCTATCAGCACTAGTGGGACTGGGAGCCCAGGAGGATCCAGGTCAGTCTATCAGCACTAGTGGGACTGGGAGCCCTGCAGGATCCAGGTCAGCCTATCAGCACTAGTGGGACTGGGAGCCCAGGAGGATCCGGGTCAGTCTATCAGCACTAGTGGAACTGGGAGCCCAGGAGGATCCAGGTCAGTCAATCAGCACTAGTGGGACTGGAAGCCCAGGAGGATCCAGGTCAGTCAATCAGCACTAGTGGGACTGGAAGCCTAGGAGGATCCATGTCAGTCTATCAGCACTAGTGGGACTGGGAGCCCAGGACGATCCAGGTCAGTCAATCAGCACTAGTGGGACTGGGAGCCCAGGAGGATCCAGTGCAGGATGAATCTTCTCTGCCACTCTAGTGACAGGGATGAAGGGCTAGAGAGATACAGCTAAGGCTAGCTTTTTCAGCTAAGGCTAGTTTTTTTCAGCTAAGGCTAGCTTTTTCAGCTAAGGCTAGCTTTTTCAAACAGAAATTTGCTTCCTGTAGCACTAATTCCAAAAGGTTTTGAGACACTGTAAAGTCCATGGAGAATAAGAGCACCTCCTCCCAGCTGCCCACTTTACTGTGGGTAAGGAACACTGTCAAAACCGATAAATCTACGATAATCGATCATTTCAACAAGCATTTTTCCACGGTTGGCCATGCTTTCCACCTGGCTACCTTTACCCCGGCCAACATCTCAGCACCCCCTGCAGCAACTTGCCCAAACCCCCACGCCCGCTTCTCCTCCACCCAAATCCAGACAGCTGATGTTCTGAAAGAACTGCAAAATCCTTACAAATCAGTTGGACTAGACAAATTGTGGCAACCCCTATTACTAGCCTGTTCAACCTCTCTTTCGTGTCGTCTGAGATCCCCAAACACTGGAAAGCTGCTGCGGTCATCCCCCTCTTCAAAGAGGGACACACTTTAGACCCTAACTATTATAGACCTACATCCATCCTGCTCTGCCTTTCTAAAATCTTCAAAAGCCAAGTTAATAAACAGATGACTGACCATTTCGAATCCCACCGTATCTTCTCTCTATGCAATCCGAGCTGGTCAACCGCCATCGATAAAAGACAGTACTGTGCAGCTGTATTCATCGACCTGGCCAAGGCTTTCGACTGTCAATCAACGCATTCTTATAGGCAGACTCAACAGTCTTGGCTCATCAAGGGACTGCCTCGCCTGGTTCACCAAATACTTCTCTGATAGAGTTCAGTGTGTCGAATTGGAGGGCCTGTTGTCAGGACCTCTGGCAGTCTCTATAGGGGTGCCACAAGGTTCATTTCTCGGGCCAATACATATCAATGATATCTCTATACATATCAATGATGTTGCTCTTGCTGCTGGTGATTCTCTGATCCACCTCTACACAGACGACACCATTCTGTATACATCTGTCCCTTATTTGGACACTGTGCTAACAAACCTCCAAACGAGCTTCAACGCCATACAACACTCCTTCCGTGGCCTCCAACTGCATTTAAATGCTAGTAAAACTAAGTGCATGCTCTTCAAATGATTGCTGCCCACACCCTCCCGTCAGACTAGCATCACTAATCTGGACGGTTCTGACCTAGAATATGTGGACAACTACAAATACCTAGGTTTCTGGTTAAACTGTAAACTCTCATGCAGACTCACATTAAGCATCTCCAATCCAAAATCAAATCTAGAATTGGCTTCCTATTTTGCAACAAAGCATCCTTCACTCATGCTGCCAAACATACCCTTGTAAAACTGACCATCCTACCGATCCTTGACTTCGGCAAAGTCATTTACAAAATAGCCCCCAACACTCTACTCAGTAAACTGCATGTAGTCTATCACAGTGCCGTCTGTTTTGTCACCAAAGCCCCATATACTACCCACCACTGCGACCTGTACGCTCTCGTTGGCTGGCCCTCACTACATATCCATCGCCAAACCCACTGGCTCCAGGTCTTCTATAAGTCTTCGCTAGGTAAAGCCCTGCCTTATCTCAGCTCACTGGTCACCATAGCAACACCCACCCGTAGCACGCACTCCAGCAGGTATATTTCACTGGTCATCCCCAAAGCCAACACTTCCTTTGCCACCTTTCCTTCCAGTTCTCTGCTGCCAATGACTGGAACTAATTGCGGATACAGGGATAGAGGGCAGAGAGATACAGGGCTAGAGGATACAGTGATAGAGGGCAGAGGGGAAACAGGGCTAGAGGGCAGAGAGATACAGGGCTAGAGGATACAGGGATAGAGGGCAGAGGGGATACAGGGCTAGAGGGCAGAGGGGCAGAGGGGATACAGGGTTAGAGGGCAGAGGGGATACAGGGATAGAGGGCAGAGGGATACAGGGATAGAGGGCAGAGGGATACAGGGCTAGAGGGCAGAGGGGATAGAGGGCTAGAGGGCAGAGGGGATACAGGGATAGAGGGCAGAAGGATACAGGGCTAGAGGGCAGAGGGATACAGGGTTAGAGGGCAGAGGGTGGCCTGGGAGGGTGCCAGCCTCATCCATCCTGAGCTGCATGGTCATTGTGCCTCCCTTGACAGTTGAGGAAAAAACAGAATCCTAAAAACAAAGACCCGGTGTTAAGGTGTGTGTGCGTGTGCGTGCGCATTGCGTGCAAATCTATTTGCTTGTGCGTGTGTACGTACATCTGTTGTTTACTAGGGTTGAAACGGTTTACAAATCTCACAGTTCGGTAAGATGTGGTGTCATGGTTCGGTACGGTTTCGATGCATAGACAAAATAAATGCCTGAGAAATATGTCATTTGTATCTAGATTTTGCATGTATTATAATAGTAAACACGGGTAGCTTGAGTTCCCAGGAGCAGATGGAAACTAAGGGACAACAAAAAACAGAAGTGACAGCCTTATAACAGGAAATCAAATAATTTAAAACAGAATTTCAACAAGAGCGCAAAGTCCAGCAGCATATATCAACATTAAGTCCCTTAGCAGTGCCTTAAACAAAATAGGACCACTTGAGACTGGTTTCTTAAAAATGTTTGCATTTTAATTTGTTTTTTTTATTATCAGATTTTCAAGTTTTTTATTTAAGAAGATTAGTCTATCCACATGATCAGCAGTGAGCACAGATCGGCTTGCTGTGACAATGTCAGCCGCTGTGGAGAATACCCTCTCGCTAGGGACAGAGGTCCCAGGCACAGCCAGGTAGCACCTTGCTAACATGGCAACATGATGATATATTAACTCTTTGGTCTTCCACAATGTAAGTGGATCAGCATCCAGGGGAATACAGTCCACTTCCCTGTATGAGGTCACCTCCTCCTCCATGACCTTGACCTTTGACTTGGTTCCCTGCTCCTGGGTCGTGAACAACTCCCCAAAAAGCTCAGCCACGGCAGACTTCTTTTCTGGAGGAGAATCCCTGTCGTCTGCCGTCTCTGGAGAGGGCTTGGCCTCTGTGGCATCTGTGGCATGACCCTGCAGAATTAAATGAGATGAAAATGACTATCTCTGAAGTGGCTTTAAAATATGATTTGTTGTTAGAAATATATATCAGACACTATTATGACAATTACAATTTTTTAATTGTTAAATCACTAATTAATAAAAAAATTAAATATCACATTAATTAACAACATAAATACAATACCTGTTGTACAGTGCCTTGCAAAAGTATTCACCCCCTTGGCGTTTTTCCTATTTTGTTGATTTACAACCTGTAATTTAACCTCTTTCAGCTAGGGGGCACTATTTTTGTTTGGAAAAATAACATTCCCAAAGTAAACGGCCTATTTCTCAGGCCCATATGCTAGAATATGCAAACCATTGACAGATTAGGATAGAAAACACTCTAAAGTTTCCAAAACTGTCAAAATATTGTCTGTGACTATAACAGAATTGATATTGCAGGCGAAAACCTGAGGAAAATCAAACCAGGAAGTGGCTTCTATTTTGAAAGCTCCATAGCCTGCCTTCGCTCCATTTAAAGGGATATCAACCAGATTCCTTTTCCTATCGCTTCCTCAAGGTGTCAACAATCTTTAGACATAGTTTCAGGCTTTTATTTTGAAAAATGAGCGAGAAAGAACAGTGAGTACCGAACAGTACACCGTGGACCATGTACCGAACGGTTCAATATGAATACACACACCGTGTCACCCCTAGTGTTTACTTATGCATGTGTGTGTTTGTGTGTGTTTATGTATGATTTCACAAGTAAGTGTGCAGTCGTTTCCATTGTGCCAGGCAGCCAGCAGTAGTAGAGGTAGCAGCAGCAGAAGCAACAGTAGTATTTGCATCAGCAGTAGCAGCAATAGTAGCAGAAGCAGCAGTAGTAGCAGCATTAGCAGCAGCATTAGTAGTAGAAGTATCGGCAGTAGTAGCAGCAGCAGTAGCAGCAATAGTAGCAGCAATATTGCAGTAGCAATAACTACTGCTGATTCTACTGTTGCTCCTAGTGTCAGCAGTAGTAGCAGCGGTAGTAGTAGCAGCAGCAGTAGTAGCAGCGGTAGCAGAAGCAGCAGCAGTAGGATCAGCAGTAGTAGCAGCAGCAGAACCAGTAGCAGCAGCAGTAGCAGTAATAGTAGTAGCAGCGGTAGTAGTAGCAGCAGCAGTAGGATCAGCAGTAGTAGCAGCAGCAGAATCAGCAGTAGTAGCAGCAGCAGTAGTAGCAACAGCAGTGGCAGTAGCAGTAGCAGCAGCAGTAGCAGGAGGAGCAGCGGCAGTAGTAGAAGCAGCAGTTGTGGCAGTGGTAGTAGCAGCAGTAGTAATAGCAGCAGTAGGATCAGCAGCAGTAGATTCAGCAGTAGCGGCAGGAGCAGCAGTAGGAGCAGTAGTAGCAGTAGTAGCAGCAGTAGGAGCAGCAGCAGTAGCAGCAGCAGTAGTAGCAGTAGTAGAAGCAGCAGTTGTGGCAGTGGCAGTATGATCAGCAGCAGTAGAATCAGCAGTAGCGGCAGGAGCAGCAGTAGTAGCAGTAGGAGCAGCAGTAGTAGAAGTAGCAGGAGCAGCAGTAGTAGTAGGAGCAGCAGTAGAATCAGCAGCAGTAGCAGCAGTAGTAGCAGCGGTAATATTAGAAGCAGTAATAGTAGCAGCAGTAGCAGTAGGAGCAGCAGCAGCAGAAGTAGTTGTAGCAGCAGTAGCAGTAGGAGCAGCAGCAGTAGCGGCAGTAATAGTAGCAGCAGTAATAGTAGCAGCAGTAGCAGGAGGAGCAGCAGCAGTAGCGGCAGTGGTAGAGGCAGCAGTTGTAGCAGTGGTAGTAGCAGCAGTAGTAATAGCAGCAGTAGGATCAGCAGCAGTAGATTCAGCAGTAGCGGCAGGAGCAGCAGTAGGAGCAGTAGTAGCAGTAGTAGCAGCAGTAGGAGCAGCAGCAGTAGCAGCAGCAGTAGTAGCAGTAGGAGCAGTAGTAGGAGCAGCAGCAGTAGTTGTAACAGCAGTAGTATCAGCAGCAGTAGTAGCAGTAGGAGCAGTAGTAGGAGCAGCAGCAGTAGTTGTAACAGCAGTAGTATCAGCAGCAGTAGTTGTAACAGCAGTAGTAATAGCAGCAGTAGGATCAGCAGCAGTAGATTCAGCAGTAGCGGCAGGAGCAGCAGTAGGAGCAGTAGTAGCAGTAGTAGCAGCAGTAGGAGCAGCAGCAGTAGCAGCAGCAGTAGTAGCAGTAGGAGCAGTAGCAGCAGCAGCAGTAGTTGTAACAGCAGTAGCAGCAGCAGCAGTAGTAGCAGCAGTAGCAGTAGTAGCAGCAGTAGCAGTAGCAGTAGTTGTAACATCAGTAGCAGTAGCAGCAGCAGCAGTAGTAGCAGGAGGAGCAGCATTAGTTGTAGCAGTAGCAGCAGCAGTAGTTGTAGCAGTAGTAGCAGGAGCAGCAGAAGTAGTTGTAGCAGTAGTAGCAGGAGCAGCAGTAGTTGTAGCAGTAGCAGTAGTAGCAGGAGCAGCAGCAGTAGTTGTAGCAGTAGCAGTAGCAGCAGCAGCAGTAGTAGCAGGAGCAGCAGCAGTAGTAGTAGCAGTAGTAGCAGGAGCAGGAGAAGCAGTAGTTGTAGCAGTAGTAACAGGAGCAGCAGCAGTAGTTGTAGCAGTAGTAGCAGGAGCAGCAGTAGTTGTAGCAGTAGCAGTAGTAACAGGAGCAGCAGCAGTAGTTGTAGCAGTAGTAGCAGGAGCAGCAGTAGTTGTAGCAGTAGCAGTAGTAGCAGGAGCAGCAGCAGTAGTTGTAGCAGTAGTAGCAGGAGCAGGAGCAGCAGTAGTTGTAGCAGTAGTAACAGGAGCAGCAGTAGTTGTAGCAGTAGTAGCAGGAGCAGCAGTAGTTGTAGCAGTAGTAGCAGTAGCAGTAGTAGCAGAAGCAGCAGCAGTGGTTGTAGCAGTAGTAGCAGGAGCAGCAGCAGTAGTTGTAGCAGTAGTAGCAAGAGCAGCAGCAGTAGTTGTAGCAGTAGTAGCAGGAGCAGCAGTAGTTGTAGCAGTAGTAGCAGAAGCAGCAGCAGTAGTTGTAGCAGTAGTAGCAGGAGCAGCAGTAGTTGTAGCAGTAGTAGCAGGAGCAGCAGTAGTTGTAGCAGTAGTAGCAGGAGCAGCAGAAGTAGTTGTAGCAGTAGTAGCAGAAGTAGTTGTAGCAGTAGTAACAGGAGCAGCAGCAGTAGTTGTAGCAGTAGTAGCAGAAGTAGTTGTAGCAGTAGTAGCAGAAGCAGCAGCAGTAGTTGTAGCAGTAGTAGCAGAAGCAGCAGCAGTAGTTGTAGCAGTAGTAGCAGAAGCAGCAGAAGTAGTTGTAGCAGTAGTAGCAGGAGCAGCAGTAGTTGTAGCAGTAGTAGCAGTAGTAGTAGTTGTAACATCAGTAGCAGTAGAAGCAGCAGCAGTAGTAGCAGGAGCAGCAGCATTAGTTGTAGCAGTAGCAGTAGTAGCAGGAGCAGCAGAAGTAGTTGTAGCAGTAGTAGCAGAAGCAGCAGAAGTAGTTGTAGCAGTAGTAGCAGGAGCAGCAGTAGTTGTAGCAGTAGCAGTAGTAGCAGGAGCAGCAGCAGTAGTTGTAGCAGTAGTAACAGGAGCAGCAGCAGTAGTTGTAGCAGTAGTAGCAGGAGCAGCAGTAGTTGTAGCAGTAGCAGTAGTAGCAGGAGCAGCAGCAGTAATTGTAGCAGTAGTAGCAGAAGCAGCAGAAGTAGTTGTAGCAGTAGTAGCAGCAGTAGTTGTAGCAGTAGTAGCAGGAGCAGCAGCAGTAGTTGTAGCAGTAGTAGCAGCAGTGGTTGTAGCAGTAGTAGCAGGAGCAGCAGCAGTAGTTGTAGCAGTAGTAGCAGGAGCAGCAGTAGTTGTAGCAGTAGTAGCAGGAGCAGCAGTAGTTGTAGCAGTAGTAGCAGGAGCAGCAGTAGTTGTAGCAGTAGTAGCAGGAGCAGCAGTAGTTGTAGCAGTAGTAGCAGGAGCAGCAGCAGTAGTTGTAGCAGTAGTAGCAGCAGTGGTTGTAGCAGTAGTAGCAGGAGCAGCAGCAGTAGTTGTAGCAGTAGTAGCAGGAGCAGCAGCAGTAGTTGTAGCAGTAGTAGCAGGAGCAGCAGTAGTTGTAGCAGTAGTAGCAGGAGCAGCAGTAGTTGTAGCAGTAGTAGCAGGAGCAGCAGCAGTAGTTGTAGCAGTAGTAGCAGGAGCAGCAGTAGTTGTAGCAGTAGTAGCAGGAGCAGCAGCAGTAGTTGTAGCAGTAGTAGCAGGAGCAGCAGTAGTTGTAGCAGTAGTAGCAGGAGCAGCAGCAGTAGTTGTAGCAGTAGTAGCAGAAGCAGCAGCAGTGGTTGTAGCAGTAGTAGCAGGAGCAGCAGCAGTGGTTGTAGCAGTAGTAGCAGGAGCAGCAGTAGTTGTAGCAGTAGTAGCAGGAGCAGCAGTAGTTGTAGCAGTAGTAGCAGTAGCAGTAGTAGCAGAAGCAGCAGCAGTGGTTGTAGCAGTAGTAGCAGGAGCAGCAGTAGTTGTAGCAGTAGTAGCAGGAGCAGCAGTAGTTGTAGCAGTAGTAGCAGTAGCAGTAGTAGCAGAAGCAGCAGCAGTGGTTGTAGCAGTAGTAGCAGGAGCAGCAGTAGTTGTAGCAGTAGTAGCAGGAGCAGCAGTAGTTGTAGCAGTAGTAGCAGTAGCAGTAGTAGCAGAAGCAGCAGCAGTGGTTGTAGCAGTAGTAGCAGGAGCAGCAGCAGTAGTTGTAGCAGTAGTAGCAGTAGCAGCAGTAGTGGTTGTAGCAGTAGTAGCAGGAGCAGCAGCAGTAGTTGTAGCAGTAGTAGCAGGAGCAGCAGTAGTTGTAGCAGTAGCAGTAGTAGCAGTAGCAGCAGTAGTGGTTGTAGCAGTAGTAGCAGGAGCAGCAGCAGTAGTTGTAGCAGTAGTAGCAGAAGCAGCAGTAGTTGTAGCAGGAGCAGCAGTAGTTGTAGCAGTAGCAGTAGTAGCAGGAGGAGCAGCAGCGGGAGGGAGGCAGATATGAGGATAGCAGCTTGTCAAAGCTGTCTCACTGGGTGATGTTAATATAGCAAAGCTAAGCTGGTAAAGGATTTAAGCAGCTTAGAAAGTACAGGGAAATAAAGTTGATGATTCCTGTGCATTTTGGAAAACTTAAATCCTGGAAAGTTGAAATACACATTCTACCTCGTTCTGATCATCTGGAAACTGGGATGATTACAATTTGCACATTGGATTGGAAAAATAAAATAAATCAGAATTTCATGTTGTGCCAGTGATATGACATTGATTGAGGCATATGGTCTGTACATATTTTTTTTAAATAACAATGTGTGCCTTAAAAATATGGACACACAATTACTAAATAGTCTTAACTATTTCAGACGCCAGTAAAAATCGAACTACATCAAGGGCTATGTTAGATTGATTGACTCTCACAACTGGGCTGCCAAATGTAATGGGTTTAACTACATCAGGAATCAATGCAGTGTCTGGGCCTAACATGGTGAATCCCCTCAATTAATTGGGACACGACGCTTAAAGGTCCAATGCAGCTGTTTTTATCTAATATCAAATCATTTCTGGGTAACAATTACGTATCTTACCTTGAAGAAAAAAAGCTTGGATTTGACTCGGACTGTCTGGGAGTTGCCTGATAGGGGAGGGGAAAACAGAAACTCTCTGTCACTGACAGAGAGGTTTGGTCTATTCACTAATTCACCGCCTGGTGATGTCACCAAGCAGGGCAAAACTCCATCCCCACCAAAACAGGCAGAAATTTCAGGCGGTCTTTTCAAACAGCTCTTACACTAAAACTTCATTATCACAATTTTTACAATTTCACTGTATTATTCCAAGAATCATAGTGTGGAAAAAAATATGTAAAAGACAGGGAAGTCATATTTTTGACTGCACTTGGCCTTTAAATCGACCTCATCTCTATGTTTTGGTCTCTTATACTATCTCTTTGCAGGGGATAAACCAATAACCATAGATTGAATAAATACATAATTGGGATTAACAGGAGGGTATCACCTCTCGATATATGATCAAGTGGCAAAGACATGATCAATATGAATCGGTAAACACATCTACAAAACTAACATCCTCATTCGGCCAACATTAAATCTCCCATATAGACTCAGGTTGTCTCAGTACACATCATGACACACTGACTACACTGTATGACAGATCCATAGTGATCAGTCCTCCAGGAATCAATCACACAAATGGACCCAATACTTCAGCTGAAATGTCATTCAGAATGCTGTGCATTACATGGGCAACATTTCCATCATGGTATGTGGATCTGAAGTCACATTGGACTGTGGCCGCTGATGATATATTGTTAAAGCTTTATAGTTTTATGGATTTCCTGTCTGGGCCATCGGATGTCAGCGCTGACCTGAATGTTGACCTTGTCAGAACAGGGGTTCATCGGTTGCAGTTGACTCTGTCGCCCCCCCCCCTTTTCAGCCTGGCACCACCCCTCACTGTTCCCCTCGCTGTCCTCTCCTCTGCTCTCCTCGACCCCTGTCCTCCTCTCTTTACCTCTCCTCCCACACCTCATCCTCTACCCTTACCGTCTCTCCTCCCATATCCTTTCCTCTACTCTCCTCTCCTCCCATCTCCTCTCCACTCCTCTGGCAGCTTTGGTAGGTTCCATTTACCAACACTTTCACCCAACATTCCTGCTGCTATGATAATACCCCCAATAACAGCCATAATCCCAGCATGCAGCACTGCTCAATTACAGCCTTCAGGAGCATGGGATTATGGACAGGAATGGCAGGAAGGGAGGGGTGGGGGGATGAGAGGAGGAGAGAGAGAGAGGGGAGGCAGGCTTTTACTGACATGAAGGGCTGTAGATGCACAGACAGGCGCAGCGGCAGAGGGTAAATGCCAAATAGGCTGTCACCAGCCGACAGTGCACTGAAGTGGAGAGAAACACAGCACCACAGTAGAATTGGGAGGGAGGGAGGTGAAGGGGTGTTTGACGGGGGGAGAGAGGTGGAGGGGAGGAAGAGGGGTGTTTGATGGGGAGGGAGGTGGAGGGGTGTCTGATGAGGAGGGAGGTGGAGGGGAGGAGGAGGGGTGTTTGATGGGGAGGTAGGTGGAGGGGTGTCTGATGGGGAGGTAGGTGGAGGGGAGGAGGAGGGGTGTCTGATGGGGAAGTAGGTGGAGAGGAGGAGGAGGGGTGTCTGATGGGGAGGTAGGTGGAGGGGTGTCTGATGGGGAGGGAGGTGGAGGGGTGTCGGATGGGGAGGGAGGTGGGGGGGAGGTGGAGGGGTGTCTGATGGGGAGGTAGGTGGAGGGGAGGAGGAGGGGTGTCTGATGGAGAGGTAGGTGGAGGCGTGTCTGATGGGGAAGGAGGTGGATGGGTGTCTGATGGGGAGGTAGGTGGAGGGGAGGAGGAGGGGTGTCTGATGGGGAGGGAGGTGGAAGGGTGTCTGACCGGGAGGGAGGGAGGTGAAGGGGTGTTTGACGGGGGGAGGTAGGTGTAGGGGTGTCTGATGTGGATGGAGGTGGAGGGGTGGAGAAGGGGTGTCTGAAGGTAGAGGGAGGGAGGTGGAGGGGTGTCTGATGGGGAGGGAGGTGGAGGGGTGCCTGAAGGTAGAGGGAGGTGGAGGGGTGTCTGATGGGGAGGGAGGTGGAGGGGTGCCTGAAGGTAGAGGGAGGTGGAGGGGTGTCTGATGGGGAGGGAGGTGGATGGGTGTCTGATGTGGAGGGAGGTGGAGGGGTGTCTGATGTGGAGGGAGGTGGAGGGGAGGTGGAGGGGAGGAGGAGGGGTGTCTGAAGGTAGAGGGAGGTGGAGGGGTGTCTGATGGGGAGGGAGGTGGATGGGTATCTGATGGGGAGGGAGGTGGATGGGTGTCTGATGTGGAGGGGTGTCTGAAGGTAGAGGGAGGGAGGTGAGGGGTGTTTGACGGGGAGGGAGGTGGAGGGGAGTTGGAGGGGTGTCTGACCGGGAGGGAAGTGTCTGACGGGGGAGGGGGAGAAGTGGAGGGGGGGTTGGTAATTTTGACTTCTAGAGCTGAGGAGGGAGGGTGAGAGAGAGTGAAACACAATGGGTGATGGGGACATTGGTCGGGGTGGTTAGAGTCACAGTTTCAGCTCAAAAACATGTCTACCCATCTAGCTAGCGCACCCATGGTGAGAGAGCAACCTTGGGAAAATCCTCTGTATTATCATTAACAGCAGACTAGTTCATTTCCTCAGTGAAAACAATGTACTGAGCAAGTGTCATATTGGCTTTTTACCAAATTACCGTATGACAGAACACGTATTCACCCTGCACACCCTAATTGACAAACACACTAACCAAAATAAAGGCAAAGTTTTCTCATGCTTTGTTGATTTCAAAAAAACGTTTTAGTCAATTTGACATGAGGGTCTGCTATTCAAATTGATAGAAAGTGGTGTTGGGGGAAAAAAATACAACATTATAAAATCCATGTACACAAACAAGTGTGCGGTTAAAATTGGCAAAAACACACACATTTCCTTCCATATGGCCGTGGAGTGAGACAGGGATGCAGCTGAAGCCCATGCTCTTCAACATATACTGTATATCAACAAATTGGCGACGGCACTAGAACAGTCTGTGGCACCCGGACTCACCCTACTAGTATCTGAAGTCAAATGTCTACTGTTTGCTGATGATCTGGTGCTTCTGTCCCCAACCAAGAACAGCCTACAGCAGCACCTAGATCTTCTGCACAGACTCAGTCAGACCTGGGCCGTGACAGGGGGGCGGCAGGGTAGCCTAGTGGTTAGAGCGTTGGACTAGTAACCGGAAGGTTGTGAGTTCAAACCCCCGAGCTGACAAGGTACAAATCTGTCGTTCTGCCCCTGAACAGGCAGTTAACCCGCTGTTCCCAGGCCGTCATTGAAAATAAGAATTTGTTCTTAACTGACTTGCCTGGTTAAATAAAGGTTAAAAAAAAAAAAAAAAAAAAAAAAAAAAAAAAAAAAAAAAAAAACAGACCTGGGCCCTGACAGACCTGGGCCGTGACAGTAAATCTCAGTAAGACAAAAATAATGGTGATCCAAAAAAGGTCCAGTTGCCAGGACCACAAATACAAATTCCATCTCAACACGGTTGCCCAAGAGCACACAAAAAACGACACATACCTCGGCCTAAACATGAGTGCCAAAGGTAACTACCACAAAGCGGTGAACGAGCTGAGAGACAAGGGAAGAAGAGCCTTCTGTGGCCATCAAAAGGAACACAAAATTTGACATATCAATTAGGATCTGGCTAAAAGTACTTGAATCAGTTATAGAACCCATTGCCCTTTATGTTTGTGAGGTCTGGGGTCCGCTCACCAACCAAGAATTCCCAAAATGGGACAAACACAAAATTGAGACTCAAAATTGAGACTGCATATAGACTCAGATATTTCTCTACAAAAATATCCTCAATGTACAATGTAGAACACCAAATAATGCATGCAGAGCAGAATTAGGCCGATACCCGCTAATTTTCACAATCCAGAAAAGAGCCGTTAAATTCTACAACCACCTAAAAGGCAGTGATTCCCAAACTTTCCATAACAAAGCCATCACCATTCAGAGAGATGAACCAGGAGAAGAATCCCCAAAGCAGGCAGGTCCTGGGGCTCTGTTCACAAACACAAACAGACCCCACAGAGCCCCAGGAAAGTAACACAATTAGACCCAACCAAATTATGAGAAAACAAAAAGATAATTACTTCACACATTTGAAATAATTAATAACAAAACTGAGCAAGCTAGAATGCTATTTGGCCATGCTATGTGCACACTGCCCTCAAAATGATGTGGAAACTGAGCTGCAATTCCTAACCTCCTGCCAAATATATGACCATATTAGAGATACATATTTCCATCAGATTACACAGATCCACAAAGAATTAAAAAACAAATCCAATTTTGATAAACTCCCATATCTACTTGGTGAAATTCCACAGTGCTCCACATATCTACTTGGTGAAATTCCACCTGTTGCCACAAGTAAAGGGCAACCAGTGAAGAACAAACACCGTTGTAAATACAAACCATTTTATATATTTTTATTTTCCTTTTTGTACTTTAACCATTTGCACATCGTTACAACACTGTATATTTATATATATAGACATAATTGTCATGTACTGTCATGTTGTGTCTTGTCTCTGTCCTTTCCCTTCACCCTGTCTCCCTCTGCTGGTCGTTGTTAGGTTACCTTTTCTCCCCCTCTTTCCCCCAGCTGTGCCTTGTCTCCTCCTAACCACCTCGTCACCCCTTTTCCCACCTGTTCCCTTTTTCCCTCTGATTAGGTCCCTATATCTCTCTCTGTTTCTGCTCCTGTCCTTGTCGGATTCTTGTTTGTTTGTGTTTCTCATGCCTGAACCAGACTGTCGTCATGTTTGCTGTAACCTTGTCTTGTCCTGTCGGAATCTGCCGGTCCGTCTGAGCCTACCTATGTTTGGTAATTAAAGAAGCTCTGTTTAAGTTAATTCGCTTTTGGGTCCTCATTCACGCACCGTAACAGAAGAATCCGACCAAGAATGGACCCAGCGACTTCGGATCCTCTCCACTCAGCCGTTGGGATCCAGGGAGCGATGCTAGGCAGACACGAGCAGGAATTGTCTGCTGCTCGACATGCCGTTGAGACCCTGGCCACCCAAGTCTCCAACCTCACAGAACAGGTTCACCATCTCCGCCTCGATCCACCGGCCACTTCCAGGGCTTTCGAATCTCCGGAGCCCAGAATCAATAACCCGCCGTGTTACTCTGGGGAGCCCACTGAATGCCGCTCGTTCCTCACCCAGTGTGATATTGTGTTTTCTCTCCAGCCCTACACTTTCTCCAGGAGCACTGCTCGTGTCGCCTACGTCATATCTCTCCTTATTGGACGGGCTCGTGAGTGGGGCACGGCAATCTGGGAGGCAAGGGCTGAGTGTACTAACCAGTATCAGGACTTTAAGGAGGAGATGATACGGGTTTTTGATCGATCTGTTTTTGGGGAGGAGGCTTCCAGGGCCCTGTCTTCCCTATGTCAAGGTAATCGATCCATAACAGACTACTCTATTGAGTTTCGCACTCTTGCTGCCTCCAGTGGCTGGAACGAGCCGGCTTTGCTCGCTCGTTTTCTGGAGGGTCTCCGCGCAGAGGTAAAGGATGAGATTCTCTCCCGGGAGGTTCCTTCCAGCGTGGATTCCTTGATTGAACTCGCTATTCGCATTGAGCGACGGGTTGATCTTCGTCACCGAGCTCGTGGAAAGGAGCTCGCGTTCTCCGTTGCCCCCCTCTCCGCATCACTACCATCTTCCTCTGCCGGCTCGGGTGCTGAGCCCATGCAGCTGGGAGGTATCCGCATCTCGACTAAGGAGAGGGAACGGAGAATCACCAACCGCCTCTGTCTCTATTGCGGTTCCGCTGGTCATTTTGTCACTTCATGTCCAGTAAAAGGCCAGAGCTCATCAGTAAGCGGAGGGCTACTGGTGAGCGCTACTACTCCTGTCTCTCCTTCAAGATCCTGCACTACCTTGTCGGTCCATCTACGCTGGACCGGTTCGTCAGCTTCCTGCAGTGCCTTAATAGACTCTGGGGCGGAGGGCTGTTTTATGGACGAGACCTGGGCTCGGGAACATGACATTCCTCTCAGACAGTTAAAGGAGCCCACGGCCTTGTTCGCCCTGGATGGTAGTCCTCTCCCCAGGATTCAGCGTGAGACGCTACCTTTAACCCTCACTGTCTCTGGTAATCATAGTGAAACCATTTCTTTTTTAATTTTTCGTTCACCTTTTACACCTGTTGTTTTGGGCCATCCCTGGCTAGTTTGTCATAATCCTTCCATTAATTGGTCTAGTAATTCTATCCTCTCCTGGAACGTCTCTTGTCATGTGAAATGTTTAATGTCTGCTATCCCTCCTGTTTCCTCTGTCTCTTCTTCACAGGAGGAGCCTGGTGATTTGACAGGGGTGCCGGAGGAATATCACGATCTGCGCACGGTGTTCAGTCGGTCCAGGGCCACCTCTCTTCCTCCACACCGGTCGTATGATTGTAGTATTGATCTCCTTCCGGGAACCACCCCCCCCCCCCGGGGTAGACTATACTCTCTGTCGGCTCCCGAACGTAAGGCTCTCGAAGATTATTTGTCTGTAGCTCTTGACGCCGGTACCATAGTCCCCTCCTCCTCTCCCGCCGGAGCGGGGGTTTTTTTTGTCAAGAAGAAGGACGGGTCTCTGCGCCCCTGCATAGATTATCGAGGGCTGAATGACATAACAGTGAAGAATCGTTATCCGCTTCCTCTTATGTCTTCAGCCTTCGAGATCCTGCAGGGAGCCAGGTTTTTCACTAAGTTGGACCTTCGTAACGCTTACCATCTCGTGCGCATCAGGGAGGGGGACGAGTGGAAGACGGCGTTTAACACTCCGTTAGGGCACTTTGAATACCGGGTTCTTCCTTTCGGCCTCGCTAACGCTCCAGCTGTCTTTCAGGCATTAGTCAATGATGTCCTGAGAGACATGCTGAACATCTTTGTTTTCGTTTACCTTGACGATATCCTGATTTTTTCACCGTCACTCCAGATTCATGTTCAGCACGTTCGACGTGTCCTCCAGCGCCTTTTAGAGAATTGTCTTTTTGTGAAGGCTGAGAAGTGCACTTTTCATGCCTCCTCCGTCACATTTCTCGGTTCTGTTATTTCCGCTGAAGGCATTAAGATGGATCCCGCTAAGGTCCAAGCTGTCATTGATTGGCCCGTCCCTAAGTCACGCGTCGAGCTGCAGCGCTTTCTCGGCTTCGCGAACTTCTATCGTCGTTTCATCCGTAATTTCGGTCAGGTGGCAGCTCCTCTCACAGCCCTTACTTCTGTCAAGACGTGCTTTAAGTGGTCCGTTTCCGCCCAGGGAGCTTTTGATCTCCTCAAGAATCGTTTTACATCCGCTCCTATCCTTGTTACACCTGACGTCTCTAGACAGTTCGTTGTCGAGGTTGACGCGTCAGAGGTGGGCGTGGGAGCCATTCTTTCTCAGCGCTCCCTCTCTGACGACAAGGTCCACCCATGCGCGTATTTTTCTCATCGCCTGTCGCCGTCGGAACGTAACTATGATGTGGGTAACCGCGAACTGCTCGCCATCCGGTTAGCCCTAGGCGAATGGCGACAGTGGTTGGAGGGGGCGACCGTTCCTTTTGTCGTTTGGACTGACCATAGGAACCTTGAGTACATCCGTTCTGCCAAACGACTTAATGCGCGTCAGGCGCGTTGGGCGCTGTTTTTCGCTCGTTTCGAGTTCGTGATTTCTTATCGTCCGGGCTCTAAGAACACCAAGCCTGATGCTTTGTCTCGTCTCTTCAGTTCTTCAGTAGCCTCCACTGACCCCGAGGGGATTCTCCCTGAGGGGCGTGTTGTCGGGTTGACTGTCTGGGGAATTGAGAGGCAGGTAAAGCAAGCGCTCACTCAGACTCCGTCGCCGCGCGCTTGTCCTAGGAACCTTCTTTTCGTTCCCGTTCCTACTCGTCTGGCCGTTCTTCAGTGGGCTCACTCTGCCAAGTTAGCCGGCCACCCTGGCGTTCGGGGTACGCTTGCTTCCATTCGCCAGCGTTTTTGGTGGCCCACCCGGGAGCATGACACGCGTCGTTTCGTGGCTGCTTGTTCGGTCTGCGCGCAGACTAAGTCCGGTAACTCTCCTCCTGCCGGCCGTCTCAGGCCGCTTCCTATTCCCTCTCGACCGTGGTCTCACATCGCCTTAGATTTTGTCACCGGACTGCCTTCGTCAGCGGGGAAGACTGTTATTCTTACGGTTGTCGATAGGTTCTCTAAGGCGGCTCATTTCATTCCCCTTGCTAAGCTTCCTTCTGCTAAAGAGACGGCACAAATCATCATCGAGAATGTTTTCAGAATTCATGGCCTTCCGTCAGACGTCGTTTCGGACAGAGGTCCGCAATTCACGTCTCAATTTTGGAGGGAGTTTTGCCGTTTGATTGGGGCTTCCGTCAGTCTCTCTTCCGGCTTTCACCCCCAGTCTAACGGTCAAGCAGAACGGGCCAATCAGACTATTGGTCGCATCTTACGCAGTCTTTCTTTTCGCAACCCTGCGTCTTGGTCAGAACAGCTCCCCTGGGCAGAATACGCCCACAACTCGCTTCCTTCGTCTGCGACCGGGCTATCTCCTTTTCAGAGTAGCCTCGGGTACCAGCCTCCGCTGTTCTCATCTCAGTTCGCCGAGTCCAGCGTCCCCTCCGCTCAGGCTTTTGTCCAACGTTGCGAGCGCACCTGGAAGAGGGTCAGGTCTGCACTTTGCCGTTATAGGACGCAGACTGTGAGGGCTGCTAATAAGCGTAGAACTAAGAGTCCTAGATATTGTCACGGTCAGAGAGTTTGGCTCTCCACTCAGAACCTTCCCCTTAAGACGGCTTCTCGCAAGTTGACCCCGCGGTTCATTGGTCCGTTCCGTATTTCTCGGGTCATTAATCCTGTCGCAGTTCGACTTCTTCTTCCGCGATACCTTCGTCGCGTCCACCCGGTCTTCCATGTCTCCTGCATCAAGCCCGTCCTTCGCGCCCCCGCTCGTCTCCCCCCCCCCCCCCCCCCATCCTTGTCGAGGGCGCACCCATCTACAGGGTCCGTAGAATTTTGGACATGCGTCCTCGGGGCCGTGGTCACCAGTACCTCGTAGATTGGGAGGGGTACGGTCCTGAGGAGAGGAGTTGGGTTCCCTCTCGGGACGTGCTGGACCGTGCGCTGATCAAGGATTTCCTCCGTTGCCGCCAGGTTTCCTCCTCGAGTGCGCCAGGAGGCGCTCGGTGAGTGGGGGGGTACTGTCATGTA
The DNA here is from genome assembly GCF_013265735.2 of Oncorhynchus mykiss. Taxonomy (NCBI): domain Eukaryota; kingdom Metazoa; phylum Chordata; class Actinopteri; order Salmoniformes; family Salmonidae; genus Oncorhynchus; species Oncorhynchus mykiss. Next base: position 34,553,508 of record NC_048591.1, read on the forward strand.
CTGTCATGTTGTGTCTTGTCTCTGTCCTTTCCCTTCACCCTGTCTCCCTCTGCTGGTCGTTGTTAGGTTACCTTTTCTCCCCCTCTTTCCCCCAGCTGTGCCTTGTCTCCTCCTAACCACCTCGTCACCCCTTTTCCCACCTGTTCCCTTTTTCCCTCTGATTAGGTCCCTATATCTCTCTCTGTTTCTGCTCCTGTCCTTGTCGGATTCTTGTTTGTTTGTGTTTCTCATGCCTGAACCAGACTGTCGTCATGTTTGCTGTAACCTTGTCTTGTCCTGTCGGAATCTGCCGGTCCGTCTGAGCCTACCTATGTTTGGTAATTAAAGAAGCTCTGTTTAAGTTAATTCGCTTTTGGGTCCTCATTCACGCACCGTAACAATAATATGACATTTAAAATGTCTTTATTCTATTGGAACTTCTGTGAGTGTAACGTTTACTGTTCATTTTTATTGTTCATTTCACTTTTGTTTATTATCTACTTCATCTGCTTTGGCAATGTTTACATATGCTTCCCATGTCAATAAAACCCTTAAATTGAATTGAATTTAATCGAGTGTTGAGTTCAGAAAAATAAGGAAGGGGGCTTATGTCTCCACAGTACCAATTACTGAATCAGCTATACCAGTATATCAGTATACCTCTCTCATCCCTTCAGTAGTGACTGTAGATTGAAAGGGTGCTGGCAAGAAGATGAGCAGTAATCAACTCCACATCAGAACAGGCGCCGTGTCACACACAGACCCTGCTAGCCATGCAGGCATACAGCAGAGAAGATTACATTCATTCACATGTCAATGTTCAGGTCTGTGTGTTCGTCAGAGGGCTCACATCAGTAGACATTTAAACAGCTCATGAAATGTACTATGAAATGATTGATTATGCTCCAGAGAATGTGTGAGCATTTTTTGGGGGATACTCCGATGACTTTTAAGAGTGTTTTGGTACTCAACTCAATACACCATGAAGTAAAAGAGCATATCAGATGACGCTGACAGTCCCTCAATATGTGTTTCTGCCCCCCACAGAGACAGCATCTTCCTCTCTTCTCTATTCCGAGGGGAACCTTCACATTCTCTTGTCAGGTTCTGTTCCACTGATTCTCCTGATGACCCTCCATGGCCCTACCATGGGGCCCACACACACACACACACACACACACACACACACACACACACACACACACACACACACACACACACCAGTGAACCGAGTCACAGAGCCGTAGCCACCAAACCATGAAGTGGGAAATAAAAACAGAACACAAGATCAACTATCTGAGCTGCCAGTGTCACTGATCAGTGAGTAGGAATGGCTAAAACAAGTCAGCCATCCTGCCCAGTTGGGACTGCAGTGGACTGGGACAACTGAACCCACTGAAGTGTGTCCTCACAACAGTCCAGCTAGCATTCAACAACAACACAAATAAAAACGATTTCCTCTGCTGATATCCATCTGTATCTATCTACACACACTCACACACACACAAAACACACTCACACACACACACACACACACACACACACACACACACACACACACACTCACACACACACACACACACACACACTCACACACACACACACACACACACACACACACACACACACAAAACACACTCACACTTTGGCTGTGTGCTTAGGGGAAGCAGTGTCCATGTTGGAACTCCCCTTCAGCCTGTCCTGCACAGTGAACTTCAGCCCTGTCCAGCACAGGGCAGTTTGGGAGCCTCTGTGTCTCTCACAGTGAACTTTAGCCCTGTCCAACACAGGGCAGTTTGGGAGCATCTGTGTCTCTCACAGTGAACTTTAGCCCTGTCCAGCACAGGGCAGTTTGGGAGCCTCTGTGTCTCTCACAGTGAACTTTAGCCCTGTCCAGCACAGGGCAGTTTGGGAGCCTCTGTGTCTCTCACAGTGAACTTTAGCCCTGTCCAGCACAGGGCAGTTTGGGAGCCTCTGTGTCTCTCACAGTGAACTTTAGCCCTGTCCAGCACAGGGCAGTTTGGGAGCCACTGTGTCATTACCACTGCCTTTCCTAAAACAGATTGTCAGTTTTCATCACTATATATGGATGGAGTTCAATAGGTGGAAGTGCCTGCTGGTGAACAAGCAGCAGTGGGGTTGACCCTGCTCCATGTGTCCCTCAAGTACCATCAGTTTAATGCCCCAACCTGGGGAAGGAGATGGCCTGGTCCAATTAGTGGTTTAAAACAAGTGGGTAGAGAATAGCCCATTGGCAGGGGGTTGGGGTACAAGGGGTTGCGCTGGGGGAGATAGGGGGTTCACCCGGTATAGAGTCCAAAGAGAGTTGCTCATTACTGAGGGAAGCAGCAGATACTGGGCCCAGATCCCATGGGGCCAATCACACAGACAACCTGTCATGGAGACCACTAGAGCTGGTCTGGAGGAGACATGGAGACCACTAGGGCTGGTCTGGAGGAGACATGGAGACCCCTAGGGCTGGTCTGGAGGAGACATGGAGACCACTAGAGCTGGTCTGGAGGAGACATGGAGACCACTAGAGCTGGTCTGGAGGAGACATGGAGACAACTAGAGGTGTTCTGGAGGAGACATGGAGACCACTAGAGCTGGTCTGGAGGAGACATGGAGACCACTAGAGGTGGTCTGGAGGAGACATGGAGACCGCTAGGGCTGGTCTGGAGGAGACATGGAGACCACTAGAGCTGTTCTGGAGGAGACATGCAGACCACTAGAGCTGGTCTGGAGGAGACATGGAGACCACTAGAGCTGGTCTGGAGGAGACATGGAGACCACTAGAGGTGTTCTGGAGGAGACATGGAGACCACTAGAGGTGTTCTGGAGGAGACATGGAGATAACTAGAGGTTTTCTGGAGGAGACATGGAGACCACTAGAGGTGTTCTGGAGGAGACATGGAGAACACTAGAGCTGGTCTGGAGGAGACATGGAGACAACTAGAGGTGTTCTGGAGGAGACATGGAGACCACTAGAGCTGGTCTGGAAGAGACATGGAGACAACTAGAGGTGTTCTGGAGGAGACATGGAGACCACTAGAGGTGGTCTGGAGGAGACATGGAGACAATTATAGGTGGTCTGGAGGAGACATGGAGACCAATAGAGTTGGTCTGGAGGAGACATGGAGACCACTAGAGCTGGTCTGAAGGAGACATTGAGACCACTAGAGCTGGTCTGGAGGAGACATGGAGACCACTAGAGGTGGTCTGGAGGAGACATGGAGACCACTAGGGCTGGTCTGGAGGAGACATGGAGACCACTAGAGCTGGTCTGGAGGAGACATGGAGACAGGGCAGGCCTGTCTCAACACAGGTACAATACGACGGCAGAATGTCTTCTATGTGCTTAGTGATGTGAGACAGGCTGATGTGTTAATTCAGTTTCAGGAAACTGGATGTGTAGCCTATGCCACACACAGAGTGTTGTATGCATACAGTATAAATACATATATGCTGATACATGCAAACACACACACACACGCACCTGTGTACCTCTACCACAGTGTACTGTACCTTTAACTTCCTTATTAGCCCTGTTGACGTCCTCTCTGCTTAAACACACCCGGGGCTGAACTTCAGTAAGGCTTTTTACATTATTGAATAGCATGGATTTTAAATGAAACACTAAAGCATCCCCTGATGACTGCCTCCTTTAGTCACATAGCTATTATCCAATCAACAGCTGCTCCATGGATGGCTCTCCATGCTCCAGGTCTCATATTATCCAATCAACAGCCTCTCCACAGCTCTCCATGCTCCAGGTCTCAACAGCCTCTCCATGGCTCTCCATGCGCCAGGTCTCATATTATCCAATCAACAGCCTCTCCATGGCACTCCATGCTCCAGGTCTCCTATTATCCAATCATCAGCCTCTCCATGGCACTCCATGCTCCAGGTCTCCTATTATCCAATCATCAGCCTCTCTATGGCTCTCCATGCTCCAGGTCTCCACCAGACATAATATGCTGCTGAGCATTCCTGTCTCCTGGTAAGATCTGCATTCACACCATGGATTACAGCTGCCATCAGGTTCCCACATCACAGGCACGCATTCAGTGGGAAATCAAATTTATAGCATGAGGCCTGTATATACTTATTCATCCATTATAGGACTCAAAGGGTGACTTGGTTAAGCATGCGAAGGGGTGTGTTTGCACATATGATCGTGTTTGTGCATGTGTGTACATGTGTGTGTGTAATGTGTATGCGTACATGTGTGTGTACTTGCGGGGGGTTAACAGATGGCTAATGAAATGCAAACCCACCCTGTCCACAGATCCCATGCTGAGAGGATCCAGCAGTATCTGGGTCAAGAGCATGTTTCAGTAGGAGATGGTTGTTGCCTCCACAGACAAGATGGATCCACAGACAAGATGGATCCTACATGTTGCCTCCACAGACGAGATGGATCCTACATGTTGCCTCCACAGACAAGATGGATCCTACATGTTGTCTCCACAGCAGATGAGATGGATCCTACATGTTACCTCCACAGATGAGATGGATCCTTCATGTTGCCTCCACAGACAAGATGGATCCTACATGTTGCCTCCACAGACAAGATGGATCCTACATTTTGCCTCCACAGACAAGATGGATCCTACATGTTGCCTCCACAGACAAGATGGATCCTACATGTTGCCCCCACAGACAAGATGGATCCTACATGTTGCCTCCACAGACGAGTTGGATCCTTCATGTTGCCTCCACAGAGGAGATGGAGCCTACATGTTGCCTCCACAGACGAGATGGATCCTTCATGTTGCCTCCACAGACGAGATGAGGACTGACGCTAAGGTTACTAATCTGTCCTGAAATATGAATGTGTTGGGACACAATACATATTCCCAGCAATGGTGTACTTTCTCTCTCTCTCTTTGCGTGTGTGTGTGTGTGTGCATGCGAGCGGGCATGTTGTGTATCTGCGTACTTTATAGGCTACGTACAGAGACGAGAGGAGAAAGGGGTGAGGTGAGAGTGAAGGATTCTGGGAATAGAATCAGCCAGGATGAGAGAGATGGTCAGGTGACTGTGATGCACAGATAAAGCTACACACTATTATTTGAACCTCTGACCCTGGAGTTAGATATTGATCCCAGCTTATGTATCGCTTCCGTCCCTCTCCTCGGCTCGAACCAAGGACCCTCTGCACACATCTAGCACTGCCTCCCACGAAGCATCGTTACCCATCGCTCCACAAAAGCCACGGCCATGGCAGAGAAAGGGGAACAACTACTTCAAGGTCTCAGAGCGAGTGACGTCACTGATTGAAACGCTATTAGCTCGCACCCCGCTAACTAGCTAGCTATTTCACATCGGTTACGCTTACATTTTCGTCCCCCATGTAAATATTATCCCACGGTCAGGCAACCCGCCTGCTTTGTGGGTAAAATAACACTACCATCGGGCTTTAATACCGAATAACTGTGTACAGTCATAAAACATGAACAGATCATTTCATTATATGCCAATGCATTTGATGAATTTAAATGGAACCCATGCATCTACTCTCACATTTAACAATGAAATCAATAGCTGCATTAATCACGCCCCAGCAAGTCATTACCACACAGCATGAAAAAATATAAATATGAGACCTGATATGAATGACGGGAGGCTGGCAGGTGTTCTGGGGAAAGCCTGGCGGCTCCACTGTGACAGGGTGAGATCTATTTAGTGTTGGATGTAACTTTGAATCAAGGCCTAATTCGGCGTCTGGCAGGCGTAAATCCTGCTAACTTGTTCGTTCAGAGACTTATTTAGATGAGGAGCTCTTTAGTATATGTAATTTAATTTAATTTACACACACACACACACACACACACACACACACACACATACACACACACACACACACACACACACACACACAAACACACACACACACACACAGAGGGGCGAGCCGTAGAAAAGACAGGGGACAGAAAAATACACATTCTAATGGTAAACACAGATGCATTAATTAACAGCATGCTGGGCGGAGAGGGGAACATAGTTGAGAGGGTCCCCTCAAAACAGGTCCTATAAACATGCATAATCCATGAATTTCCAGACTAGGGATTGCATTTACAAAACGCCACACACTTTAGGAAATAGCATCATAAGGCTGTGCATAGAGTGAGTTGAGCAGTTACATTATTTCCTCACAGGATCCAGTTTAATCCCTATGCCCGTAACCTCGAGAATACTGAGGTAGGACAGACAATAATACCTCAGAATATCTCCACAAATAGTCCTACTAGGATGAGATGTCAGTTCACTTCCACTTCCTGGTAGAACAACCTCAAAGGTGGAATAAAAATTCTTAGTTTGTCTAAAGGTCCTCATCACTCTGCTCTCTCCCTTTTTCCAGGAGCAGCTACCCACGGTCCCTTCAAGATTGTGCCCATTCTCTCTCTCTCTCTCTCTCTCTCTCTCTCTCTCTCTCTCTCTCTCTCTCTCTCTCTCTCTCTCTCTCTCTCTCTCTCTCTCTCTCTCTCTCTCTCTCTCTCTCACTCTCTCTCTCTCTCTCTCTCTCTCTCTCTCTCTCTCTCTCTCTCTCTCTCACTCTCTCTCCCTCTCTCTCTCTCTCTCTCTCTCTCTCTCTCATTTTGTTTAAATTTAACATAATCTAAAGTAGCAGATGACGAAGCCTCTATGGTTCCACAACAGTAGAAATAGACCAGCCGCACATATTTCCCAACAAATCTAATATTGATGTGGGCACAGATCTGCCTTCTCTCCCTGCAGGTGAGGTGGGGCTGTACGGAAAACGCTCTCACACGTCTGTGTTCTAAACACAGAAAGGCAGGAGTACACTAAAACATGTTGGGGAGGCTCCATCAATACTGACAGCCTCCTACTCAATTGTTTTCTGTTTTTAGCAAACCTCCCCTTTTAGGGAGTCAGAGGGATACAACGGGGAGGAATTAGGATGCCCCATCTATTGGAGGCAATGTGTACTGCATCCACATAAACCAAGAGGTCTGTCTGGTCCTTTGGCATGAGAGAGCAGATCTCTTCCACTGCCTACTGTTACATTACTAACAAATATTTAAACTAAATAATGTTCATAGATGATGAAAATGGAAAATGTACTAAAATAATTGAACTATTCTGGCTTCAATGTGAAGAACATCATAATCTGCAGATGCTTCTCTTATTTTTTTGTTTGTAGAATTATTTCTGATGTTGTGTGTCTTTGTTTACTTCTACACTGCATGACATCAGATTAAAGTAGTCTTGACGATACCAACAACACATACTGGAACATTCCATCAGGACAGATTATTATCCCATGCTAATTAAAATGCAATATCATTATCTTCGGAAGATGATATAGGATTTTAAGAAAGATTGCCTATGCAGCAGCTAAATAACACATCTGTTAAATATTGCTTTTCAATGAGTGAACATGACCCAATTAAATTAAACAACAGCTATAAGCAACTTTTCAAAATGTTATTTGTGAACCAGGAAAACATTGACCCATTCAAATTGACCCCATGTCTAAATACATATTGGTCCATAGTGAAGAGAGAGTGTTCAAAAGGTACTTTCCAATTATGCATTCATTTGTCACACGACCTCCAACTTTAATTAAATGTAGCACATCAGTGGGAGATGTAAAATGTGGGGGTATTAGTGTGATGACCGATAATGTTTCCTGCCAAGTGGGGGCCTCTTGGCCCACAACATAACAGACCCATGACCTATAAAGGCTGCTGCCTCGTGACATCATAGCTTAGCCCTAATCTTTCTGCCTGTCAGAAAAAAAACACATTTTCCTAATTGCCTTTTAAATTATGTGAAATTAGCGCCTACCTAAGTCAAATTATCATGGTTGCCGTGCGGATAATGGGCGGCTGTGATGATAAGCTGGTTCTAGAGCTCATTAATTAGTGCGTTGCAGGGGAGCTGCTGTGGAGGGGATAGGGATGGGTGGCACCGGGGAGGACTGGGCTCAAGGGCTCCAGGGTGAGGTGACTGGGATGTTGAGGAAGTGCTCTGGGAGCTGTGCTAGGAACGTCCCCAGTCTTTAGTCTCTCCTTCAGGGCTCAACCATACAATGCTGTGGTACTGCTGGGAGAGGAGAGGAGAGGAGAGGAGAGGAGAGGAGAGGAGAGGAGAGGAGAGGAGAGGAGAGGAGAGGAGAGGAGAGGAGAGGAGAGGAACGGAGAGGAGAGGAGAGGAGAGGAGAGGATTCACTGGTGATGAATCATGGCTATGCCTACAATGTCAATTATAGATCTCACAGCTCCAGGACTCTATTGATATTTTGAACCACAATCCTATCAAATATTTAATTAGCCAAATAAATATAGCCTGATGATGAATGTACTTGCTGATGACCAGATTGACAGCGACAGATTGATGATGGGTTTTCACATAATTTGGGATAACCTATTTATTCTGAAATTCAGATTATACATAGCTGAGTCTGTCACTGTAAATATGCAGAGGCTGACAAATCTCTGGGTTAGAGGCATGTCTCAGAGAATTGTATGGTAGGCCGTTTCCTGTCTCTAAAACATTGCCGTTGAACCAGAAAATCCGTGGAGAGAAATTGTGAGGCTTTTCTTTAATCCAGACTTTGCTTTCAGTCTCATTTTATCAGACTGGGTTGTCACATTTGAACTTGATCTCTCGCCGGCTGCTCATATGAAAAGTATCATATCAACAACAGATTGTTAGTTTGGTATTGTATCAACATCAAACATGCACGATAATCATGGGTTATGATTATGAACTCTTGTATATTACCCACAACAAAGACCCCTGTCACGTCTCACCAAGTTAATAACTGTTTGATACACAATGTGTAATGCATCATTTGATTGGTTTTTCATTAAATACATACCTGTATGCACATTCGATTTTATTACTCATTCATTATATCAGAAGTATATGTTTACTTACATCGTAATGTTATCAGTAACGAACCAAAACACAGCCTATTAATGCTGACCCCTACTATGTACAGTTTATGAGTGGTGTGACTAGCCTTGGTGTAAACAGTAGAACAGACACATCAGTCACCCAGTCACACACAGCAGGCTTATCAAGCTCCTCCACACTACAGCACCTTCTCTCCTCACTCATCCCCATGGCAACTAGGCTGCCGCTTATCCTAATCACTTTGAGTTAACCTTGATATGAAATGGAGCCCTAGGGACCACTCAACATTTTAGTGGCATCTTCTGAAGACAACCCCCATTTCCAATAATAGCCATAGAAGACATCTCTGTCTGAATATTATGGGAGACTGGAGATAAATGTGGAGAATGAGCCTGACAAAGACAAGTTAAAAATACATGCAGTGAAGAGAGAGAGTCAGAGGAGGGACTGAAGGAGCTGAACCCTCATGACAAAAAGAGACAGCTGCAGGATGTTGTCAGGGAGAGAACTATCAAAGACTTCATTTCATAATGCTCAGCCTTTGCATTACAGAATAATGTATTCCTCCTCATTTCTGTGTGCAAGGTTAATTGCAGGGCAGACCATAACCCAAACCTCAACCTAATTGCACTGGCCCGTTATTGACACTAGTTGTTCAGTGTTGTATAATCCTGTCAAAATAAGTCAAACATCATGTTGTTTATCACACTTTTCTTTCTCTGGGCTACTTTTCTAACATGTTTATACAAATTTTGAATACCATTATGAATGCCCCTCCATTCTCTACCTCAGGCCTGGGCAACTCCAGTCCTCGGGGGCCTAATTGGTTTCACACTTTTGCCCCAGCCCCCACTAACACACCTGACTCCATTATTCACCTAATCATGCTCTTCAGTTTAGAATGCAATTTGTCAAAATCAGCTGTGTTTGCTAGGGATGGTGAAAAAGTGTGACACCAATCAGGCCCTGGAGGTCTGGAGTTGCCCAGGCCTCCTCCTCCTCCACCTATACCTCTACCTATACCTCTACCTCCACCTCTACCTCCACCTATACCTCTACCTCTACCTCCACCTCCACCTATACCTCTACCTCTACCTCTACCTCCACCTATACCTCCACCTATACCTCTACCTATGCCTCTACCTCTACCTCTATCCCTACCTATACCTCTACCTCTACCTCTACCTATACCTCTATCTATACCTCCACCTCTACCTATACCTCTACCTATACCTCTATCTATACCTCTACCTCTACCTCTACCTCCACCTATACCTCCACCTATACCTCTACCTATGCCTCTACCTCTACCTCTATCCCTACCTCTACCTCTACCTCTACCTATACCTCTACCTATACCTCTATCTATACCTCTACCTCTACCTCTACCTATACCTCTACCTATACCTATACCTCTACCTATACCTCTACCTATACCTATACCTCTATCTATACCTCTACCTCTACCTCTACCTATACCTCTATCTATACCTCCACCTCTACCTCTACCTATACTTTAACCAATACCTCTAGCCCACCACCAAAGGTCCTCAGCATTCAGCTCATCATGGCACTAATGATCATAAATGCAAAACAAGAAGTCTCCCCAGCACTTAACCCAATGCATCAAAGATAGAGCCATGATCCATGAAAGGAATCAGAGACAACACACTTCCTTTCTTTTCTCTCATTAACCAGTCCCTGGATAGTGCACTCTTTGACACTATCAATTATTATTAGTTAGGAAAAATAGATTTCTGATAATGATGAACTATATTGTACACGCATAATCAGGGGATTATGACTCTGAACGTCTCATGGACGAAATGGCTGTACAAACGGCAGGACGACAGACACAGTCATCAATCGGTAGTTTCAGAAATATTCAAACAAACAGAAAACAACCTCAACTAATGGTTGTGCCCAGGGAGATTGGATATTGCATTGTATTTTATGGAGGTGTTTTGTTGGGGTTCACTGAGCAAATTTAAATGACTGCTCTGGTAGAAGATTGGTTCTGGTGGAGGGAGATTGATCTGACCTATCCCCACTTTAACAGAGCCTCTGGGTTCCAGCCTGGCTAATTATTACTGATCCTGGGAACACTGGGGAGCACTGGGGCACTGGCCACCCCTGGCCTATTCTGACCCCTATGGCCTCTCTCCTTTCATTAAACCTAATGGAGCTGCCACTGTAAAACAGCAGACACCATCTTCTGCTAGTTAGAGAAGAGCTGTAGACATTAAGAGTAGGGGCTGACACTGAGCAGGTGACTTCAGTATGTCAGATGAAACCTTCCAAACATAGTAAACCACACAATAGGTGCCATAATAATGGTATTTGATGGCAACAATTGAATGCATACTGTATCATTGTCATATTTTCATTAGATTAATCTGCTAATGTAGAGCTCTTTGTCAGCCACCAGAGCAGCTAACACCTCCAAGTATGACAAATCACTGTTTAACCAGTTTTGGGCCCAGTCAAAATCTATCTGTTCACACGACCACAAAAGAAAGTCAGGTATGTAATGCAAGATCTAGATCTGAAGTGCTGGAGCAAGCAAGCTCTCTGAAAACACAGAATACAATAGAATGTGTGCATACAAAACATCTCAATGGATTGCTTGCGAGCCGGTGTTCATTCGATGTTTTACTGCTAAACCTACTTCTCTCAATTCTATCATGCCAAACAAGCCCAGCAATACTGATGACTCAACTCAGTGGAAGATAATAGCATTCTCCTCCAGCCTGATGCTGAAATTCATAATGAAATAAACTCAATCAAATACACTTGATGTTTAGAAATATGAAACAATGAATGCTTAATCACCATATTACAGAGAACTGAACGCCCACCATTGAACAGACAGGAAATATAATATGTCTAGGATAAAGACAATCTGCTCCAGTGTTTTGAAAAAGTAGAGCCACTCTGTTCATAACCAATGGATTATGGCTACTCCCACCTGCATGTCAGAGTGGTAGGCTTCACATGGGATTATAGCTACTCCCACCTGCATGTCAGAGTGGTAGGCTTCACATTGGATTATAGCTACTCCCACCTACATGTCAGAGTGGTAGGCTTCACATGGGATTATAGCTACTCCCACCTGCATGTCAGAGTGGTAGGCTTCACATGGGATTATAGCTACTCCCACCTGCATGTCAGAGTGGTAGGCTTCACATTGGATTATAGCTACTCCCACCTACATGTCGGAGTGGTAGGCTTCACATGGAATTATAGCTACTCCCACCTACATGTCGGAGTTGAAGGCTTCACAGGGGATTATGGCTATTCCCACCTACATGTTGGAGTGGTAGGCTTCACATGGGATTATAGCTACTCCCACCTACATGTCGGAGTTGTAGGCTTCACATGGGATTATGGCTACTCCCACCTACATGTCGGAGTTGTAGGCTTCACATGGGATTATGGCTACTCCCACCTACATGTCGGAGTGGTAGGCTTCACATGGGATTATAGCTACTCCCACCTACATGTCGGAGTGGTAGGCTTCACATGGGATTATAGCTACTCCCATCTACATGTCGGAGTGGTAGGCTTCACATGGGATTATAGCTACTCCCACCTACATGTCGGAGTTGTAGGCTTCACATGGGATTATAGCTACTCCCACCTACATGTCAGAGTGGTAGGCTTCACATGGGATTATAGCTACTCCCACCTACATGTCAGAGTGGTAGGCTTCACATTGGATTATAGCTACTCCCACCTACATGTTGGAGTGGTAGGCTTCACATGGGATTATAGCTACTCCCACCTACATGTCAGAGTTCTAGGCTTCACATTGGATTATAGCTACTCCCACCTACATGTCGGAGTGGTAGGCTTCACATGGGATTATAGCTACTCCCACCTACATGTCAGAGTGGTAGGCTTCACATTGGATTATAGCTACTCCCACCTACATGTCAGAGTGGTAGGCTTCACATGGGATTATAGCTACTCCCACCTACATGTCAGAGTGGTAGGCTTCACATGGGATTATAGCTACTCCCACCTACATGTCGGAGTGGTAGGCTTCACATTGGATTATAGCTACTCCCACCTACATGTCAGAGTGGTAGGCTTCACATGGGATTATAGCTACTCCCACCTACATGTCGGAGTGGTAGGCTTCACATTGGATTATAGCTACCCCCACCTACATGTCGGAGTGGTAGGCTGCACATGGAATTATAGCTACTCCCACCTACATGTCAGAGTGGTAGGCTTCACATTGGATTATGGCTACTCCCACCTACATGTCGGAGTGGTAGGCTTCACATGGGATTATGGCTACTCCCACCTACATGTCGGATTGGTAGGCTTCACATGGGATTATAGCTACTCCCACCTACATGTCGGAGTAGCACCGGTGGTATTGGAGGTGGACGGGGAGATCGAGCGGGCGTTACGGTTGGAACCTGCAACCCCCAAGTGTCCAGCAGGTGTTCAGTTCGTGCCGCTTGGTGTCCGTGATCGGTTGATTCGATGGGCCCATACACTACCCTCTTCGGGTCCTCCTGGTATCGAGAGGACAGTGCAGAGTGTTAGGGGGAGGAATTCCCACCGCCACACCTCTACTAACATGTCACCGTTCCAGTGCGTGTTGGGCTACCAGCCGGTCCTGGCTCCATGGCATCAGAGCCAGACCGAAGCTCCTGCGGTGGAGGAATGGGTGCAGTGCTCGAAGGACACCTGGAAAGCCGTCCAGGAATCATTAAAACAAGCTAGTGGAAGGCAGAAGAGGAGCGCTGACCAGCACCGCAGTGAAGCCCCCATGTTCGCACACGGGGACCGGGTCTGGCTCTCGACCCAAAACCTGCCCCTCCGCCTGCCCTGTCGGAAGCTGGGGCCGCAGTGTGTGGGGCCATTTAAAGTCCTGAGGAGGATAAACAAGGTGTGTTATAGGTTACAGCTTCCTCCTTACTATGTATTAAACCCTTGTTTCATGTGTCTCTCCTCAGGCCGGTGGTAGCTGGTCCCCTGCAAGAAGGTGAGGTGCCGGAGGTGCCGGAGGTCCCTCTGGACATCGAGGGCTCCCCGGCGTACACTATACGCTCTATTCTGGACTCTAGACACCGGGTGAGGGGCCTACAGTACCTCGTGGACTGGGAAGGGTACGGTCCTGAGGAGAGGTGCTGGGTACCAGTGGGGGACATTTCGGACTTATTGGTTGCACCTGTCCCTTATTTTGTTTTTTGATTTATGTCTATTTAAGCCTGTTAGGCCCGCCTAGGTTTGTGCGGGATTATTTTCTGTTAGTCAGGGTGTGTGTGTGTTTGTGTTCCTGTCCGTTTGTGCCCTGTGTTGGGTCGGACTATTTTTCTCTCTATTTATCGCCTATGATTTTGGGCGTTCGTTTGGGAATCCCAATAAAGACGGTTTTCCCCAGTATCCTCTGCTCTCTGCAATTGACTCTGCACCCACCCCTCCAGGCGATTGTGACACCTTAATCCAATTCCAGATACAGCCACCCTGGAGTTAATGTACCCCTCCGGACCCCAGAAACCACAGGTGGTCGATGACAACTATATCATGTTACAGTGGGTTAAATGTTGAAGCAGAGAATAGGGGTTTCCTCTAAAATAACGTAAATCCTCAATTTTACACCTACAACACATTTAGGGGAAATTTGGAAAATATGTGTGACTTCAAATTCTTCACATTATCCTCTTAAGTTTATCCAATATTGGTACTAATCTCTTTTGGATGACATACTGGTTGTCGTTGTTATTGTGACGATATCTCAGCAGGTTCTCAGAGGAAAAAATGAATAGCAACTTCTCAGGCTAAGGAGAACAACTAGAACACAGAACAAAGTGAGAGGCAATAGAGCTGAAGAGAGAGAGAGAGAGAGAGAGAGAGAGAGAGAGAGAGAGAGACCAGTGTGTAGGAACTAGTGTTTGATGAGGGAGTAGGCCAGACAATGTCCATAATCCATAAGGTAAGCCTCTCTGGGAGCACTACCTCCACCGCAGAGCTATTGAAAAGGCAGTCTATAGCAGTAATGAAAGAATTGCAATAATAATGCAATTATGCAGCTGGGTGAGTCAGCTGGGCCTCTGGCACTTTCTTCACTGAGCTGCTACTGCACTGACCTGGTTTCTGTTCCTTCTCTCTCTCCCCTCCTGCAAACACAGGGCCAAGGTGGAAGACAGGACATCAATAATAAACCCACTGTCGCCACCAGCCCCCCCAGCTGTTCACCACAGAGATGGAGGATTCTGCTCCTTATTGCTATCCTCTTCTGTTATTGTTTAGCCCTGAAACAAAGTGGCATTATGAGAAATAGGGAAGCTACAAGGCGTTGCTTGGCGCAGTGTCAGGGACCGGAGTTAGTACATTGTTGATGTCCTTGGTTTGGAAATGAGGGCTGCTCTGTGCTGTCCTGTCTAGGTCTAATCACTTTACAAAAGGAGTATAGCCTACTGTACCTGGCTGGCATGAAAATCAACCCTGGGAAAAGAATCCTCCATTCGCTATTTAAGTGCTTAGATTAATAGATTCCTCTGCTTTACAACCGGTGTAGAGCCTAACAGGCATACATAGGCGGCGCGTGATTTTTAAGTTTGGGGGAAATCATTTTTACCATAAAAAAAGCACCTTTAGAATAAAGCATTACATGCATCATTGCATTTACGGTCACTTTTGAGAATGGTGTTTTCGCGCAAATTGATTGCATTTTGGAACATTTGCCGTATGCGCATTGCTGTGTTTATAGTGTGAAGAAATAGCCTAGTAGTTTATCAACATTTAAAGCCAAACGTTCTGATCTGTTCCATCAGCCTCATTGCCTCATTTTTTATGCCAGTGTGGTTGTATTAATTTAGGATCTATCGCATCCAACAACTGTCCCCTTTAGGCCTACTCATCTTGGCTGTCGATAAGTAAATGTGGACATTTTTTCTAACGCCTCTGAATTCAATAAGAAGGACACGTGCAGTTGCATCCCTGATGGGTCTGTCTTCACTTTGAAGCTGAGATGCTGAGACGCATTGCTTTCTGTTTGGGGTATTAGGATGGGTTTCTGTATAGCACTGCTGATGTAAAAAGTGCTATATAAATACAGTTGATTGATTGATTTATTGACCCGATCACATGACAGACATTGGCTAATAAGTATGTAGATATCTGAGAGAGCCAATTGAGTGAGAGGTGCTTTGGAGCACGGCGATTGGCAGCCAGGACAAGGGAATTCTAATTATTACAAGGGCATAATGGACACTTTGGCCATAAAAGGCATGGACTTTTGGGGGGGGGGGGGGGACATTACTGTCACATTACTGTCATTACTGTTACTGTCACACAAGATGCCTGGTGATTCCTGGTGAGAATATTATCAATTGGTTGTCAAATTGTGAATGAGAGACTGATGAAGTGTGTACAGCCTGAGCAAAAAAACTAAGCTGAGCTCATGCCTTTCATGCAACGTTTTTCAAATCATCTTTAGAGTCACATCATGCAGTCTTAGAATGTATTAAAAATCAAATCAAAAACACAATGTTTGCATCACAATTAGGGGGGTGGCTGGTAGCCTAGTGGTTAGAGCGTTGGGCCAGTCACCGAAAGTTTGCTGGATTGAATCCCCGAGCTGACAAGGTAAAAATCTGTCGTTCTGAGCAAGGCAGTTACCCCACTGTTCCCTGAGGATGTGGATTAAGGCAGCCCCCAACACCTGATTCAGAGGTGTTGGATCCCCCTTTATCTTATGTTGCATAAATACCTAGGTTTCTTTTTTATTTCACCTTTATTTAACCAGGCAAGTCAGTTAAGAACAAATTCTTATTTTCAATGACAGCCTAGGAACAGTGGGTTAACTGCCTGTTCAGGGGCAGAACAACAGATTTGTACCTTGTCAGCTCGGGGATTTGAACTTGCAACCTTTCGGTGACTGGCCCAAAGCTCTAAACACTAGGCTACCCTGCCGCCCCTTTGTTGATAACCACATGTGCATACTCCCTCAGAAATTATTTGGAGAAAATACATGGACAACTCAGAGTCTGCTGTTCTTCTGAAATATAATACATTTTCTTAATATCATGTTTCTTTAGACCTGTCTAAAATAACTAATGGATTTATTGTGAAAGTGTAGACTATATTACATGGATTTATGTGAAAGTGTAGACTATATTACATGGATTTATTGTGAAGGTGTAGACTATATTACATGGATTTATTGTGAAGGTGTAGACTATATTACATGGATTTATTGTGAAGGTGTAGACTATATTACATGGATTTATTGTGAAGGTGTAGACTATATTACATGGATTTATTGTGAAGGTGTAGACTATATTACATGGATTTATTGTGAAGGTGTAGACTATATATACTACATGGATTTCTTAGACTTTTTAAAAATGTAGATGTTCCAAAGGTCAGCATCTGTGGCTTGTAGGTTATGCGTCAATGCCAGGCGATGTTAAATGGGAAGACTGGTGAATAGTGAAGGTCTTGAACACATCAGACAGGATGACTGGTGAATAGTGAAGGTCCTGAACACATCAGACAGGAAGACTGGTGAATAGTGAAGGTCCTGAACACATCAGACAGGATGACTGGTGAATAGTGAAGGTCCTGAACACATCAGACAGGATGACTGGTGAATAGGGAAGGTCCTGAACACATCAGACAGGAAGACTGGTGAATAGTGAAGGTCCTGAACACATCAGACAGGATGACTGGTGAATAGGGAAGGTCCTGAACACATCAGACAGGAAGACTGGTGAATAGGGAAGGTCCTGAACACATCAGACAGGAAAACTGGTGAATAGGGAAGGTCCTGAACACATCAGACAGGATGACTGGTGAATAGTGAAGGTCCTGAACACATCAGACAGGATGACTGGTGAATAGTGAAGGTCCTGAACACATCAAACAGAAGGTGATGGAGGTCTGTAGGTCCAGATAGAGGTCTAATAGGTTGATCGCTTGTTTTAGCAGGCCAGAGCGGGGTCCATAGCGGGGACCGGAGGCTGACACTAGCCACTAGCAGACCTGTGTGTGCGTGTGTGTGACATGCGTGTGTGTGTGTGTAGGTTATGCCTGTCTGTTTATTTGTGGGTGGGTTCAAGGGAGCCGTTTGTCTGTCCTACCGTCCCTGTAATCACCTCCATAAAAGCAAGAGGCAACAAGAGACAGGAACTTGGAATAAATGACACTTTCGCCCTGGGGTGTAATACCTTCCCCATCCATCAGTCAACCACCCTGCCTGCCTATTTTAACACTTCCACCACAGCCCATCACCCCTGGCTGGCCCCTGCCTATAGCCCGCTACAGCGCTCCCCTCTCTGGGGAGAATTAGTGGGATGGACACAGCGATGGATGACAGATCCTGATATGTTTGTTTCAGCTCAAATGAAGCGGTCCTGTCCTGTCAGTAAACATTACTCCCAGTCACCTTTCAACACATGATAAATTATGATGTATTATTCGTAAGCCTACATTCTTTGTTTCAATGAGGTCCTATGTTTCACAAAAAAGCTCTTGGAAATAAATTGTCAGTCCCCCCAAATTCACTACACAAGCAGGGCCCTCTATGAGATCGATTACACATCATGGCTCTGTAAATTATGTCTGGTGAGGCTGAGCACCCAGCTCACTGCTGTTACACACAGAGAGAGGGCAAAATAGAGAGGGAGAGAGAGAGAGAGAGAGAGGTAGAGAGAGAGAGAGAGAGAAAGCAAGCGAGTTAGAGAGAGAGAGAGAGAGAGAGAGAGAGAAAGAGACTGATGTAGAGAGAGACTGATGTAGAGAGAGAGAGGTACAGAGAGAGAGAGAGAGAGAGAGAGAGAGAGAGAGAGAGAGAGAGAGAGAGAGACGGAGAGAGAGAGAGAGATGGAGAGAGAGAGACAATTTGAGAGAAGAAGAGAAAAACAACAGATGGAGATCACAGTAATGTTGTGAGGTGGAGGTAACAGTAATGTTGTGAGGTGGAGGTAACAGTAATGTTGTGAGGTGGAGGTAGCAGTAATGTTGTGAGGTGGAGATCACAGTAATGTTGTGAGGTGGAGGTAACAGTAATGTTGTGAGGTGGAGGTAACAGTAATGTTGTGAGGTGGAGGTAACAGTAATGTTGTGAAGTGGAGGTAACAGTAATGTTGTGAGGTGGAGGTAACAGTAATGTTGTGAGGTGGAGGTAACAGTAATGTTGTGAGGTGGAGGTAACAGTAATGTTGTGAGGTGGAAGGTAACAGTAATGTTGTGAGGTGGAGGTAACAGTAATGTTGTGAGGTGGAAGGTAACAGTAATGTTGTGAGGTGGAGGTAACAGTAATGTTGTGAGGTGGAGGTAGCAGTAATGTTATGAGGCGGAGGTAAAAAGTTATGTTATGAGGTGGAGGTAACAGTAATGTTGTGAGGTGGAGGTAACAGTAATGTTGTGAGGTGGAGGTAACAGTAATGTTGTGAGGTGGAGGTAACAGTAATGTTGTGAGGTGGAGGTAGCAGTAATGTTATGAGGCGGAGGTAAAAAGTTATGTTATGAGGTGGAGGTAACAGTTATGTTGTGAGATGAAGGTAACAGTAATGTTGTGAGGTGAAGGTAACAGTAATGTGACAAGGAGGTAACAGCAATGTGACAAGGAGGTAACAGTATTATTGTGAGATGTTGGTAACAGTAATATTGTGAGATGTTGGTAACAGTGTTATTGTGAGATGTTGGTAACAGTAATATTGTGAGATGTTGGTAACAGTAATATTGTGAGATGTTGGTAACAGTAATATTGTGAGATGTTGGTAACAGTATTATTGTGAGATGTTGGTAACAGTAATATTGTGAGATGTTGGTAACAGTAATATTGTGAGATGTTGGTAACAGTATTATTGTGAGATTTTGGTAACAGTAATATTGTGAGATGTTGGTAACAGTAATATTGTGAGATGTTGGTAACAGTAATATTGTGAGATGTTGGTAACAGTATTATTGTGAGATGTTGGTAACAGTAATATTGTGAGATGTTGGTAACAGTAATATCGTGAGGTGGAGGTGGAAGGAATGTTGTAAAGGAAAAAAATAAACCCTGTCTTTTACAAAAAAATGTGCTGAGGTGAGCCGAGCCTTTCCAATCCGAGCCCTTGAGCAGTGTTTATGTATCTATGGGGGAAGTCCTCTCTGCCAGACACTGAGGTCATGAATAAACTGTCTGGGAACCATCAATTCCGCAGTGGGGGTGACAGCCAGCACAAACACGGGCACACACGCACGCGTGCAACTCCACACACACCTCTCCTAGCTGTAAATGGTAAACGCAGCACTCAAAGGATCAATCCAGTCCTGGCCGAGCCCTGCTGTGTTTCCTCCAACACTGACTTCCCTACAACAGTATCAATAGACAGGGCTTTGACCCTCCTTCCTGTAACATCATTAGACAGGGCTTTAGCCCTCCTTCCTGTAGTATCATTAGACTGGGCTTTGAGCCTCCCCCCAACAGCATCATTAAACAGGGCTTTTACCTCCCTCCTACAATATCAATAGACTGGGCATTGACAAGGCTTCCTATAGTATAATTAGACAGGGCTTTGAGCCTCCTTCCTACAGTATCATTAGACAGGGCTTTGACCCTCTCTCCTACAGTATCATTAGACAGGGCTTTGAGCCATCTCCTACAGCATCATTAGACACGGCTTTGACCCTCCCTCCTACAGCATCATTCGACAGGGCGTTGAGCCTCCCTTCTACAGTATCATTAGACAGGGCTTTGAGCCTCCCTCCTAAAGAATCATTTTACAGGGATTTTAGCCTCCCTCCTTACAGTATCGTTAGACAGGGCTTTAAGCCTCCCTCATACAGTATCATTAGACAGGGCTTTGAGCCTCCCTCCTACAGCCTAATTCGACAGGGCTTTGAGCCTCCCTTCTATAGTGTCATTGGACAGGGTCTTGAGCCCCCCTTCTATAGTATCATTAGACAGGGCTTTGAGCCGTCCTCCTAAAGTATAATTTACAGGGATTTTAGCCTCCCTCCTACAGTATCATAAGACAGGGCTTTGAGCCTCCCTCCTAAAGTCTCATTAGGCAGGGCTTTGAGCCTCCCTCCTACAGCATTATTAGACAGGGCTTTGAGCCCCCCTCCCACAGTATCATTAGACAGGGCCTTGAGCCTCAGTCCTACAGCATCATTCGACAGGGCTTTGAGCCTCCCTTCTACAGTATCATTAGACAGGGCTTTGAACCTCCCTCCTAAAGTATAATTTTACAGGGATTTGAGCCTCTCTCCTTACAGTATCGTTAGACAGGGCTTTAAGCCTCCCTCCTACAGTATCATTAGACAGGGCTTTGAGCCTCCCTCCTACAGCCTAATTCGACAGGGCTTTGAGCCTCCCTTCTATAGTGTCATTGGACAGGGCTTTGAGACTCCCTTCTATAGTATCATTAGACAGGGCTTTGAGCCGTCCTCCTACAGCATAATTCGACAGGGCTTTGAGCCAACCTTCCACAATATCATTAGACAGGGCCGTGAACCTCCCTCCTACAGCATCATTCGACAGGGCTTTGAGCCTCCCTCCTAAAGTATCATTTTACAGGGATTTTAGCCTCCCTCCTACAGTATCATAAGACAGGGCTTTGAGCCTCCCTCCTACAGTCTCATTAGGCAGGACTTTGAGCCTCCTTTCCACAGCATCATTCAACAGGGCTTTGAGCCTCCCTCCTACAGCATCATTAGACAGGGCTTTGAGCCCCCCTCCCACAGTATCATTAGACAGGGCCTTGAGCCTCAGTCCTACAGCATCATTCGACAGGGCTTTGAGCCTCCCTTCTACAGTATCATTAGACAGGGCTTTGAACCTCCCTCCTAAAGTATAATTTTACAGGGATTTGAGCCTCCCTCCTTACAGTATCATTAGACAGGGCTTTAAGCCTCCCTCCTACAGTATCATTAGACAGGGCTTTGAGCCTCCCTCCTACAGCCTAATTAGACAGGGCTTTGAGCCTCACTCCTACCGTATCATTACACAGGGCTTTATGTAAAGCATATTGACATTCAGCCTGTCCCCTCCCTGTGCGCAGATACACCAACATATGTAATTTTCTTTGAAATCCCTGCAGCAAAACATGGATGTGAGACTTTCTTTTCATGCGTCTAGGTTCAAAATTCAGAGGGAAAAAATCATTTTGATGTTCAGAGCTTTTCTCCTTCTCCTTCATCCAGGGAAAATGTGACCGAAATAGGCTATGGTGATTTTAGCTATTTTTATTATGCAAATAATGTAAGACACAAATACACACAGAGAGAACCATTATTTTCTCACACACACACATACACACACATCCACCCACACGGTCAGTGCTATGAATCTCCCTTCTCCCTCAGTAAAAGCTCCAGTAAACCCTTCTACTCACATCCAGTTAGATCACTTTTACATTAATAATGCACAGACCTTTATCTATTTCCTCTCTGACCTCTTAAATCACTATCACAGAGCTGCTGGCCACAGACTTAAGACCACCCTTTCCTCTCTAACGCAATCTATTTTTCCTCATTATCTGTCATCTTATCTACTTTCCATTTAGTCAAATACATAATGAGCAATTCATTGAGTATTCATTAAAGGTAACTTATCTCTTCTCAATATTGAACTGTACCTTGGGCTAAAGGTCCCCTTAAAACCAACTTTTCTGGTTTTAAATGACATTGATGTCAGTCAGAAACATTCATTACAGTGTCAAAATTGACTGAAAAGTGTAGATAGGATATTTTTGGTCATAAAGTCAATCTCATCCAAAACTGAGTTTGGTAAGTGCTTGCATCATGACTAACTTGGGGGTTTGGTTTGTCTTACAATTATGTGAACAATGAATGCCCCCTTTCGCCTATTAACACGTGGTGGCACCATGTCTTCTGAAAAAAGACTGGGCGAATTCGCTGTGCATGGCCCTATGCACAGGGCGGCCGGAGACCTCTCCTTAGGAGGGCCAATGGAATGGAAGGGCATGCAAAATGAACTTGTCCACTGGAACCTCTTCCCCAAACAAGACATGTGATTATTACTTGTCCTTGCTTGGAAAATAGCTACTCAGGTGAAAATGGGCTTCGATAAAATTGTTCAACAATCTTCCAGTTTTGTTAATAGCTAGCTACGTTACATGTCATTACTTGATAGACTATGCCACTACGATAGTAGGGTATGATAATGTGATGTAACTAGCTGAATGCATAGCCTCTCCCTGATGTGTAATGTGAGAGGAAGATTTGCATAGCTAATGTTGCTGATGTTGCACCTGAAGACAGGTTTGATCACTTCAAATAATGCTAGCTAGCTCATAATCAAGCAAACCTAACGACATGTTTGATGCATGTTCCCAGCTTGCTTTCCATAGCGTTCCATCACGAACTGACTAGCTACCGTCCTTGTTTGTTGCATTCAATGGCACAGACACACCCAAGAAACACTCACATCAAGCCACACCCGCAAGACAACTCTTGTCTGCCTTCAGTCATGGCTGTTAGCATATCATATCAGACAT
Source organism: Oncorhynchus mykiss (assembly GCF_013265735.2). Taxonomy (NCBI): domain Eukaryota; kingdom Metazoa; phylum Chordata; class Actinopteri; order Salmoniformes; family Salmonidae; genus Oncorhynchus; species Oncorhynchus mykiss. The sequence continues at coordinate 34,576,850 of NC_048591.1, forward strand.
GGGAAAGTCAGCAACACTAAGGACCTACGCGACACAGTGGAACAATCAAAGAAGACAAAATATGAATGTTAAAGTCCACTGTTAATGTGGAGGAATTTCTCTTTTCCCTTTTCCCATATGTTTGTTTGTGTGTGTGTTGGTGTGCATGCCTGACTGTGTGTGTGTGTGTGTGTGTGTGTGTGTGTGTGTGTGTGTGTGTGTGTGTGTGTGTGTGTGTGTGTGTGTGTGTGTGTGTGTGTGTGTGTGTGTGTGTGTGTGTGTGTGTGTGTGTGTGTGTGTGTGTGTGTGTTGCAGTGTCTAATCTATAGCATCCATCAGCAGCAGTAAGATTTATGGGGTTAATACCAGAGTCCATTCACAACCCTGAAGTCGTGTTATTTTTCTCTGTTTGTGGTCTGGTGACAGAAATACTAGATTCACACAGCCCACTCTCTCTATTCCATCCCCATCACAACACCCTATACTCCACCCTCAGTCTCTGCTCCTATGTGTGAGTGTGTGTGTGTGCGCCTGTGTGTGTGCCTTGTTTGTCTGCCAGTCATTACCCTGCCAGTCCTCTGTTGCTACAAACAAAGGTTGTTGTTCCCCAGAAAGACACTGTTTGTTGACGTGACACCCCAACACCCTATAGCTGTGGCCCAGATGTTTCACTGAGAAAGGAGAATGGTTCAAGATTACACCTCCAGCGCTCTACAGAATTAGTATTACGTCAGTGTACAGTACAATATGCATGCATACGTGGCATATAGGCTCATAGGATATGTTATGTTTCAGGGTTATGCCCAAAGGCTTCCACAGGATTCAGGAAACTCTCCATATGTCAACTGACTCCATTGCAACTCACAGTGATGAGAGAATGAATGGTGACGTGGTAACAGAAGCTAAATGGGGCTTTTAGTTGATATTCTGTGGAAGAGATGATTATCTGCCTTCTGAGGGAGCAATGTCAGATTCTGATTCTAAAGCCACAGCACTGTTGCCCAGCAGTATAGTTACTGTAACACAGCTATTAGACATGACACTACCGTTCAAAGGTTTGTGGTCACTTAGAAATGTCCTTGTTGTTGAAAGAAAATGTAAAAAATTGTCCTTTAAAATAATATCAAATTGATCAGAAATACAGTGTAGACATTGTTAATGTTGTAAATTACCTTTGTAGCTGTAAACGGCTGATTTTTAATGGAATTTATTTATTTCACCTTTATTTAACCAGGTAGGCAAGTTGAGAACAAGTTCTCATTTACAACTGCGACCTGGCCAAGATAAAGCGTAGCATTTTGACACATACAACAACACAGAGTTACACATGGCGTAAAACAAACATACTGTCAATAATACTGTAGAAAAATAAGTCTATATACAATGTGAGCAAAGGAGGCGAGATAAGGGAGGTAAGGCAAAAAAAAGGCCATGGTGGCGAAGTAAATACAATATAGCTGCGTTCACAGCCCGGTGCGCAACATCCCAGCTCCCCGCATCTGCCGGGCTAGGGTGAGCATCCAGCCAGGAAGGATGGTGTCGGCTCAGCATGCTTGGTCTCCTGTGCATCTCTTCGGCCCAGGATATCCTAACGTTAGAGAGCATTTTTATGTCTTTATTTGGTTTGTTCAGGGTGTGATTTGGGTGGGCATTCTATGTTCTGTTTTCTATGTTTTTGTATTTCTAGGTTTTGGCATGGTTCTCAATCAGGGACAGCTGTCTATCGTTGTCTCTGACTGGGAATCATACTTAGGCAGCCTTTTCCCCTTTTGTCATTGTGGGAAGTTGTCTTTGTTAGGGGTATTATAGCCCTTGTAAGCTTCACGTCGGTTTTTTGTTATTTCTTGTTTTGTTGGCGACATTTTAACAAATAAAAGAAAATGGACGCTCACCACGCTGCACCTTGGTCTTCCTTGAATGACGGCTGTGACAACTTCCCACCACAAACGGACCAAGCAGCGTGGTAATGAGGAGCAGCACTTTCTGGAGGAATGGACATGGGAGGAGATATTGGAGGGCACAGGACCCTGGGCACAGGCTGGTGAATATCGCCGTCCTAAGGAGGAACAGGAAGCAGCTAAAACAGAGCAGCAATGCTACGAGGAGTTGGCACAGTGGACCAGGCACGAGAGGCAGCCCCCCCCAAAAAATGGGGGGACGCACACAAGGAGATCGGCTGAGTCAGGTTGGAGACCTGAACCAACTCCTCGTGCTTACCGTGGGGAGAAGCGTGGTACTGGTCAGGCACCGTGTTATGCGGTGGAGTGCACTGTGTCTACAGTGCGCGTTCACAGCCCGGTGCGCAACATCCCAGCTCCCCGCTTCTGCCGGGCTAGGTTGAGCATCCAGCCAGGAAGGATGGTGTCGGCTCAGCATGCTTGGTTTCCTGTGCATCTCTTCGGCCCAGGATATCCTGCGCCTGCTCTGCGCACTGTGTCTCCGGTGCGTCTGCACAGCCCAGTGCGTCCTGTGCCAGTGCCCCGCATTTGCAGGGCGATGATAACCATCCAGCCAGGATGGGTTTTTGCAGGCTCTACGCTAGAGATCTCCAGTGCGCCTCCACAGCCCAGTGTATCCGGTGCCAAGAACCAAGCCTACAGTATGTCTCCCCAGCCTGGTGAGTCCTGTGCCTGGCCCAGAACCAGGCCTCCTGTATGTCTCCCCAGCCGGGTGATCCCTGTGACAGCTCCACGCACCAGGCTGCCAATACTTCTCCTCACTCCAGTGATGATCCATGGCAAGAAGCCTCCAGTTATGTTCCATGGCATGAAGCCTCCAGTGATGATCCATGGCAAGAAGCTCGCAACGAGGGTCCCCAGTCCGGGGCCCGCATCGATGATTCCCAGTCCGGGGCCCGCAACGAGGGTCCCCAGTCCGGGGCCCGCATCGAGGGTTCCAGTCCGGGGCCCGCAACGAGTGTCCCCAGTCCGGGGACAGCAGTGAGGGTCCCCAGTCCGGGGGCCAGCAAAGAGGGTTCCCAGTCCGGGGCCCGCATCGAGGGTTCCCAGTCCGTGGCCCACAACGAGGGATCCCAGTCCAGGGCCCGCAACGAGGGTCCCCAGTCTGGGTCCCCAGAGCCGCCACCGCGGATAGATGCCCAGCCGGACCCTCCCCTATAGGTTCAGGTTTTGGGGGGGTACTGTCACGCCCTGACCTTAAAGCCTTTTTATGTCTCTATTTGGTTTGGTCAGGGTGTGATTTGGGTGGGCATTCTATGTTCTGTTTTCTATGTTTTTGTATTTCTAGGTTTTGGCCGGGTATGGTTCTCAATCAGGGACAGCTGTCTATCATTGTCTCTGACTGGGAATCATAAGTAGGCAGCCTTTTCTCCTTTTGTCATTGTGGGAAGTTATCTTTGTTAGGGGTACTATAGCCCTTGTATTCTTCCCGGTCGTTTTTGTAATTTCTTGTTTTGTTGGCGACATTTTAACAAATAAAAGAAAATGTACGCTTACAACGCTCCACCTTGGTCTTCCTTGAACGACGGCCGTGACAATACAAAGTAAAACACTGGAATGGTAGATTTGCAGTGGAAGAATGTGCAAGGTAGAGATAGAAATAATGGGGTACAAAGGGGCTAAATAATAAATAAATTCAGTAGGGGGAGAGGTAGTTGTTTGGGCTAAATTACAGATGGGCTATGTACAGGTGCAGTAATCTGTGAGCTGCTCTGACAGCTGGTGCTTAAAGCTGGTGAGGGAGAAAAGTGATTCCAGTTTCAGAGATTTTTGAGTTCATTCCAGTCATTGGCAGCAGAGAACTGGAAGGAGAGGCGGCCAAAGGAAGAATTGGTTTTGGGGGTGACCAGAGAGATACAGTGCCTTGCGAAAGTTTTCGGCCCCCTTGAACTTTGCGACCTTTTGCCACATTTCAGGCTTCAAACATAAAGATATAAAACTGTATTTTTTTGTGAAGAATCAACAACAAGTGGGACACAATCATGAAGTGGAACGACATTTATTGGATATTTCAAACTTTTTTAACAAATCAAAAACTGAAAAATTGGGCGTGCTAGGGGTCTAGAAGAGACCTGGAGCAAGTGGGTTTGGCGACGAGTATGAAGCGAGGCCAGCTAACGAGAGCGTACTGGTCGCAGTGGTGGGTAGTATAGGTGGCTTCAGTGACAAAACGGATGGCACTGTGATAGACTGCATCCAATTTATTGAGTAGGGTACTGGAGGCTATTTTGTAAATGACATCACCGAAGTCGAGGATCAGTAGGATAGTCAGTTTTACGAGGGTCTGTTTGTCAGCATGAGTAAAGGATGCTTGTTGCGAAATAGGAAGCCAATTCTAGATTTAACTTTGGATTGGAGATGTTTGTGATTCTGGAAGGAGAGTTTACAGTCTAACCAGACACCTAGGTATTTGTAGTTGTCCACATATTCTAAGTAAGAACCGTCCAGAGTAGTGATGTTGTACGGGCGGGCAGGTGCAGGCAGCGATCGGTTGAAGAGCATGCATTTAGTTCTACTTGTATTTAAGAGCAATTGGAGGCCACGGAAGGAGAGTTGTATGGCATTGAAGCTCGTCTGGAGAGATGTTAACACAGTGTCCAAAGATGGGCCAGAAGTATACAGAATGGTGTCGTCTGCGTAGAGGTGGATCAGAGACTCACCAGCTGCAAGAGCGACATCATTGATGTATACAGAGAAAAGAGTCGGTCCAAGAATTGAACCCTGTGGGACCCCCATAGAGGCTGCCAGAGGCCTGGACCACAGGCCCTCCGATTTGACACACTGAACTCTCAAATAAGTAGTTGGTGAACCAGGTGAGGCAATCATTTGAGAAACCAAGGCTATCGAGTCTGCCGATGAGGATGTGGTGATTGACAGAGTCGAAAGCCTTGGCCAGGTCAATGAATACGGCTGCACAATATTGTTTCTTATCGATGGCGGTTAAGATATTGTTAAGAACAAAGAGCGTGGCTGAGGTGCACCCACGACCAGCTCTGAAACCAGATTGCATAGCATAGATGTTATGGTGGGATTCGAAATGGTCAGTAATCTGTTTGTTGAGTTGGCTACATATCTACATAGGTGTACAGACGCCCTTTATCAGCAACCATCACTCCCGTGTTCCAAAGGCACGTTGTTTTAGCTAATCCAAGTTCATCACTTTAAAAGGCTAATTGATCATTAGAAAACCCTTCTGCAATTATGTTAGCACAACTGAAAACTGTTGACCTGATTAAAGAAGCAATAAAACGGGCCTCCTTTAGACTAGTTGAGTTTCTGGAGCATCAGCATTTGTGGGTTCGATTACAGGCTCAAAATGTCCAGAATTATTTTTGGGCAAAAAACACACACAATCCAGTCCAAAGGGCCGTGGGATAAGACAGGGATGCAGCTAAACCCCCACCCTCTTCAACATATATAACAATGAATTGGCAACGGCACTAGAACAGTCTGCAGCACCCGGCCTCACCCTTCTAGAATCTGAAGTCAAATGTCTACTGTTTGCTGATGATCTGGTGCTTCTATCACAAACCAAGGAGGGCCTATAGAAGCACCGAGATCTTCTGCACAGATTCTGTCAGATCTGGGCCCTGACAGGAAATCTCAGAAAGATAAAAATAATGGTGTTCCAAAAAATATTCAGTTGCCAAGACCACAAATAATAATTCCATCTCGACACTGTTGCCTTAGAGCACCCAAGAAAATATACATACCACGGCCTAAACATCATCTCCACAAGTAACTTCCACAAAGCTGTCAACGATCTGAGAGACAAGGCAAGAAGGGCGTTCTATGCCATCAAAAGGAACATAACATTTGACATGGAAGTATGCTTGGGGTCATTTTCCATTTGGAAGACCCATTTGCGACCAAGCTTTAACTTCCTGACTGATGTCTTGAGATGTTGCTTCAATATATCCACATAATTTTCCTCCCTCCTGATGCCATCTATTTTGTGAAGTGCACCAGTCCCTCCTGCAGCAAAGCACCCCCACAACATGATGCTGCCACCCCCGTGCATCACGGTTGGGATGGTGTTCTTCAGCTTGCAAGCCTCCCCCATTTTCCTCCAAACTTAACGATGGTCATCACGGCCAAACAGTTCTATTTTTGTTTCATCAGACCAGAGGACATTTCTCCAAAAAGTATGATATTTGTCCCCATGTGCAGTTGCAATCCATAGTCTGGCTTTTTTTATGGTGGTTTTGGAGCAGAGGCTTCTTCTTTGCTGAGCGGCCTTTCAGGTTATGTCGATATAGGACTCGTTTTACTGTGGATATAGATACTTTTGTACCTGTGTCCTCCAGCATCTTCACAAGGTCCTTTGCTGTTGTTCTGGGATTGATTTGCACTTTTCGCACCAAAGTACGTTATCTCTGGGATACAGAACATGTCTCCTTCCTGAGCTGTATGACGGCTGCGTGGTCCCATGTTGTTTATACTTGCATACTATTGTTTGTACAGATGAACGTGGTACCTTCAGGCGTTTGGAAATTGCTCCCATGAATGAACCAGACTTGTGGAGATCTACAATTTTTTTCTGTGTCTTGACTGATTTCTTTCGATTTCCTCATGATGTCAAGTAAAGAGGAACTGTGTTTGAAGGTAGGCCTTGAAATAAATCCACAGGTATACCTCCAATTGACTCATATGATGTCAATTAGCCTATCAGAAGCTTCTAAAGCCATGACATGATTTTCTGGAATTTTCCAAGCTGTTCAAAGGCACAGTCAACTTAGTGTATGTAAACTTCTGACCCACTGGAATTGTGATACAGTGAATTATAAGTGAAATAATCTGTCTGTAAACAATTTTTGGAAAAATGACTTGTGTCATGCACAAAGTAGAAGTACTAACCAACCAAATTTGTGGAGTGGTTAAAAAATGAGTTTCAATGACTCCAACCTAATTGTATGTAAACATCCGACATCAACTGTATGCTCATGCACTTAATTGAATTGTTGTGCTTATTGCTTTATCAACTCTGTAAGCCTTTATTTGAAAGGGGGAAATTAAAAGTGGGAAGATGGATGAGAGAAGAGACAGACTCAAATAAAGAGAGACAGAGAGAGAGAGTCTGGGGTGTGACAGTAGTGTACTGCTGGTTGAAGAACAGGGTTTTGTGTATGGCGTTGACAGGCTTCATTAATGCATGTGTTTGACATGGCTCTGGGTGGATCAGTAGGAGTTAATGGGGAGCGGCTAACTCCAGCGTATCATGCTAGCTTTAGCGTAGCAGGGTAGCAGGCTAGCAGACTTGCAGGCTGGCAGGCTAGCTCCAGTGTAGCATGCTAGCTTTAGCATATCAAGCTAGCTCCAGTGTTCCAGGCTAGCAGGCTGGCAGGTACACAACTCTCTAATTGCTGGATTAAGTGTTGGGCAGGACGATAACAGGGAGATGTATGAGGCTAAATGGGTGAGGACTCATAACGCCTTGACCACAGATGGAGACAAATTGCCTTCTTGATAAGGGCACTTAGGTAATTGTGGGATTGAACAACGGTGTGCATGTGTTGTATTGGTGTCGCAGGCTGATTGATCACCATGGCTGTCTCTGTGTGTGTTTGCCTGTATACTTGCATGCATGTGTGTGTTTGTTTGTCTTTGTATGTGTGTGTGTGTGTGTGTGTGTGTGTGTGTGTGTGTGTGTGTGTGTGTGTGTGTGTGTGTGTGTGTGTGTGTGTGTGTGTGTGTGTGTGTGTGTGTGTGTGTGTTTGTGTGTGTCTGTATGTGTGCATGCCTGTGTGTGTGTTTGTTAGAATGTGTCCACTAAAGCTATTCTGATTAATTCGCTGTAGGTAATTAAAACAGGAGAAGAATGAGCCACAATAACTAACTAACTATTCCAACACTCATACGTGTGTTATCTTTTCCAATTTCACACTAAACCCCCGAGGAATATTCATTCATATTCAGAGCTATGTACTTCCATTCCCAGGAATAACTACTTGTAATGCGCACATTGAGTAGTTAGCACATCCCAGTGTTGGAAACATCATTAGAAAGGAGTTCTCCATGCCACCGGTGCGGTGTGCTGTGTGCTGAGGCTCAGAGTTGATAAAAGGCTCCTCATTCCAGTGAATTTGTTGTAAAGGTGCCTTCAAGGTCTGCTGCTTAACTAATGCAATTCTCTCTGACAGGGGCCCTTTCAGACTGACTCTAAAATAGATCCATCAGCCCAGCAACCAATCTCAACTTTGTTCCCAGAAATACACACACACACTCATAAACACACACACAGCACACACACACACACATTCATGAACACACACACGCAACACATACAGATTCCTAAAGTGGGAACTCCTATAGACGCCCACACAAGTGAGCACATACAGTATAAACATTCACGGCACAAACACACACGCACTCATGAACACACATACAACACACACGACACATATACACTCACTCTCGTAAAGAATCCGCAGATCAAACCAAGGCCTTGATGTGACAAAGGCAGAGCCCAAGGATAGAAAAACACTTTTCTCTGAGCGAGGCCGATTGCTGTGAAATGGGATGGAAACAATGATACCTATAGAGCACAACAAGCTCCTTGACAGAGCAGAGCTAACATCACGTTAGTGATATAGAGCACAACAAGCTCCTTGATAGAGCAGATCAGGGATAACATCATGTTAGTGGTGCTGCCATAGCCTTCAGTTTCCTCCTCATTCAGACCCTCTCACTCACTCTCTCACACACACACAATCTCACAGACACACTCTCTCTCACACACACACACACACACACACACACACACACACACACACACACACACACACACACACACACACTCTCTCACACAATCGCTCACACACACACCACACAATTGCTCACACACACACACACACTGTCACACACACACTCTCTCACACACACACACACACACTCTCACACACACACACTCTCACACACAAACTCTCACACACACAATCGCTCACACAGTCTCACACACCACGACACACTGATAGATGGCCTAACCAAAAGCTGCTGATCCTCCACCCCTCCTCACAAATGAACCCAACCGTTCAAAAGTTTGGGGTCACTTACAAGTTTTTACCATTAAAATAACGTTAAATTGATCAGAAAAACAGTGTAGACATTGTTAATGTTGTAAATGACTATTGTAGCTGGAAACGGCAGATTTCTTTATGGAATATCTATATAGGCGTACAGAGGCCCATTATCACCAACCATCACTCCTGTGTTCCAAAGGCACGTTGTGTTAGCTAATCCAAGTTAATAATTTTAAAAGGCTAAATGATCATTAGAAAACCCTTTTGCAATTATGTTAGCAAAGTTGAAAACTGTTGTGCCGATTAAAGAAGCAATACAACTGGCCTTCTTTAGACAGGTTGAGAATCTGGAGTGTCAGCATTTGTGGGTTTGATTACAGGCTCAAAATGGCCAGAAACAAAGAATTTCTTCTGAAACTCATCAGTCTATTCTTGTTCTAAGATATGAAGGCTATTCCATGCGAGAAATTGCCAAGAACCTGAAGATCTCGTACAACGTTGTGTACTACTCCCTTCACAGAACAGTGCAAACTGGCTCTAACCAGAAAGAAAGAGGAGTGGGAGGCTCCAGTGCATAACTGAGCAAGAGGACAAGTACATTAGAGTGTCTAGTTTGAGAAACAGATGCCTCACAAGTCCTAAACTGGCATCAACATCAACAGTGAAGATGCGACTGAAGATGCGATGCTGGCCTTCTAGGCAGAGTTCCTCTGTCCAGTGACTGTGTTCTTTTGCCCATCTTAATCTTTTCTTTTTTTGGCCAGTCTAAGATATGGCTTTGTCTTTGCAACTCTGCCTAGAAGGCCAGCATCCCAGAGTCACCTCTTCACTGTTGACGTTGAGAGCTACCTTACTGTAACGGCTCATTTCATTACGGCAGAGTGGGAGATAAAAAGCCATGTGTTTCAAACACGTCCCCTTGAGAGGAGTCACACCAGAGTAAACTTGGGGGAGGAGCTAAGGGAAGTAGTTGCAGTGTAGAAGTTGGAGAGGGATAATATTCCTGTGACCACTGAAAATGCTAGAAATATTGTAAATGCAGTTGCACTAGCTGGATTGGGGCCACGTTATTAATCTAGCGTTTCAAAAAGCAATGTCAGTGAATCCAATCTCACGCCTCCTAGCAAAGATCAGGAAGGTGGTATCCAGGAAGTTGGAGACTTGTATCTCCCTCACCAACTTCAAACATCTGCTATCTGAGCAGCTAACAAATCGCTGCAGCTGTACATAGTCTATTGGTAAATAGCCCACCCATTTTCACCTACCTCATCCCCATACTGTTTTTATTTATTTATTTTTCTGCTCTTTTGCACACCAATATCTCTACCTGTACATAACCATCTGATCATTTATCACTCCAGTGTTAATCTGCATAATTGTAATTATTTGCCTACCTTCTCATGCCTTTTGCACACAATGTCTATATAGACTCCCCTTTTTTCTACTGTGTTATTGACTTGTTAATTGTTTACTCCATGTGTAACTCTGTGTTGTCTGTTCACACTGCTATGCCTTATCTTGGCCAGGTCGCAGTTGCAAATGAGAACTTGTTCTCAACTAACCTACCTGGTTAAATAAAGGTGAAATAAAAAATAAAAATAAATAAATCCTTCTTTCATAAAAGCTCAACTGCTGCACATGTTTTCAAGACAAAACCGGTCATATCTGAACAAGAGTACAAGTACATTAGAGTGTCTAGTTTGAGAAACAGACGCCTCACAAGTCCTCAACTGGCAGTTTCATTAAATAGTACATGCAAAACACCAGTCAACGGCAACAGTGAAGAGGCAACTCCGGGATTCTGGTTTTCTAGGCAAAGTTGAAAAGAAAAAGCCATATCTTAGACTGGCCAATAAAAAAAATATGGGCAAAAGAACACAGACACTGGACAGAGGAACTCTGCCTTGAAGGTCAGCATCCCAGAGTCGCATCTTCACTGTTGGTGTTGAGACTGGTGTTTTGCAGGTACTATTTAATTAAGCTGCCAGTTGAGGACTTGTGAGGCGTCTGTTTGAACCCACAAATGCTGATGCTCCAGATACTCAACTAGTCTAAAGGAGGCCTGTTTTATTGCTTCTTTAATCAGGACAACAGTTTTCAGCTGTGCTAACATAATTGAAATAGGTTTTTTTAATGATCAATCAGCCTTTTAAAATTATGTACTTGGATTAGCTAACACAACGTGCCTTTGGAACACAGGAGTGATGGTTGCTGATAATGGGTCTCTGTACCACTATGTAGATATTCCATTAAAAATCAGCCATTTCCAGCTACAATATTCATTTACAACATTAGCAATGTCTACACTGTATTTTTGATCAATTTTACGTTATTTTAATGGTCAAAAAATGTGCTTTTCTTTCAAAAACAAGGAAATGTCTAAGTGACCTAAAACGTTTGAATGGTAGTGCATCTACATTAGGGATTAAAGTGTTGAGAAGAATCCGTTTGCAGATTGCTAATTCCGCAGCTGTCGGCCCGCAACAAACTAACATTTAACAACGCAGCGGTTGATTATTCTTGCGACTTATCTGTGTGTGTTTTTAGATGAAAGCCTTGTTTTTCTCATTCCCTGTTGTGGTTTTTTGTTGTTGCTTGTTTATCATCTGTCTTCAGTAGGTGCATCCCAAGTAGAAATAGCTGGGTTCAGACAAAGTGCCTCCTGCTAATTATCTGCAAATCTTCATGAGACCACTCATCCCCCTCTTACATGTGAATGCATTTGCATAATAACAACTAACTCTCTTCTCAGTGTAAATAAGTGGCTGGTACTGATGAGGATTGGCTGTCCTAATTCCAGGGCTCGTTAAGAGACAGGTTTGAGCCTCCAGGGGAGCTGTGCAGGGCCATCTGGGAGACAGAGGAGAGAGCTGGTCCTGGGTATGGCCACCAGGGAGACAGAGCAGAGAGCTGATCTTGGGTAGGGCCACCTGGGAGAGAGGAGAGAGTTGGTCCAGGGTAGAGCCACCAGAGAGATAGGGGAGGGATAGGAGGGCCTAGGTAGGGCAACAGAGGAGAGAGCTTGTCCTGGGTATGGCCACCAGGGAGACAGAGGAGAGAGTTGGTCCAGAGGGGGGGAAATATTGTCTGTCTGTCTGTCTGTCCGTCCGTCCGTCCGTCCGTCCGTCCGTCCGTCTGTCTGTCCGTCTGTCTGTCTGTCTGCTCCTTCTGCCTGTCTATATGTCTGCCTGCCCTGTTATTTATGAAGCTGACCTCTGTTAATGAGCGCTTAGTAGACTAATGGACTCAATCACCTGTGTGTGTGTGTGTGTGTGTGTGTGTGTGTGTGTGTGTGTGTGTGTGTGTGTGTGTGTGTGTGTGTGTGTGTGTGCGCACCCACAAGTGTTTGAAGGGTGTGGGGAATGAGCACAGCACACTAGCCTGTAATATTGATGCATTTAACATTTTGATGGTTCATAGTAATGTAAATAACCATTGCTGTGGTGTAGAGAAATATTTCTCAGAAGTGACAGTAAGGAATAAGAGGTGAAGGATGACAGAGTGTATGTTCTCTTCAGTGGGGGAATGGGTGAGTACTTCGCCCCATGTGCCAGTTAAGCAAGGAAGGAAGAGAAACAGCATCTAGACTCAAGAGGAATTTTATACACATGGAACATGTGTCATCATCACAACATAAAGCAACATGGCTACAGTGTTTTCCACGTGTTTTGTTGCTCCCTCATCACTCAAATCACAGCCACAGAAAATAAACTTCACACAGTAAAACATCTCAGCTCAGAGAAAGGGGGGAGAGAGAGAAAGAGGAGAGAGTGAGGGAGAGGGAGAGAGAGAGAGAGAGAGGAGAAAGAGAGGGACAGAGAGGAGAGAGAGAGAGAGAGAGAGAGGAGAAAGAGAGGGAGAGAGAGGAGAGAGAGTGAGAGAGACAGAGGAGAGAGTGAGGGAGAGGGAGAGAGAGAGAGAGAGAGAGAGAGAGAGGAGAAAGAGAGGGAGAGAGAGGAGAGGGAGAGAGAGGAGAGAGAGACAGACATTTATCTGTATTTAAGATTCCCCCCCCCCCCCCCAGAATTGTGCTCTGTTGATACTCACAAATCACTCTTTATCATCAAAGTCCATCGTGTATCTTTTTTAAAAAGTATTGAAATGGGGTTCCTTAGTAGATTTCAAGAGAGGACTATGATAAGACAGAGAGAACAAGGTAACACATTGGAGTACACAGACTTGAAATCTAAATCCGTAACTACACAGGTGCACAGACTATGGATTCAACAGGGACTACATGGAATCAGCAGGGAATCCTTGGAATCAGCAGGGAATCCTTGGAATCAGCAGGGACTCCTTGGAATCAGCAGGGACTCCTTGGAATCAGCAGGAACTCTAGGGAATCAGCAGGGACTCTATGAAATCAACAGGGACTCTATGGAATCAGCAGGGACTGCTCTCTCCCACTCTTCCTGCTTCTATGAACTACCCAGCTCCATCTCAATAGAAGTCTTAAACCACTGCCGTCCTGTCTCCCAGCCACCCACCCAGCCAGCCACCCACCCAGCCCTGCTCTGTTCTGTTCAGCCCTGGGGCCTGCAGGCCCACCAAACTACTGTCACCCTCCCTCCCACCCACCCACCCTCCCACCCACCCACCCACCTTCCCACCCACCCACCCACCCACCCACCCACCCACCCTCCCACCCAGCCCTGCTCTGTTCAGCTCAGCCCTGGAGCCCGCAGGCCCACCAGACTGCTGTCCTGTCTCCCTTCCCACCCAGCCCAGCTCTGTTTAGCTCAACCCTGTAGCCCGCAGGCCCACCAGACTACTGTCCTGGCTCCCTTCCCACCCAGCCCAGCTCTGTTTAGCTCAACCCTGGAGCCCGCAGGCCCACCAGACTACTGTCCTGTCTCCCATCCCACCCAGCCCAGCTCTGTTTAGCTCAACCCTGGAGCCTGCAGGCCCACCAGACTACTGTCCTGTCTCCCTTCCCACCCAGCTCAGCTCTGTTTAGCTCAACCCTGGAGCCTGCAGGCCCACCAGACTACTGTCCTGTCTCCCTTCCCACCCAGCCCAGCTCTGTTTAGCTCAACCCTGGAGCCTGCAGGCCCACCAGACTGCTGTCCTGTCTCCCTTCCCACCCAGCCCAGCTCTGTTTAGCTCAACCCTGGAGCCCGCAGGCCTACCAGACTACTGTCCTGTCTCCCTTCCCACCCAGCCCAGCTCTGTTTAGCTCAACCCTGGAGCCTGCAGGCCCACCAGACTACTGTCCTGTCTCCCCTCCCACCCAGCCCAGCTATGCTCTTTTCAGCCCAGCCTTCACACAGCTACTCCAGCTCTAATCTGTGAGTCAGTAAAGCACTAGCAGCAGCCCAGCCATCCCTCCCATCACTGCAGGCTAATGCCATTGGACACACTCCCACCCCACTCCCAATCTCACCTCTGGAAAAGCTCAGCAGTGTGAGGTTGGGTAACGTGTGTGACAGAGGAAGAGGAGGGTGGATCTGTCTGTACAGCACAGCATCCCATGGACCACGGCAGCAGCGATCAGGGCTCAATGGAGGAGTTAAAGCTGGATTACTGCAGGGAAAACAGCCTCTCAGAGATTTGGCAGCAGCGGGGGTTGAACAATCTGCAGAGCCTTCTGTAGCTTTGTAGAAGGAGAGAACAGGTAACTGATCAAAGCAGCGCGGCAGGGATGGGAGGGGGAATCTAAAGGTGGATAACTCACACATCTGCTGTCGGGCTAGAGTCTAGTGTGGAGGGATTTGGTCATCTCATGTAAGTCAAATCAACAGGATAGCTAGCAACACACCACAAGGCATTTTCTGCTTTACTGCTCAGCACAGAATAAAATAATGAATCGTACAGCACAGATGGGTACTTCATTGCAGGTAACTATCAACACAAACACAGCACCAAAACAGAGGAAGAAGACGCCAGAGGCTTCGCAGTAGTTTTAGCAGAGATACCCAGCTTTCTACTGCTGCTGCTGTTGTTGTTCTTCGTGGTGAGAGGGAGTTGTACCCAGAGGGATTGTTTTTTACTTCCAGCGGGGACTGCAAATCTCTCATGAATCTCTTCAAAACTGGGACACCTCTGTTTGGCAGGACATCAATAGAGACCCTCTCTTTTAAAGCACAACTTCTATGTGGAGTCATGAATCTGAGGAAATGCTCATCCGTGTGTGTTGTCTTTCCTGACCATGTCACACACAGATGACATTGGATCATATGAAACAGAGGCATTGGTATGGATTTGATGTGAAAGGTCTTCCGTTCTCAAAGGGCAACTGGCTCTCAGCCACGATCAGACACAGTGCCCATTATCCCTCCCTCGACAAAGAATGTGATGGAGAGAGAGATAGAGACAGACAGAGAGAGAGAGAGAGAGAGAGAGAGAGATACACAGAGAGAGAGAGAGAGAGAGAGAGAGAGAGAGACAGAAATAGAGACAAAGAGAGAGAGAAAAAGAGAGAAAGGGAAAGAGAGAGGGAGAGAGCAAGACAGAGGGAGATGAAGAGATACACTACATGCAAATGGATTTTGTGGCAGAGAGACGGTCACTCACTCCTCCCGGAGTAATTGCACATGACATTTAATTGTGAGATCGTGGCGTTGTTTAATCAGATGTATCCTCGAGCATCTAATTAGTCTTTGCCAAGAAAAGACGAACATTCAAGAGCAAACAAGCCCACATTTGTTTTGCGGCGCTAACACACACAGTTAATCTCCACTCTGATTTCACACACTCTGCCTGGGCGTTGTGGAGTAATCAATTTCACTGTGCTGTTACTGCCAGTCTAACACTGTCCAGTCTGGGAGGTGATTGAGATTCAGTAGGTTTTTAGCAAGGCTGATACTGCTCTGGAATGCTCTGTGTGTGTGTGTGTGTGTGTGTGTGTGTGTGTGTGTGTGTGTGTGTGTGTGTGTGTGTGTGTGTGTGTGTGTGTGTGAGTGTGTGTGTGTGCGTTTTACACATTCACAGACGTATGTTGCGTTAGGCTAAATGCCCTCTCAAAAGCATTTTATGGACATCTCAACTGTCCTGCCCATAGAAAACTTTTAGCACACTCCCTCCATATGACATGCTTCTAATTAGCCAGCCCTTCAATGTTTAACACCACAACCACTTGAAAAATTCCACTCTTCCGGTGGGGAAACCGATTCTCGGTACTTCTGAAAGGCAATTAATGTCAAGTGTAAAATTGTCAATCTTGTTGAAGCGGCAGAAGTATGGCTGATATCCCTCATTTGTATGATAAAGGTTCCTCCTCTCCTTCCATACACATTACAGACACTTCCTCCCTCCATCACCATAATGTATAATGATCATCTATAGTGATACTCCATCACCATAATGTATAATGATCATCTATAGTGATACTCCATCACCGTAATGTATGATGATCATCTATAGTGATACTCCATCACCATGATGTATAATGATCATCTATAGTGATACTCCATCACCATAATGTATAATGATCATCTATAGTGATACTCCATCACCGTAATGTATAATGATCATCTATAGTGATACTCCATCACCATAATGTATAATGATCATCTATAGTGATACTCCATCACCATAATGTATGATGATCATCTATAGTGATACTCCATCACCATAATGTATGATGATCATCTATAGTGATACTCCATCACCATAATGTATAATGATCATCTATAGTGATACTCCATCACCATGATGTATAATGATCATCTATAGTGATACTCCATCACCGTAATGTATAATGATCATCTATAGTGATACTCCATCACCATAATGTATAATGATCATCTATAGTGATACTCCATCACCATAATGTATAATGATCATCTATAGTGATACTCCATCACCATAATGTATAATGATCATCTATAGTGATACTCCATCACCATGATGTATAATGATCATCTATAGTGATACTCCATCACCGTAATGTATAATGATCATCTATAGTGATACTCCATCACCATGATGTATAATGATCATCTATAGTGATACTCCATCACCGTAATGTATAATGATCATCTATAGTGATACTCCATCACCATAATGTATAATGATCATCTATAGTGATACTCCATCACCATAATGTATAATGATCATCTATAGTGATACTCCATCACCGTAATGTATAATGATCATCTATAGTGATACTCCATCACCATAATGTATAATGATCATCTATAGTGATACTCCATCACCATAATGTATAATGATCATCTATAGTGATACTCCATCACCATAATGTATAATGATCATCTATAGTGATACTCCATCACCGTAATGTATAATGATCATCTATAGTGATACTCCATCACCATAATGTATAATGATCATCTATAGTGATACTCCATCACCGTAATGTATAATGATCATCTATAGTGATACTCCATCACCATAATGTATAATGATCATCTATAGTGATACTCCATCACCATGATGTATAATGATCATCTATAGTGATACTCCATCACCGTAATGTATAATGATCATCTATAGTGATACTCCATCACCGTAATGTATAATGATCATCTATAGTGATACTCCATCACCATGATGTATAATGATCATCTATAGTGATACTCCATCACCATAATGTATGATGATCATCTATAGTGATACTCCATCACCGTAATGTATGATGATCATCTATAGTGATACTCCATCACCGTAATGTATAATGATCATCTATAGTGATACTCCATCACCATGATGTATAATGATCATCTATAGTGATACTCCATCACCGTAATGTATAATGATCATCTATAGTGATACTCCATCACCATAATGTATGATGATCATCTATAGTGATACTCCATCACCGTAATGTATAATGATCGTCTATAGTGATACTCCATCACCATAATGTATGATGATCATCTATAGTGATACTCCATCACCATAATGTATAATGATCATCTATAGTGATACTCCATCACCATAATGTATAATGATCATCTATAGTGATACTCCATCACCATGATGTATAATGATCATCTATAGTGATACTCCATCACCATGATGTATAATGATCATCTATAGTGATACTCCATCACCGTAATGTATAATGATCATCTATAGTGATACTCCATCACCATGATGTATAATGATCATCTATAGTGATACTCCATCACCAAAATGTATAATGATCATCTATAGTGATACTCCATCACCGTAATGTATAATGATCATCTATAGTGATACTCCATCACCATAATGTATAATGATCATCTATAGTGATACTCCATCACCATAATGTATAATGATCATCTATAGTGATACTCCATCACCATGATGTATAATGATCATCTATAGTGATACTCCATCACCATGATGTATAATGATCATCTATAGTGATACTCCATCACCATGATGTATAATGATCATCTATAGTGATACTCCATCACCATAATGTATAATGATCATCTATAGTGATACTCCATCACCATGATGTATAATGATCATCTATAGTGATACTCCATCACCATGATGTATAATGATCATCTATAGTGATACTCCATCACCATAATGTATAATGATCATCTATAGTGATACTCCATCACCAAAATGTATAATGATCATCTATAGTGATACTCCATCACCATAATGTATAATGATCATCTATAGTGATACTCCATCACCGTAATGTATAATGATCATCTATAGTGATACTCCATCACCATAATGTATAATGATCATCTATAGTGATACTCCATCACCATAATGTATAATGATCATCTATAGTGATACTCCATCACCATAATGTATAATGATCATCTATAGTGATACTCCATCACCATGATGTATAATGATCATCTATAGTGATACTCCATCACCGTAATGTATAATGATCATCTATAGTGATACTCCATCACCATAATGTATAATGATCATCTATAGTGATACTCCATCACCATAATGTATAATGATCATCTATAGTGATACTCCATCACCATGATGTATAATGATCATCTATAGTGATACTCCATCACCGTAATGTATAATGATCATCTATAGTGATACTCCATCACCATGATGTATAATGATCATCTATAGTGATACTCCATCACCATAATGTATAATGATCATCTATAGTGATACTCCATCACCGTAATGTATAATGATCATCTATAGTGATACTCCATCACCATGATGTATAATGATCATCTATAGTGATACTCCATCACCATAATGTATAATGATCATCTATAGTGATACTCCATCACCATAATGTATAATGATCATCTATAGTGATACTCCATCACCATAATGTATAATGATCATCTATAGTGATACTCCATCACCGTAATGTATAATGATCATCTATAGTGATACTCCATCACCATGATGTATAATGATCATCTATAGTGATACTCCATCACCATAATGTATAATGATCATCTATAGTGATACTCCATCACCGTAATGTATAATGATCATCTATAGTGATACTCCATCACCATAATGTATAATGATCGTCTATAGTGATACTCCATCACCAAAATGTAAAATGTAAGTTATGTCATTATCTACTTCAGACAGCATCTTTAGCTTTACCAAAATTATTTTTTGAAAGGAAATTGTCATTTTATGTCACATCAGAAGTTAATCAACATCTGATGCATATGAATTAATATAAACCAATAGCTGCCATAAATGTCACTCAAAATACACTAATACAGTAGACCCAAAATTGGAGAGAAATTGGAGCCAAAGCCACCGTTGAGCTATTGAGAACATTGAGACATGTGGAGATGCTGTTCTGCTCAGGTATATCTGTGTACTCTAGAGCTGACATTAGCATGCAGAGCAGCGTAGGGAGAGTAGAGCAGAGGCCTATACCTAATGACTCCTGTTCCCTGTCCTCTCCCTCAGCCTGCCGCTGCTTGTGTGATGTTCCCAATGAGCTGTGGCCCCATTCACATTCCCATTCCCAGCAGCCTCCTTCACTGACAGCTTCCACCTCTTCCACACCACCACCAACCAGCAACTGTGGTCACATCACATCACATCCACATTATAATGGTGTGTGAAGTGTGAAAACACTTAACTGAGAGGCAGCATGTTAATTTGAGCCGCATCATTTCAGAGCGGGCCAGACAGGAGCCGCGCGGCTTTAATTACGCCCTAATGTCCAAATAGAGCAAACAGGATCAGCATGAAGGTGCTATGTGATACCGGCTGCCATTTGCTGGTTTCAATCAGTGTTTTACCTCCAGATATCTAAGAGCCAGAGGGCTAAATGACTAGAAGGCATTGTGTGTTCATTGGTTTGATCGTCTTATAATAGTTTATTACAACATTTCTGTCTTCTGATCACGTAGTAACCTCAGTAGGGTGTTTAGTTTACCACTGTATCCTGATGTAAAGCATGTCTTCCATAGCCATCCTGACAGTGGAGCGTAACACAGACTGACGTGACAGCTCTGATCTACCTGTGAAGTCACAGGAGGCTGGTGAGGGGAGGATGGCTCAAAAGAACGACGGAATGAAGGTAATTAAAACATTTCGCATTTACATTTTACAAACCATGTGTTTGATGTGTTGATACCATTCCATTCAATCCATTCCAGTCATTACAATAAGCATGTCATCCCCAAATAAGGTGCTACCAGCCGTCTGTTTGCCAGGTGTTGGTGAAGTGTTCCAGTCTACTGCATGGCCCTGTGGTAAATACTGCTTACCTCAGGAACATATTCATTGAGACGGGCGTACTGGCCTGGTAAACAAACGTATCATACTGTCAGGATTCTACTAAGCCATTAAATGATGGATCCCCCAAAACTCCATGGTCAGCTCCCCTGCTGTCCCTCCATCACCCAGTGGATGATGTCACTGTGGGTTTCCTCTGCGCTCTCGCTCTCTCTTTCTATCTCAATTCAATTCAAGGTCTTTATTGGCATGGGAAACATATTTTAGCATTGCCAAAGCAAGTGAGGTAGATAATATACAAAGTGAAAAAAACAATAAACATGAACAGTAAACATTACACTCACAGAAGTTCCAAAAGAATAAAGACATAACAAATGTCATATTATGTATATATATATATACAGTGTTGTAACGATGTAAAAATGGTTAAAGTACAAAAGGGAAAATAAGTAAGCATAAATATGGGTTGTATTTACAATGGTGTCTGTTCTTCACTGGTTGACCTTTTCTTGTGGCAACAGGTTACAAATCTTGCTGCTGTGATGGCACACTGTGGAAGTTCACCCAGTAATTATGGGAGTGTATCAAAATCGGGTTAGTTTTCAAATACTTTGTGGATCTGTGTAATCTGAGGGAAATATGTGTCTCTAATATGGTCTTACATTGGGCAGGAGGTTAGGAAGTACAGCTCAGTTTCAACCTCATTTTGTGGGCAGTGTGCACATAGCCTGTCTTCTCTTGAGAGCCAGGTCTGCCTACGGCAGCCTTTCTCAATAGCAAGGCTATGCTCCCTGAGTCTGTACATAGTCAAAGCTTTCCTTAAGTTTGGGTCAGTCACAGTGGTCAGGTATTCTGCCGCTGTGTACTGTCTGTTTAGCGCCAAATAGCATTCTAGTTTGCTCAGATTTTTTTGTTTATTCTTTCCAATGTGTCAAGTAATTATCTTTTTGTTTTCTCATGATTTGGTTGGGTCTAATTGTGTTGATGTCCTGGGGCTCTGTGGGGTCGGTTTGTGTTTGTGAACAGAGCCCCAGGACCAGCTTGCTTAGGGGACTTTTCAGGTTAATTTCTCTGTAGGTGATGGCTTTGTTATTGAAGGTTTGGGAATTGCTGCCTTTTAGGTGGTTGTAGAATTGAACGCCTCTTTTCTGGATAATTAGTGGGTATCGGCCTAATTCTGCTCTGCATGCATTATTTGGTGTTCTACGTTGTACTGAGAGGATATTTTTGCAGATTTCTGCCTGCAGAGTCTCAATTTGGTGTTTGTCCCATTTTGTGGATTCTTGGTTGGTGAGTGGACCCCAGATCTCACAACCATAAAGGGCAATGGGTTCTATAACTGATTCAAGTATTTTTAGCCAGATCTTAATTGGTATGTAGAATTGTATGTTCCTTTTGATGGCATAGAAGGCCCTTCTTGCCTTGTCTCTCAGATTGTCCACCGCTTTGTGGAAGTTACCTGTGGCGCTGATGTTTAGGCCAAGGTGTGTATTATAGTTTTCTTGTGCGCTCTAGGGCAACGGTGTCTAGATGGAATTTGTATTTGTGGTCCTGGCGACTGGACCTATTTTGGAACACCATTATTTTGGTCTTACTGAGATTTACTGACAGTGCCCAGGTCTGGAAGAATCTGTGCAGAAGACCTAGGTGCTGCTGTAGGCCCTCCTTGGTTGGTGACAGAAGCACCAGATTATCAGCAAACAGTAGACATTTGACTTCAGATTCTAGTAGGGTGTGTCCGGGTGCTGCAGACTTTTCTTGTGCCGTCACCAATTCGTTTATATATATATATGTTGAAGAGGGTGGGGCTTAAGATGCATCCCTGTCTCACCCCAAGGTCTTGTGGTAAGAAATGTGTGTGTTTTTTGCCTATTTTAACCGCACACTTGTTGTTTGTGTCCATGGATTTTACAATGTCATATGTTTTTCCCCCAACACCACTTTCCATCAATTTGTATATTAGACCCTCATGCCAAATTGAGTCGAAGGCTTTTTTTAAATCAACAAAGCATGAGAAGACTTTGCCTTTGTTTTGGTTTGTTTGTTTGTCAATTGGGGTTTGCAGGATGAATATGTGGTCTTTCATAAGATAATTTGGTAAAAAGTAAATTTGACATTTGCTCAGTACATTGTTTTCACTGAGGAAATGTACGAGTCTGCTGTTAATGATAATGCAGAGGATTTTTCCAATTTTGCTGTTGACACATATCCCACGGTAGTTATTGGGGTCAGATTTGTCTCGACTTTTGTGGAATGGGGTGATCAGTCCTTGGTTCCAAATATTGGGGAAGATGCAAGAGCTAAGGATGATGTTAAAGAGTTTTAGTATAGCCAATTTGTATTTGTTGTCTGTATATTTGATCATTTCATTGAGGATTCCATCAACACCACAGGCCTTTTTGGGTTGGAGGGTTTTTATTTTGTCCTGTAGTTCATTCAAGGTAATTGGAGAATCCAGTGGGTTCTGGTAGTCTTTAATAGTTTATTCTAAGATTTGTATTTGATCATGTATATGTTTTTGCTGTTTGTTGTTTGTTATAGAGCCAAAAAGATTGGAGAAGTGGTTTACTCATACATCTCCATCTCTCTCTCTATCTTTCCTTATCCCTCTGCTTCTCTCCCACTCCTGTCACGGTGGCTGAGTTCCATCTCTTCACTCAGGAGGGCCCTTCTGTCTAATTACAGATGCCCTCCAGAGTCTCCTCTCTGCCACCAATCCCATCTGTATTTTCTGCTCTTACATTACCCTGCCTAAGCACCCTCTCTCTCCACTCCACTCAGAGCCATTATGCTCCTCGCACTGTGTGCACTGTCACACCAGGGGTCAGCCGGCCAACACCTCCTCCTCCTCAAATTACTTCTCTCTGCCAACACAGGCCTAATCACAGCCCTGACAGAACAGGACAGGTCAGAACAGGTCAGGACTGCGTCAGCAGCAGCAACAACACCCAGGCAGGGTGTTTTTCAAGGGGAACTCTGCTGGAAGACTTCCTTAAGCTCCCCGGGCCTCCTGGAGACTGGGCCTGGGTCAGGGCAGGGACCTTGAGGACATGGAGGGGAAAAAGGACTTGGCAGAAGGACAGGAGAGTTGGTGGAGTCAGGTGCCATGGAGGAAAACAAGCAGACCTCCACAAAAGGTGGACAGAGGTGCCAGCCGATAAAGGCTGGTGGAAGTGTGACAACTGTCGATATAAGAGGGAGGGTGTAAGCCTGTGGATGCTGTTGTTTTTAATCTGGTCCTGACATGCTGTTTCATGCTGATGTTTCTTCCAGGAACAGCAACCCATGCTCTCTTCAGGCCTGTGCTCATTCTATAACCATCTCTCTCTCTCTCTCTCTCTCTCTCTCTCTCTCTCTCTCCCTCCCCCTCCCTCCCTCCCACCCTCCCTCCCTCCCTCCATCCCTAACTCCCTCCCTCCCTCCCCCTCCCTCCCTCGAGGTTTATGGCTTCTTTAATCTTCCAGTCCTCCATAGCTCTGGCACTGCCCCCTGCTCTGCCCTGCCAGGTTCAGGGTGAGAGATTAGGCTTGGTGAGGCTCCAGGACCTCAGCGAGCCTCTCTTTCATGCCCGCTGCCCCTCTGCAAGCTGTTCATGTGTTGCCCATTGTGTTTCATCCCTCTGTGTTCATCTATCTAAAAACATACCGTGTCTGTTTGACAGCCAGAGTCCTGGGCTGCCTCCGTGGGCGAAGACCACAGGAGATTCTTATCCACCTCTACTATGGCCTTTCCATCTGTTTGGTACTGAACCTGGGCAGCTGCTCACTGCTATTGTTGGGCGTCATCACAAGACAGACCAAGACCTTCCCAGGAGCCCTGGTTGAGAGTGTGTGTGTGTGTTTCTGCATGTGTGTGTGAAGGCCAGAGAGCATGAGTGGGGCCAAGGCCTGGCTAAGGCTACAGTCTTTGTTCTGGTAGCCTTTCCTGGAATGTTTCTAGAACCAGAAGTGTCCAAAGAGCATGCTGAGAGCCCTCATGCCAGCCCACTAGACCTGGCTGGGTGACCTCCAATCACACAAACAACTCTCCTTCCATCCTATAATGATAATAATATGAAACATTTATTCAACATATATAGCTTTTCAAAGAATCTGTGCTTCAAAGCACAAAAAAAACACAAAAAAAACCAAGTAATTTAAAAAAATCATCATGACATGGACAGTCATTCGAAAGTTCATGGCTTGAGTGGTCATCTATGACTGAGAGAAAGAGAACAAAAGCATTGCTTTACAGATCTTTGTGAAAGAGTCTTTAAACTGCAAGATTTCAAGATTCAGTTCACAATTGTTTGAATTCTCCTGGTACACTAGTCAGTTGCTCTCAAAAGCAGGGAAATGGACCTAACTATTCCAAAACTGGGTGGATGGTCATGTGTAGTCTTGCGAAGCTATATACAGTAGTCAATATTTTATAAATTGGTTAATTTACTGATAATCATCAGAAACACGATTCTATCCACTTACCCATTCTGTCCCGTTGTCGCATAGAGATAGAGATTGCAACATTGTATGTGTGCCATTATGGCACCTGTGAGCAACCGGTAAGCATCATTGAGACAGATACAATGTTGCGATCTCTACACATCTCTAATGATATGTTAACTTGAATAATCTCCAAACTGTACACAGAGACATAAAAACGGTTTCCATAAGTTTGTCTAACTCTGGGTCCGTAGAAGAACGTCCAAAATGTGAAAACCTTGTGGTAGCCCTTTAAAGATTCCAATGGTGGACACTGTTATATTGTGCCAAGTCCACATTCTGAAAGACCTATTCATCAAACTCCATCCCATTTACACTCAGATGTGAATAAAATGCAATTTGTCCACAGCATATTTCTCTTCAAACTGAAACCAGTTCTTATTGACTATGTTTCATACTGCTGCTAGTTGGAGAGAAAATAAATATAGATTCCATAGGAGCACTGGGGTCAGCTCTTGTAAAGAGCTGTATGAAACACAAAATGTTCTGTACAAAAGCTCTTGAAAATGTTGCTCTTCATGAAAATACAGTTCAAGAATGAGGTGTTCTTTCATTTATTTATTTTTTTGCATAAAAAAATATGAATCATTATATTATCTTAAATATGCATGTGCATATTTATGTGCACTTTTTAAATGTGCATGTCCCATAGCAACAGCTACTCTAAAACCTAGACTTCAATGACTGAATTCTTCCTTTAACCAAAGCCTTGTTTAGTTAGATCCAGTTCATGAAGGAGGGGTGAAGGTCATCAGCCTTGCCCTTGCAACAGCTCCCACACCACACCCACACGGGTACCAAACCTTGGTTCCCCTCTCCCGGCTCCGCTCCAACCCCCCCAGCCCCCCAGGCTGACCCAACCTGCTTCATAGAAGCCCTGTGTTCCCAGTCAGAGATCCCTTCTGCACCATTTAGCCCATTCTGTTCCTCCGTTCCACATTAACATTTCATCTGGTAATTATGCACACCAAACAGCTCCTACCACACCAACCATGACATTTCACTGTTAATCACAATGCTGAGGAACAAAGATAGAGAGAAGGAGTTGGAGAGGAGGGGAGAGGAGAGTGGAGTGGATGGGAAGGGAGAGGAGGGGAGAGGAGAGGAGAGTGGAGTGGAGGGAAGGGGAGGGGAGGGGAGAGGAGGGGAGAGGAGAGGAGAGGAGAGGAGAGGAGAGGAGAGGAGAGGAGAGGAGAGGAGTGTGGAGTGGAGGGGAGAGGAGAGGAGAGGAGAGGAGAGGAGAGGAGAGGAGAGGAGAGGAGAGGAGAGGAGAGGAGAGGAGGGGAGAGGAGAATGGAGTGGAGGGGAGGGGAGAGGAGGGTGAGAGGAGAGGAGAGAAGAAGAGATGAGGGGAGGGGCTTCTGCATTACAACACCACCTACGTGTGCACTTTCTGCCTTTTTTTACATTCAACTATAATTTGCTGCCATGAATAATAAATAAATGTTGATTCTTAAATCATGAAAGATTAATGTGTGAATAATACATAATTAAGCAGTTTAATTCTAGGCATCTGACCCATTCCTCGTTCAATTATTATTTTATTGGTTGAAGACAATAGGAGGAGTCTGAAAAGATGAATCAGATCTACGAACTGGAGCTCTGATGGGCAGATAAAACACTTCCCTTGTTTGTCTGTGGGTGTGTGTAGTCGACTGTGTGACGGTGTGTATGAATGTGTGCCAATATGAGCTATAGTCTACAACTAGAGATGATGTACATGTATTTACACCCTACAAATCAGTGGACAGTGCTTTGTCATGACTCACAACACAGTTATACCGTGACTTGTGAAAATATTCACCCCCCTTGGAATTGTTCCTATTTTGTTGCCTTACAACCTGTAAATAAAATTGATTTTGGGAGGGGGGGGGGGGGGGGGGGGGTTGTATCGTTTGTTTTACACAACATGCCTACCACTTTGAAGATGCAAAATACGTTTTATTGTGAAGCAAACAAAAATAACTATTCACCCCACTAAAGTCAATACTTTCTAGAGTCACCTTTTGCAGCACTTACAGCTGCAAGTCTCTTGGGGTATATCTCTCTAAGCTAGGCACAGCTAACCACTGGGATTTTTGCACATTCTTCAAGGCAAAACTGCTCCAGGTCCTTCAAGTTGGATGGGTTCCGCTGGTGTATAGCAATCTTTAAGTCATACCACAGATTCTCCATTGGATTGAGGTCTGGGCTTTGACTAGGCCACTCCAAGACTTTTAAATGTTTCCCCTTAAAACCACTCGAGTGTTGCTTTAACAGTATGCTTAAGTATGCTTAAGAAGAACCTCTTTCCCAGTCTCAAATCTCTAGAAGACTGAAACAGGTTTCCCTCAACAATTTCCCTGTATTTAGCTCCATCCATCATTCCTTCAATTCTGACCAGTGTCCCAGTCCCTGCCGATGAAAAACATCCCCACAGCATAATGCTGCCACCACTATACTTCACTGAGTGATGGTGTTCTCGGGGTGATGAGAGGTGTTAGGTTTGCGCCAGACATAGAGTTTTCCTTGATGTCCAAATAGCTCAATTGTAGTCTCATCTGACCAGAGTACCTTCTTTCATATGTTTGGGGAGTCTCCCACATGTCTTTTGATGAACACCAAACACGTTTGCTTATTTTTGTTTTTAAGCAATGACTTTCTTCTGGCCACTCTTCCGTAAAGCCCAGCTCTGTGGAGTGTACGGCTTAAAGTGGTCCTATGGACAGATACTCCAATCTCCACTGTGAAGCTTTTCAGCTCCTTCAGGGATATATTTGGTCTCTTGTTGCCTCTTTGATTAATGCCCTGATTGACTGACACGTGAGTTTTCGTGGGTGGCCCTTTCTTGGCAGGTTTGTTGTGGTGCCATATTCTTTCAATGCTCCGTGGGATGTTCAAAGTTTCAGATATTTTATTTATCAACCAACCCTGAATTGTACTTCTCCACAACTTTGTCCCTGACCTGTATGGAAAGCTCCTTGGTCTTCATGGTGCCGCTTGCTTAGTGGTGCCCCTTGCTTAGTGGTGCCCCTTGCTTAGTGGTGCCCCTTGCTTAGTGCTGCCCCTGGCTTAGTGGTGTTGCAGAATCTGGGACACTTCAGAACAGGTGTATATATACTGAGGGCATGTGACAGATCATATGACACTGAGATTGCACACAGGTGGACTTTATTTAATAACTATGTGACTTCCGAAGGTAATTGGTTGCACCAGATGTTATTTAGGGGCTTCATAGCAAAGGGGGTGAATAGATATGCACACACCACTTTTCCGGGTTTTTTTGCATTTCACTTCACCAATTTGGACTATTTTGTGTATGTCCATTACATGACTTTCAAATAAAAATCCATTTAAATTACAGGTTGTAATGCAACAAAATAGGAAAAACCCGAAGGGGCATGAATATTTTTGCAAGGCACTGTAGTCCAGGAAATAAGCTGTGTTACAGTCAAGCTTGAACTTTGCTCCCCACATTATTTTGTAATGCAACATTATGTATTTTTCACAAAATATGAACTGTACTACAAAGCCTTAGAAGGCTTCTTTTGAGAGAAGCCTTGGAACCTAACACAAGCCTCCAGCAGCTCATTACCGGTACCTGTTGTTTTAGGTGATGAATGGAAGCCATTTTGCAATTAATAATAGCAGTCAGGAGGATGTATTACACACAGTGTGATAAAATGCCCATAAAACATCCAGCGCTTGCCAATATCTCTGCTGCACACTAACATTAGCAAACTGATTATTTTATTGCTGGGTGGTTTCTTTACTATGGCAACCACCACTCCACAAGTCATTTCACGGTTCCAACAGCTGGTCCTGATACCACAAGGGAAATATCTGCCCCAACTTCATCATTGTTCATTTCAGAGCTCCATTAGATACTACACACACACACACACACACACACACACGCACGCACGCATACATAATGAGAAAGATGGGCGACACCTGGAGGGGGGTAGAGACAATCACAAAGACAGGTGAAACAGATCAGGGTGTGACACGCACACACACACACACACACACACACACACACACACATTCACACAGACTCGAGGAGACTGGATCTATGTCCCTGTAATGATAAAGGGACAGTGGTGTTTGACCTCAGATACTGTATAGAGCTCACCAACCATAACTCTCGTATCAGAACATGTTTTAGGTCTAAATAAAGAAATAATGACAGTGTCCATGTTTGATATGATGTTCTTATACATAGACATATTGAATACCTGGCCACAATATAAGCGCACAAATCATCTGCATATCACAGAATATTTACAACATGCTCAGGCTGGTAACCGAGTGATGGAATGTTTTCAAATATTCAATTGGACAGTTGCACAACTGGTGTACGTCCACATTTCCAAGCGGGGCTATCTTCTCTTCTTTGGGGAAGGTCATCAGCATGGGTGACACAGAGCATACAGTATATGTGTTTGCACTGTATGTATGGATGAGATGAGAGAGGCAGCATGTTTTAGACCTGGTAGGAGATGTGGAGACATGGAGACACAAGGAGAAATGCCCTGGGAGGAGACATGGAGAAAGTCCCTGGAAGAAGACATGGAGACATGGAGACACAAGGAGAAAGGCAATGGGAGGAGACATGGAGAAAGTCCCTGGAAGAAGACATGGAGACATGGAGACACAAGGAGAAAGGCAATGGGAGGAGACATGGAGAAAGTCCCTGGAAGAAGACATGGAGACATGGAGACACGCCATGGAAGGGGACGTTGAGACACAAGGAGAAAGGCCCTGGAAAGAGAAGTGGAGACACAAGGAGAAAGGCCCTGGAAAGAGAAGTGGAGACACAAGGAGAAAGGCCCTGGAAGGAGAAGTGGAGACACAAGGAGAAAGGCCCTGGAAGGAGAAGTGGAGACACAAGGAGAAAGGCCCTGGAAAGAGAAGTGGAGACACAAGGAGAAAGGCCCTGGAAGGAGACATGGAGACACAAGGAGAAAGGCCCTGGAAAGAGAAGTGGAGACACAAGGAGAAAGGCCCTGGAAGGAGAAGTGGAGACACAAGGAGAAAGGCCCTGGAAGGAGAAGTGGAGACACAAGGAGAAAGGCCCTGGAAAGAGAAGTGGAGACACAATGAGAAAGGCCCTGGAAAAAGAAGTGGAGACACAAGGAGAAAGACCCTGGAAGGAGAAGTGGAGACACAAGGAGAAAGGCCCTGGAAAGAGAAGTGGAGACACAATGAGAAAGGCCCTGGAAAGAGAAGTGGAGACACAAGGAGAAAGGCCCTGGAAGGAGACATGGAGACACAAGGAGAAAGGCCCTGGAAGGAGACGTGGGGACATGGAGACACATGGAGAAAGGCCCTGGGTTGAGACGTGGAGACACAGGGAGAAAGGCCCTGGAAGAGACATGGAGACACAAGGAGAAAGTCCCTGGAAGGAGACGTGGAGACACAAGGAAAAAGTGCCCTGGAAGGAGACGTAGAGACGTGGAGACACAAGGAAAAGGGGCCCTGGAAGGAGACGTGGAGACACAAGGAAAAAGTGCCCTGGAAAGAGATGTGGAGACATGGAGACACAAGGAAAAAGGGCCCTGGAAGGAGACGTGGAGACGTGGAGACACAAAGAGAAAGGCCCTGGGAGGAGACATGGAGACACAGAAAGGAGACATGGAGACACAGAGAGGAGATGCAGAGACACGAGAGGAGACGTGGATACATAGGGAGGGAGGTCCTGGGAGAAGACATGGAGACACATGGAGGGAGGTCCTGGTAGGAGACATGGACATAAAGGATGGGAGGTCCTGGGAGGAGATATGGAAACGTGGAGACACAGGGAGGGAGGTCCTGGGAGGAGACATGGAGACACAGAGAGGAGATGCGGAGACACGAGAGGAGACGTGGATACATAGGGAGGGAGGTCCTGGGAGAAGACATGGAGACACAGCGAGGGAGGTCCTGGTAGGAGACATGGAGATAAAGGATGGGAGGCCATGGGAGGAGATATGGAAATATGGAGACACAGGGAGGGAGGTCCTGGGAGAAGACACAAAGTAGAGACGTGGAGACACAGAGAGGGAGGTCGTGGGAGGACATATGGAGACATGGAGACACAGGGAGGGACGTCCTTGGAGGAGACATGGAGACACAGTGAGGGAGGTCCTTGGAGGAGACATGGAGACAGAGAGGGAGGTCCTTGGAATAGACATGGAGACAGAGAGGGAGGTCCTTGGAGGAGACATGGAGATAGAGGTCCTGGGAGGAGACATGGAGACAGAGAAGGAAGTCCTTGGAGGAGATATGGAGACAGAGAGGGAGGTCCTTGGAATAGACATGGAGACAGAGAGAGGGAGGTCCTGAAGGAGACATGGAGACAGAGAGGGAGGTCCTTGGAGGAGACATGGAGACACGGGGAGGGAGGTCCTGAAGGAGACATGGAGACAGAAGGGGAGGTCCTTGAAGGAGACATGGAGACACAGTGAGGGAGTTCCTGGAGGAGACAAGGAGTTCCTGAAGGAGACATGGAGACAGAGGTCCTGGGAGGAGACATGTAGACACAGGGAGGGAGGTCCTGAAGGAGACATGGAGACAGAGGTCCTGGGAGGAGACATGGAGACAGAGGTCCTGGGAGGAGAGATGGAGACACAGGGAGGGAGGTCCTGAAGGAGACATGGAGACAGAGAGGGAGGTCCTTGGAGGAGACATGGAGACAGAGAGGGAGGTCCTTGGAGGAGATATGGAGACAGAGAGGGGGGTCCTTGAAGGAGACTTGGAGACACAGTGATGGAGTTCCTGAAGGAGACATGGAGACACAGTGAGGGAGTTCCTGAAGGAGACATGGAGACAGAGGTCCTGGGAGGAGACATGGAGACACAGGGAGGGAGGTCCTGAAGGAGACATGGAGACAGAGTTCCTGGGAGGAGACATGGAGACACAGAGAGGGAGGTCCTGAAGGAGACATGGAGACAGAGAGGAGGTTCCTGAAGGAGACATGGAGACAGAGAAGGAGGTCCTTGGAGGAGACATGGAGACAGAGAGGGAGGTCCTTGGAGTAGACATGGAGACAGAGAGGGAGGTCCTTGGAGGAGACATGGAGACAGAGAGGGAGGTCCTTGGAGGAGATATGGAGACACCGTGAGGGAGTTCCTGAAGGAGACATGGAGACAGAGGGAGTTCCTGAAGGAGACATGGAGACAGAGGTCCTGGGAGGAGACATGGAGACACAGGGAGGGAGGTCCTGACGTGGCTGCTGCTAGTCTACCTAGACTGCTCTGCTCTCTCTTTAGTTAGTACCCAGAGGAGGAGGGACGGGGAGGGGGGATGTGAGGGGGACCAAATACCTCACAAATACCGTACTGTAGAAAAATTGCAAAAGCCAAATAATATCAATATACCATTGGGTTTTATAACAGCAGATATTTGTTAACAGATATCTGTTGATATTTGACAGAGATACACAGCAGTTGACAGAGAGAACATACAATGAAAAAACACTCCATGTGGGTGATCATGGCTTTGTGTGAGCATTTAACACAGTCTAAAGAGGTAACAACGGTCTATCACGCCTCCATCAAAATCTACATCTCTCTTCTTAACGTGATAAATAGAGACAAGAGAGAACAGGAGAGAAAAATGGTGGGGGTCTCTAAAGACCCCCAGCCTTGTGTTCATACCAGACAAACATCATGGAGGAGCTCATTTAGACTGGAGATAGAGCTATAAGATAAGTACTGCTGCGTGCAGCTGAGACCATCAGCAGCCTAAAGACAACATTTCCCTTTCAGAGAGTCATTAAGCCTTGCATTATTAAAACTAAGGGTGTTTCCCTGGTAATGATCAACACTGTGTCACATGCAGTAGTACTGTATGAAAGCATCGCATTTGCCAACATAATAAGAAATAAAAATGGACAGATTTTTAAAGCACTCAAATGACATGTTAAACCTAATCCTATCAAGCAAAATTGACACTCATGCGTCGTCTGTTTAAATACAGTAAAGCTGGTTTAATGTAAGCAACTCATAGTAATAAACTAATAATCCTGTAAATTGGGGCAAAGAGAGAGACCACATTTGAAATATAAAACTCCCCCACCCCCAACCTTCCATGTTGGCAGATAGAAGAAGAGAATAGGATGCATGGGATTACTCCCCATGAGGGACTGACATGTTTCAGCTCTCCCTTTTCAGGTAAAAGTCTGATAAACTGGGTCAACATGCATGATGCTGGAGTGAAGAATGAATACCAGACCACTGCAGTACAGACAGTGGGGTGGGGGGATTCAGAGGTGGATCTGCAGTACAGACAGTGGGGTGGGGGGATTCAGAGGTTGATCTGCAGTACAGACAGTGGGGTGGGGGGATTCAGAGGTGGATCTGCAGTACAGACAGTGGGGTGGGGGGATTCAGAGGTGGATCTGCAGTACAGACAGTGAGGTATGGGGGGATTCAGAGGTTGATCTGCAGTACAGACAGTGGGGTGGGGGGATTCAGAGGTGGATCTGCAGTACAGACAGTGGGGTGGGGGGATTCAGAGGTGGATCTGCAGTACAGACAGTGAGGTATGGGGGGGGGATCCAGAGGTGGATCTGCAGTACAGACAGTGGGGTGGGGGGATTCAGAGGTGGATCTGCAGTACAGACAGTGGGGTGGGGGGATTCAGAGGTGGATCTGCAGTTCAGACAGTGGGGTGGGGGGATTCAGAGGTGGATCTGCAGTACAGACAGTGGGGTGGGGGGATTCAGAGGTGGATCTGCAGTACAGACAGTGAGGTGTGGGGGGGGGGATCCAGAGGTGGATCTGCAGTACAGACAGTGGGGTGGGGGGATTCAGAGGTGGATCTGCAGTACAGACAGTGGGGTGGGGGGATTCAGAGGTGGATCTGCAGTACAGACAGTGGGGTGGGGGGTGGGGGGGGGTCGAGAGGTGGATCTGCAGGACAGACAGTAGGGTGGGGCGATTCAGAGGCGGATCTGCAGTACAGACAGTGGGGGAAGGGGGATCCAGAGGTGGATCTGCAGTACAGACAGTGGGATGGGGGGGGATTCAGAGGTGGATCTGCAGTACAGACAGTGGGGTGGGGGGGTCCAGAGCTGGATCTGCAGTACAGACAGTGGGGTGAGGGGATTCAGAGCTGGTAGCAAAGAGGAGGCAGATTATTATATCCCGGGTGTCTGTGAGCTACTGCGGGGGCTAGTGAGTGGAGGGGTGAGGGGGAACTCTGCAATTTATTATCCTCCAGCAATTAACAGAGAAACGTTGTGGGCTCCTTGATTATGGGATGTTTAAAAATGGAAGAGATAAGAGACTGAGGCTGAGCCCCCAGATGTAATAGCCCTTCCTCTGGTAGGCAGTAAAAACTGGCTGCAGGCGGAGGAGATAGCAGGTGCACCGATAGTCTTTCCCAGTCAGACGAGTTGAGCCCAGACAGGCACTGATCCACTGGTGATAAAAGCTGTCAATCAGGCCCTGTACTTGATTAATGAATAACATGGACATTAAGGAGAGATGAGATCAAACGGTTAGAACTCATAGGAGGGGAACAGAGGATTCATGGGCAGGGAGCATTGTATCATGTCAGATGACGTCACTCCTATGTAACGCTCGTCCCTCAACCGATCTGACGTGAGACAATGGTGGAGAGAGATGGAATAGAACTCAGTGTCAGCTAACGACACAAAGGAAGAACCATGGCAGCTAGTTCAACCCTATCAGGGAGGTAAGTGGTCCCTATAAATCAGACGCTTTGATTGGCTGGCTGGCTAGCCCTGGTCATGTTTGCTATTGGGTCAAGGTCAGAGAGGAGTCTGTCAGTGTCTCATGGCTCCGTTCAGACAGTCTGATGGGGGATCTGACAGTGTGTGTGCCCCGTACCCTTAGCTGTCACATCAGTCTATTTTTCTAGATCCTGACTCTAAAGCTTTCAAACTGTACTGTAGTGTAACGTGAAAGATGGATGACACAAAAGAGGGCCAGCCCAAGTGTGTGACACATGCAATAACACTAACCACTGTCTACCCACACAACTTGTAGTGATGGTGTGAGTCAAAGGCTGTCAAAGCATGAAGGTTTGACATTTAAACATTCTGATGCAAACACTGATCATAGACACAATGGCACTCAAAAAAAACAGCCTCACCAACAAAATATCTAAGTATACCATTGATTCCTCTTCTCCTTATCTCGCCTTGTTTAACCTCACCTGCTCCTTGATTCCTATTCACACTGTCCTTGAAGACTGGTCTTCCAGCTCGAAGGAACACACTGGGACTAATCCACTCTCCGTCTCTAACCCACTCTCTTCAGAGTAACACAGTTTACAGTTAACCCCAATGACTCCAGCAAATTCTGTTGAACTTTTTAATGTCTGCTGCTGATTGAGATAAAACCAGCCCTGTCTGTCTCCTCCCTCCATCTCTGGAGTATATTTATCTGGGTAGGGAACAAGGGAAGATAAAGGTCTAGCAAGCACAGAGCTCTCTCTCTAATCGGAGTGGTAGTGTTTGACCGAGCTGGAACTGGGGTGACGTTGAGAGAAGATAAAACTGCTGTGATTGGGATCAGGAGTTTGATGCTGAGTGTAAGATTGTAACACAGAGACAGAGACGTCAGCCCTGAAAGGGACAGAGTTTGGGTCTGTGTGTCTGTCTACTGGATCATGGTGCTGTGGAGCTGGTCAGACAACGTCCCAGTAGAGACACTGTGGATCTGGTCAGAGAGAGTCTCAGTAGAGACACTGTGGATCTGGTCAGAGAGAGTCTCAGTACAGACACTGTGGAGCTGGTCAGAGATAGTCCCAGTACAGATACTGTGGAGCTGGTCAGACAGAGTCCAAGTAGAGACACTGCGGAGCTGGTCAGAGAGAGTC
This sequence comes from Oncorhynchus mykiss, assembly GCF_013265735.2. Taxonomy (NCBI): domain Eukaryota; kingdom Metazoa; phylum Chordata; class Actinopteri; order Salmoniformes; family Salmonidae; genus Oncorhynchus; species Oncorhynchus mykiss. Next base: position 34,612,709 of record NC_048591.1, read on the forward strand.
CCAGTAGAGACTGTGGAGCTGGTCAGAGAGAGTCCCAGTAGAGAATCTGTGGAGCTGGTCAGAGAGAGTCCCAGTAGAGACACTGTGGAGCTGGTCAGAGAGAGTCCCAGTAGAGACACTGTGGAGCTGGTCAGAGAGAGTCCCAGTAGAGACTGTGAAGCCTCTGCCAATTCTCTCCTAAGAGGCGCCTTCCTTTCTTCTGTCCTCCCAACTGCCCTGCAATTCAGAGAACAATGTGCTGCCATTACCTTGAGAGAGCTGCAGTAGGCAACACTTCAGCACTGTTTCCTTTTTCCTCCTCCACTTAAACATGTGCAGCGGGTCTTTAGGATTTACCATCAGGCATCCTCTCCTACAGACCTGCTGCAGCTCCATGCCTTTTATAACCCAGTGCTGTAGGAAGATGGGAGGGGGAGGGGAGGGGCATGTCACTCAGTCTCTAGCTGACTTTGAAATACCTATGTAATACTCACCCTGTGTTGAAGAGCTTCAAACATACATTCAACCACAGGTTCACTTACACAGATAGACTTTTCCTCTCAAAACACCTACATAAAGGAGAACATGTATGACATGTACAATTCCACCAAACTTCAGACGATATTGGGATGAAAGTGAGAAAGGTGAAGTTCATAGGAAGACCCTTTAGAGAAGGGGGTGGCAGGTAGCCTAGTGGTTAGTGCGTTGGACTAGTAACCGAAAGGTTGCAAGATCCAATCCCCGGGCTGTTCCTAGGCCGTCATTGAAAATAAGAACTGACTTGCCTAGTTAAATAAATGTGAAGAAAAAAACATAAGAAGACCATTTAAAGAAGGTTGTATGAAGAACCTTTAGAGAAGGTCGTATGAAGAACCTTTAGAGAAGGTCCTAGGAATAACCTTCAGAGAAGGTCATAGGAAGAACCTTCATCTTCTTCGGGATCGGTGTCCCGTCCAAGGGACGGTTGGCCTAATGTAGGCTAATGCAATTAGCATGAGGTTGTAAGTAACAAGAACATTTCCCAGGACATAGACATATCGGATATTTGCAGAAAGCTTAAATGATTGTTAACCGAACTGTACTGTACAATTTACAGTAGCTATTGCAGTGAAATAATACAATGCTATTGTTTGAGGAGAGTGCACAGTTTTGAACATGAAAAGTTATTCATAAACAAATTAGGTACATTTGGGCAGTCTTGATACAATAGATTGAACAGAAATGTAATGGTTCATTGGATCCGTCTAAAACGTTGCACATACATCTAAATTGCACCTGGACTGGAAAATACATTATGGCCTTTCTCATGCATTTTAAAGATGATGGTTCAAAAAAATACAAAAGAACGGTTGTTTTTTTCTTTGTATTATCTTTTACCAGATCTATTGTGTTATATTCTAATACATTCCTTTCACATTCCCACAAACTTCAAAGTGTTTTCTTTCAAATGGTACCAAGAAAATGCATATCCTTACTTCAGGTCCTGAGCTACAGGCAGTTAGAATTGGGTAAGTCATTTTAGGCAAAGATTGAAAAAAAGGGGTGGATCCCTAAGTTAGAGAAGGTCATAAGAACCTTTAGAGAAGGAAATATAATGGACAAGAGTATACTGCATGTATGGTCACTGGAGTCCCAATAGATGTTACATGTACATGTATACATGTTTAAACTGAATGAACTATTCATATACCTAGTGATCTAAAGCTACTGCAGCATAATCACGAAGAAGAATAGAATGGGAGAAATGCAGAGCTGGAAAGCAGGGGAATTACAGTAGAGACAGACTAACCAATAGGGTAACCGTGGTCGGTGGGTCAGGGGAATTACAGTAGAGACAGACTAACCAACAGGGTAACAGTGATCGGTGGGTCAGGGTAATTACAGTAAAGACAGACCAACCAACAGGGTAACAGTGGTCGGTGGGTCAGGGGAAATACAGTAGAGACAGAATAACCAATAGGGTAACAGTGGTCGGTGGGTCAGGGGAATTACAGTAGAGACAGACTAACCAACAGGGTAACAGTGATCGGTGGGTCAGGGGAATTACAGTAAAGACAGACTAACCAACAGGGTAACAGTGGTCGGTGGGTCAGGGGAATTACAGTAGAGACAGAATAACCAATAGGGTAACAGTGGTCAGTGGGTCAGGGGAATTACAGTAGAGACAGACTAACCAAAAGGGTAACAGTGGTCGGTGGGTCAGGGGAATTACAGTAGAGACAGACTAACCAACAGGGTAACAGTGGTCGGTGGGTCAGGGGAATTAAAGTAAAGACAGACCAACCAACAGGGTAACAGTGATCGGTGGGTCAGGGGAATTAGAGTAAAGACAGACCAACCAACAGGGTAACAGTGGTCGGTGGGTCAGGGGAATTACACTAAAGACAGACCAACCAACAGGGTAACAGTGATCAGTGGGTCAGGGGAATTACAGTAGAGACAGACCAACCAACAGGGTAACAGTGATCGGTGGGTCAGGGGAATTACAGTAAAGACAGACCAACCAACAGGGTAACAGTGATCGGTGGGTCAGGGGAATTACACTAAAGACAGACCAACAAACAGGGTAACAGTGATCGGTGGGTCAGGGGAATTACAGTAGAGACAGACCAACCAACAGGATAACAGTGGTCGGTGGGTCAGGGGAATTACAGTAGAGACAGACCAACCAACAGGGTAACAGTGATCGGTGGGTCAGGGGAATTACACTAAAGACAGACCAACCAACAGGGTAACAGTGGTCGGTGGGTCAGGGGAATTACACTAAAGACAGACCAACCAACAGGGTAACAGTGGTCGGTGGGTCAGGGGAATTACAGTAAAGACAGACTAACCAACAGGGTAACAGTGGTCGGTGGGTCAGGGGAATTACAATAGAGACAGACCAACCAACAGGGTAACAGTGATCGGTGGGTCAGGGGAATTACAGTAGAGACAGACCAACCAACAGGATAACAGTGGTCGGTGGGTCAGGGGAATTACACTAAAGACAGACCAACCAACAGGATAACAGTGGTCGGTGGGTCAGGGGAATTACACTAAAGACAGACCAACCAACAGGGTAACAGTGGTCGGTGGGTCAGGGGAATTACACTAAAGACAGACCAACCAACAGGGTAACAGTGATCGGTGGGTCAGGGGAATTACAGTAGAGACAGACCAACCAACAGGATAACAGTGGTCGGTGGGTCAGGGGAATTACAGTAGAGACAGACCAACCAACAGGGTAACAGTGATCGGTGGGTCAGGAGAATTACACTAAAGACAGACCAACCAACAGGGTAACAGTGGTCGGTGGGTCAGGGGAATTACACTAAAGACAGACCAACCAACAGGGTAACAGTGGTCGGTGGGTCAGGGGAATTACAGTAAAGACAGACTAACCAACAGGGTAACAGTGGTCGGTGGGTCAGGGGAATTACAATAGAGACAGACCAACCAACAGGGTAACAGTGATCGGTGGGTCAGGGGAATTACAGTAGAGACAGACCAACCAAAAGGATAACATTTAGTAAGTGGGTCAGGGGAATTACACTAAAGACAGACCAACCAACAGGATAACAGTGGTCGGTGGGTCAGGGGAATTACACTAAAGACAGACCAACCAACAGGGTAACAGTGGTCGGTGGGTCAGGGGAATTACACTAAAGACAGACCAACCAACAGGGTAACAGTGGTCGGTGGGTCAGGGGAATTACAGTAAAGACAGACTAACCAACAGGGTAACAGTGGTCGGTGGGTCAGGGGAATTACAGTAGAGACAGACCAACCAACAGGATAACAGTGGTCGGTGGGTCAGGGGAATTACACTAAAGACAGACCAACCAACAGGGTAACAGTGGTCGGTGGCTGTGTAAAAGAACAGGAAGGACAGTATAAAAAGGCAGTATAAAAAGGCGCCATTATAGCACACACAATGAAATATTAATCTGTGATCACGCTGACCTATTTAGTCTTCCACTTTCCCCACTCACTGACTGGTCACCCACCGTCTGTCACTATGGATGTATGGAGAATGGTTTTACACACACTGGCTGTATCTGAAATGAATCACTCTTTCACTGCATTATATTCCCTGGCGTAGTGTATGCTGCAAAGCTGCAGTGCAATGGGAAAACATATAATAATTTACACAGTGATTGGTATATCAAGGTTCCACATCTTTATGATATTGGTTTTTATTCGTTCCTATGTACTGAAGAGCTTAATGCTGGCATTCTACAGAGTATAACCATAGGACTGACTGAGGTATTTCATCATATTACTATATAACACTGCATGCCACTGTACATGTCCTGTTCTACAGGAAAATGAGGCATCAACCTGTGGTACTAAACTATACAGGTACATCTGTTCCTTCATCTGTTCATTTATACTGTCCTCTCAGCTGCTGTTGCACAGTAAGCTGTCACTGAGCAGCACAGATGTGTATCGTGTGTAATCCTTCTGTACTTGATGATTTTCCTTAATCAGAACGCTGTTCCAATATGCTAATTGCATGTTTCCTCATTACCAACGCACTTTGATTGCAAAACATTTAGTCACTATTATTAATGAACCACAGCAGTGTTGTCACTACCAGCATTATCCAGGTTGTCCCTACCAGCATTATCCTGGTTGTCCGTACTGCATTATCCAGGTTGACCGTACTGCATTATTCAGGTTGTCCGTACTGCATTATCCAGGTTGTCCATACTGCATTACCCAGGTTGTCCGTACTGCATTATCCAGGTTGTCCGTACTGCATTATTCAGGTTGTCCGTACTGCATTATTCAGGTTGTCCGTACTGCATTATCCAGGTTGTCCGTACTGCATTACCCAGGTTGTCCGTACTGCATTATCCATGTTGTCCGTACTGCATTATCCAGGTTGTCCGTACTGCATTACCCAGGTTGTCCGTACTGCATTATCCAGGTTGTCCGTACTGCATTATCCATGTTGTACGTACTGCATTACCCATGTTGTCCGTACTGCATTACCCATGTTGTCCGTACTGCATTACCCAGGTTGTACGTACTGTATTACCCAGGTTGTCAGTACTGTATTACCCAGGTTGTCCGTACTGCATTACCCATGTTGTCCGTACTGCATTACCCAGGTTGTCAGTACTGCATTACCCAGGTTGTCCGTACTGCATTACCCAGGTTGTCCGTACTGCATTATCCAGGTTGTCCGTACTGCATTACCCAGGTTGTCCGTACTGCATTATCCAGGTTGTCCGTACTGCATTATCCAGGTTGTCCGTACTGCATTACCCAGGTTGTCCGTACTGCATTATCCAGGTTGTCCGTACTGCATTACCCAGGTTGTCCGTACTGCATTATTCAGGTTGTCCGTACTGCATTATCCAGGTTGTCCGAATAAGTGCTTGAGGAACTTGTCTCTTTTTCAAAACACAGAGTAATAGCAGCACAAATGAGACAATCAGAGTTGTTTCTTGTCGTGCACAATGCCAGTCAGCAGCTATTTGTGTACAACTGGGATGGAACCTGCCCGTCAGATTGCTGCCCTGCAGTTTGGCTCTGAGGTCCTTTGCAGTGTAACGGTGACACCTCTCCTGAGCTGGAACAGTTTCCTCCAGCTTTCCATGACACCTTGGAGACCCTGATTAGCCCTGCAAGAGTACTGGAGCAGCAGCTTCAGCCTCCAGTAATTCTGAACTAACTGAGGGGAGCTGGCCTTGTTTATTCCCCTTTCATCAGCAGGGAGCTGGCCATGTTAATTCCCCTTTTGTCAGTAGGGAGCTGCCATGTTTATTCCCCTTTCATCAGCAGGGAGCAGCAGTGCTTATTCCCCTTTCATCAGCAGGAAGCTGCCATGTTTATTCCCCTTTCATCAGCAGGAAGATGCCATGTTTATTCCCCTTTCATCAGCAGGAAACTGGCATGTTTATTCCCCTTTCATCAGCAGGAAGCTGCCATGTTTATTCCCCTTTCATCAGCAGGTATGAGTCCCTATGGGCCACAGACAGCATACACAACCATATGTGTACAACTATGTAGTGGGTAAAACTATGAGCACCTGTACTTCACTTATGCAAATCATAAGGAATAATGAAAAAATATCTATATTTATTGAATTATCATAGACATCTGCACTAATAAGTAACTCTGACATTCTACTTCAAGCTCATTTTTCATAGCTATTATACATATTTGGGATTTTTGGGGAACAAAACCATGAGGTTTTGAAGAAAGAAAGCAAAGCTAATTCGTCACTGTATATTACTGCAACACAATTAGTCCACACAGTATTTCTTGTATCAAAATATCCCCATCTCTCTTAAGTAGATATATTGTATTTGTAGGATAGAAGCTGCAGGGAGCCAGACAGTCATTCCTCTCAGCCATCTGCATATCCCTCTGAGATTAGTCTGGCTCCACATTTACAAGGACGGAAAAATAAACAAACACATTGAGAAAGAAAGCAAAGCTCATTCTCCCACATTCTCCATTTGAATAATCCCAGGGTCTCTCTCCTGAAACGTTTCTCTGTGGCGCTGCAAGTCTCTCATTTCACTTGGCAAGATGTCATGGTTAAATAGACAGCTTTGTGAATGAATGAAGAGATTAGGACAGTATCTGTTTCAGCAACATAGGCCTGCAGTATCTGTTCTGCTGTTTCTGCTGTCATTGAAAAGGGAATTCTTCCTTCCAAGAGGTGTTTTGCTGACTGCTTGGTGCCTGGGCTCTAAAACCGTTCAAAAAAAAGCTTGCAGAGTTGCATCTTCTTATCATCACAGTAACGCACTGGTGCTGATACCTAAATAAGATGTCATCCCAGCTCCATGGATTAGAGCAGTGAAAAGATTCAACTGTCACACAGTATCTTCCCCACACCGAGAGACGGTGGGGAAACCATGCCTTTAAGAATGTGATATATCTGTTAGTCCCTCTCTCCCTCGCTCACTCGCTCACTCTCTCCCTCGCTCACTCTACCTCAGTAAAGCTGCCAGATCAGGGAAGAAAGTGTGGCACCTGATTTCCGACCCTACAACATCCCTATCCATGCTTATTATAATGTCCTCTCACCCCTAATCAAGTGTAAGTGTGCGCTGGATCATTAATGTGAGCCGACAGTCTATCACAGAGCTGTTTCCTTAGCTGAGTGGCCAAGGCAAATCACTGGCTGTTGTCTCTGTTGATGGTTCCCCACAGCGCAGGGCTGGAGGAGAGTGGTGAGGACGTGACATTTATAAACCACACCAGCCCTCTGCTGTCTCCACGAGCTGTCACCTGACAGAAGGCAGCGGTGTCCAACCGTGCTTCAGCCTTCTCTGTGAGCCAGGCACGTGCAGAGATTGAGGTCTGCCTGAGCACCTGTCCTTTTGTCCTTCTATGAGAAAAGTGCCCTTTCAGATTGGTGGTGTTATTTAATTAACTTTTAATCTATTTTCTCTCTTATTATTTAAATTAACTTTATTCAAACTAGTTCATTTCAAATTTTTGAATGATGGAAAATGCCCCCTCCCCTGCTTCTCTGCCCGGGTTGGCTCATTCACAGGTCCAACTGTGAAAACACTATAAACACAAAAGGAATTAGATAGAAATAGAGATGTAAGGCCTCCAAAGTGGCACAGCGGTCTAAGGCACTGCATTACAGTGTTGCGGCATCACTATAGCCTGGGGTTTGATCCCAGGCTGTGTCATTACCGTCCGCAACCGGGAGACCCATAGGGCGGTCCACAGTTTGCACAGCATCATCCGGGTTAGGGGAGGCTCATTGCGCTCTAGCGACAACTTGTGGTGGGCCGGGCGCCTGCAGGCTGACTTCGGTCATCAGTTGAACGGTGTTTCCTCCGACACATTGGTGCAGCTGGCTTCCTGGTTACGTGAGCGGGTGTTAAGAAGCGTAGCTTGACAGGTCATGTTTCAGAGGAAGCATGACTTGACCTTCACCTCTCGTGAGCCTGTTGGCGAGTTGCAGCGATGAGACAAGATTGTAATAACCAAATTAGGGAGAAAAAGGGGGTAAAGAATATTGAAAAAAAAATTATTGAGATGCAAAGTTGTTGGAAGGTCATAAAACTGGCTTGGATTACACTCAGAAACGGCCAATAGAGACCAGAAGGAGTGTAATCTGTGACGTTTAAGGTGAATGAAAGGGTGGGAACGGAGCCAGGGTTGAGTGCAGAGTGACAGGTGATAAATACCAGCAGCACTTATTCACCACACTGATCTGAGGAAATTATTCCAAGCTCATGTCCCTGGGCATCCTCCCCCAGCTCCCTCGTCCTCCTCCTACCCCCCAATCCCTCGTCCCAGCCCCCTGACCCTGCCCTTCTCCCCAAAATTAGCTTTTCACCTTTAATTAGCCCATGTCTGGTTCTGCTCACCGTCCACAGCGTATTGCTGACTACACTCATTAACACTAAAAACCTGTTTGGAGAAAACAAATGCCTCCTGCCTCCCTGTCTGAAGTGCGTTTAACAATGTCCTCGAGCCACCGTTTTCCATTGTGTGAGGAAGTTTCGGCAAACAAGACATCCATCAAATTGACAGACAAAACAAATTACACGGCGAACAGAACCTTAATGTGTCACCGAAGCTAATGGTGTCAAGGCTGGCTGCCAGTCGACCCAGACACAAGCTTGTGCTCTCCTCTCACTCTCTACCCTTGCCTGGTCTTTCAACTAACAGACCTGGAGTTAAGTCTAGGTTATACTGAGATTACTATGTCTAAATAACATTAAGGCATTAACACCCTACTAACCATGAATCAAACCTGAATTCATGAAATTCCATTAACGCCTTGCTCCAAAGGCCGAGAGAGAGAGAGAGAGAGAGAAAGAGAGAGAGAGAGAGAGAGAGAGAGAGAGAGAGAGAGAGAGAGAGAGAGAGAGAGAGAGAGGCAGGCCTTCATTCAGGCGTGATGTATCTGTGCTGTAGTCTGAGATTATGCTGAGAATGAATGGTGCAGGCCTCCTAAAGCCAATAAAGGTGTAATTACATGCCTTGGGCCTGGGTGACAATGCCTGTGCAGGTGACAGCTATCAGGGAGAAAGGTAGGAAGGATTACCTTCACTTTTCATCTGGCTGTGGCTCTGTGGCATGAAAACCTCACTCTGCAGGGTCACCTTGGATGGAGCGCTACAATTTTACCAGTCATTAAACTCTTAATCGAGCCTCAGTCTACATGCTCCCTCGCCGTCATCTTTCACAATCGACCAAGGTTTCATATAACTTCTCTCTGTCATTACATACCCTCCACTTACAGTTGAAATAGTACAAATATATAACACTAGCAAAATCATTCCCAAAGACTAGACTGCAGTGGCACCGCCAGTCTATTAAACTCCAATGTGATTCCACATTTTCTCATGTCCTCTCCGGCATACTGAGGCACATATGTTATCCTTTGTGCCTGCACAATCCCTTCTGTGTCATCTGAGGTCTTTTTGAATAATTGTAATCAGACGATTAAGGTAATATTCCAAAAGTTATTGTTTTGTGCCCAGGTAAAGTCTAGACTTTCCAGGGTTTGTAAACTTGCGAGATCAAGCAGCTTGCGAGGCTAGGGCATCAGTGGGGAGAGGGGAGAACATGTTAATATTCCGACGCACCAGACATTACATACACAGAGATTGGGAAATATTTTCCAAGGCAGGCAAAGCGACAATAAACATTCTAATTCAACATCACAAACGTGCACAGGGGCCTAAAGCACCGCTAAATATGAGCTTACAATACCATCAACACCATACACCAACACACGGAGAGGCCTTTCACAGGAGGACGACGACAGAGGCCAAGATTATCACAGTCACGCTCAGGTGTTCATTACACAATCACAGCCTTTCTCTAATTGAAATTCAGCCAGCATAAAATGGCAACGCTTCGCTACAAAAACAAGTGCTGCATTTCTTTGATTTGCCTCTGAACACTTTGCAGAAAAAAGAGACAGACTAACAAACCCTAACAAATTAATGGCTGGTTCAAATGTGAGTTTAAAGTGCAAAATATCTCTACAGGACTTGTTTGCAATCATAGCACAACCCCCATCATTCAGACTCAGCCAGAATGTCTGAGGAGGTGCTGAGGAACTCTGAATAATACTGGTTCTCCAAGCTTCAGATGATGATTTGGTGAAGAAATAACCCATTGAAAATGCCATATTTAAATAGGACTGATAACACAACTGTTATCTTAATCCATCAATCTGAGTAATGAGCACATGCAGTAAATTCATTATTGTGCACTATTAGTGGGTAAATGAAGGGCTTGGGGGTTAATTAGCTAGTGGGATGAGGACAATGTTAATAATGCAGAACTAACACAGGACAGGTAATAACAGCTCTGAATGTCACACAAGACTGGACTCATGAACTTCTGCTAGGGAAGTTAACTCAAATCTGATTTAGATTTCAAAATGTTTGATACTTCTCTGAACTCTGCAAATTGCTTGAGGTATATGACAATATGTTGCATTGGATAGGTAATGATAGGTAATGATGCTTTGTGTTGTTACAGTGTTGCTTCTGTCCTTCTCCTTGCCCCAACCTGGTCGCAAACCAGGGACCCTCTGAACACATCAACAACCATCACCCACAAAGCATCATTACTTATCGCTCTACAAAAGCCACGGGCCTTGCAAAACAAAGGAAACAGTTACATCAAGGTCTCAGAGCAAGTGACGTCACCAATTGAATGATACTAGTATGCACCGATAACTAGCTAGCCATTTCATATCTGATACAGAGGGTGCTTTACCATTTCCTTCTACAGTACCATCCAGTCTGTCTCATCTGCATCCCAGGCCAGGTCTACTGGAACAAGAATCTGCTGTTGCTCCACACACAATATTGAACAAGACAGAAACATGGAACATTTAGAGGAGGCAAGAGTCAGCGAACGCCACGCCAGGCTTGCCAGCTGTGATAATGATGTATAATTTAATTGAAGCCTGTGCTTCTATCCTCCACAGAACTCAAACTCCTCTTCACCTGTCAATGCATTATTCAGGATAATGGTGACCCTGAAATAGTAAAAAAAAGCTTCTTATCTCTTTAAAGTTTTATTACAGAGAGCAAAGAGAGACGGGGGAAGGAGAGAGAGAGGGAGAGAGAGAGAAAGATGGAGGGGAGAGAAAGCAAGTCAGTAAAAGGAGCGAGTAAGAGAGAAAGACTGACTGGTAAAGAAACGGGAGAAGCATAAGTGTTATGTCCACTCTGAGGATTGCTGTTTTTGACCCTGGCAGCGTCATTACCTTGGCAACAGCAGAAAAAAATACACTGGGACAAAGCTAACTTGCTCTAAAGGCATTTTGGGATGTCTTGGATTGTTATATAAAGGAGAGATTTGAACGAGGGATGAGAAAATATTGTTAAAATATTGAATATATTGAATATTGAAAAAAAAGACAAGTCAACAATATCAACGCAACAAGAAAGATGATGTTCTCAATCACCGTCATCATCAACAACAACATTGCCATCATCATCAATTCCATAAGATGCAAATGCCAGTATATGAGGTCACCCCATACATTCCTTCCACATGATCTATGAGAGTCAGCTAACTGCAGGGGGAAACACCCTCTATGTGCTGGGGACTCACTGAATAATGCAAAGATGAAGGAACAGCAATGGCTGACATTCATACCAGTACAAGGCATAGAGAACTGACAATTATTACAGGGAGCAGAGACTTATACAGTCTGTAATATAACCTTACTTCATAGATGGGTTAGCTGACAAAGTCACGAAAACGATGTGTGTGCTTCCATGGGGCAGAAGTCAGCGTGTTGTTGTGATTCTGGATGGCCAGATTGCTAGCAACAATGACAAGAAACTGCCATCTGGGGAATCATAAGTGGCTCATTTCAGCTCGTTTCATCATGTTCTTGATATCGTGTCTTGTTTTGAGGTGTTTTGACTGATTTCACGTCAATGATAGTATGGCTAAAATTCTCTAGCTAGCTAACCAACAACTGCAACGATGTATTTGAGAGAAAACAAGTGCTCATTCTGCAAATGTATTTATGTTTTCAATAAACATTTTTGACGCAACATGTTGTCAACAATCTAAGCCAACTCCGTTGTTTCTGAACAACCAACCCGTCTATATTGCCCTTAATGGTTTTCCAGTCACCAAGGTATGTTTTAAGTGTGTGTGCATGTGTGCATGTGTGCATGTGCACTTGCGGCAATGAATGTGAGAAGGCACCCCTGTAAAGTCACCACAGTCCGTCCCTACACTGTATCCAAGGATAAAAAGGCCAGAGTGAAAGCGTATCTGGCAGTAAAACTCACCTGCTCCTATCCATCACACTACAGTGTCATATTTACAGTCTGAAACTCACCCATTAAAGACTGTTATTGTTAGGTGCAATTTCCACTGCAATTAGATGGAGGCTTCATCAGCGAGAGTATGAGTGGAATGAGGCAATTATGGTGTACTGTATGACGGTGGGGGGTAGACCTGGGGAGGGAGAGCAGAGCTTCCCAAAGCTATGGTGCTTTACACATTTATTTAATCAGTAATTCCATCTCTCAAGTCTATAATAACTAAAAAAAACAAATGGTTATGTTTCTGTTGAATTAAATAGAGGTTTATTGTGCTCTGCTTTGATGTATTTTTCACTGAAGAATCCTGGACCCTGTCACTGGCCCTGGCAGCATTTCATATGACTCATCCTAATCAAAACACAGTCAATACATTCAGTACACTTTCACTAAATACAAACGTTTTGGATGGTATTTATGTTCAAAATTGGAATTTTCACATTGTGTGGATGGATGATACGGTACGGCGTTAGCTAATTGGGATCCTAATATAAATGACAAATTATACTGTATAATATAGATGTACTGTACTATAGAATATAGAGGTACTATAGAATATAGAGGTACTGCAGAATAAAGAGGTACAATATAATACCAATCCAGTCAAGCCAGAGTACATCTTGCCCTGGTGTGTGAAGAGTCTACCTCATACAGAGAAACACATTCAGTCAAATAAGTTATAAGTTATAATAAGTTATAATTCATCATAAAAAAAATACTGAACTGCATCAACTCTGGTGGAAATGGACAAAATAATTGAATTTCCCTATTCAGCCTTGTGGACCTATAGAGTCGTATGATGTGAGGTACTCAATGCCTAGGGAACACAACAAAATAAATGACGAACACAACTTCCCTCGCACATGTTTGATATCACTTGTCTACCTATTGAATAATGGACATCCCTGTTCTTGGCATGGCGGCTTGGCCCAATCTGTGGTACTAGACCCCATATGGGCAGGAAGTTGAGGGAAAATTCATAACTCTTCTAAAAAACCTGCTCTATAAATCTCCTCTTCCTTCTCCCATCCTCAACACAGACACTCAGTCACAGGAGAGCTGAGAGAGAGTGGGGGGGGGGGAGAAAGAGAGAGAAAGGTGGGGGAGAGAGGGAGAGATCGAGAAAGAGAAATAAAGAGAGAGATAGAGAGAGCAGTGCACTGTTGTGGTGTAGCATTATTCTTCCAGGGGTTGCCTCAGCTAGGTTCTCTTTAGTAAGTCAGGGGTCGGAGCCAGCAGGAAAAATGAGCCTCCAGAACCGGAGTGAGCTCACTTTTCATCTGTTGTACGTGGAGCTCAGTCTGTGATATCACAGCAAAGCCGTCTTCTCTCCCTCCCTCTCAACCAGCCCTACCTGGTCTCATAGACAAGACGTAACATGGTAAATGAAAATCCGGGGCATGGATACACAAGACAGAAGGTTACTTAAGACAAAAACTAAAGGGTGGTGGTTGGTCGGGGTGGATGGGTTAGCTTTTAATGTGAACATCTAGCAACCCAAAGGTTACGTGTTCACATCTTATCATGGACAACATTAGCATTTTGCCTAATTAGCAACTTTCACCCTTACACTAACCTAACCTTAACCCCTAACCCAGCATTTCCAAAAACTCGGTCCTTGGGTTTAAGGTTAGGGCAGAGTCCTTCCAGACTCACGTTAAGCATCTATAATCCAACATTAAATCAATAATCAGGTTCCTATTTCGCAACAAAGCTTCCTTCACTCATGCTGTCAAACATACCCTCGTCAAACTGACTATCCTACCGATCCTTGACTTCGGCGATGTCATTTACAAAATAGCTTAAAACACTCTTCTTGGCAAACTGGATGCTGTCTATCACAGTCTCATCCGTTTTATCACCAAAGCCCCATATACTACCCACCACTGCGACCTGTATGCTCTCGTTGGCTGGTCCTCGCTTCATATTGGGGCGGCAGGGTAGCCTAGTGGTTAGAGCGTTGGACTAGTAACCGAAAGATTGCAAGTTCGAATCCCCGAGCTGACAAGGTACAAATCTGTCGTTCTGTCCCTGAACAGGCAGTTAATCCTAGGCTGTCATTGAAAATAAGAATTTGTTCTTAACTGACTTGCCTAGTAAAATAAAGGCACAAAAAATAATTTTAAAAAATTAAATATTTGTCGCCAAACCCACTGGCTCTAGATTGGACTAGTAACCGAAAGTCTTTGCTAGGTAAAGCCCCACCTTATCTCAGCTCACTGGTCACCATAGCAACACCCACCCATAGCACGCACTCCAGCAGGTAAATTTCACTGGTCATCCCCAAAGCCTTTAGCCACCTTTCCTTCCAGTTCTCTGCTGCCAATGACTGGAAACAATTGCAAAAATCACTGTCTTATATCTCCCTCTCTAACTTTAAGCACCAGCTGTCAGAGCAGCTTACTGATCACTGTACCTGTACACAGCCAATCTGTAAATAGCACACCCAACTACCTCATCCACATATTGTTACCACATATTGTTATCCTCTTGCTCTTTTGTACCCCAGTATCTCTTACCTGAATACCATGCAGGGCCTTATGGGGGGAGGGGGAGGGGTCTGAATACCATGCAGGTCCTTATGGGGGGGGGTCTGAATACCATACAGGGCCTTATGGGGGGTGGGGGGTCTGAATACCATGCAGGGCCTTATGGGGGGGGGGGTCTGAATACCATGCAGGGCCTTATTGGGGGGGGGGTCTGAATACCATGCAGGGCCTTATGGGGGGGGGGGGGGGGGGGTCTGAATACCATGCAGGGCCTTATGGGGGGGCGGGGTCTGAATACCATGCAGGGCCTTATGGGGGGGGTCTGAATACCATGCAGGGCCTTATGGTGGGGGGGGGGGCGGGGTCTGAATACCATGCAGGGCCTTGGGGGGGGGGGGGGGTCTGAATACCATGCAGGGCCTTATGGGGGGGGGGGGGGGGGTCTGAATACCATGCAGGGCCTTATGGGGGGGGGGGGGGGGTCTGAATACCATGCAGGGCCTTATGGGGGGAGGGGGGGCGGGGTCTGAATACCATGCAGGGCCTTATGGGGGAGGGGGGGTCTGAATATCATGCAGGGCCTTATGGGGGGAGGGGGGGGGGGTTCTGAATACCATGCAGAGCCTTATGGGGGGAGGGGGGATCTGAATACCATGCAGGGCCTTATGGGGGGAGGGGGGGTCTGAATACCATGCAGGGCCTTATGGAGGGAGGGGGGGTCTGAATACCATGCAGGTTGGAGGGGATATACAGCCTGTCCAGGGGAGGGATGACATTGAGGGATGACATTGAGTGGGTAACACCTCCGTAATCTGTCATCCACCCTACATCTGTACCATATCAAAACTGATATAAGTGCGCTTGTCCTCAGGACAACCCTCTACATAAAGGTGACTCTACATTCACGAGCTAGACAGACATTGACATTGGATGACATTGGACTGAAATACAAAATAAAGCAGCTGCAGTTTTGCCAACTCCATCCCAAGCAGGTAATTGCAGCATACCCATAACATGTTAACCCACACTGATCTCACCACATTCATGGATAAAATTACTATTTTCAAACGGGATATGGGGCTGTAATTCGGCATGTGTAGCTGTGCGGCTGCAGAGCTTGTGCTTAGGCTATGGGGTGATTGGTCCAACTGCACACAGCACATGGCCAGGGGATAGATGGCCTAATTACACTAGGGGAGGTCACTGGCCTCCGTTTCACCAAGGGATAAAGATTGCTGGGATATCACACTGGAGCTACTTTCCCACCAGAATTACATATTACAATTCAGACACACGCTGGAGATATTCTGCCTCAACCCTTTTATAGATTACAATTCAGACACACACTGGAGATATTCTGCCTCAACCCTTTTATAGATTACAATTCAGACACACACTGGAGATATTCTGCCTCAACCCTTTTACAGATTATAACTCAGACACACACTGGAGATATTCTGCCTCAACCCTTTTATAGATTACAATTCAGACACACACTGGAGATATTCTGCCTCAACCCTTTTACAGATTATAACTCAGACACACACTGGAGATATTCTGCCCCAACCTTTTTACAGATTATAACTCAGACACACACTGGAGATATTCTGCCTCAACCCTTTTACAGATTATAACTCAGACACACACTGGAGATATTCTGCCTCAACCCTTTTATAGATTACAATTCAGACACACACTGGAGATATTCTGCCTCAACCCTTTTATAGATTACAATTCAGACACACACTGGAGATATTCTGCCTCAACCCTTTTACAGATTATAACTCAGACACACACTGGAGATATTCTGCCTCAACCCTTTTATAGATTACAATTCAGACACACACTGGAGATATTCTGCCTCAACCCTTTTACAGATTATAACTCAGACACACACTGGAGATATTCTGCCCCAACCTTTTTACAGATTATAACTCAGACACACACTGGAGATATTCTGCCCCAACCCTTTTACAGATTATAACTCAGACACACACTGGAGATATTCTGCCTCAACCCTTTTACAGATTATAACTCAGACACACACTGGAGATATTCTGCCCCAACCCTTTTACAGATTATAACTCAGACACACACTGGAGATATTCTGCCCCAACCCTTTTACAGATTATAACTCAGACACACACTGGAGATATTCTGCCCCAACCCATTTACAGATTATAACTCAGACACACACTGGAGATATTCTGCCTCAACCCTTTTACAGATTATAACTCAGACACACACTGGAGATATTCTGCCCCAACCCTTTTACAGATTGCAATTCAGACACACACTGGAGGTATTCTACATCAAACCTTTTACATATTACAATTCAGACACTGGAGATATTTGGCCTCAACCCAGAGGTTTTCCCTGTTTTTTCTTATTATTTTCCCCTGACGATGTTCCCAATTTAAAGAAGGTTGGTATGTGTACTTGTTCTTATAAAATGAATATCGTAATCTCAAAATTCCTGCCTGCTTCTTCATAGTAGTAAAACCACTATGGTATACCAGATGTTGCCACATCTAGACACAACATTGGAATACCTGGGAGCCTCTCTCATGCAGAGGCAGAATAGTGAGAAGGTTGTCTGTCTAAAAACCCATCCCTCATGTAAAGAATGTTTTAAACGTGCGTGAAATGGGAGTCTGGCAGGGGAGAAAATGGGAACTTCAGAAGGAGCTGCTCATCCATCGCTCAGTGTGAACATATACTGCACACCTATCTGAGAGACTGGTCAATGTCATTAACTCAGGAATCCTGTGCATTAATGATCTTCTATGGATGGGAGGAGAGTGTAGGAGCAGGGACGACAGCAGGGAGATGCGAGGGGAGGAATGAGAGAGAGGGTGAGAGAGAGAGGGTGAGAGAATGAGCAAAGAGTGAGGGAGCAGGAACGACAGCAGGGAGATGCGAGGGGAGGAATGAGAGAGAGGGTGAGAGAGAGAGGGTGAGAGAATGAGCAAAGAGTGAGGGAGCAGGAACAACAGCAGGGAGATGCGAGGGGAGGAATGAGAGAGAGGGTGAGAGAATGAGTAAAGAATGAGGGAGCAGGAACGACAGCAGGGAGATGCGAGGGGAGGAATGAGAGAGAGGGTGAGAGAGAGAGGGTGAGAGAATGAGTAAAGAGCGAGGGAGCAGTGGTGGGCGGGCGGGCGAGCAGGAGAGGAGGAATCATTAAATGGATGGTGAGGAGCGAGGCTCTCTCTTTGAAGACAGGCACACTCCGCTAAGCAGGAGCCATGAGAGCTAACAACGCTGATGGGCTGCAGAGAGCATCTCCAGCCTTCTCACGGATGCATCAGAGCACCAGCACAAAGATTAGAGGTTTCTTTTAATCCAAAGGGGATTAAATGCTGAGAGAGGAGGAGGGAGAAGAGGGCTCCTGTGGAGGGTTAGAGAAATTATTAATACCCCTACTCAGACTAGTGATCTGGGTCTTTAACACAGAATCCCAGATGCTTGGGTGTTCAGATTGTCTTTATCTGTCACACACTCCCCTGGGCTTTGAGAAATGGATTGAAGATGCACCCCTCCCCTTCGCTTGGTTTTAACACTTTCTTACTGTACATCTGCATTATGTCCCACCTGGAAATGCACATCCTGTGAACTTCAACACACACTGGCAGACCACAGTCTGCACACACATACACGCACACGCACACAAACTTAAAAGCTTGGAGGATCAAATGTGTAAATGTTCTATTGAGAAAGGAATAAAAACACCATATTTAGCAAAAAGATATCAACCAAAAGGTGTTCTCTGTCTTGGGGCAAGGGCAACACGGGATGGCAATGATGGGAAATGGCATCCATGTTTTCATCACTGTCCCACCCAAGATGTCTCACATTGGGTGCCCGTTGACCTCTCAATCAGCTCAATAAACACAGACTACGACAGACGAATCAAAGACCTGAACCTCAGACCACCAACCAAATCATCAAACATCCCAGCAGGTCATCACTTACCCCCCTTGTTCCATCTGGCTTTAGTCCTTGCCTGGTGGCTGAGCTCTGGACCGCCAAACAGCACCAAGAGAAACAAAACAAGTTCAAAAATTGAGAAAAATACAAACTTTTCCCTGGAAAACATGTCCAAGAGTTGCTCTTCGACCGAGTCCACTATCACATGGCTGTGTTTCCCTCTGGTGCGGCGTGGCTGTGGCGCATGGTAACCCACACATGGGCTGGCATCAGTCAGGCTGGAATCATCAGTGGGTCTCTGGCTCTGCCATACTGCTAGAGGCTGCTGAGGGCTGCTCGTCACTGGTCCTGGTCCTGAGGCTTTGGGCTGAGCCACATGTCTCCCCTCCTGGACGCCCCTGCCTCACCAGAGCGCACGGAGCCAGACGGAACACGCTATGGCACAGCTCAGCTCAGCAAAGTGCTCCACTACTCTAATCTCTCTCTCACACGCTCACTGTTGCCACCGCTGTCGACGCCGATGCTGCCTCTACGGCTGCAGAGTTACTTCTTGCCCCCCCTCACTCCTGGTTTCAGAGGGAATACATCTCTCAGCGCTCTGACTCCGAATCCCACACAGCCCAGCCGAGGAGAAGAGGGAACGTAACCCACAGTCTGCCCTCTGGAGAGGGATGTGTGGGGTAGCGGAGTGTGAGAAATAACACAAACAGGCAGGCACGAGGACTGAAGGGAGTGTGGAGGAGAGGAACGAGTAGAAAAGGAGATCACTCCCTGATCCTGATAGCCACGGCAGCCGTACAGCTGCTATTTATAAAGAGCAAAAAGGCATTCACATGGAGCTGCTTGCATCGCACATCAGCCTGGCCACGGTGAGCAGGAACAGGCTTTACTGGCAGAGCAGCACGAGGAGGAGGAGAGGAAGGAAGGAAGAAGAGAGGGAGGATGAGAGGAGATCTTTTGGAAGTGCCTTTACATGGTCCCATCTCTTGCTCTCTCTCTTTCTTTCTCTCTCTCTCTCGCTCTCTCTCTGTTGTGCATTGCGGGAAGCTCCACGTGTGCTCATGAGTTTCTCTTGTTAATTCCAGGAAGAAAAGTTTGCGGCATGACAGCCCCAAGGGCTCACACTCTCCTGCAGTCTTAGTCAGAGAGCCCTGTGAGAAAGCTTTTAACCCCTCAGCTGCCACAACACACCACTTAACAAGCTGTTTTTTAAGGCTTTCACAAACATCCACTGTGACTGGAGAAACGTCTTCATTGACTGGAGAAACGTCTTTATTGACTGGAGAAATGTCTTTATTGACTGGAGAAATGTCTTCATTGACTGGAGAAATGTCTTTATTGACTGGAGAAATGTCTTTATTGACTGGAGAAATGTCTTTATTGACTGGAGAAATGTCTTCATTGACTGGAGAAATTACTTCGTTGAATTTTGCCAGTGTGGTGATTGCTAGTTGTATCATAAATCAGTTACAGAATTGTTAAAAATACAGTTTTTTCAAGGTGTGTCTGTAATGTGATGTTTTGTTTTTACTTTAAAAAAGCAAAAAGCCAATTTGAAATTGAAAACATCAGTCCTGGACTGAAGTACTTCATGCTTTTACTCTCTGTTCCGGACGAACTAGACGACCAGTTCTTATAGCCTTTAGCCGTACCCTTATCCTACTCCTCCTCTGGTGATGTAGCGGTTAATCCAGGTCCTGCAGTGCCTAGCTCCACTCCTATTCCCCAGATTCTCTCATGTGTTGACTTCTGTAACCGTACAAGCCTTGGTTTCATGCAAGTTAACATTAGAAGCCTCCTCCCTAAGTTTGTTATATTCACTGCTTTAGCACACCATGCCAACCCTGATGTCCTAGCCGTGTGTCTGAATCCTGGCTTAGGAAAACCCTGAAATTTCCATCCCTAACTATAGAATTTTCCAACAAGACAGAACTGCCAAAGGGGGCAGTGTTGCAATCTACTGCAGAGATAGCCTGCAGAGTTCTGTCTTACTATCCAGGTCTGTGCCCAAACAATTTGAGCTTCTACTTTTAAAAAATCCACCTTTCCAGAAACAAGTCTCTCACTGTTGCCGCTTGTTATAGACCACCCTCTGCCCCCAGCTGAGCTCTGGACACCATATGTGAACTGATTGCCCCCCATCTATCTTCATAGCTTGTGCTGCTAGGTGACCTAAACTGGGACATGTTTAACACCCCGGCCATCCTACAATCTAAGCTTGATGCCCTCAATCTCACACAAATTATCAATGAACCCACCAGGTACAATCCCAAAGCTGTAAACAGGGAACCCTCATAGATATCATCCTAACCAACTTGCCCTCCAAATACATCTCTGCTGTTTTCAACAAAGATCTCAACGATCACTGCCTCATTGCTTGCATCCGTAATGGGTCTGCGGTCAAACGACCACCCCTCATCACTGTCAAAAGCTCCATAAAACACTTCAGCGAGCAGGCCTTTCTAATTCACCTGGCCCGGGTATCCTGGAAGGATATTGACCTCATCCCGTCAGTCGAGGATGCCTGGTTATTCTTTAAAAGTGCCTTCCTCACCATCTTAAATAAGCATGCCCCGTTTAAAAAATGTAGAACCAGGAACAGATAAAGCCCTTGCTTCACTCCAGACCTGACTGCCCTTGACCAGCTCAAAAACATCCTGTGGTGTTCTGCATTAGAATCGAATAGCCCCCGTGAAATTAAACTTTTCAGGGAAGTTAGGAACCAATATACACCGGCAGTTAGGAAAGCTAAGGCTAGCTTTTTCAAACTGAAATGTGCATCCTGTAGCACAAACACAAAAAAGTTATGAGACACTGTAATGTCCATGGAGAATGGCACCCTGCCATCCACCTGGCAACCCCTAACCCGGTCAACAGCCCTGCACCCACCACAGCAACTCGCCCAAGCCTCCCCATTTATCCTTCAGCCAAATCCAGATAGCTGATGTTCTGAAAGAGCTGCAAAACCTGGATCTCTACAAATCAGACGGGCTAGACTATCTGGACCCTCTCTTTCGATCTGCCAAAATTCTTGCAACCCCTATTACTAGCCTGTTCAACCTCTCTTTCGTATCGTCTGAGATTCCCAAAGATTAGAAAGCAGCCACGGTCATCACCCTCTTGAAAAGGTGGAGACACTATAGACCCAAACTACTACAGACCTATATCTATCCTACCCTGCCTTTCTAAGGTCTTCGAAAGATAAGTTAACAAAGAGATTATCAACCATTTCGAATCCCGCCGTACCTTCTCCGTTTGAGGTTGTGGACAGGTGTCTTTTACACTCATAACAAGTTCAAACAGGTGCCATTAATACAGGTAACGAGTGGAGGACAGAGGAGCCTCTTACAGAAGAAGTTACAGGTCTGTGAGAGCCAGAAATCTTGCTTGTTTGTAGGTGACCAAATACTTATTTTCCACCATAATTTGCAAATAAATTCATAAAAAATCCTACAATGTGATTTTCTGTATTTTTTCTCTCATTTTGTCTGTCATAGTTGAAGTGTACCTATGATGAAAATTACAGGCCTCTCTCATCATTTTAAGTGGGAGAACTTGCACAATTGGTGGATGACTAAATACTTTTTTTGCCCCACTGTACCTAGGTGTCTGGTTAGACTGTAAACTCTACTTCCAGACTCACATTAAACATTAACAATCCAAAATGAAATCTAGAATCGGCTTCCTATTTCGCAACATAGCATCCTTCACTCATGCTGCCAAACATACCCTCGTAAAACTGACAATCCTACCGATCCTTGACTTTGGCGATGTCATTTACAAAATAGCCTCCAACACTCTACTCAACAAATTGGATGCAGTCTTTCACAGTGCCATCCGTTTTGTCACCAGAGCCCCGTATACTCCCCACCACTGCGACCTGTAAGCTCGCTTTGGCTGGCCCTTGCTTTATACTCGTCGCCAAACCCACTGGCTCCAGGTCATATATAAGTCTTTGCTAGGTCTAGCCCCGCCTTATCTCAGCTCACTGGTCACCATAGCAGCACCCACCCGTAGCATGCGCTCCAGCAGGTATATCTCACTGGTCACCCCCAAAGCCAATTCCTCTTTGGCCGCCTTTCCTTCCAATTCTCTGCTGCTAATGACTGGAACTAACTGCAAAAATCACTGAAGCTGGAGACACATATCTTCCTCACCAGCTTTAAGCACCAGCTGTCAGAGCAGCTCACAGAACACCGCACCTGTACATAGCCCATCTGTAAATTGCCCATCCAACTACCTCATCCCCATACTGCATTTATTTATTTATCTTGCTCCTTTGCACCCCAGTATCTCTACTTGCACATTCATCTTCTGCACATCTATCACTCCAGTGTTTAATTGCTATATCGTAATACCTCGCCACTATGGCCAATTTGATTGACTTGCCTCCCGTATCTAGCCTCATTTGCACACAATGTATATAGACTTTTCTTTCTACTGAATTATTGATTTATGTTTGTTTATTCCATGTGTAACTCTGTGATGTTGTATGTGTCGAACTGCTTTGCTTTATCTTGGCCAGGTCGCAGTTGTAAATGAGAGCTTGTTCTCAACTAGCCTGCCTGGTTAAATGAAGGTGTTCTCAACTAGCCTACCTGGTTAAATGAAGGTGTTCTCAACTAGCCTGCCTGGTTAAATAAAGGTGTTCTCAACTAGCCTGCCTGGTTAAATAAAGGTGTTCTCAACTAGCCTGCCTGGTTAAATGAAGGTGTTCTCAACTAGCCTACCTGGTTAAATAAAGGTGTTCTCAACTAGCCTGCCTGGTTAAATAAAGGTGTTCTCAACTAGCCTACCTGGTTAAATAAAGGTGTTCTCAACTAGCCTACCTGGTTAAATAAAGGTGTTCTCAACTAGCCTACCTGGTTAAATAAAGGTGTTCTCAACTAGCCTGCCTGGTTAAATAAAGGTGTTCTCAACTAGCCTACCTGGTTAAATACAGGTGTTCTCAACTAGCCTGCCTGGTTAAATGAAGGTGTTCTCAACTAGCCTACCTGGTTAAATAAAGGTGTTCTCAACTAGCCTGCCTGGTTAAATGAAGGTGTTCTCAACTAGCCTGCCTGGTTAAATGAAGGTGTTCTCAACTAGCCTGCCTGGTTAAATAAAGGTGTTCTCAACTAGCCTACCTGGTTAAATAAAGGTGTTCTCAACTAGCCTACCTGGTTAAAAAAAGGTGTTCTCAACTAGCCTACCTGGTTAAATAAAGGTGTTCTCAACTAGCCTGCCTGGTTAAATACAGGTGTTCTCAACTAGCATGCCTGGTTAAATAAAGGTGTTCTCAACTAGCCTGCCTGGTTAAATAAAGGTGTTCTCAACTAGCCTGCCTGGTTAAATAAAGGTGTTCTCAACTAGCCTGCCTGGTTAAATAAAGGTGTTCTCAACTGGCCTACCTGGTTAAATAAAGGTGTTCTCAACTAGCCTACCTGGTTAAATGAAGGTGTTCTCAACTAGCCTGCCTGGTTAAATAAAGGTGTTCTCAACTGGCCTACCTGGTTAAATAAAGGTGTTCTCAACTAGCCTACCTGGTTAAATGAAGGTGTTCTCAACTAGCCTGCCTGGTTAAATTAAGGTGTTCTCAACTAGCCTACCTGGTTAAATGAAGGTGTTCTCAACTAGCCTGCCTGGTTAAATAAAGGTGTTCTCAACTAGCCTACCTGGTTAAATAAAGGTGTTCTCAACTAGCCTACCTGGTTAAATGAAGGTGTTCTCAGCTAGCCTACCTGGTTAAATAAAGGTGTTCTCAACTAGCCTACCTGGTTAAATAAAGGTGTTCTCAGCTAGCCTACCTGGTTAAATAAAGGTGTTCTCAACTAGTCTACCTGGTTAAATAAAGGTGTTCTCAACTAGCCTACCTGGTTAAATAAAGGTGTTCTCAACTAGCCTACCTGGTTAAATAAAGGTGTTCTCAACTAGCCTACCTGGTTAAATAAAGGTGTTCTCAACTAGCCTACCTGGTTAAATAAAGGTGTTCTCAACTAGCCTACCTGGTTAAATAAAGGTGTTCTCAACTAGCCTACCTGGTTAAATAAAGGTGTTCTCAACTAGCCTACCTGGTTAAATAAAGGTGTTCTCAACTGGCCTACCTGGTTAAATGAAGGTGTTCTCAGCTAGCCTACCTGGTTAAATAAAGGTGTTCTCAACTAGCCTACCTGGTTAAATGAAGGTGTTCTCAGCTAGCCTACCTGGTTAAATAAAGGTGTTCTCAACTAGCCTACCTGGTTAAATAAAGGTGTTCTCAACTAGCCTACCTGGTTAAATAAAGGTGTTCTCAACTAGCCTACCTGGTTAAATAAAGGTGTTCTCAACTAGTCTACCTGGTTAAATAAAGGTGTTCTCAACTGGCCACCTGGTTAAATAAAGGTGTTCTCAACTGGCCTACCTGGTTAAATAAAGGTGTTCTCAACTAGCCTACCTGGTTAAATAAAGGTGTTCTCAACTAGTCTACCTGGTTAAATGAAGGTGTTCTCAACTAGCCTACCTGGTTAAATAAAGGTGTTCTCAACTAGCCTACCTGGTTAAATAAAGGTGTTCTCAACTAGCCTACCTGGTTAAATAAAGGTGTTCTCAACTAGCCTACCTGGTTAAATAAAGGTGTTCTCAACTAGTCTACCTGGTTAAATAAAGGTGTTCTCAACTAGCCTACCTGGTTAAATGAAGGTGTTCTCAACTAGTTTACCTGGTTAAATAAAGGTGTTCTCAACTGGCCACCTGGTTAAATAAAGGTGTTCTCAACTAGCCTACCTGGTTAAATAAAGGTGTTCTCAACTAGCCTACCTGGTTAAATAAAGGTGTTCTCAGCTAGCCTACCTGGTTAAATGAAGGTGTTCTCAGCTAGCCTACCTGGTTAAATAAAGGTGTTCTCAACTAGCCTACCTGGTTAAATAAAGGTGTTCTCAACTAGCCTACCTGGTTAAATAAAGGTGTTCTCAACTAGTCTACCTGGTTAAATAAAGGTGTTCTCAACTGGCCACCTGGTTAAATAAAGGTGTTCTCAACTGGCCTACCTGGTTAAATAAAGGTGTTCTCAACTAGCCTACCTGGTTAAATAAAGGTGTTCTCAACTAGTCTACCTGGTTAAATGAAGGTGTTCTCAACTAGCCTACCTGGTTAAATAAAGGTGTTCTCAACTAGCCTACCTGGTTAAATAAAGGTGTTCTCAACTAGCCTACCTGGTTAAATAAAGGTGTTCTCAACTAGCCTACCTGGTTAAATAAAGGTGTTCTCAACTAGTCTACCTGGTTAAATAAAGGTGTTCTCAACTAGCCTACCTGGTTAAATGAAGGTGTTCTCAACTAGTCTACCTGGTTAAATAAAGGTGTTCTCAACTGGCCACCTGGTTAAATAAAGGTGTTCTCAACTAGCCTACCTGGTTAAATAAAGGTGTTCTCAACTAGCCTACCTGGTTAAATAAAGGTGTTCTCAACTAGCCTGCCTGGTTAAATGAAGGTGTTCTCAACTAGCCTACCTGGTTAAATAAAGGTGTTCTCAACTGGCCACCTGGTTAAATAAAGGTGTTCTCAACTAGCCTACCTGGTTAAATAAAGGTGTTCTCAACTAGCCTACCTGGTTAAATAAAGGTGTTCTCAACTAGTCTACCTGGTTAAATAAAGGTGTTCTCAACTAGTCTACCTGGTTAAATAAAGGTGTTCTCAACTAGCCTGCCTGGTTAAATAAAGGTGTTCTCAACTAGCCTACCTGGTTAAATAAAGGTGTTCTCAACTAGCCTGCCTGGTTAAATAAAGGTGTTCTCAACTAGCCTACCTGGTTAAATAAAGGTGTTCTCAACTAGCCTGCCTGGTTAAATAAAGGTGTTCTCAACTAGCCTACCTGGTTAAATAAAGGTGTTCTCAACTAGCCTGCCTGGTTAAATAAAGGTGTTCTCAACTAGTCTACCTGGTTAAATAAAGGTGTTCTCAACTAGCCTGCCTGGTTAAATAAAGGTGTTCTCAACTAGCCTACCTGGTTAAATAAAGGTGTTCTCAACTAGCCTGCCTGGTTAAATAAAGGTGTTCTCAACTAGCCTACCTGGTTAAATACAGGTGTTCTCAACTAGCCTACCTGGTTAAATGAAGGTGTTCTCAACTAGCCTACCTGGTTAAATAAAGGTGTTCTCAACTAGCCTACCTGGTTAAATAAAGGTGTTCTCAACTAGTCTACCTGGTTAAATAAAGGTGTTCTCAACTAGCCTGCCTGGTTAAATGAAGGTGTTCTCAACTAGTCTACCTGGTTAAATAAAGGTGTTCTCAACTAGCCTACCTGGTTAAATAAAGGTGTTCTCAACTAGCCTACCTGGTTAAATAAAGGTGTTCTCAACTAGTCTACCTGGTTAAATAAAGGTGTTCTCAACTAGCCTACCTGGTTAAATGAAGGTGTTCTCAACTGGCCTACCTGGTTAAATAAAGGTGTTCTCAACTAGCCTGCCTGGTTAAATAAAGGTGTTCTCAACTAGCCTACCTGGTTAAATAAAGGTGTTCTCAACTAGCCTACCTGGTTAAATAAAGGTGTTCTCAACTAGCCTACCTGGTTAAATAAAGGTGTTCTCAACTAGTCTACCTGGTTAAATAAAGGTGTTCTCAACTAGCCTACCTGGTTAAATGAAGGTGTTCTCAACTGGCCTACCTGGTTAAATAAAGGTGTTCTCAACTAGCCTGCCTGGTTAAATAAAGGTGTTCTCAACTAGCCTACCTGGTTAAATAAAGGTGTTCTCAACTAGCCTACCTGGTTAAATAAAGGTGTTCTCAACTAGCCTACCTGGTTAAATAAAGGTGTTCTCAACTAGTCTACCTGGTTAAATAAAGGTGTTCTCAACTAGCCTACCTGGTTAAATAAAGGTGTTCTCAACTAGCCTACCTGGTTAAATAAAGGTGTTCTCAACTAGCCTACCTGGTTAAATAAAGGTGTTCTCAACTAGTCTACCTGGTTAAATAAAGGTGTTCTCAACTAGCCTACCCGGTTAAATAAAGGTGTTCTCAACTAGCCTACCTGGTTAAATAAAGGTGTTCTCAACTAGCCTACCTGGTTAAATAAAGGTGTTCTCAACTAGCCTACCTGGTTAAATAAAGGTGTTCTCAACTAGCCTACCTAGATAAATAAAGGTGTTCTCAACTAGTCTACCTGGTTAAATAAAGGTGTTCTCAACTAGCCTACCTAGATAAATAAAGGTGTTCTCAACTAGTCTACCTGGTTAAATAAAGGTGTTCTCAACTAGTCTACCTGGTTAAATAAAGGTGTTCTCAACTAGCCTACCTAGATAAATAAAGGTGTTCTCAACTAGCCTGCCTGGTTAAATAAAGGTGAAATAAAATACAATTTAAATAGAAATGCTGCCTAGAATGTGGTCTATAGTCTTACTGGTCCCTTTAGATATAAAAGTCTATGAACTGGCTTTGCCTTTGGAATTACAATATATAGCGTTTGCAATTGAATTTATTGACAACTGACAACTGTTTTTCACAACAGTCAAGGGGGGTATAAGCAGTCTGTCTCGTACACACACCCTGGCTTTAATGTCCTCATTACAGCTTCTGAAGGAGTCCATGATTAAGTCCATAATTTGTTATACACAGTGCAAATGAATATCCTAAATCCACACATAATGTTCAGACACTGCCTCCCTCCCCCTTCTCCCCTCGCCTCTCCCTCCTTCTCCCCCTTCTCCCATCTACCCCCCCCCCCCCCTCCCTGCCCCCCCTCTTCCTCCCCACACCCTCCTTCTCCCCCCTCCTTCTCCCCCCTGACAATCCAATCTAGTTGAAATGTAAACTAAACAAAACAATCCAGAATAACATGAATGCAGATAATACTAGCCCCTTGTACACAGCTAATAGCTACGTAGCAAAATTAGCCAAAGCAAGCTAGCTAGCTAGCTACCCTAAATTACAGTACATATGAGATGAAAAATTATCAGGCTTACTGTACATCTTACTGTAGAAATGATTGTTGAAAACAATTCTAGGTTGGAACAAGATGCTTTTTGAGGCAAACCCACTCACAGTTCTGGGTTGTTCATCTACAGCAGGAAGCAGTCTCCTGCCTGGCTGAGAAAGCAATAGATGTTCTGATCCAGTTTGGCACCACATACCTATGCAAGTCAGGGTTCTCTACTCTGGCATACTTAAAAAAAACAAGTACAGAAAGGGACTCCATGCTGAGCATGACCTCAGGTTTGCACTGTCAAAAACTGAGATCAGAATAGAAATGATTGTTGAAAGCTTCAACCAGCCACACACCTTTCATTAGGACTGTGATTATGATTTCTGGTCTACATATGTGTGATGTGATCAATCAGTGTATTCCAATTTAGAATACAAATGATGTATTGTATTTTAACAGCAAAAGTTCCAACCTAGATTTTTTTTCAACAATACTTTCTACAGTAAGATGTACAGTAGGTCTGATCATATTTCTTATGTACTGTTACTTAGTGTTGCACTATCAAAAACGGAGCCTTGCAATTTGCAAGTCCCTCTTTGTGTCACCTGACCACACTACTGAACAGTAGTCCAGGTGCAACAAAAATAGAGCCTGTAGGACCTGCCATGTTGATGGTGAAGTTAGAGCAGCAGTTTATTATGGACAGACTTCTCTCCATTTTAGCTACTGTTGTATCAATATGTTTTGACCATGAACGTTTTGACCATACCTCAACTTGCTCAATTCCCACATTATTCCTTACAAGATGTAGTTGAGGTTTAGGGTTCAGTGAATGATTTGTCCTGAAAACAATGTTTTTAGTTTTTGAAATATTTAGGACTAACTTATTCCTTGCCACCCATTCTGAAACTAACTGCAGCTCTTTGATAAGTGTTGTAGTTGTTTCAGTTGCTGTAGTAGCTGGCGTGTATATTGTTGCGTTATCCTCAAACATAGACCCACTGGCTTTACTCAAGGCCAGTGGCATGTCATTAGTAAAGATAGAAAAAAGTAAGGGACCTAGACAGCTGCCCTGGGGAATTCATGATTCTACCTGGATTATGTTGGAGAGGCTTCCATTTAAGAAGACCCACTGTGTTCTGTTAGACAGGTAACGCTTTATCAACAATATAGCTGGGGGTGTAAAGCCATAACACATAGGTTTTTCCAGCAGCAGACTATGATTGATAATGTCAAAAGCTGCACTGAAGTCTAACAAAACAGCCCCCACAATATTTTTATTATCAATTTCTCTCAGCCAATCATCAGCCATTTGTGTAAATTCTGTGCTTTTTGAATGTCCTTCCCTATAAGCGTGCAAAAGTCTGTTGTCAATTTGTTTACAGTAAAATAGTATTGTATCTGGTCAAACACAATTTTTTCCAAAACCTTCCTAAGGGTTGGTAATAAGCTGATTGGTCGGCTATTTGAGATAGTACAGGGGTCTGTACTATTTTTAGGTAGGGGAATTACTTTTGCCTCCCTTTAGGCCTGAGGCACACACTTTATAGCAGGCTTAAATTGAAGATATGGCAAATAGGAGTGGCAATATCATCCGCTATTATCCTCAGTAATTTTCCATTCAAGTTGTCAGACCCCTGTCGTGGAAATTTCCTGTATTTACCAAATCATGAGAGCAAACCACACACAAGTCAGAGTTATCATAAAGTCCATCTTTAATTATATGAGCTTCATCACAACTCTGTGACTCAGATCAATTCAGTGTCTATCAATACATTCTCTGAGAGTCCTTACACATTGCAACTGAGATCCTTTATAGCAAAGACATACATAGCCAGACAGCATTGGCTATAAATTATCGTTCAGCTTTGTCTCCTAAACTGTGTTATTTTCTCGCTCTCAGGACCATAAAACAAAACCTATCAACAGGCATATATCAAATACATCCCTCCTTGGCAAGATCACAGATACACAGTGACTGGCACACAGACATTGTGGAGCCAAGAGATAATTGATTTAAAAGATATGTTTACATATGAAGACAAGCTTGACCACTCCCCTCTCAGCGGCCCAAGTAACTGACCCCATGTCAGAGAACAGATAACTGCAACCGGCCAACAGTATTATCCAAATATAGACATTCTGATGAGAAGTAACTCACAAGCATATAATGAATATAAAACATCTTATCTAGGTTACCCAACTAATTCTGATTATTCCCCAACACCCCGGTGGCTTGTCATTGTTGAAAACCCCCCCAAATTCCCCTCTTTCACACTCACTTATTGGAATTCAAAATGACAATTATTGTCTTAATTTGGTCAGATATACTTAGATGTGTAGTGTCAATGTTTGTTGCTTGCATGTCATGCCTAAATTCGCTAATTTTGCCTATGAAAAAATCATTAAAGTATTTGGCAAAATCAGTCAGTTTAGCAATGAATAAGCCATCTGATTCAATGAATGATGGAGCTGAGTTTGTCTTTTTTCACAAAATTTAATTGAAGGCGCTTTTTACTATCATTCTTTGTCATTCATCTTTTTTTCATAGTGTAGTTTCTTTTTCATTTTATTCAGTTTAGTTGCAGTGCGCTTGCCAATCGGTTGTGCAGCCAGACTTATTTGCCATTCCTTTTGCCGCATCCCTCTCAACCATACCATTTTTCCAATCCTCATCAATCCACAGGGATTTAACAGTTTTTACAGTCATTCTCTTAATGGGTGCATGTTTATTAGTAACTGGGATAAGCAATTTCATAAATATGTCAAGTGCAACGTCTGTTTCCTCCTCATTACACAACATAGGGATCCCTACACAACTTCTGGCGTCTTATACACTATATTGGGCCCAGCTTTTGGACATTTTTTTTATCTAGGGTTTTCCTACTTGGTGTCTTGCTTAGGCAGCTCCAGTAATATGGTGTATCTGAAAGCAATTTGCAATTTTCTAATGTAATCTTAAAAGCAGGGTTCATTCATTTCCAAGAGCAGCTAATTACTCCCACAATAGAAACATTTCAGGAAGAAATATTAACAGGAATTTAGGAGACGCCTCAGAAATTTTCCTGAATAACAGGGCATGCTGTGCTGAGTGCAAGGCTGACTCCAGTCTAGAATGAGTTGAGACAAAGGCATAAATCTGGTGGAGCGTGGCAAGATTTAGCATCAGTATTGTCTTTGTCTATGCTCCCCATGAGCCCATTACACTAACTGTTTGCAGATGTGTCGGATGCAAAATAAATGTAGCATCTTTAATACAGTACTCATAATTGGAAGAGAGAAGAGAGAGGATGAGGGATATAGGAGAGGAGAGGAGGGAAGCTAGTGGCCTGGCTGTGCAGTATGTGATAGGATAGCCAATGTGGCTTCATGGAGAGAGCCGAGTGGGGCTCCGTCCCTCAGCCTGACACTGCAAAGTGGAGTGGAGAGGAAGAGAGGACAACCAGATCCATGCTGGGGAGCCTGTCAGCTTATCACCCCCAGACAAGAGCCCCCCTGATAAACGTGGACGAGCAGGAGAGGAGCACAGCTTCAGCTGTGGAGGGGTGCGGGACAGCGATAAGGAAGCTCCGTGGGGCGAGATGGGGGAGTGAGGCATGGGGCCCAAGGCTGACAAACCCCTGCCAGCAGCCACGCTCATTCCAACTCTCTTCCGGCTTAACTTCTTAAAAAATGTACACGCACAGACATTCACCATGCTCAGCAGATGTAGGTTTGAGCAGGTAAAACTGTGTGTGTGTCAGCGTGTGTTGTGTGTGTGTGTGTGTACTTGTGAGAGAGGGAGTGTGAGTGCAACTGTGCATTTAACAGCAAAGAGAGAGGGGGGGGGGCATCCTCTCTCTCCATCTTTCTTCAAGAGCAGCTCTGAAACTGGGTCTCTTGAAAACGGACCATGAAATGTCCTTTTTCAAAGGAAGTAACAGAGCGCGCACCATGAATTGATCCCCTGATGGAGATCTGGACTCCGTTTTCTCCTCTGCGCATCTGCCTGCCCAGATACTGGATAATCTACTCCCTCCCTGGCTTCCTAATCCAGCCATCCATCCCCATTCACAATGCCAATTTGTGTCCCAAGCCGGACAGGGCTGTAGTTTGGAAGTCCATATTAGAATATATCTGGATGTTTGTCTTTTTTGAAATAACTATTGAACGGCTGTGAAATGATCATTCCTCCAGCATTGCTACCATCTGGCTTGTGATTAGAATTCCATTCATAGTTCGCTGCAATCAGAGCTCAGCAACTTTCAACAAAATACTGCTACAATTATTAATCTGAAGGCCACAAATATCAGCATAAACAATTACACCACAGGTTGCAAAAGTCAGAGTGAATTAGTGTTTAATTGAATGAATATAGCATAAGTCAATATGTTAAGGGTTCTTTCCATTGAATGTTCCTGTTCAACTGGCACAGACGAGCTCTATCATAATCACCTTAGAAAATTGTCATGCAATTCGCAAATAAACATGGCTGAACCACACTGGTCTATTTGAAATGTTAAATACGAAACAATCTGTCTCATGTACAGTAGACACAGTGATAAGGTTCAACTGGTACTCTGACCACTGACTGACATGACGACAGGGGACAGTTGTGCCAGACCTGGTAACAAATTTTACTGGCTGTATGAGTGTTACTGGCCCGTGCGAGTGTTACCGGCCGTGTGAATGTTACTGGCTGTATGAGTGTTACTGGCCCGTGCGAGTGTTACTGGCCGTGTGAATGTTACTGGCCGTGTGATTGTTACTGGCCCGTGCAAGTGTTAATGGCCCGTGTGACTGTTACCGGCCGTGTGAATGTTACTGGCTGTATGAGTGTTACTGTCCCGTGCGAGTGTTACTGGCCCGTGTGAATGTTACTGGCCCGTGTGAATGTTACTGGCCCGTGTGAGTGTTACTGGCTGTATGAGTGTTACTGGCCCGTGCAAGTGTTACTGGCTGTATGAGTGTTACTGGCTTGTGCGAGTGTTACTGGCTGTATGAGTGTTACTGGCCCGTGTGAGTGTTACTGGCTGTGTGAACATTACTGGCTGTATGAGTGTTACTGGCCCGTGCAAGTGTTACTGGCTGTATGAGTGTTACTGGCACGGGTGAGTGTTACTGGCCTTGTGAATGTTACTGGCTGTATGAGTGTTACTGGCATTGTGAGTGTAACAGGCTGTGTGAATGTTACTGTCTGTATGAGTGTTACTGGCCCGTGCGAGTGTTACTGGCTGTATGAGTGTTACTGGCCCGTGTGAGTGTTACTGGCTGTGTGAGTGTTACTGGCCTTGTGAATGTTACTGGCTGTATGAGTGTTACTGGCATTGGGAGTGTAACAGGCTGTGTGAATGTTACTGGCTGTATGAGCGTTACTGGCCCGTGCAAGTGTTACTGGCACGTGCGAGTGCTACCGGATGTGTGAATGTCACTGGCCCGTGCGAGTGTTACTGACTGTATGAGTGTTACTGGCCCGTGCGAGTGTTACTGGCCGTGTGAGTGTTACTGGCTGTATGAGTGTTACTGGCCCGTGCGAGTGTTACTTGCTGTATGAGTGTTACTGGCCCGTGCGAGTGTTACTGGCCGTGTGAATGTTACTGGCCCGTGCGAGTGTTACTGGCCGTGTGAATGTTACTGGCTGTGTGAGTGTTACTTGCCGTGTGAATGTTACTGGCATTGTGAGTCTTACTGGCCGTGTGAGTCTTACTGGCCGTGTGAATGTTACTGGCCTTGTGAGTGTTACTGGCCGTGTGAATGTTACTGGCTGTGTGAATGTTACTGGCCGTGTGAGTGTTACTGGCCGTGTGAATGTTACTGGCTGTATGAGTGTTACTGGCCGTGTGAATATTACTGGCTGTATGAGTGTTACTGGCTGTGTGAATATTACTGGCTGTATGAGTGTTACTGGCCGTGTGAATATTACTGGATCTATGAGTGTTACTGGCCGTGTGAATATTACTGGCTGTGTGAGTGTTACTGGCCGTGTGAATATTACTGGCTGTATGAGTGTTACTGGCTGTGTGAATATTACTGGCTGTATGAGTGTTACTGGCCGTGTGAATGTTACTGGCTGTATGAGTGTTACTGGCTGTGTGAATATTACTGGCTGTATGAGTGTTTCTGGACGTGTGAATGTTACTGGCTGTATGAGTGTTACTGGCCCGTGCGAGTGTTACTGGCTGTGTGAATATTACTGGCTGTATGAGTGTTACTGGCCCTTGCGAGTGTTACTGGCTGTATGAGTGTTACTGGCCAGTGCGAGTGTAACTGGCTGTGTGAATGTTACTGGCTGTATGAGTGTTACTGGCCCTTGCGAGTGTTACTGGCTGTATGAGTGTTACTGGCTGTGTGAATATTACTGGCTGTATGAGTGTTTCTGGCCGTGTGAATGTTACTGGCTGTATGAGTGTTACTGGCCCGTGCGAGTGTTACTGGCTGTGTGAATATTACTGGCTGTATGAGTGTTACTGGCCCGTGCGAGTGTTACCGGATGTGTGAATGTTACTGGCTGTATGAGTGTTACTGGCCCTTGCGAGTGTTACTGGCTGTATGAGTGTTACTGGCCCATGTGAGTGTTACTGGCTGTGTGAGTGTTACTGGCCTTGTGAATGTTACTGGCTGTATGAGTGTTACTGGCATTGGGAGTGTAACAGGCTGTGTGAATGTTACTGGCTGTATGAGCGTTACTGGCCCGTGCAAGTGTTACTGGCACGTGCGAGTGCTACCGGATGTGTGAATGTTACTGGCCCGTGCGAGTGTTACTGACTGTATGAGTGTTACTGGCCCGTGCGAGTGTTACTGGCCGTGTGAGTGTTACTGGCTGTATGAGTGTTACTGGCCCGTGCGAGTGTTACTTGCTGTATGAGTGTTACTGGCCCGTGCGAGTGTTACTGGCCGTGTGAATGTTACTGGCCCTTGCGAGTGTTACTGGCCGTGTGAATGTTACTGGCTGTGTGAGTGTTACTTGCCGTGTGAATGTTACTGGCCGTGTGAATGTTACTGGCTGTATGAGTGTTACTTGCCGTGTGAATGTTACTGGCCGTGTGAGTCTTACTGGCCGTGTGAATGTTACTGGCCTTGTGAGTGTTACTGGCCGTGTGAATGTTACTGGCTGTGTGAATGTTACTGGCCGTGTGAGTGTTACTGGCCGTGTGAATGTTACTGGCTGTATGAGTGTTACTGGCCGTGTGAATATTACTGGCTGTATGAGTGTTACTGGCTGTGTGAATATTACTGGCTGTATGAGTGTTACTGGCCGTGTGAATATTACTGGCTGTATGAGTGTTACTGGCCGTGTGAATATTACTGGCTGTATGAGTGTTACTGGCCGTGTGAATATTACTGGCTGTATGAGTGTTACTGGCTGTGTGAATATTACTGGCTGTATGAGTGTTACTGGCCGTGTGAATGTTACTGGCTGTATGAGTGTTACTGGCTGTGTGAATATTACTGGCTGTATGAGTGTTACTGGCCCGTGCGAGTGTTACTGGCTGTGTGAATATTACTGGCTGTATGAGTGTTACTGGCCCGTGCGAGTGTTACCGGATGTGTGAATGTTACTGGCTGTATGAGTGTTACTGGCCCTTGCGAGTGTTACTGGCTGTATGAGTGTTACTGGCCCGTGCGAGTGTAACTGGCTGTGTGAATGTTACTGGCTGTATGAGTGTTACTGGCCCTTGCGAGTGTTACTGGCTGTATGAGTGTTACTGGCCCGTGCGAGTGTTACTGGCCCGTGCGAGTGTTACTGGCCCGTGTGAGTGTTACTGGCTGTGTGAGTGTTACTGGCCTTGTGAATGTTACTGGCTGTATGAGTGTTACTGGCATTGGGAGTGTAACAGGCTGTGTGAATGTTACTGGCTGTATGAGCGTTACTGGCCCGTGCAAGTGTTACTGGCACGTGCGAGTGCTACCGGATGTGTGAATGTTACTGGCCCGTGCGAGTGTTACTGACTGTATGAGTGTTACTGGCCCGTGCGAGTGTTACTGGCCGTGTGAGTGTTACTGGCTGTATGAGTGTTACTGGCCCGTGCGAGTGTTACTTGCTGTATGAGTGTTACTGGCCCGTGCGAGTGTTACTGGCCGTGTGAATGTTACTGGCCCGTGCGAGTGTTACTGGCCGTGTGAATGTTACTGGCTGTGTGAGTGTTACTTGCCGTGTGAATGTTACTGGCATTGTGAGTCTTACTGGCCGTGTGAGTCTTACTGGCCGTGTGAATGTTACTGGCCTTGTGAGTGTTACTGGCCGTGTGAATGTTACTGGCTGTGTGAATGTTACTGGCCGTGTGAGTGTTACTGGCCGTGTGAATGTTACTGGCTGTATGAGTGTTACTGGCCGTGTGAATATTACTGGCTGTATGAGTGTTACTGGCTGTGTGAATATTACTGGCTGTATGAGTGTTACTGGCCGTGTGAATATTACTGGCTGTATGAGTGTTACTGGCCGTGTGAATATTACTGGCTGTATGAGTGTTTCTGGCCGTGTGAATGTTACTGGCTGTATGAGTGTTACTGGCCCGTGCGAGTGTTACTGGCTGTGTGAATATTACTGGCTGTATGAGTGTTACTGGCCCGTGCGAGTGTTACCGGATGTGTGAATGTTACTGGCTGTATGAGTGTTACTGGCCCTTGCGAGTGTTACTGGCTGTATGAGTGTTACTGGCCCGTGCGAGTGTAACTGGCTGTGTGAATGTTACTGGCTGTATGAGTGTTACTGGCCCTTGCGAGTGTTACTGGCTGTATGAGTGTTACTGGCCCGTGCGAGTGTTACTGGCCCGTGCGAGTGTTACTGGCCCGTGTGAGTGTTACTGGCTGTGTGAGTGTTACTGGCCTTGTGAATGTTACTGGCTGTATGAGTGTTACTGGCATTGGGAGTGTAACAGGCTGTGTGAATGTTACTGGCTGTATGAGCGTTACTGGCCCGTGCGAGTGTTACTGGCCTGTGCGAGTGTTACTGGCCGTGTGAGTGTTACTGGCTGTATGAGTGTTACTGGCCCGTGCGATTGTTACTGGCCGTGTGAATGTTACTGGCCCGTGCGAGAGTTACTGGCCGTGTGAATGTTACTGGCTGTGTGAGTGTTACTAGCCGTGTGAATGTTACTGGCATTGTGAGTCTTACTGGCCGTGTGAGTCTTACTGGCCGTGTGAATGTTACTGGACTTGTGAATGTTACTGGCTGTATGAGTGTTACTGACCCTGAGAGTGTTACTGGCCGTATGAGTGTTACTGGCCCGTGCGAGTGTTACTGGCAGTGTGAATGTTACTGGCTGTATGAGTGTTACTGGCCCGTGCAAGTGTTACTGGCCGTGTGAATGTTACTGGCTGTGTGAATGTTACTGGCTGTTTGAGTGTTACTGGCCCGTGCGAGTGTTACTGGCTGTATGAGTGTTACTGGCCCGTGCGAGTGTTACTGGCTGTATGAGTGTTACTGGCCCGTGCGATTGTTACTGGCCGTGTGAATGTTACTGGCCCGTGCGAGAGTTACTGGCCGTGTGAATGTTACTGGCTGTGTGAGTGTTACTAGCCGTGTGAATGTTACTGGCATTGTGAGTCTTACTGGCCGTGTGAGTCTTACTGGCCGTGTGAATGTTACTGGCCTTGTGAATGTTACTGGCTGTATGAGTGTTACTGGCCCTGTGAGTGTTACTGGCCGTATGAGTGTTACTGGCCCGTGCGAGTGTTACTGGCAGTGTGAATGTTACTGGCTGTATGAGTGTTACTGGCCCGTGCAAATGTTACTGGCCGTGTGAATGTTACTGGCTGTGTGAATGTTACTGGCTGTTTGAGTGTTACTGGCCCGTGCGAGTGTTACTGGCTGTATGAGTGTTACTGGCCCGTGCGAGTGTTACTGGCTGTATGAGTGTTACTGGCCCGTGTGAGTGTTACTGGCTGTGTGAGTGTTACTGGCTGTATGAGTGTTACTGGCATTGTGAGTGTAACTGGCTGTGTGAATGTTACTGGCTGTATGAGTGTTACTGGCCCGTGTGAGTGTTACTGGCACGTGCGAGTGTTACCGGATGTGTGAATGTTACTGGCCCTTGCGAGTGTTACTGGCTGTATGAGTGTTACTGGCCCGTCCGAGTGTTACTGGCCGTGTGAGTGTTACTGGCTGTATGAGTGTTACTGGCCGTGTGAATGTTACTGGCATTGTGAGTCTTACTGGCCGTGTGAGTCTTACTGGCCGTGTGAATGTTACTGGCCTTGTGAATGTTACTGGCTGTATGAGTGTTACTGGCCCTGTGAGTGTTACTGGCCGTATGAGTGTTACTGGCCCGTGCGAGTGTTACTGGCCGTGTGAGTGTTACTGGCCGTATGAGTGTTAGTGGCCGTATGAGTGTTAGTGGCCTTGTGAGTGTTACTGGCCGTGTGAATGTTACTGGCCGTATGAGTGTTACTGGCTGTGTGAGTGTTGCTGGTTGTGTGAGTGTTGCTGGCTGTGTGAGTGTTGCTGGCTTTGTGAGTGTTCCTGGCTGTGTGAGTGTTGCTGGCTGTGTGAGTGTTGCTGGCTGTGTGAGTGTTGCTGGCTGTGTGAGTGTTGCTGGCTGTGTGAGTGTTGCTGGCTGTGTGAGTGTTGCTGGCTGTGTGAGTGTTGCTGGCTGTGTGAGTGTTGCTGGCTGTGTGAGTGTTGCTGGCTTTGTGAGTGTTACTGGCTGTGTGAGTGTTGCTGGCTGTGTGAGTGTTGCTGGCTGTGTGAGTGTTGCTGGCTGTGTGAGTGTTGTTGGCTGTGTGAGTGTTGCTGGCTGTGTGAGTGTTGCTGGCTGTGTGAGTGTTGCTGGCTCTGTGAGTGTTGCTGGCTGTATGAGTGTTGCTGGCTGTGTGAATGTTACTGGCTGTGTGAATGTTACTGGCTGTTTGAGTGTTACTGGCAGTGTGAATTTTACTATCTGTGTGTTGAGAGCTGTGTGACAACAATCACCAGAGAAAAGCAAGGTAAACAAAAGTAATTTTTAACACCTGCTAATCTACAAATCCTGTTGTATCTAACATCATCAGTTCGGAGGAAGTTGCTTCTCATCCAAGAAATGTATATATTATAAAGGTGCAATTACATCAAGACTAAATTCCATTACAATCTGCCATTTATACGGAATAAAGCCATGCCCAGGCAGGGAGAGAGAGAGGAAGAGAGAGAGAGAGAGAAAGAGGGAGAGAGAGAGAGAGAAAGAGGGAGAGATATAAGGGGTGAGAGAAATACATAGGAAAGGAAAGAAAGAGAGAGAGAGAGAGAGAGAGAAAGAGATAGAGAGAGAGAGAGAGAGAGAGAGAGAGAGAGAAAAAGAGAGAGAGAGAGGAGAGAGAGAGATAGTGAGAAAAAGAGATAGCGAGAGAGAGAACAAGAGGCAATGTAAACTTATGTTTCCCATGCCAATAAAGAGAGAGAGAGAGAGAGAGAGAGAGAGAGAGAGAGAGAGAGAGAGAGAGAGAGAGAGAGAGAGAGAGAGAGAGAGAGAGAGAGAGGTAATACTAATCAGAATGAGTTAGTGATGGCTGTCATATTATGTGACAGGGTGTTATATTTACAACCTGTAATAAAACTGCCTCCACTGGCGATTTATGGAGGCGCTTGCCCTGCAGAGCTAAACCCTTTTTACCATGGACACATTTTTAACATCTGCAGTGCATTTTCATATATTTGCAGATTATCATTTTCCCGAACAGAGAAACTGCCAACTGGGAAGTAGGCACTAAAAAGGGAAACAGAGTTGTAATCCAGAATGCTGGTACAGTACCAGTGTCCCCTCCCCAATCTCTGTGACCCCTACCCCCAGCCTGGCACGGTGTCCCATTACCCACCCCTCAGCACCCCCACCACCATCCTCTGTCAGCAGCCCTGTATTGGCAATGAGAAGCCCGTATTCATGTGATCATACTGTTAAGTAATGTGAGATGAGTTGTGTGGTGGATGTTGTCCAAGTGTCTCTGCAGCAGTGCTTCTCCTGCTGTGACTGAGTTATGACATTGATCTGAAGCATTGGATGGTGAATTACGATGCACATTAACTTACGATGACAGAGGGTTATTGGATAGTGTTGAGGTTTGGGACTTTTTCCTGTGTGTGTCTCCAACCTCAACATTTTAGCGTTGATTCTGTTTTAATGTAACGATGTGTCAAACAAACTGCATGTACCACTGAAGCTGGATCTACCAAACTAGTTAACATGTAAAGTAGTTCTCTATTTTAGCTAATACACAATGCATTTTGCCTAACAAATGTATAATAACCTAAGCACTAACTCTATAATAAGCACCAGGTTGAATGGAGAACATTGTTTAGGAAAAACAATATGGAGGAGCTCTCCAAAAGTCTACCATACAGAAACAGGTCGACCGTACAGCTACAGGTCTACTGTACAGCTACAGGTCTACTGTACAGCTACAGGTCTACTATACAGCTACAGGTCTACCAAACAGCTACAGGCCTACCCTACAGTTGAAGGTCTACCGTACAGCTACAGGACTACAGTACTGCTGCAAGTCTACCGTACAGCTACAGGTCTACTGTACAGCTACAGGTCTACTATACAGCTACAGGCCTACCGTACAGCTACAGGCTTACCAAACAGCTACAGGCCTACCCTACAGTTGAAGGTCTACCGTGCAGCTACAGGACTACAGTACTGCTGCAGGTCTACCGTACAGCTACAGGTCTACCGTACAGCTACAGGTCTACCGTACAGCTACAGGCCTACCATACAGCTACAGGCCTACCACACAGCTACATTCCTACCATACAGCTACAGGTCTACCGTGCAGCTACAGGCCAACCCTACAGCTACAGGTCTATCGTACAGCTACAGGTCTACCGTACAGCTACAGGCTTACCCTACAGCTACAGGTCTATCGTACAGCTACAGGTCTACCGTACAGCTACAGGCCTACCATACAGCTACAGGTCTATCGTACAGCTACAGGTATACCGTACAGCTACAGGCTCACCCTACAGCTACAAGTCTACCGAACAGCTACAGGCTTACCCTACAGCTACAGGTCTACCGTACAGCTACAGGCTTACCCTACAGCTACAGGTCTACCGTACAGCTACAGGACTACCGTACAGCTACAGGCTTACCCTACAGCTACAGGTCTTTCGTACAGCTACAGGTCTACCGTACAGCTACAGGCTTACCCTACAGCTACAGGTCTACCGTACAGCTACAGGCTTACCGTAAAGCTGCAGGCCTACCGTACAGCTACAGGTCTTACCATAAAGATACAGGCCTACCATACAGCTGCAGGTCTACCATACAGATAGAGGCCTAATCTGTAACTACAGGTCTACCGTACAGCTACAGACCTACCCAACAGCTATAG
This sequence comes from Oncorhynchus mykiss, assembly GCF_013265735.2. NCBI lineage: Eukaryota > Metazoa > Chordata > Actinopteri > Salmoniformes > Salmonidae > Oncorhynchus > Oncorhynchus mykiss. The sequence goes on from NC_048591.1 coordinate 34,654,551, forward strand.
GCCTACCCTACAGTTGCAGGTCTACCGTACAGCAACAGGACTACCGTACTGCTGCAGGTCTACTGTACAGCTACAGGTCTACCCTACAGCTACAGGCCTACCCTACAGCTACAGGTCTACCACACAGCTACAATCCTACCATACAGCTACAGGTCTCCATACAGCTAGAGGTCTACCGTGCAGCTACAGGCCAACCATACAGCTACAGGTCTACCGTACAGCTACAGGCCTACCCTACACGTACAGAGTTACCCTACAGCTACAGGTCTACCATACAGCTACAGGCCTACCATACAGCTACAGGCCTAACATACAGCCACAGGCATGACGTCTGGGAAGCAGAGTCAGAATATACAGACAGTGGGAGGACAGGAAGAGCAGAAAGCTGATTACAGAATGATTCTGACTGAACCAAGAGGAATCGAAATACGCACACACTCTTAATGATAGGCCATTATTATAAGACGGTTAATGTCTGTACACAATCATCAGTGGCTGTTCCATAACTATGAAACTGCAATGAGGAGAATCAATTGATTGCCGCCCCAGTATCCATAAGGGGGTGGAGAGGAGCAGGGGGGCTCTCCTTTTTGTTTTGGCAGGAGCCTCACCTGAGTACCGCTCTCATTAACGCCCAGGTTGCAGCCAGGCTCTTCAGACAAACAGAGACTCGCTGCATGCTACATCTCACAGCACACTCAGTTAACATCCTGTCTAACGACTTTCTGCAGTCCCAGCTTTTCTCTCTCTCTCTCTCTCACACACACACACACACACACACACACACACACACACACACACACACACACACACACACACACACACACACACACACACACACACACACTCACTCACTTCTCAGTATCACATGGAACTACGAAAACTAAATTACTAAGTGGGTCTGTCTGATCTGTGCAACTACTGTCGACAGAACATTTCGCTAACATACTATAGTAGAGCAAGTCATTTTTTATGCATTTTTTCTTAAAGAAAAAGTTGAAAGGATACAGAGGAATGGCAATATAACTATGCCATCTAGGAATCCATTAACCCTTGTGTGGTGTTCGAGTCTGTGGGACCTTTGGCAGATTTGGCTTTGGCAGATTTTCTGTGAAGAACATGTAAAATGACACATTTTCATTGAGTGCACACTGTGCATCCCCCTACACATTGATATTACATATGTAGTGTTTGGGTCCACTGGATCCGAGGGAAATAAAAGTGTGGAAAAGTGTGTGTGTAGGAGAAAATAAATAAAAATGAAACAAAAAGGTTTGCTGTTTGCTTTCACTCTGTCTTCAACATAGCACCATTAACCTGTCCGTCTCGCTGCCAGCCCCAGGACCAGCCTGTCAGCAGCCAGCCCCAGGACCAGCCTGTCAGCAGCCAGCCCCAGGACCAGCCTGTCAGCAGCCAGTCCCAGGACCAGCCAGTCAGCAGCCAGCCCCAGGACCAGCCTGTCAGTAGCCAGCCCCAGGACCAGCCTGTCAGCAGCCAGCCCCAGGACCAGCCTGTCAGCAGCCAGCCACAGGACCAGCCTGTCAGCAGCCAGCCCCAGGACCAGCCTGTCAGCAGCCAGCCACAGGACCAGCCTGTCATCAGCCAGCCCCAGGACCAGCCTGTCAGCAGCCAGCCCCAGGACCAGCCTGTCGGCAGCCAGCCCCAGGACCAGCCAGTCAGCAGCCAGCCCCAGGACCAGCCTGTCAGTAGCCAGCCCCAGGACCAGCCAGTCAGCAGCCAGCCCCAGGACCAGCCTGTCAGCAGCCAGCCCCAGGACCAGCCTGTCAGCAGCCAGCCCCAGGAACAGCCTGTCAGCAGCCAGCCCCAGGACCAGCCTGTCAGCAGCCAGCCCCAGGAACAGCCTGTCAGCAGCCAGCCCCAGGACCAGCCTGTCAGCAACCAGCCCCAGGACCAGCCTGTCAGCAACCAGCACCAGGACCAGCCTGTCAGCAGCCAGCCCCAGGACCAGCCTGTCAGCAGCCAGCCCCAGGACCAGCCTGTCAGCAGCCAGCCCCAGGACCAGCCTGTCAGCAACCAGCCCATCAGCAGCAGCCTACAGGAGGTGAAATATGCAGATGGTGGTTACTCATGTGCAGGACATACAGGAGGTGAAATATGCAGATGGTGGTTACTCATGTGCAGGACATACAGGAGGTGAAATATGCAGATGGTGGTTACTCATGTGTAGGACATAGTCTTCTTTTGAACTGTTCGTCCCAGACACAATGCAGAAAGTCATTCAGGACTGCACTAATTTGGAGGGAAGGCGTGTTTTTGGAGAGGGATGGAAGGAGATGGACCAAACTAATTTACATGCATACTTTGGGGTTCTTATCCTTGCTGGTGTTTTCAGATCCAATGGGGAATCAACAGAATCCCTGTGGGATGAAGAAACTGGCAGAGAAATGTTCCGTGCAACAATGTCTCTTGAAAACATTATTTCCTGGATTATCTGCTTCGATAACCGAGACACCAGACCAGCTTGGTGGCAGAGAGTCAAGCTAGCTGCAATCAGGTCAGTGAGGGACAAGTGTGTGGACCGCCTTCCCCTGTTTTACAAGCTTGGGCCCAACGTTACTGTTGATGAGCAGCATATGCCATTAACCACATCTGGATGTATCCATAACAAATTACTATTTGAATAAATATCACTGAATGACAGAAATATTGGAAAATAGTAGGCTAATGAAGGCAACAAATTGTTGCTGACTGGAACACCCAAAGTCATTCAATTGTTATATTAGGATTTGAAGGAATAGCCTATCAGCGTATGGTTAACTATTTCAGAGACAAGCATGGGGACTGGTCTTGATAAATCAATGAGATTTTTATTTTCAATCTCCATTTGGGTATTGGTTAGCCTACAATTAGGATGTGGAAATGTTGGGAATATTTTGCTCTTCACTCACAGTCACTTAGTAGCCTACTCCCGATCAGTCAGGTGGAACTGCACCATACTGTTTCATTTTTCATTTTTCTTGGAATAGAAACACCATAATACTAACACAATTTCTTCAAATCAGTCCCATATACTATGCTCTTACAAAAAAGGTTCTGTTGTACAGCCAATATTAAAAACAGTCAAACGCTTCTCAAAGACGCCCTCTGGTGGTCAAACTTGCACTAACTAGCATTAATGGCAACAATGGCTGACACTTAAATAACGTGCCATAGAATTCTGAGGCAGCCCGCAAGCTGTGCTGCAGTACGACGCAACTTTTAAAGGAAGAACCACTAAGTGTTTTCATCATTCTAGATTACAGCCGGTAGTAACAAGAAGAAGTGTTGTGATGTGTGTGGACCCAAGAAGGACAGGAAGACACAGTACACATGCATCAAGTGCAAGAAATACATTTGCAACACAAACACAGTAAAACTCTCTCCCTCATGTTGTGTGTAGACTGGCCTTCATTTGTGTTCAATGGGGCTCATTTATCATTGTATGTAAAATCATGTAAAATCTCTCCTTCCAATATGATCAGTTCAAATAATAAACATCAATAGCAATGAAAACCTTGTTTCATTTGTACTCATGATTTATTCCACCCATGTCTTGATTATAATTTATTATTGTTTACAAAAATCTAACTTTATCCCCTCCCAAAAAATTGCGCTTTAATTGATAAATGTAATCTAGCAAATTTTAACCATGTATGTCCATATTGCTTGTAATTGATATAAGTCAACATCTAAGTATTAAGTATTCTTTCGTAAATTGTTATGGCTGTTTTGTTTTAAAACCCAATAAAGTTGTGGGTCCATCAGACCTGCGATCATTGGGTGAATAACAAAAACATGAACACCACACAAGGGTTAAGCCATCCTGTGTGCTAACCTTTAACTGAATATCCGAAATCTGTAAATATCAACAACGTTTGCATCTTTCCGAGTGGAGCAGCCAGCTATACCTAGACTGAAATAAATTCCCAATCCTGTATTGAAAAATTGTCCATTTGACTTTTCTGTACATTATGTCAGTTACTCCATAGTTTGTCAGGATGAACAGGAGTAGTAGGGTTAGTGGATGGTAGACGTGAGGAATGGGGCCTATGTGAAGTCGATGTGGCGCCAGACATATATCATCACCTCTGTTTGGTTTCAGGCTGTTGTTCACTCACAGTCATTTGAATATGTTCTCAAACTAATGCACTGTTGGCTAATCCATCAATATGCTTCCTCCCGGGGCTTGTTTACTGGGAGAATATGGTATAACTACTGTATAGGCCAGGGGGACCATTGGTTATTAATTACACCAGGCTGATGCCTAAAGAGAGGGGGAGATAGGAAAATGTGGACAAATACAATTGGAAAAATGTAATGTGGAAAAATGCCAGCATGTGATCCAACAAACACAAACCAAGGAAAAGGAGTTGTGATGTGAAGCCATTCACTCAGAAACAGAACTAACTTTCTCTCTCCCCAACAGTCTCTCTGAGTGTTTGCCACTTGAGAACCCTGCATGGCAAGGCTGGCAGTTTGTTCACAGCTCTCCACATCTATCTCCTACAATCATTTCATCTCCCTGACACACTCAGTACCCATGGAGCAGAGAAGAGACCCTCAGGTTCTATTGGTGCTGCTTAGTGATGGGGGAAAAAAAGATAAGTAACTATCACAATATTATTTTGAGCATTAGTATCTACACTGAGTGTACAAAACAATAAGAATACATTCCTACTTATTGAGTTGCACCTTTATATACCATACCTTACATACCATACCTTACATACCATACCTTACATATCATACCTTACATACCATACCTTACATACCATACCTTACATATCATACCTTACATATCACACCTTACATATCACACCTTACATATCACACCTTACATATCACACCTTACATATCACACCTTACATATCACACCTTACATATCACACCTTACATATCATACCTTACATATCATACCTTACATATCATACCTTACATATCATACCTTACATATCATACCTTGTATATCATACCTTGTATATCATACCTTGTATATCATACCTTGTATATCATACCTTGTATATCATACCTTGTATATCATACCTTGTATATCATACCTTGTATATCATACCTTGTATATCATACCTTATATATCATACCTTACATATCATACCTTACATATCATACCTTATATATCATACCTTACATATCATACCTTATATATCATACCTTATATATCATACCTTATATATCATACCTTATATATCATACCTTATATATCATACCTTATATATCATACCTTATATATCATACCTTACATATCATACCTTACATATCATACCTTATATATCATACCTTATATATCATACCTTATATATCATACCTTATATATCATACCTTACATATCATACCTTACATATCATACCTTATATATCATACCTTATATATCATACCTTATATATCATACCTTATATATCATACCTTATATATCATACCTTGTAACTGATTCATATGTTTTTCTTTCTGCTTGCATTTTGTATTTTCTGTCATTTTTGTAAGTCAGGGCTCATCTGTAAAAGTGACCTATGTCTCAGCATGACTCCCTGGTAAAATGCAGGTAACATAAAAACATTTACATAGGATTGTGAGAATTGACAGAATCGTGACAATCGCAACACATCGTATCGCGTCTAAGTATCGTGAGGTCCCCAGCAATTCCCAGCCCTAGTGCTGCATCAATACAGTCAGTCACCACCACGACCCACAGCTACAGTCAGTCACCAACACAACCCACAGCTACAGTCAGTCACCAACACAACCCACAGCTAGTCAGTCACCACCACGACCCACAGCTACAGTCAGTCACCACCACGACCCACAGCTACAGTCAGTCACCAACACAACCCACAGCTACAGTCAGTCACCACCACGACCCACAGCTACAGTCAGTCACCAACACAACCCACAGCTAGTCAGTCACCACCACGACCCACAGCTACAGTCAGTCACCAACACAACCCACAGCTAGTCAGTCACCACCACGACCCACAGCTACAGTCAGTCACCACCACGACTCACAGCTACAGTCAGTCACTACTACGACCCACAGCTAGTCAGTCACCACCACAACCCACAGCTACAGTCAGTCACCACCACGACCCACAGCTACAGTCAGTCACCACCACGACCCATAGCCTGGCCTGACACTTTTGATCACTGCAAATTGAATGAACATAACAAGCAGGTCAATATGTAATTTACTCCCTTCTAACCAATAAACAATAGGGAGCTGCCCGTGAATAACAGCATGAAAGGAAGTGCGCTCAGACTGATGTCAGTTTCCATAATGAAATATCTACTTCGCTCTCTTCCAGAAAATAGGAGCACCCTTCATGTAGGGGAGTGAAATGTACTAGAAAAAGTATCTGTGACTCAAGAAGTATGTATGAGAAAGTGTGCAGTCCTTTGCTGTGTTCCACCCACATATCCCTTCTCATACTTTGGGGGCATACCGAGTGGATGTCTGTCTGTTTCCTACACTCCAGGATGAGACATATAAGTCTCACTGATAAATACTGATGAGTAGTGTAAGAAGTGCTTGGAACAGGAACATTTCATCTAGGTGTTGCGCCTAACTCTGTGGGGGTCAGATGGGGGGAAGTAGACATTGAATAAAATCCTTGTTAAATGGTAATATATGACTATCAGTTACTGTAACGGCTCTTGTTGAAAGGAGTGGACCAAAGCGCAGTGTGGAAAGTGTTCATGATTAAATTTTTTTCTTCATTTTGAACACTCAAACAAAACAACAAACGTGATAAGTAAGCTAATAGTTCTGTCAGGTACAGACACTAAACAGAAAACAAGATTTGTGTGTGGATCCCAGAAAACCCAAAATGAAAATGACAACTTATATGTGATCCCCAATCAGAGACAACGATAGACAGCTGCCTCTGATTGGGAATAATAGGGATCTCCAAGGTCAGGGCGTGACAGTAACCCCCCGCCCAAAGGTGCGGACTCCGGCCGCAAACCTGAACCTATAGGGGAGGGTCCGGGTGGGCATCTATTCTCGGTGGGGGCTCCGGTGCAGGACACAGATCCCGCTCCGCTTGAGGCTCCCCCCACTTCGGTGGCACTTCTTGTGCAGGGATCATCGCCGGGACCTCCGGACCGCCAGAGGCTCCGGGCTGCCGACCGTCGCTGGAGGCTCCGGACTGGGGACCGTCGCTGGAGGCGCCGGACTGGGGACCGTCGCTGGAGGCGCCGGACTGGGGACCGTCGCTGCAGGCTCCGGACTGGGGACCGTCGCTACAGGCTCCGGACTGGGGACCGTCGCTGCAGGCTCCGGACTGGAGACTGTCGCTGCAGGCTCTGTGCCATGGATCCTCACTACAGGCTCCGGCCCATGGATCATCACTGGAGGCTCCGGACCATGGATTATCACTACAGGCTCCGGGCCATGGATTATCATTGGAGGCTTCGTGCCATGGATCATCACCGGAGGCTCCAGGCCATGGATCATCACCGGAGGCTCCTGGTCATGGATCATCACTACAGGCTTTGTACATGGAGCCAGAACAGGTCTCACCGGACTGAGGAGACGTACTGGAAGCCTGGTACGTGGAGCTGCTACAGGGCTTACCAGGCTTCGGAGACATACTGGAGGCCTGGTACGTGGAACCGGAACAGGTCTCACCGGACTGGGGAGATGCACTGGAAGCCTGGTGCATGGAGCAGGCACTGGATACACTGGGCCGTGGAGGCGCACTGGAGGTCTCGAGCGTAGAGCTGGCACAACCCGTCCTGGCTGGATGCTTACTTTCGCCCGGCAAATGCGGGGCGCTGGCACAAGACGCACTGGGCTGTGAAGGCGCACCGGAGACACAGTTTGCAGAGCCGGCACAGGATACCCTGGGCCGAAGAAATGCACTGGAGACCAGGAGCGCTGAGCCGGCACATTCCGTCCTGGCTGAATGCCCACTCTAGCACGGCAAATGCGAGGAGCCGACGGTAAGCACGGGGAGTTGGCTCAGGTCTAAACCCTGACTCCGCCAATCCCCGTATTTTTTGGAGCTGCCTCTCGGGCTTCCGTTGTTGTTCTAATTCCTTGTATCGTCGCCGTTCCTCTTGCTGCCTCCATTTGCTCCCTTGAACGGCGAAACTCTCCAACCCGCATCCAGGGTCCTTTTCCATTCAGGATTTCCTCCCATGTCCATTCATCCTGACCACACTGCTTGGTCCGTTTTTGGTGGGACCTTTTGTAACAGCTCTCGTCGAAAGGAGTGGACCAAAGTGGAAAGTGTTCATGATTTTTATTTTTCAAAAAAACACTCAAACAAAATAACAAACGTGAAAATGAAAGCGCACAGTTCTGTCAGGTACAGACACTAAACAGAAAACAAGATCCCACAAAACCCAAAAGGAAAATTGCAATTTATATGTAATCCCCATTCAGAGACAACGATAGACAGCGGCCTCTGATTTGGAACCACACACGGTCAAAAACAAAGAAATAGAAAACAGACTTTCCCACCCGAGTCACACCCTGACCTAACCAAACAGAGAATAATAGGGATCTAAGGTCAGGGCGTGACAGTTACAATAGAATAGATAGAATATAACGCTGATAATTATCCCTAGTGACAACACTCAGGGATGGGCATAAATTTCAAATTACATTTACAAAATACAACTACAAACTACACTAAAAAACAATGTATCAAAATAAAATATGAGCTACTTTTTCAAAGTATTGTATTTATGCCAGAGATAGTTATTTTTGCATCTCAATGAAAGGTGACAGAGCTATAGCTGTGTTTGTCAGACCATGAGACATCCTGAAAATCAGTCGTCTAGGACAGAAACTTCAGAACAAACTTACTTTAGATTTTTGGGGGGAATTATCTGTTGTTCCATGTAGCAAATTTGCTATTCAATGCGTTTGTATGGGCTAATAGCAGTAAGGCCCCAACATTGTTTTCATCATATCAAAAAAACATTTTATTGGTTTTTATTTTATTTTATTTATTTAACCTTTTTTTAACCAGGTAGGCCAGTTGAGAAAAAAATTCTAATTTACAACTACGACCTGGCCAAGATAAAGCAAAGCAGTGCGAAACAAACAACAACACAGAGTTACACATGGAATAAACAAACATACAGTCAATAACACAATCTATATACAGTGTGTGCAAATGAGGTAAGGTTGTTATTTTACCTTTATTTAACTAGGCAAGTCAGTTAAGAACAAATTCTTATTTTCATTGATGGCCTAGGAACAGTGGGTTAACTGCCTGTTCAGAGGCAGAAAGACAGATTACCTTGGGGATTTGAACTTGCAACCTTTTGGTTACTAGTCCAACACTCTAACCACCAGGCTATAAATAAGCCATAGTGGTGAAATAATTACAATTTAGCAATTAAACACTGGAGTGATAGATGTGCAGAAGATTAATGTGCAAGTAGAGATACTGGGGTGTAAAGTAGCAAAAATAATAATAATAACAATATGGGGATTAGGTAGTTGGGTGGGCTATTTACAGATGAGCTATGTACAGGTGCAGTGATCTGTAAACTGCTCTGACAGCTGATGCTTAAAGTTAGTGAGGGAGATATGAGTCTCCAGCTCCAGTGATTTTTGCAGTTCATTCCAGTCATTGGCAGCAGAGAACTGGAAGCAAAGGCGGCCAAAGGAGGAATTGGCTTTAGGGTGACCAGTGAGATATACCTGCTGGAGCGCATGCTACGGGTGGGTGCTATGGTGACCAGTGAGCTGAGATAAGGCGGGGTTTACCTAGCAAAGACTTATAGATGACCTGGAGCCAGTGGGTTTGGCGACGAATATGAAGCGAGGACCAGCCAATGAGAGCATACAGGTCGCAGTGGTGGGTAGTATATGGGGCTTTGGTGACAAATGGATGGCACTGTGATAGACTGCATCCAATTTGTTGAGTAGAGTGTTGGAGGCTATTTTGTATATGACATCGTCGAAGTCAAGGATCATTAGGATAGTCAGTTTTACGAGGGTATGTTTGGCAGCATGAGTGAAGGATGATTTGTTGTGAAATAGGAAGCTGATTCTAGATTTAATTTTGGATTGGAGATGCTTAATGTGAGTCTGGAAGGAGAGTTTACAGTCTGTCCAGACACCTAGGTATTTGTAGTCCACATATTCTAAGTCAGTACCATCCAGAGTAGTGATGCTGGACAGGCGGGCAGGTGCGGGCAGGTTGAAGAGCATGCATTTAGTTTTATTTGCATTTAAGAGCAGTTGGAGGCCACGGAAGGAGTGTTGTATGGCATTGATGCTCGTCTGGAGGTTAGTCAACACAGTTTCCAAACAAGGGCCAGAAGTATACAGAATGGTGTCGTCTGCGTAGAGGTGGATCAGAGAGTCACCAGCAGCAAGAGCGACACCATTGATGTATACAGAGAAAAGAGTCGGCCCGAGAATTTAACCCTGTGGCAAGTCAGTTATTTACAATTTACAATGACAGCCTACCACGGCCAACGCTGGGCCAATTGTGCACCGTCCTATGGGACTCTCAATCACGGCAATTGTGATACATAGTGATGCCTCCAGCACTGTGATGCAGTGCCTCAGACCACTGTGCCACTCAGGGTGCACTGTCACTCTGGATAAGAGTGTCTGCTAAATGACCAAAATGTAAATGTATATGACAAAATGAACAATTGCAAAGCACACTGGGTATTGTCATTGGCCTTGTTTCGGGCGGAGCTCTTTGAATAATACTCAGCATGCTTTGCAATTGTTAATGTTTACATATACATTTAGTTAATTTAGTAGACGCTCAAATTAATTCACCCCAAAAAAATGTATTTGTCACATGCTTCGTAAACAACAGGTGTAAATTGGCAGTGAAATGCTTATGAACCCTTCCCAACAATGCAGAGAAAAGTAATAGAAAAAGAATAACACAGGGAATAAATACACAATGAGTAACGATAGCTTGGCTTAAACACAGGTTACCAGTACAGAGTTGATTGAGGTAGATAAGGTAATTGCGGTAGATATGTACATATACAGTGCCTTCAGAAATTATTCAGACCCCTTGACTTTCTCCACATTTTGTACCGTTACAGCCTTATTCTAAAATGTATTTTTTTTTAAATAATTTCCTCAGCAATCTACTCACAATACCCCATAATGAAAAAGCGAGAGAGAAAAAAACAGTTTTTAGAAAGGTTTGCTAATATTATTTACATAAGTATTCATAATGAAATTGAATGGACATGATTTGGAAGGCACACACCTGTCTATATAATGTCCCACAGCATAACCCAAGCCTTGAGGTCGACAAAATTGTTAGTAGAGCTCCGAGACAGGATTGTGTCCAGGCAAAACATTTCTGCAGCATTGAAGGTCCCCAAGACCAAAGTGGCTCAGATCATTCTTATATGGAAGAAGTTTGGAACCACCAAGACTCTTTCTAGAGCTGACCCCCTGGCCAAACTGAACAACCTGGGGAGAAAGACCTTGGTCAGGGAGGTGACCAAGAACCTGATGGTCACTCTGACAGAGCTCTAGAGTTTCTCTGTGGAGATGGGAGAAACTTTCAGAAGGATAACCATCTCTGCAGCGTTCCAACAATCAGTCCTTTATAGTAGAGTGGCCAGACGGAAGCCACTCCTCAGTAAAAGGCACATGACAACCCGCTTGGGGTTTCCCAAAAGGCCCCTAAAAGATTCTCAGACCATGATAAACAAAATTCTCCGGTCTGATAAAACCAAGATTGAACTCTTTGACCTGAGTGCCAAGTGTCACGTCTGGAGGAAACCTGGCACCATCCATACGGTGAAGAACGGGGGAGGCAGCATCATGCTGTGAGGATGTTTTTCAGCTGCAGTGACTAGGAAATTAGTCAGGATCGCGGCAAAGATGATTGGAGAGATCCTTGATGAAAACCTGCTTCAGAGCACTCAGAACCTCAGACTGGGGTGAAAGGTTCACCTTCCAACAGGACAATGACCCGAAACACACAGCCAAGACATTACAGAAGTGGCTTCGGGACAAGTCTCTGAAAGAGGTCCGACCTGAGCCCGGACTTGAACCCCATCGAACATCTCTGGAGAGACGTGAAAATAGCTGTGCAGCAACGCTCCCCATCCAACCTGACAGAGCTTGAGAGGATCTGCAGAGAAGAATGGGTGAAACTCCCCAAATACAGGTGTGCCAAGCTTGTTGCTTCATACCCTAGCAGACTCAAGGCTGTAATCACTGCCAAATTAACTTTAATTAACAAAGTACTGAGTAAAGTGTCTGACATGTAAATGTGATATATATATATATTTTTTTTTTAAATAAATATCTTTATCATTATTGGGTATTGTGCGTAGATTGAAGAGACAAAAAAAATATTTAATCAATTTTAGAATAAGGCTGTAACCTAGCAAAATATGGAAAATTGTCATGTTATCTGAATACTTTCAGAAGGCACTGTAGGAAGAGATAAAGTGACTAGGCAACAGGATAGATAATAAACAGTAGCAGCAGCATCTAAATGCAGATGGTCAGGGTAGCTATTGGTTAACTATTTAACAAACTATTTAGCTGTCTTATGACTTGGGGGTAGAAGCTGTTCAGGGTGCTGTTGGTTCACACCATCATGCCATCAGTCTTTTGATATCAATGTAGGGTGAAAGGGGCCCACAAAACTGCAAAGAAATGGTATAGAAAAGTATTTTGTATTTTGAAAATACAAATTACAATTTACGAAAGAATCTTGTTACAAAATAAATTAGAGTGTACTTCAGCCCAGTGTAATACAACATACAATATAAAAATATATCCCGATGGACCAAAATCTAAACTGATTATTTATTACACCTTTATTTAACCAGGTAGGCCAGTTGAGAACACCTTTATTTAACCAGGTGGCCAGTTGAGAACCAGTTCTCATTTACAACTGCGACCTGGCCAAGATAAAGCAAAGCAGTGTGACACAAACAACACAGAGTTACACATGGAAAAACAAACGTACAGTCAATAACACAATAGAAAGTCTATACAAAGTGTCTGCAAATGTAGTAAGATTAGGGAGGTAAGGCAATAAATAGGCCATAGTGGCAAAATAATTACAGTTTAGAAAAGATTGGAATTTAGATTGGAATGTTCAACTCCGCATCCTGGGTCTCTTCCAACACACAAGACCCACGCACACACACAGAAAATACAACTTTGATGTGGTACGGTGGGGCTATTGCTCACAGGAGTAGTGTGGGGTGTTAAATCTGCCTAGAGATGAGAGAGAGAGTGGCAGGCTCTCAGAAAAGGGGCATCAGAAGCCATTTTAAATTTCACCAGGATGACATGTGTCCTCCACCTCTCAGCCGACGCTGACAGGGGTGACAGTTAGCTAGCTTGAAGGTTACTGAAAGTCGGGAGGAACACAGGAGTTTGCTGCTTGCGGCTTGATTTAAGACAATGTTTTCTGTTCTACTTTTAGTCAAGTATTCAGCACCCCAGATTATTATGATTTTTTTCACAAAAAAAAATATGTCAGGAGGCTGAATAAATTAACCTGTGGACTTCTGGCAAACATATTATTCTGATAAAGTAGTAAAAACAGAAGGAGGAGATTTGGTTTGCAGAGAGGAGAGAGGCGATGGGAAGAACCACCAGTCACGATAAAGCTGGCCTCAGAGAGTATTTATCTCAGGAGTTACTGAGATCAATGTGTTGGATGTAACTAATGGTTTGTCACCCATTCCCGGTAGGCAGGGCCAGGGAGAGGCTGTTCTTTACTGTGTGAAGCAGGTGAATCAATTTTGTATGAACAATGTTATGTTCTGCGTGGTATCGAGCATCAGGGATGCAGAAATCCATATATTAACTGTGGTAATTAAAGTCTAACGTTAACTAATCAGGAAGTGTATTTGGTCAGCCAGTGGAGAGATACTGTACTGTACGGAGAAGGGAGGGGGGTCTTTGTACTGTACTGGGTGGTGAAGGGAGGGGGGTCTTTGTACTGTACTGGGTGGTGAAGGGAGGGGGGTCTATGTACTGTACTGGGTGGTGAAGGGAGGGGGGTCTTTGTACTGTACTGGGTGGTGAAGTGAGGGGGGTCTATGTACTGTACTGGATGTTGAAGGGTGGGTCTATGTACTGTACTGGGTGGTGAAGGGAGGGGGGTCTTTGTACTGTACTGGGTGGTGAAGGGAGGGGGGTCTTTGTACTGTACTGGGTGGTGAAGGGAGGGGGGTCTATGTACTGTACTGGATGTTGAAGGGTGGGTCTATGTACTGTACTGGGTGGTGAAGGGAGGGGGGTCTTTGTACTGTACTGGGTGGTGAAGGGAGGGGGGTCTATGTACTGTACTGGATGTTGAAGGGTGGGTCTTTGTACTGTACTGGGTGGTGAAGGGAGGGGGGTCTTTGTAGTGTACTGGGTGGTGAAGGGAGGGGGGTCTTTGTACTGTACTGGATGTTGAAGGGTGGGTCTTTGTACTGTACTGGGTGGTGAAGGGAGGGGGGTCTTTGTACTGTACTGGGTGGTGAAGGGAGGGGGGTCTTTGTACTGTACTGGATGTTGAAGGGTGGGTCTTTGTACTGTACTGGGTGGTGAAGGGAGGGGGGTCTTTGTACTGTACTGGGTGGTGAAGGGAGGGGGGTCTATGTACTGTACTGGGTGGTAAAGGGAGAGTTTTTTTTTTTACAGTACTGGGTGGTGAAGGGAGTGGGGTCTTTATACTGTACTCGGTGGTGAAGGGACAGGGGTCTTTGTACTGTACTGGGTGGTGAAGGGAGGGGGGTCTTTGTACTGTACTGGATGGTGAAGGGACAGGGGTCTTTGTACTGTACTGGATGGTGAAGGGACAGGGGTCTTTGTACTGTACCGGGTGGTGATAAAACAAGACCCCAGCCTTGTCTAGGGTTGAGAGGTCATAGCAGTTAGGATGATGAATGGCTGGAAACATGTAGAACCTCCGATCCAACAGCAGCACAAAGATTCAAACCAAACCCTGTGTCGTGTCTTCACTATCATTAACTGAAGACTGATAGTTTTTATCAAAGACTCTCTGTAATTAGTTATTACGCGATTAGACTGATTAATCATGTAACCGTAATTACTAGGAAGTCGGGGCACCAAGGAAAAATATTCAGATTACAAAGTTATAATTTCCTAAAATAACTTTTCAGATATTTTCATATCTGATCCATAGTCTTCTGATTAATGAATAATTTACTTTACTTCACGTTAGTCTCATTCCTAACGTCGTAAATGATTGGTTATCTGCACAAACCCAGTCTTCACTATGAGTCATCCATAAATCAATTTTCTTAAAACTTGTTGAGGATAGGGGGCAGTATTTTCACTTTGGAAGAATTGCGTGCCCATAGTGAACTGCATCCTACTCTGTCCTAGATTGCTAATATATGCATATTAGTATTACTTTTGGATAGAAAACACTCTGAAGTCTCTAAAACTGTTTGAATTATGTCTGAGTATAACAGAACTCATTGGGCAGGCAATCTTCCAAACAAGAAGTGAAATTCTGAATGTGGGTCAACTTTGACGTCATCGCCCCTTCCTTTCCCAACAATATATGGATCTGGTAGCACTTCCTACGCCTTCCACTAGATGTCGTCATTCAGTAGAAAGTGGAATGGAGCTTTTGCTGTGAACTTTGACCGAATGGGAGGGGAAATAGTCACTGTCCCGACAGAATGCCATTTTCCTGTGGTGCATTTCTCTGTGGGTGCCACCGTCGTTCCATTTGGCTGCAGCTGAAAACGTATGATCCGGTTGGAACGTTATAGGATATATATGAAAATAACATCCTGAAGATTGATTCTCTACTTAGTTTGACCAGTTTATTCGACCTGGAATATATATTTTTGAAGTTTTGGTGCGAGTTGTCCTGGACCGGCGTCAGCTTTTGGGCACGTGAGCTGAAAGTGGTAGCAAATGCAGCTAATTGGACACTAGTATTGGACATTATGGAACAAAACAACGATTTATTGTGGAACTAGGACTCCTTGCACTGCATTCTGATGAAAGATCAAAGGTAAGGGAATATTTATGATGTAATTTCGTATTTCTGTTGACTCCAACATGGCGGAGAAATACTTTAAAAATATGACACAGCGGTTGCATTAAGAACCAGTGTATCTTTAATTATATGTAGAACATGTATCTTTAGTCAAAGTTTAGGATGAGTATTTCTGTTATCTGGCGTAGCTTTCTATAATTCCTCAGGATATTTTGGAGGCATTTCTGAACATGCCGTCAATGTAAACCGAGATTTGTGGATATAAATATGGATATTATTGAACAAAACATAAATGTATTGTGTAACATGTCATATGAGTGTCATCTGATGAAGATTTTCAAAAGGTTAGTGATTAATTTTATCTCCAATCCTGCTTTTGTGACTCCATCTTTGGCTGGAAAAAAAGGCTGCGTTTTCCCTTTGATTTGGTGGTGGTCTAACATAAATATATGTTGTGTTTTCGCTGTAAAACATTTTTAAAATCGGACATGACGGGTAGATGAACAAGATGTTTATCTTTCATTTGAGGTATTGGACTTGTTAATGTGTGAAAGTTAAATATTTCGAAAGAATATTTTTGAATTCCCTGCGCCACCTTTTCAGCTGAATGAGGGGGTGGAGTTCCTTGCCATAACAGTTTAATTTATGTATTACTAACTAAGTAATTCACAGAAATGCATAAACAAACAGTAAATATGGTTACATGAAATGAGAATGTGCCCTAGTTGGCTAAACCGGCATGGCGGCTTGTTAGACAAAAGGGGAAGTGGGGGTCAACTAAGATTTCACTACAAAGTGATAATTACAACAATTTAAATGCTAATCCTTTGCACATGAACGTTCACTCGTTTGCGAACAATTGCAAGCAATATATATATTTACGCTCAGTGTGTCGTCTTGATCGCTGGTGAAAAGTTCATTTATTTTGTAGAATTGTCCGTCTCTCTCCCTCTCTCTCTCTCTCTCTCTCTCTGTCGTGGTTATAGTGGATAGTTCAGAGTAACATTAATTCATTTCGTTATAGAATGGATGATTCGGTGGTTGTGGTTCTTCACGTTCAATGATACCGAATTCCTAGCTGCAGACTAGTAATCAATATCAAAGACTTGTTCTTATTCTGTCGGTATCGATAGTCTAAGAGTTTAACCACGTGGTATGGTTAAAAGATTCAGCAATGGTCCACAACCTTTGTCCTCCTAATAGAGAAAAACATGGTCTGCAACCTTTAGCCATCTCGTAATTGAGGTAAGCTCGGTCTGCTGATCGAAAACCCAAGTGGGGGTATATATTCGGTAGGGCCAAAAAAGGGCTGTCCCAGGATGTCTGACCCTAACTGGGCTCAGAGGCGGTCCTCTGATTTAGTTCAAATCAAAAGGGAATTGTATTTTTCTTCATTAAACAGTCCAAAATCATATTACACAATTATACAAACAGTATCATCCTCACTCATTCATCTTATACAACAATTAGATGTAAACCTCATATCTGAGGCTATTATATAAACAGCGTTATGGTAATCTGGCCACACCGTCTCCCATAAGCTTCCCCAAGTTGTGACAAACGGACCAGTTCGTAGCTGGATTCTTCACTGATCTTTTATACTTTCTCCGGAACATGAAATTTGTTGGTACCTCAAGTTCTGTGAGGTGGAAGGATTTCCTTTGTTCTCCATTAAAATCTACTCTCTCTATACTGTGTGGCCATGTGGCATGGTCTCTCAGGAATTTACGACCTCTCTGACCAGAAGTAACCTAGTTGATGGAGGCAAAGGGGAGGCAGGGAGAGGAGGATGGGGCTTGTTATACCCAAAGAGGCCAACGTCAAGACACCTGTAAGACATCCGTATTAGACCATCTTTGCTGAGGCATCAATTAGGTTCCCCATTTACTGTGCAGTAAACTCTGTAGCATATCATCACATGACTATTTATCTGTGAATGTACTGAGCAAATGTAGCTGCAACCTCTTTGATTTAAGGAAGATACTGATTGTTCCTGTCATGATGGTATAGTATTGTAGGTTCGCAAAAGGTTATGCATAATAAAGTAGGATAAACACTCAACCAAACAGGTAAGTCATGATTTTGTCTTCTACAAATCTCTCTAAGGTACTACAAAGTATAACAAGGTAGGTCTCAAACATCAGTATGCAGACTAGCTCCACCTCTAAATCTCCAACCTTCCCCTACTTGGTCTCTTGTGGCCACTCCCCTCTTCCTGCCCACTGCGTAGTAGTGCTCAGGCAGATGGAGAGATGTGTGAGTGGGCCAGGCCAGGTGATTTGCAGGCCCGCCCAAGTAAGCCTCCATTCCGTGGGCCTCTAATCTCCTCCTGGCCCTTTGTCCCGTGGGCGTCCATTTTGTCCTAGGCCTCCGTCCCGTGGGCATCTCATCTCCTCCCGTGTGCGTCTCATCTCTTCCTGGGCCTCTGTCCCATGGGGTCTCATCTCTTCTTGGGCCAGGGCTGATTTAATGCAGACTATGGGGGTCGTTAGGATGAGTAAGTGCTGGAGATGGACAGGCATATCTCCACAGCAGGCCATTTGGACTCTGATGGTGGAGGGGTGAGCAGAGAGGTTCTGTCCATTTGGAAGACTGACAGAGCAATTAGAGGCACGTTAATCACGACTGGTTGCCTCATTAATCAGAAGAAGCACAGTCGCTAACTCGAATACCCCCCTCTCACCATGTTCGCAAATATATTTCCATTTAGAACTTGGATAGCCTCCAATGAGTGGGGATGAAAGTTAACTGTTGGAGCAGTGTCTCCCAAGTTGTGGGCAGAGTTTATCATTTGATCTGGTTAGTTTGTCGAAGATGTTAGAAGATGAACGATACATTTTCCTCTCAAAGGCCTGTAAAAACCCACCCCAAATTCTGTATTTCTATTTCAAACAGTTTTGTTATATTTCAGTCTTCTGTGATGTATATAAAGTTTAATATGGGATGCAAACTCAAAATTGAATACATTTCATCTCTATATCTGACACGATACAGGTGTCTTCTTTTTTTAAGCCCATAACCAAGTGTGTGAGGTGCATATTTTTTTTCAAAGTAGATTTGCTTGAAATGACCAAGAAACATTATTTTCCTCTAAACTAATGTGATCAGCGTCATTAATGGCCAGTGGCCATGCGGTGTAGGCGTTGGTTTTCCACACGACTGTAAGTATCATGATGCCTGTAAAGTCTCCCATATTTAGTGCTCGACTTGGGCAGGAACTCAACGGAACTGACTACCAGCACATCACATTTTCTTCTGCTTGCCTGTTCCTCTTATAGAATATTGTCTCAAAAGTATTGCCCATGTTGTACTGTCATATTAATGCAGTCCATGTTCATGGAAGTATTGGAGCCTCTCCTCCCTCATCAACCCATCTCTCCAGGTGAACATCACACCCCCCACTTCATGAAAGACAGAAAAATATGAGGATTATTTTAAGATGGCTAGTTTTACAGGACTGAATGTTAGACCACTCCGCAGTTACAATTCTACTTAATGACACCAACCCCCAAGAGCTGCAGTTAATAATTGCAGTACCCAATCAGATGGATAAATATCCTATGAATAAATATCAAACTCATGCACTTTTTTTTACCATAATCATGCTTTATTATTACCAATGTGATTAAAAGGATAAACACAAACATACAATCCTCTGACAATAAAATACGTCAGCACATGACAGCATATCCAGCATCACACATTTTCAACAACGGCGCTCTTTCTCTTAGCATTGGTAGAGCTTGTTGACCCTCAGGACATCAATGTCAGACATGCCCTGTCTCTGTCCGATGGCCACAGATGGGTCTGGGATGGGAGTGATGGTTTCCTTTCCGTAGTTGTTAGTGTAAGCGGTTCTATCATAGTGCATGACAGAGGAGTAGTCGTATGCAGTATTCAGGTTGTTGGTGTCCTGCTTCTGGAAGTTCTCGACGGCGTAGTTATAGATGTATTGCCAGTTGATCCTGATATACTGGTCACGGTCACTCCTGTTGTGCTCGTGGTGGAAGCCCAGGGAGTGAAGCAGCTCATGCTGGATGATACCATGTTGAACACAGCCAAACTGTGCAAGAGACAATGTCTGCCTGTCCCCAACAGTCCCCATGGTACCAAAACACCCGCCACTGCTCTGAATGTCCAGGTAGGCAGTCTGTCTCCGACGTGGGATGAAGCGGATGCAGGTCTTGCCATGGAAGTACTTCATGGCCGTCTCAATAGTCTCTACCTCCAAGCTGGAATATACAGCGCTGAGGATGTAAGGCACATACACCAAGCCGTCGGTTGACTTCTTCCAGAGACAGCTGTACTGGCTGCTAAAGCACTTCATGGCGTTCCTGGTTCTAGGAGCCAGAATGTCTCCTTCCAGCAGCAGCTCATTGGTTCCGTTGTTGGACTCCAGGATCGCTGAAGTGATGGACACATGGTCCGGCTCATCATGGACCTCATTTCCACTGGCCTGCGATAGGCCCAGCAGCAGCAGCAGCAGGTTAAGAGTGGGTCTGTGGGCCATCTTTCGTCAGAGTATGTAGTTACTTTGGATGGATGAGTCCTTGGCTTTACCTGTGGAGGATCCTAAAATGTCTCATTCACCAAAGCTTGATGCCAGTGTTCTGTCAGAGCTGAGTTTATATACAGCTGTCCCATAGGTGTGACTGTGTAGGATTAACGGTTGGGGATGATGCTCACTGTCTTGGAAAAACAACCAGAGGGAGTACTCCACAACCTAACCCACTGTTTCAACAATTCATCTGTGTGGGTCAAATTACATTACACTTCAATTTCTTGAGGTATAAGTCGTCTCTATTACAACCACATATCCAGGATCAGATTACCTCATTCTACGATCATAATATTAAACATAAGGGGGATCAGAAAGTATCTGACCCTAGATCAGTGGTTAGGGACAAACTATATCGAGTCCATTCCTTTGG
The DNA here is from genome assembly GCF_013265735.2 of Oncorhynchus mykiss. Lineage (NCBI taxonomy): Eukaryota > Metazoa > Chordata > Actinopteri > Salmoniformes > Salmonidae > Oncorhynchus > Oncorhynchus mykiss. The sequence goes on from NC_048591.1 coordinate 34,675,438, forward strand.
AACACATGTTTGGTTTACATTCGGTGTGACAAGCTTAACGAGATGGATCTCACTTAGGTGTGTTGTTTTAAAACAACCATTAGAGCCCAATTAGATGTTGGCCAGTTGGGACGCTACATCCCACATATCCCAGAGAGGTTAAAACGACCATTACAGCCCAATTAGGTGGCAGTATAGAATAATAGTCATTTGTGTAGCTCAAGCACTTTAAATTCAAAAAACTGTCTCTACAGAAAAACTTAATCCTCAGTGATGCTATGGTGCAAGCTGTGTATTGACTTTCCTAATGCTACGCATTTAGTAAGATTTAAAGCATATTAGCACACTATTTCCCACCCGTCACTTAACACACAACCTGATTAGAAGGCTCTGTGTGTGTAAATACTAGTGTGCTTGTGTGAGTGCATGTATAGAAAAAGATTGCAGGAGAGTATGAGGGGTCGAATTCTCTAGTTGTATTACTTGGCTCCTGATGAAATGGTGTGACTGATTAATTTTGTTATGTTAACATTAATAATTCCCATGCAGTTATTTGAACTTGGGGTGCCTATAGTGTATCGTTCTGATAGGTGACAGGACGGTACGATGTACCCTGGGTCTCGACCCCGCCTTGTGCAACTGGGTCCTGGACTTTCTGACAGCACACCCCCAGGTGGTGAGGGTAGGAAACAACATCTCCACCCCGCTGATCCTCAACACTGGGGCCCCACAAGGGTACGTTCTCAGCCCTCTCCTGTACTCCCTGTTCACCCATGACTGTGTGGCCATGCACACCTCTAATTCAGTGGTCAAGTTTGCAGCCTACAGTGGTAGGCTTGATCACCAACAATGACAAGACGGCCTACAGGGAGGAGGTTTGGGCACACAGAGTGTGGTGTCAGGAAAATAACCTCACACTCAACATCAACAAAACAAAGCAGTTGATCGTGGACTTCAGGAAACAGCAGAGGGAGCCCCCCCCCCCCCCCCCCCATCCACATTGACGTGACAATAGTGGAGAAGGTGGAAAGTTTTAAGTTCCTCGGAGAATACATCACGGACAAACTGAAATGGTCCACCCACACAGACAGCGGGCTGAAGAAGGTGAAGAATAGGCGCAACCTCAGGAGGCTGAAGAAATTTGGCTTGTCACCAAAAACACTCACAGACTTTTACAGATGCACAATCGAGAGCATCCTGTCGGGCTGTATCACCGGCTGGTACGGCAACTGCTCCGCCCACAACAGTAAGGCTTTCCAGAGGGTAGTGAGGTCTGCACAACGCATCACCGGGGGCAAACTAGCTGCCCTCCAGGACACCTACACCACTCGATGTCACAGGAAGGCCAAAAACATAATCAAGGACAACAATCACTCGAGCCACTGCCTGTTCACCCCGCTATCATCCAGAAGGTGAGGTCAGTACAGGTGCATCAAAGCTGGGAGAGAGAGACTGAAAAACAGCTTCTATCTCAATGCCATCAGACTGTTAAACAGCCATCACTAACATTGAGTGGCTGCTGCCAACATACTGACTCAAATCTCTAGCCACTTTAATAATTAAAAATTGGTTGTAATAAATGTATCACTAGTCACTTTAAACAATGCCACTTTACATAATGTTTACATACCCTACATTACTCATCTCATATGTACATACTGTACTCTATACCATCTACTGCGTCTTGCCTATGCTGTTCGGCAATCGCTCATCCATATATTTATATGTACATATTCTTATTCATTCCTTTACACTTGTGTGTATAAGGTACTGTAGTTGTTGTGAAATTGTTAGATTACTTGTTAGATAGTACTGCATGGTCGGAACTAGAAGCGCAAGCATTTCGCATTAACAGCTGCTAACCATGTGAATGTGACCAATAAAATTTGCTTTGATTTGTTCACATACCACCTCTGCACAACAGTAATGAATCAAACTAGGGTGGACAGACAATCCAAAATCAAATCTAGAATCGGCTATCTATTTCGCAACAAAGCCTCCTTCACTCATGCCGCCAAACTTACCCTAGTAAAACTGACTATCCTACCGATCCTCGATTTCGGCGATGTCATCTACAAAATAGCTTCCAATACTCTACTCAGCAAACTGGATGCAGTTCATCACAGTGCCATCCGTTTTGTTACCAAATCACCTTATACTACCCACCACTGCGACCTGTATGCTCTAGTCAGCTGGCCCTTGCTACATATTCGTCGCCAGACCCACTGGCTCCAGGTCATCTATAAGTCTATGCTAGGTAAAGCTCCACCTTATCTCAGCTCACTGGTCATGATAACAACACCCACCCGTAGCACACGTTCCAGCAGGTATATCTCACTGATCATCCCTAAAGCCAACACCTCATTTGGCCACCTTTCCTTCAAGTTCTCTGCTGCCAGTGACTGGAACGAAATGCAAAAATCGCTGAAGTTGGAGACTTTTATTTCCCTCACCAACTTTAAACATCTACTATCTGAGCAGCTAACCGATCGCTGCAGCTGTACATAGTCCATCTGTAAATAGCCCACCCAATCTACCTACCTCATCCAGATACTGTTTTATTTTATTAACTTTTCTGCTCTTTTGCACACCAGTATCTCTACTTGCACATCATCACCTGCTCATTTATAACTCCACTTTTAATCTGTTAAATTGTAATTATTCGCTCCTATGGCCTATTTATTGCCTACCTCCTCATGCCTTTTGCACACACTGTATATAGACCTTATTTTTCTACTGTACCATTGACTTGTTTATTTTGTTATTGGCTTATTTATTGTTTACTCCATGTGTTAACTCCTTCTCCTCCTGGGCCTCCGTCCCGTGTGCATCTCATCTCTTCCTGGGCCTCCGTCCCGTGTGCGTCTCATCTCTTCCTGGGCCTTCGTCCCGTGTGCATCTCATCTCTTCCTGGGCCTTCATCCCGTGTGCATCTCATCTCTTCCTGGGCCTTCATCCTGTGTGCATCTCATCTCTTCCTTGGCCTTCATCCCGTGTGCATCTCATCTCTTCCTGGGCCTTCGTCCCGTGTGCATCTCATCTCTTCCTGGGCCTTCGTCCCGTGTGCATCTCATCTCTTCCTGGGCATTCATCCCGTGTGCATCTCATCTCTTTCTGGGCCTTCATCCTATGTGCATCTCATCTCTTCCTTGGCCTTCATCCCGTGTGCATCTTTTCCTGGGCCTTCATCCCGTGTGTGTCTCATCTCTTCCTGGGCCTCTGTCCCATGGGGTCTCATCTCTTCTTGGGCCAGGGCTGATTTAATGCAGACTATGGGGGTCGTTAGGATGAGTAAGTGCTGGAGATGGACAGGCATATCTCCACAGCAGGCCATTTGGACTCTGATGGTGGAGGGGTGAGCAGAGAGGTTCTGTCCATTTAGAAGACTGACAGTGCAATCAGATGCACGTTAATCACGACTGCTTGCCTCATTAAATCAGAAGAAGCACAGTCGCTAACTCGAATACCCCCCTCTCACCATGTTCGCAAATATATTTCCATTTAGAACTTGGATAGCCTCCAATGAGTGGGGATGAAAGTTAACTGTTGGAGCAGTGTGGAGGTGTCTCCCAAGTTGTGGGCAGAGTTTATCATTTGATCTGGTTAGTTTGTCGAAGATGTTAGAAGATGAACGATACTGTTACGGTGCGTGAATGAGGACCCAAAAGCGAATTAACGTAAACAGAGCTTCTTTAATAACAAAACAAAACGTAGGCTCAGATGGACCGGCAGGTTCCGACAGGACAGGACAAGGTTGCAGCAAACATGACGATAGTCTGGTTCAGGCATGAACAACACAAACAAGAATCCGACAAAGACAGGAGCAGGAACAGAGAGAGATATAGAGGACTAATCAGAGGGAAAAAGGGAACAGGTGGGAAAAGGGGTGACGAGGTAGTTAGGAGGAGACAAGGAACAGCTGGGGGAAAGAGGGGGAGAAAAGGTAACCTAATAACGACCAGCAGAGGGAGACAGGGTGAAGGGAAAGGACAGAAACAAGACACAACATGACAGTACATGACAGATACATTTTCCTCTCAAAGGCCTGTTGACAAAGGACAGATTCCTTTTCAAGTCATTTGTACAGTGAATAATGAATAGGAGAGTGAGATGCCTTGCTTACTGCTCTCTTGAAATTCTGCATAAGGTGACATTCATATTTCATACACATGAATTAGCATTTCATATTTGCATATTTTTGCTTGGTCTACAACAAAACCCCAAAACAAGGAGGGGAGAAAGGTGGGAAGTAAGACTTGCTTTCCCTTTGGTCTCAACCCAAAAGGACCAGGGCATCTTATAAATTCTCGTCCAACAGCCCCGCATGTTCAGCATGCTCCTTGTGTCCACAGCAGATCACGTCACCTTCACCCATATCTCCCTCTGTGAACACCTTGACGTGCCTCTGAAAGGTCACAGCATCAACACAGAGACTAAGCCTCATTCACAATGGAATGGAATACATGCAGGTTGCCTTTCCCCCAACGACTTGATTTGTCAGACCAATAGATATTGACAATGGAGCGTTTCTATGTTTGTAGAAAATTGGTTAAAATCACATGATGCACACCGATGATGTTATTAGTATGATCAGTCATTGGAATGCTGCTCATAGAGCTTGCTAACATAGTACATGGCAGCCATCCACGGAGGGAGCTCAGGGCTTTGACAGAGGCTGTTAGGGCTTCTGCAGGCACCCATGTGGTAACTGTGAGGGGTCACATGAATCCACAGAAAAGCCATAAAACCATTCTTCTAACATTTTTAAATATTGGTGGCCAATGGCCAGCCATCATCATTTCAACAAAAACAAAGCGTCTCTAGTTTGGCTGTGTCAGAGTAGCCACTGTTTAATTCAGTCTTTCAATTTAGGCATCACATGACGTCTATTTGTTTCTGTTGGACAGTGATAATCTGCTGGTAGCCCCAGTCCATGGTTATTCCCTATCCCCTGGTGGATTGTGTTGTTTATTTCAAAACGAATTTGCCGTCATCCAATCACCAACGGTATAGCAGTTTCCATCATTGCCTAATCCCTGCCATACAGCTGCTCCAGAAAGATTAGACCACAACTATACAAAAGTCAAAACACAATCAGTAAAAAAATATAGCTTTGATCAACAAGAAAATCAGCTCCATGGATATGTTTTCTTGTTTGTTTTGTAAAACCTGAAGAGGGATTGCTTTCTCGCCTCTGCATAAGATGTATTTTCAGTGATTCAGCCTTGGGAAGGACACACAGAATCTCAAATTCTATTGGTCTTGAAAGGGCATGATACATTTTCAGAGGGGGAAAATGATTCTTCTTCTGCAGAAATGAATCTCTGATGACAGGTTAGTCACTCCGTGTCCCATCCCTTGCTGGTATGTGGTTAGAGTTAGAGTAAACACTGGCTAATCAATTCCCCATCATTGCCTATAGATCACTGTCTGGGAGCAGAGACGTGGACTGACTCTCTATGCCGGCGGATGTACCATTCCATTATTGCGCTTGCTGTATGAAGCCTTATTTAATGCTGCGATACTGGAAACTTAATTAGACACTGAGGTAATGGATTACTGCAATAAGAAGGCCATCACCAGAAGGACTTTACATTTGGTCCAGCATGGACAAACAACACAGAGGACAGGGCTTTGAAATAGGATTTTCAAACTGCTGTATGTGTCCTTCCTTTCCAATATCATATTTCAGTAATCATCTCAGCAATATCATATTTCAGTAATCATCTCAGCAATATCATATTTCAGTAATCATCTCAGCAAAATCATATTTGCCGTAGCCCTTTCCTCTAGTCAAATGACCAAATTGCCCTCTAGTGACCTCATTGCTGGAATATTAGTAATATTTTTCATAATTTCATAATTAATAAACATTACTTCATTAAAAACCCACCCCAAATTCTGTATTTCTATTTCAAACGGTTTTGTTATATTTCAGTCTTCTGTGATATATATAAAGTTTAATATGGGATGCAAACTCAAAATTGAATACATTTCATCTCTATATCTGACAAGATACAGGTGTCTTCTTTTTTTAAGCCCATAACCAAGTGTGTGAGGTGCATATTTTTTTTTCAAAGTAGATTTGCTTGAAATGACCAAGAAACATTATTTTCCTCTAAACTAATGTGATCAGCGTCATTAATGGCCAGTGGCCATGCGGTGTAGGCGTTGGTTTTCCACACGACTGTAAGTATCATGATGCCTGTAAAGTCTCCCATATTTAGTGCTCGACTTGGGCAGGAACTCACCGGAACTGACTACCAGCACATCACATTTTCTTCTGCTTGCCTGTTCCTCTTATAGAATATTGTCTCAAAAGTATTGCCCATGTTGTACTGTCATATTAATGCAGTCCATGTTCATGGAAGTATTGGAGCCTCTCCTCCCTCATCAACCCATCTCTCCAGGTGAACATCACACCCCCCACTTCATGAAAGACAGAAAAATATGAGGATTATTTTAAGATGGCTAGTTTTACAGGACTGAATGTTAGACCACTCCGCAGTTACAATTCTACTTAATAACACCAACCCCCAAGAGCTGCAGTTAATAATTGCAGTACCCAATCAGATGGATAAATATCCTATGAATAAATATCAAACTCATGCACTTTTTTTTACCATAATCATGCTTTATTATTACCAATGTGATTAAAAGGATAAACACAAACATACAATCCTCTGACAATAAAATACGTCAGCACATGACAGCATATCCAGCATCACACATTTTCAACAACGGCGCTCTTTCTCTTAGCATTGGTAGAGCTTGTTGACCCTCAGGACATCAATGTCAGACATGCCCTGTCTCTGTCCGATGGCCACAGATGGGTCTGGGATGGGAGTGATGGTTTCCTTTCCGTAGTTGTTAGTGTAAGCGGTTCTATCATAGTGCATGACAGAGGAGTAGTCGTATGCAGTATTCAGGTTGTTGGTGTCCTGCTTCTGGAAGTTCTCGACGGCGTAGTTATAGATGTATTGCCAGTTGATCCTGATATACTGGTCACGGTCACTCCTGTTGTGCTCGTGGTGGAAGCCCAGGGAGTGAAGCAGCTCATGCTGGATGATACCATGTTGAACACAGCCAAACTGTGCAAGAGACAATGTCTGCCTGTCCCCAACAGTCCCCATGGTACCAAAACACCCGCCACTGCTCTGAATGTCCAGGTAGGCAGTCTGTCTCCGACGTGGGATGAAGCGGATGCAGGTCTTGCCATGGAAGTACTTCATGGCCGTCTCAATAGTCTCTACCTCCAAGCTGGAATATACAGCGCTGAGGATGTAAGGCACATACACCAAGCTGTCGGTTGACTTCTTCCAGAGACAGCTGTACTGGCTGCTAAAGCACTTCATGGCGTTCCTGGTTCTAGGAGCCAGAATGTCTCCTTCCAGCAGCAGCTCATTGGTTCCGTTGTTGGACTCCAGGATCGCTGAAGTGATGGACACATGGTCCGGCTCATCATGGACCTCATTTCCACTGGCCTGCGATAGGCCCAGCAGCAGCAGCAGCAGGTTAAGAGTGGGTCTGTGGGCCATCTTTCGTCAGAGTATGTAGTTACTTTGGATGGATGAGTCCTTGGCTTTACCTGTGGAGGATCCTAAAATGTCTCATTCACCAAAGCTTGATGCCAGTGTTCTGTCAGAGCTGAGTTTATATACAGCTGTCCCATAGGTGTGACTGTGTAGGATTAACGGTTGGGGATGATGCTCATTGTCTTGGAAAAACAACCAGAGGGAGTACTCCACAACCTAACCCACTGTTTCAACAATTCATCTGTGTGGGTCAAATTACATTACACTTCAATTTCTTGAGGTATAAGTCGTCTCTATTACAACCACATATCCAGAATCAGATTACCTCATTCTACGATCATAATATGAACCATAAAGGGCATCAGATTACCTCATTCTACGATCATAATATTAAACATAAGGGGGATCAGAAAGTATCTGACCCTAGATCAGTGGTTAGGGACAAACTATATCAAGTCCATTCCTTTGGAACACATGTTTGGTTTACATTCGGTGTGACAAGCTTAACGAGATGAATCTCACTTAGGTGTGTTGTTTTAAAACAACCATTAGAGCCCAATTAGATGTTGGCCATTTGGGACGCTACATCCCACATATCCCAGAGAGGTTAAAACGACCATTACAGCCCAATTAGGTGGCAGTATAGAATAATAGTCATTTGTGTAGCTCAAGCACTTTAAAATCTAAAAACTCTCTACAGAAAAACTTAATCCTCAGTGATGCTATGGTGCAAGCTGTGTATTGACTTTCCTAATGCTACGCATTTAGTAAGATTTAAAGCATATTAGCACACTATTTCCCACCCGTCACTTAACACACAACCTGATTAGAAGGCTCTGTGTGTGTGTAAATACTAGTGTGCTTGTGTGAGTGCATGTATAGAAAAAGATTTCAGGAGGGTATGCGAGGGAGAATTCTCTAGTTGTATTACTTGGCTACTGATGAAATGGTGTGACTAATTAATTTTGTTATGTTAACATCCTTAATAGTTCCCATGCAGTTATTTGAACTTGGGTGCCTATAGTGTATCCTTCTGATAGGTGACAGGACCGTACGCTGTACACTGGGTCTCGGCCCGCCCTGTGCAACTGGGTCCTGGACTTTGACGGCACGCCCACAGGTGGTGAGGGTAGGAAACAACATCTCCAACCCGCTGATCCTCAACACTGGGGCCCCACAAGGGTATGTTCTCAGCCCTCTCCTGTACTCCCTGTTCACCCATGACTGTGTGGCCATGCACGCCTCTAACTCAATCATCAAGTTTGCAGACAACACTAGAGTTGTAGGCTTTATTACCAACAATGACAAGGCGGCCTACAGGGAGGAGGTGAGGGCCCTCGGAGTGTGGTGTCAGGAAAATAACCTCACACTCAACGTCAACAAAAGGAGATGATCGTGGACTTCAGGAAACAGCAGAGGGTTCACATGTTCACATAACACTTCTGCACAACAGTAATGAATCAAACTAGGGTGGACAGACTATTGTGACACGGGGTCAGGTAACAAAATGAAATGAAAGCAAATTGAAACATTTCGGACATTTGAGTAGTTATTTTGTGTCAAAATCTATGAAACGAACAATAAGGTGGGGAAAAAATAGTTTTTAAGCCCCCCTTTTTATGCCAATTATTTTTGCTGATAAAGTAGTAATTTTCAATGGAGAACTTCTTATCAAATATAGATGAACTATCAGATGATTTCTTGTTTATTATGCACAAATTATGTTAACCAATGTGTTGATTATTCATGATTCATGAACAGTAGCATGGAACAAGTCCAGTGGTTTGAGAAGGGGGAGTAGTTAGAGACAGGAAATTGTGTAGAGCCACTGGTTTGACTGTGTACAGGGATTTTAAAATACTCTAAAATGTGACAGCCAGCTCTGGGTTGAAGGAGAGCATCTTCATCGAGAGGAGAGACGAAAGTGTAGGGATGAGGAAAAGAGACAAAGGACAAGCAGGGAGCAGAGGAGAGGACATGGAGGATATCGGAGCTCAGAGCCCTGTGCTGGAGAGGAGAAAGAGAATGGGGGAAAAGGAGGAAGAAAGAGTAGGGGGAAAGAGGAGGGGGAAAGAGGAGGGAGAAAGAGAAGGGGGAAAGAGGAGGGAGAAAGATAAGGGGGAAAGAGGAGCTAGAAAGAGAAGGGGGAAAGAGGAGGGAGAGAGAGAAGGGGGAAAGAGGAGCTAGAAAGATAAGGGGGAAAGAGGAGGGTGAAAGATAAGGGGGAAAGAGGAGGGAGAAAGATAAGGGGGAAAGAGGAGCTAGAAAGAGAAGGGGGAAAGAGGAGGGAGAAACAGAAGGGGGAAAGAGAAGGGGGAAAGAGGATGGTGAGTGACAGGAGGGGAGTAGAGGAGAGGGACAGAAAAGCTGGCAGCAGTGCTTTAGACAGTGGAAGGAAACGCAGACTGACAGGTAAACCCAGGAGGATTGACCGGCCTGCATCCAGCTGTCGGGTAGAGCTCTTCTGGTACCACCAGAGCCCACTGCCACTCACACCACACGTACCCATGCACGTCAACCAGCCAGGGGAAGAACAGGACAGGAGGAGCTCTGCATATGGCCATGCTGGTACATGTGTGCCCCAAGCACACACTAGGCTCTTCTAATGAGCAAAACGTTATCATAATGCAGTGTGCAAGGACATGGGAGTGATTATCATCTGACACACAGTGGATGTGTTGCCATGCCTGTACCTTGTCCTCTTGTTGATGAAAAACTTTCCATCATTATGTCAGTTGCACCTTATTATTTGTGTTGAGTTAGAACGTAGAACCAAGTCAATGGAGGTGGATTCTGTCTCAGGGGATAGTAGTTATGTCTCTGTAGCAATGCATACATACTGGTAACATCATGTAGGGCATTCCAAACACTCCCCACCATTACAGCATACTACACCACTATGGTTTACTGTTACACTGAGATACACCAGTTAGACTGCTGCCCTCTAGTGGTTTCTTTAGATCACAGATGGGACCAGAGATAGGACCAGCGTAACAATTCCGTGATAAGACTATTTAACCTTCACAGACAACTCGGCCTGGAGGACAGCAGGCGGGCGGTGACCCCTGGACAACAGGAGGGGAAAAAGGCATCGGGGATATTTCAAGAAATGTAATTAAGTGGTTATAAAATAGAATAGAGACAATGGATTTTCTTTGTCCCACAAGAACAAGTTTACAGGCCCAAGAAAAACAGTTTGCCTGTCTGTGTATTGATCGAGGAGTGTATTGATCTGTTGCTAAGCTGTGTAAGTTTGTTTAAGTTGGATCTATGGAGTGTGAGCACAACTATCTTGTTCTGGAAAGCTAACACAGATGGTGATGGGAGGGCATGTCAATAAAAAAAATGGCGCGGGTTACACGATGATTTTCAAATGTTTCACATGTTGATGGGAATCAACTGATATAACAGCCTCTGCCAGCAGGTGAGCTGATAGTTCCTGCAGTTACACTTGATTCAATAACAACGTAACAGCTGAACATTTCTCTCAACCGAGCGCAGAAAGACACACAATGTCTTGTACAGTACTATAGCGCTTGCTATTTCATTAGGTTAGGTTCTCAAAGGATTTGTGCCGTGGATACATAGCCGTAATGAAAGCATTATCCTTTACAGGGGCGCAACTTTCACTGGGGACGGTGGGGACATTACACCTCCACATTCTGAAATTGCATTTATGTCACCCCCAGTTTTAGCATTGAGCTGTGATACAAAAGACAGCATCGATGTTTGGTGGTAGGTCAGGTAGGCTGTTTGGTGGTAGGTCAGGTAGGCTGTTTGGTGGTAGGTCAGGTAGGCTGTTTGGTGGAAGGTCAGGTAGGCTGTTTGGTGGTAGGTCAGGTAGGCTGTTTGGTGGTAGGTCAGGTAGGCTGTTTGGTGGTAGGTCAGGTAGGCTGTTTGGTGGTAGGTCAGGTAGGCTGTTTGGTGGTAGGTCAGGAAGGCTGTTTGGTGGTAGGTCAGGAAGGCTGTTTGGTGGTAGGTCAGGTAGGCTGTTTGGTGGTAGGTCAGGTAGGCTGTTTGGTGGAAGGTCAGGTAGGCTGTTTGGTGGAAGGTCAGGTAGGCTGTTTGGTGGTAGGTCAGGAAGGCTGTTTGGTGGTAGGCAGGTAGGCTGTTTGGTGGTAGGTCAGGTAGGCTGTTTGGTGGCAGGTCAGGTAGGCTGTTTGGTGGTAGGTCAGGTAGGCTGTTTGTTGGTAGGTCAGGAAGGCTGTTTGGTGGTAGGTCAGGAAGGCTGTTTGGTGGTAGGTCAGGTAGGCTGTTTGGTGGTAGGTCAGGTAGGCTGTTTGGTGGTAGGTCAGGAAGGCTGTTTGGTGGTAGGTCAGGTAGGCTGTTTGGTGGTAGGTCAGGTAGGCTGTTTGGTGGTAGGTCAGGTAGGCTGTTTGGTGGTAGGTCAGGAAGACTGTTTGGTGGTAGGTCAGGAAGGCTGTTTGGTGGTAGGTCAGGAAGGCTGTTTGGTGGTAGGTCAGGAAGGCTGTTTGGTGGTAGGTCAGGAAGGCTGTTTGGTGGTAGGTCAGGTAGGCTGTTTGGTGGAAGGTCAGGTAGGCTGTTTGGTGGTAGGTCAGGAAAGCTGTTTGGTGGTAGGTCAGGAAGGCTGTTTGGTGGTAGGTCAGGTAGGCTGTTTGGTGGTAGGTCAGGTAGGCTGTTTGGTGGTAGGTCAGGAAGGCTGTTTGGTGGTAGGTCAGGAAGGCTGTTTTGTGGTAGGTCAGGAAGGCTGTTTGGTGGTAGGTCAGGAAGGCTGTTTGGTGGTAGGTCAGGTAGGCTGTTTGGTGGCAGGTCAGGTAGGCTGTTTGGTGGTAGGTCAGGTAGGCTGTTTGGTGGTAGGTCAGGTAGGCTGTTTGGTGGTAGGTCAGGAAGGCTGTTTGGTGGTAGGTCAGGAAGGCTGTTTTGTGGTAGGTCAGGAAGGCTGTTTGGTGGTAGGTCAGGTAGGCTGTTTGGTGGTAGGTCAGGTAGGCTGTTTGGTGGTAGGTCAGGAAGGCTGTTTGGTGGTAGGTCAGGAAGGCTGTTTTGTGGTAGGTCAGGAAGGCTGTTTGGTGGTAGGCAGGTAGGCTGTTTGGTGGTAGGTCAGGTAGGCTGTTTGGTGGCAGGTCAGGTAGGCTGTTTGGTGGTAGGTCAGGTAGGCTGTTTGTTGGTAGGTCAGGAAGGCTGTTTGGTGGTAGGTCAGGAAGGCTGTTTGGTGGTAGGTCAGGTAGGCTGTTTGGTGGTAGGTCAGGTAGGCTGTTTGGTGGTAGGTCAGGAAGGCTGTTTGGTGGTAGGTCAGGTAGGCTGTTTGGTGGTAGGTCAGGTAGGCTGTTTGGTGGTAGGTCAGGTAGGCTGTTTGGTGGTAGGTCAGGAAGACTGTTTGGTGGTAGGTCAGGAAGGCTGTTTGGTGGTAGGTCAGGAAGGCTGTTTGGTGGTAGGTCAGGAAGGCTGTTTGGTGGTAGGTCAGGAAGGCTGTTTGGTGGTAGGTCAGGTAGGCTGTTTGGTGGAAGGTCAGGTAGGCTGTTTGGTGGTAGGTCAGGAAAGCTGTTTGGTGGTAGGTCAGGAAGGCTGTTTGGTGGTAGGTCAGGTAGGCTGTTTGGTGGTAGGTCAGGTAGGCTGTTTGGTGGTAGGTCAGGAAGGCTGTTTGGTGGTAGGTCAGGAAGGCTGTTTTGTGGTAGGTCAGGAAGGCTGTTTGGTGGTAGGTCAGGAAGGCTGTTTGGTGGTAGGTCAGGAAGGCTGTTTGGTAGTAGGTCAGGAAGGCTGTTTGGTGGTAGGTCAGGAAGGCTGTTTGGTGGTAGGTCAGGAAGGCTGTTTGGTAGTAGGTCAGGAAGGCTGTTTGGTGGTAGTTCAGGAAGGCTGTTTGGTGGTAGGTCAGGAAGGCTGTTTGGTGGTATTACCCGGCTGGAATTAGGACCATGTGAACAGAGGCAGCTGTTGTCTGTGTGTGTTGTGTTTTTTCTCCAAGTTGTAAAAGCAATCATAGCAGAAACTGGCTACTTTTTATTTCACTGATGTAGCTGGCAAGGTAACTGCTTTTTGATGAAAATTTCCCTGCCTTAGGTCAGTTAGGATCACCATTTTATTTTAAGCATGTGTAATGTCAAAATAATAGTAGAGAGAATGATTTATTTCAGCTTTTATTACTTTCATCACATTTCCAGTGGGTCAGACATTTACATACACTCAATTAGTATTTGGTAGCATTGCCTTATAATTGCTCAACTTGGGTCAAACATTTCGGGTAGCCTTCATCAAGCTTCCCATAATAAGCTGAGCGAATTTTGGCCCATTACTCCTGACAGAGCTGGAGTAACTGAGCCAGGGTTTTAGGCCTCCTTGCTCGCACACCCTTTTTCACTTCTGCCCACAAATCCTGGTCAGGGCATTATGATGGCCACTCCAATACCTTGACTTTGTTGTCCTTAGGCCATTTTGCCACAACTTTGGAAGTATGCAATGGGTCATTGTCCATTTGGAAGACCCATTTGCGACCAAGCTTTAAATTCCTGACTGATGTCTTGAGATGTTGCTTCAATATATTCACATAATTTTCCTCCCTCATGATGCCATCTATTTTGTGAAGTGCACCAGTCTCTCCTGCAGCAAAGCACCTACACAACATGAAGCTGACACCCCTGTGCTTCATGGTCGCGATGGTGATCTTCGGCTTGCAAGCCTCCCCCTTTTTCCTCTCAACATAACGTTGGCCACAGGACATTTCTCCAAAAAGTACGATATTTATCCCCATGTGCAGTTGCAAACCTGGCTGTTTTTTTTTTTTAGTCTGGCTTTTTTTGATGGAGGTTTTGGAGCAGATGCTTCTTCCTTGCTGAGCGGCATTTCAGGTTATGTCGATATAGGACACGTTTTACTGTGGATATAGATATACTTTTCTACCTGTTTCCTCCAGCATCTTCACAAGGTAATTTGCTGTTGTTCTGGGATTGATTTTCGCACCAAAGTACGTTAATCTCTAGGAGATAGAACATGTCTCCTTCCTGAGCTGTATGACGGCTGCGTGGTCCCACAGTGTTTATTCTTGCGTACTATTGTTTGTACAGATGAACGTGGTACCTTCAGGAGTTTGGAAATTGTTCCCAAGGATGAACCAGACTTGTGGAGGTCTACAATTTTTTTTCTGAGGTCTTGGCTGAGTTTGAAGGTAGGCCTTGAAATACATCCACAGGTACACCTCCATTGACTCCAATTGACTCATTTTCTGGAATTTCCCAAGCTGTTTAAAGGCACAGTCAACTTAATGTATACGATCTGGTGCAACCAATTACCTTCAGAAGTCACATAATTACTTAATAAAGTTCACCTGAAATCTAAGTGTCTCAGTATATATACACACCTGTTCTGAAAGGCCCCAGAGTCTGCTACATCACTAAGCTGTCACGCCCTGGCCTTAGTTATCTTTGTTTTCTTTATTATTTTGGATAGGTCAGGGTGTGACATGGGTGATTTATGTGTTTTGCCTGGTCTAGGGGGTTTGTATGTTCATGGGGTGATCTAGTCTAGGTGTTTATGTAAGTCTATGGTTGCCTAGATTGGTTCTCAATTAGAGGCAGGTGTTTATCGTTTTCTCTGATTGGGAACCATATTTAGGCAGCCATGTTCTTTGGGTATTTTGTGGGTGGTTGTCTTCTGTCTTTGTACCAGATAGGACTGTTTCGGTTTTCACATTTGTTATTTTCTAGTGTGTGGTCTTTATTAAATATGTTGAACTCTAACCACGCTGCATTTTGGTCCTCCTCTCCTTCAGCGGAAGACATAAACAAGGGGCACCACCATTTCATTAATGTGCTGATGATCGCCTGCTAATTCCATCAGCTAATGTGCTGTGACACAGTCCACAGATCTTCTACCCTGCCTGACCCAACTCAGTGGAAGCAGTGAGAGTAGAACATCCAGTCCTCAGGTTAAATCTTCAGTCACTGAAGAACTCTAGATCTGTGTTAAATGTGTTATTCTAGTATGCCCCTGTGGGTATCTCCGTAGGGGATGGAGACTCTTGATTGCCTCTTTAAACCAATATTAAGCATTTGATTAATCCTGAGCTGTCAGTATTCTTCTGTCATATCTTTGCAAAATGGAGAATCAAGTTTTAGAACCTAATATGGGCTTGAATAAATATTGGTCCTTTAACGTTCGAAATATGCTAAATAAATCCACTAATGGTACAATGATATTCCTGAAAAAGGGTGCTAAAATCAGATTTTGCCATATCTATCTGAATTGCTGAGGCAGAGGATTGATAGTTTATTATGAAACACCAGCTGGGAGACTTGACCTGTAGGTCAGAAAGCATCCCCTGAAGGGAAGGCAGTTGGACATGTAATTAGCTAACTAATGAGCAATGAAAATGGATGCTTTTCTAAGCAGTTCTGTACACACTGAGGCACACTGAGGCACACTCGGTCACTGAGGAATCTGTCAGAAAACTTCCAGGGCAATTGTTCAGAAAACTTTTACCTAGTCAACTTTTTGGAGCAGGTTTAGCTCCTTGTTGAATTCAGGAAGCCTACAGATACTAGCTTAAGTCTTTGGCAGATAGCATGTAACACATTGTGGATGTGACTGCTGTGATCCACAATAACTTAGCTCAGGCCTTTATATTGACTTTACATAGTTATTCCACAGTGAGTCACAGTGTAGCATGGAGAACAATTGTTGTTTCACTCTCTCTTGGTGTGTGTGTTTCATTCAGTAACATCCTCTGTGCTCTGCTCTTGTTGGGCTGCATGTCTGATACAAGTCCAGGTGTCTGGTATCACAGAGTGACAGGAGAACACCAGTGTGTTCAGCCTATACCCTCAACAACAAACTTCCTGGAATACAAGACAGACTGCACTCGGCAGATATTGCCACGTCATCTCTTGTGTCCACTTCCAGCTTGGAAGACTGGCTACCCAGAGCCCCCTGCCACACATAGCAGGCCAATGAAGAATCAACCAGACAAATTGAAAACCCCAAGTAATTAAACGATTGCAGTACCCACTCATTCTGGTGAAGACAGCACAACTCTGACTGCACTGCAGATAACCAGGCACTTTAGACCGCTTGGCCGTGACCCACACTTTATTGTGGATGAAAAAAACATGGCTCTACAGTATATCGCCAGCTGGATGCCCATATGACCACACATTAGATTCTTCTCTGAAATCACAACACACACATACCTGCTCATATCGGGGAAACACTGAAATCACTGACACATCTGGTAAACTAACATGCCGTAAAATATTCAGACATCAGACAGACTACACCCCCCGTGATCAAAATATTGAGATAATCAAACCAACAGCTGTGTGTGTACTGTGTCGGTGTGGACAGATTATGACAAATCCCGCCCGGCCCTCTAACGCCCACACTGCAGATCAAACACACCTTTTTGTTTCCGGACAGCTGTGTCTCAGGGCGGCTTTATCCCAAGCAAACACAATCAGACTCAGTAAACCTGTTTAGCCAGGTGAGACCGCTGCCACTGCCATCTGGCATGGAGGAGTGTGCCAGCATGTAGTCCATGATAACGTATTCACTTCTGCTCCACACTGAACCACTCAAATCTAAAGTTCTTTAACACTCATCCACTAGAAAAAAGAATGCTCATTGTAAAAAAGATGTGTCAGGGTCAGCGATGGCCCTTGTCTGTTGAGTAGGTCAGTGTGTAACCAGTGAGGAAACACCAGAGGGACAAGGTCTGCCCTCTTAACACTGTGGAGAGAAACAAAGTACTACAAACACCACCTCCACAGGCAAAGGGAAATGGCAAAGGAGACCATTATTAGTCAGGGCTATCTGGGGTCCTTGAGAAATCCCTACACTAACCGTAACCTTTTACTGCACTGGGCTAAATAAGGGTCCCACAGAGTGATTCATGGTAGCCTTAAACAAATCTACTATGAAACTAAAGTATACACCTCACACACATGGTTATGGGCTTAAAAAAATTAAATTAAATAATTGTTTGCATCTCATATTAAAATGTATATACATCACAAAAGACTGAAATACAACAAAACTGTTTGACATAGAAATACTGGATTTTCTGCTAGTAAATTTTTTTTTTAAAATTAATTATGAAAAATATTAATAACATTCCACACAAGGCCACTAGGTCATTTGACTGCAGGAAAGGGGTAGCCCCTACCTTTACCCTGGCCGTAAACATAACCCTAACCTTAACATTTCAACCAATGGGTTAGGGATGTCCCAAGGATTTTTTTGCATTTAAAAAAAACATAACCTTTATTTAACTAGGCAAGTCAATTTAAGAACAAATTCTTATTTACAATGACGGCTTGCACCAGCCAAACACAGACGACGCTGGTCCAATTGTGCGCCACCCTTTGGGACTCCCAATCACGGCCGGTTGTGATACAGCCTGGATTCAAACCAGGCTGTCTGTAGTGATGCCATTAGCACTGAGATGCAGTGTCTTAGACCGCTGTGCCACTCGGGAGCCCGGAAAGCATAGACCATTATGCTTTACTCTACAAGGACATGAAGTGTTATGATTCGTAAAAGGCTAACTCGTCTATTTACGCCCCCATAAATGACTTTCAGCCAATTTGTGTCAATAAGAAAACTGTGTTTTTATTTTCTTTCTTGGACTACTGAAGGGTACGTATAAAAATGGGCTCCTGTGATTAAAGTCCCATTCCAGCCCCAGCCTGACGTTCATTATCCAGGGCTGATGGAGCAGGCCTTGGGTGCCACTGGAGCTCCTGATGTCTGAATGCAGCTCTACTGCTAATGACCTGCAGGGCCCTGGCTGGCAGGATGGCTTCTGACTGACTGGCTGGCAGGATGGCTTCTGACTGACTGGCTGGCTAAACAACACTACAACAGAAAAACCTCCAGGTACTGTCTCCACAATGTCATTATCCCACCTGCTCCCCCCTTTCTCTCCTCCAGTCTCGTTTTTTCATTCACTCATTCACTCCACTCTCTCCTCACCAGACTATTCAGATACAAATCCTTCATTGTAGTCCCTCCTCCAACCTCACCCCATCCTACTCATCTCCATTTAAACTAGGTGATCGTGGACTTCAGTAAACAGCAGAGGGAGCACATCCCTATCCACATCGACGGGACCGCAGTAGAGATGGTGGAAAGCGTCAAGATCCTTGGCGTACACGTCACTGACGATCTGAAATTGTCCACCCACACAGACAGTGTGGTGAAGAAGGCACAACAGCACCTCTTTAACCTCAGGAGGCTGAAGAAATGTGGCTTGGCCCCTAAAACCCTCACAAACTGTTACAGGAGCACAAATGAGAGCATCCTGTCGGGCTGTATCACCGCCTGGCACGGCAACTGCACCGCACGCAACCACAGGGCTCTCCAGAGGGTGGTGCGGTCTGCCCAACGCATCACCGGGGGCAAACTACCTGCACTCCAGGACATCTACACCACCCAATGTTACAGAAAGATAATCAACGACATCAACCACCCGAGCCATGGCTTGTTCACCCCGCTATCATCCAGAAGGTGAGGTCAGTACAGGTACATCAAAGCTGGGACAGAGAGACTGAAAAACAGCTTCTATCTGAAGGCCATCAGACTGTTAAACAGCCATCATTAGCCGGCTTCCACCTGGTTAAGTAACCCTGCACCTTAGAGGCTGCTGCCCTATATACATAGACTTGGAATCACATTAATGTTTAAATAATGTTTACATACTGCTTTACTCATCTCGTATGTATATACTGTATTCTAATCTACTATATTTTAGTCAATGCCACTCCGACATTGCTCGATCTAATATTTATATATTTCTTAATTCCATTATTTTACTTTTATATAGTAAGTATTTATTTTTGTGAACTGTTAGATACTACTGCACTGTTGGAGCTAGGAACACAAGCATTTCTCTACACCCACATTAACATCTGCTTAATATGTTTGATTTGATTTTGATGTGTTCTATTATGCTTGGCCCCAATTTGTTTTGCAGAGACAGTCATTATCAAGGACCACATTGAGGAAAAAAGAGGGGTGTGGGTTGGTGAGGAGAGACAGATGTCTAAGTTACTATTCTCAGCTCCTGGAACATGAGAAGGCTTGTTAGATGTCTAGGTTACTATTCCCATTTCCTGGAACAGGAAACGACTTGTTAGATGTCTAGCTTACTATTTCACACTTCCTGGAACATGAGAAGACTTGCCATGGATTTGTATAGTGTTGAAGGCAGGGGGTTCATACTGGTGGGAGAGTGTGAAGACTACTTCTACACCTAGTTTGCCATTTGGGGATGTGGCAGTGACACGGATTCAGCTTGAAAAGGGTGTCATAATAAATTAATGTTAAATTAACTGTCTGAAAGTGAACTATACTTTTTGGTCTATATTGTGCTGGCAGAGTAGATGGTCAGTGTGACAGGGGTAAGGCAGAAATATCCAGGGGACAGAGGCTGATACAGAATATCACATTGTTTCAACAGCAGTATCAGCAGGGTTGGGGAGTGACTGATTAAATGTAATCAGTTACATGTAATCTGATTACCAAAAAACAATAATACATTACCCAACATAAACTCTTCAATCCCACCCCTCAGCCACTCTCAGCCCATCCCACCTATCACCATAGACCTCAGCTCTTTAAGCCCATCCCACCTATCACCATAGACCTCAGCTCTTTTATCCCACCCCTCAGCCACTCTCAGCCCATCCCACCTATCACCATAGACCTCAGCTCTTTAATCCCACCCCTCAGCCACTCTCAGCCCATCCCACCTATCACCATAGACCTCAGCTCTTTAATCCCACCCCTCAGCCACTCTCAGCCCATCCCACCTATCACCATAAACCTCAGCTCTTTAATCCCACCCCTCAGCCACTCTCAGCCCATCCCACCTATCACCATAGACCTCAGCTCTTTAATCCCACTCCTCAGCCACTCTCAGCCAATCCCACCTATCACCATAGACCTCAGCTCTTTAATCCCACCCCCACATACTCCCTTATGAGACCTTCGCTTGAAATATGACAAAAAAGAGGCAGTAATACTGTTTGTCCATTTTGAGACACCATAGCCAATATATAAATCATCAAAATAGTCCGAATTAATCTAAGATAATTTAAGAAATTTGTCATTCATTTGACGTTTTTGCCGAGGTGATCTTAGTTGCGCAATTTTACATCTAACTAAGATGTTTGGCACAGTATTTCTCAATGGGGAAAAATGTGCATGAAATCATGTTCTCTGATTGATTGACAACAAGACTTTATTGAAGAATCCCTACTCAAATTCAAATAAAATTGTATTGGTCACATAGACATGTTTAGCCGATGTTACTGCAGGTGTAGCGAAATGCTTGTTTTACTAGCTCCAACAGTGCAGTAATATCTAACAATTCACAACAATACACACAATACACAAACCTAAAAGTAAAATAATGTAATTAAGGAATATATAAATATTAGGATGAGCAATGTCGGAGTAGCAAAGACTAAAATACAGTAGATAGAAGACTGTTGACCAATCACCAACGAAGGGGCGTAGACTTCGGCTACAAACTTCGGCTTGCCTCAAGAAGAAAAATGTGTGGATCGGGGAAAAAAGCCTTACCAAAGTCCAAAATGAATGCGTCTCAAAATGTAATCATAATATATACACAAACTCTTCCAAACTGTTTCAGCTGGGAAGCATGCGGATGCATAAAATGTAATCATAATATGTACACAAACTCTTCCAAAATGTTTCAGCTGGGAAGCATGCGGATGCATAAAATGTAATCATAATATGTACACAAACTCTTCCAAACTGTTTCAGCTGGGAAGCATGCGGATGCATAAAATGACATACCCAAATCTAACTGCCTGTAGCTCAGGACCTGAAGCAAGGATATGCATATTCTTGATACCATTTGAAAGGAAACACTTTGAAGTTTGTGAAAATATGAAATTAATGTAGGAGAATATAACACGTTAGATCTGGTAAAAGATAATACAAAACATTTTTGTTCCATCATCTTTGAAATGCAAGAGAAAGGCCATAATATAATATTGGAGTTTAGGCATAATTTTGATTTTGGCCAGCAGATGGCAGCAGTGTGTGTGCAAAATTTTAGACTGATCCAGTGAAGCATTGAAATACTGCACAATGTTTTTATCAGGTCTGCCCAAATGTGGATAATTGGTTAATTGATACATTTTCAAGTACATAACTATAGAGAACATACCAAAATGAAGGTCATACATGATGGAAAATGTGCTTCCCTACAGAAAAGACCTTCAGACATCTAGATGACCGGGTGGGGTAGGTGCAGGGCCAGAAACAGCAGGTATTCAAACTTTAGAACCAAGTTCCTACATTTGAATATAAACATTTATTTTATCAAACAAAACAGTTGCTAGTTAAGAAAGTAACCTAACCAACCCTGAGTGCTTGCCAGTTCCCCAGTCAACTCAATAAGGAGGCCTTGGTACAGGAACTCTGTCAGATTTATGACCAGAGCAGAGCCACATAACCAACTCCTTATACCCTGCAGGGATTTTACACCATGTTCCCAAAATTGAATATATCTTGCAAAAGCAGTTTTGAGTTTTGATTCATGGTGTTGAATTGTGACTGCAGCCTTGGATGAGGACAAGACACAGTTATGACAGGCCAAGAAACATTCCCAGAACTATACTCCTGACAATGTCCTGGACATGGAAACGGATTGTGAGAGATGTGCGTCTTTCTCGATTTGCCTCAAGAAAAAATGTTGTGCACGAACAGCTGAGAATCCCCCTGCTGCCCAAAACAAACAAAATGTGGGCATAATATTTTCACCAACTGTTTTGACTGGGAAGCTTTACACTTGTGCATTAGAGCTGGCCTGCTGTCCCTTGTCAAACAGCTCTGACAGTGCACAGTCCACACACACACACACACAGCTCTTAACTTCAGTAGAGGTAAGAGAAATATCACTCTTGGTGTCACTAGGCAAATTTAGGAGTGACAGTTATGTGAGAGTGACACAGGGTTCCATACAACCTACACCCTCATGTCTTTCAACCTTTGACACCCTGTGTGACATTTCAGGAAGAGTGAGGCTGCTGATGCGTGATGCCTGAGCTTGAACATGTCATTCCTCATGCCGCCAGGACAGTTACACACACGTTGCTGTTGGGTTTCCTGTGCCGCGAGCAGTGTAGAGATGTCACAATATTGACTCTGCACCTCCCCTCTGACACAAACCTGCCTGACTGTCATGGATATGGATACCAGCCTCAACACAACAAACTGGGCCACTCTCTGCTACTGGGCCACACTCTGCTACTGGGTCACACTCTGCCACTGGGCCACTCTCTGCCACTGGGCCACTCTCTGCCACTGGGCCACTCTCTGCCACTGGGCCACTCTCTGCCACTGGGCCACTCTCTGCCACTGGGCCACTCTCTGCCACTGGGCCACTCAGAATTTGCTCAGAATTTTGGTATTCAGTGACAATGACCTACTGTAAAATTATTATTTTTGTACATTTTGAGACCAAAAATATACATCTGCAAATGGTGGGAAATGAGACCATAAATGATTTACCGTCTTGCAAAGAATGACCTTTGGTTCTACATATAATATTATGTCCTCCTTAGAGCCATCTCAAAACCCACTAGACGGAGGAGGTGTCTTTGTGATGAAAACAAAACATTGTGTGACAACTGTGTCTGATGTGACCTCCTTGAAGACAGATACCAGAAGAAGATTGTGATTGTGATTGTGATTGTGATTGTGCTACAGACAAACTACATCCTCCATTTCTGGTCTTGGGAGACACTGAGTCTCTGAGTCTCTGAGGAATACCGAGCTGAAACAGATCAGCTCAATTCTGTCAAGTCTCCACCAGCAGAGTAATAAAGACAGACACAAAGCCAGAGGTTTGTGAGGCAGGCAGACAGGCAGGCAGGCAGGCAGGCAGGCAGGCAGGCAGGCAGGCAGCAGCCTCCCATAAACTAGGGTACAAGCTGTGAGGGATACTCATATTACAACACAACAACCATAACCATTCAACACAGCTCTCAGAGTGGCATTTACATTTTATGTTGGCTCTAGGGGAGGGAGGGGATCTCCCTGGTCTGTCCGGACCTACCGACTTGACAGGCAGCTGAGAGAAATGGCAGTGTAATAAATAGCTTCCTGGGCCACTTGTTAAATATGCTTTTCCCATCTGCAAGTCGCTGAGAAGACCCCTTCACTGGGGAGAACCACATATCATTCTCTATCCACTACCATGACTAAAAGGAGCCCATTGTCACAGAGTCATATTGATGATGAGTGAAAATGTGATCATTTTGTATTAACTTGGCCCTCTGATCCCTGTTCTGTCAGGATGGCTGTAGGGAATTTCAGCTTTCATATTACGCTTAAGAAAAAAAAAAATGTGCCCTTGCTCATTTCAACCCCTCCCTCCTTTAGACAAAGAGGTATACGCCAATCACAGACTGTTAATGGCTTCCAGAAGAGAACAAGATCCTGGGAATTAGATTAAAGTCATTATTTAACACAGATCCCCCCCCCCCCCCCCCCCCCTTTTAGAATATGTATTATTGCCTCTGACACCACACCACTTTAATAAAGCCCTGGACTTCGCATTTAAAATATACATTTCTGGCAGTTAGATGTCATTATTAAAAAGAGAAAGTAGCGAGGGAGGGGCACTGCTGCCAAAATCCCAGGGTCTCTTTAAAGTTCTGAATCCTTATAATGGTGTCCATGTTGAACATGTTGTTCATTCACGTCATGGACTGACTGAACAGACTTCCAATCCAACCGTTGAGGGGGAAAATTATCAAAATTGACTTTCTCAAAAGACCAGTGAAGGCTATAATGGTCGATTCTCGTAAGGGTTAATGTACCAAAGCTTAAAAAAAAAGAAGCTTTCTCTCAACACTAACTACACACATACTGCACATCCACACATACTGCACATTCACACATACTGCACATTCACACACACACACACATATACTGCACATCCACACACACACACACACACATATATTGCACATCCACACACACACACTGCACATCCACACACACACACAACTTGGACTTTGTTTTATTTACAGTGCCAGAAAAAAGTTTGGGCACACCTACTCATTCAAAGGTTTTTCTTTATTTTTACTGTCTTCTACGTTGTCGAATAATAGTGAAGACGTCACAACTATGAAATAACACATATGGAATCATGTAGTAACCAAAAAAAAAGTGTTAAATCAAAATACATTTTATATTTGAGATTCTTCAAAGTAGCCACCCTTTGCCTTAATGACAGCTTTGCACTATCTTGCCATTCTCTCAACCAGCTTCACCTGGAATGCTTTTCCAACAGTCTTAAAGGAGTTCCCACATATGCTGAGCACTTGTTGGCTGCTTTTCCTTTATTTTGCAGTCCAACTCATCTCAATCCTTTTCAAATTAGGTTGAGGTCGGGTGATTGTGGAGGTCAGGTCATCTGATGCAGCACTCCACCACTCTCCTTCTTGGTCAAATAGCCCTTACATAGCCTGGATGTGTGTTTTGGGTCATTGTCCTGCTGAAAAACATATGATAGTCCCACTAAGCACAAACCAGATGGAATGGCATATCGCTGTAGAATGCTGTGGTAGCCGTGCTGGTTAGTGTGCCTTGAATTCAAAATAAATTACAGACAGTGTCAACAGCAAAGCACCCCTACACCATCACATCTTCTCCTCCATGCTTTGCAGTTGGAACCACACATGCAGAGATAATCTGTTCATCTACTCATAGGCGTTGGAACCAACAATCTCACATTTGGACTCATCAGACCAAAGGACAGATTTCCATCGGTCTAATGTCCATTGGTCGTGTTTCTTTCCCCAAACAAATCTCTTCTTCTTATTGGTGTCCTTTAGTAGTAGTTTCTTTGCAGCAATTCGACCATGAAGACCTGATTCATTCAGTCTCCTCTGAACCGTTGATGTTGAGATGTGTCTGTTACTTAAACTCTGAAGCATTTATTTGGGCTGCAATTTCTCTGGCTATTATCTCTAATGAACTTACCTGTGCAGCAGAGCTAACTCTGGGTCTTCCTTTCCTGTGGCGGTCCTCTTGGGAGCCAGTTTCATCATAGCTGTTTTTGCGACTGCACTTGAAGAAACTTTCAAAGTCCTTGAAATATTCCGGATTGACTGACCTCCCTTTCTTAAAGTAATGATGGACTGTCATTTCTCTTTGCTTATTTGAGCTGTTCTTGTCATACTATGGACTTTGTCTTTTACCAATTAGGGCCATCTTCTGTACACCACCCTACCTTGTTACAACACAACTGATTGGGTCAAACGCATTAAGGAAAGAAATTATACAAATTAACTTTTAACAAGGCACACCTACTACCTCATGAAGCTGGTTGAGAGACTGTGCAAAGCTGTCATCAAGGCAAAGGGTGGCTACTTTGAATAATCTCAAATATAAATATATGTTGATATGTTTAACACTTTTTTGGTTAGTACGGTATATGATTCCATATGTTTTATTTCATAGTTTTGATGTCTTCACTCTTATTCTACAATGTAGAAAATAGTAAAAATAAAGAAAACAAATTAGTAGGTGTGTCCAAACTTTTGACTGGTACTGTAGTTTTTTGAAGTACAGTGAACAAAAATCTAATTGACATGAAGCAGCATAAATTAAATTAAATAGTTTGGTTATAGCTGTCAGCATGACCGGGGGATATAAGAAGTGTAATTTTGGATGCAGGGTGGCTGCCACTCTGACCCCTCCACAAGGTGCTGGGAGGTTCATAATTATAGCCCACAGACTCAAACCTGGGCCACTCAGCTCTTATTGAGGGCTTATTCCTTCTCACAAAATGCCACCAAATTATGAAGACTGCACTATAGGACAATAACCTGTGGTGTTATATTAAAAAGCATGATTCATCTTCTCCTATTGTAGATTCAATAAATCAGAAACTATCCTGGCCACAACAATTTCCCCCTCAAATTGCCTCAGCCAGATTTCCCTTGAAGGCATTTTGTCCCCCTCTCAGTGGCTGGCCAGACTGGTAATGGCAGCAACAGTGATATTACACTCCTAGCTTCACACCCCACAGACAGCCTTCTGTGAACACATAAAAACTACCATTCAAACTTAATAAATAATTCATGGCAAAGGAGAGAAACTATATATTCTGTATGCTTCCAAATAGGTCCTTATTTATATAAAACTGTACTTCCGATTCTACAGATGGGAGTTATTGCACATATGGGTCATCTTCGAAAGAGCAGTTGCTGTTTCAATTGTCCTATGATTGTTCAATTATTTTGATCATTTGGTAACTACACTAAAACAGGAGCAAATGTGTTGACAATTTAATTTTGAGTTGTTAAAATAGCTCTGTGTCACGCCCTGACCTTAGTTTTCTGTGTTTTATGTATTATTTTGGTCAGGTCAGGGTGTGATGAGGGTGGGTATGCTTGATTGTCCTGTCTAGGGTTTTTTGTATATCTAGGGGTGTTTGTTAGTGTTACGTTCCCCAGTTTCTGTGGAAGATGGCTTCCTGAAATCCCCCAGCAGCTGATTGGTCGACTCCACGATTAATTGGAGAGCTGACCCCGCCCCCTCGTCAGGACGCAGCTTTCTCCAATTTCAAATGCCTTCTGAAGCTAAATAAAAGCCAGTGTTCTGTTCAGAAGCGAGATCATTGCTGGGAGGTCATTGCAGAGAGATTGATTGTGATCTAGATCATTGCTGAGAGAGGAGGTTGATGGCTGAGGGGTATAGCATGTTGGTTGTTAGTGTGTACTATGTTAGTGGTTCTTGTGGTAGCAGCTTTGGTGCGGTTCTGTGTTTGTTGCTTTGTCAGAACTTCTTTAATGGCCTGATTTAGTTTTTTCTCAGTTTTGTTGTGATGTGGATTGTTTAATATTCTGTTTCATTTGTTCCCAGGGGGGAAGGGGAAGGCACCTAGGGAGTGCTTAGGCGAGAGGCCCGCGGGAATAAATATACCCATAGTATATTCACTGTCTAGGCACACTAGGTAAGACCTGGGCGGACCACCCCCTGTATTTTGGTTAGGGCACCAGGTGGTACTAGATTAGATAAGTAGTGGGTAGGTAGATAAGTAGTGGGTAGGTAGATAAGTAGTGGGTAGGTAGGTAAGTAGTGGGTAGGTAGGTAAGTAGTGGGTAGGTAGGTAAGTAGTGGGTAGGTAGGTAAGTAGTGGGTAGGTAGGTAAGTAGTGGGTAGGCAGGTAAGTAGTGGGTAGGCAGGTAAGTAGTGGGTGGGTAGGCAGGTAAGTAGTGGGTGGGTAGGCAGGTAAGTAGTGGGTAGGCAGGTAAGTAGTGGGTGGGTAGGTAGGTAGGTAAGTAGTGGGTGGGTAGGTAGGCAGGTAAGTAGTGGGTGGGTAGGTAGGCAGGTAAGTAGTGGGTAGGTAGGTAGGCAGGTAAGTAGTGGGTAGGTAGGTAGGCAGGTAAGTAGTGGGTAGGTAGGTAGGCAGGTAAGTAGTGGGTAGGTAGGCAGGCAGGTAAGTAGTGGGTAGGTAGGTAGGCAGGTAAGTAGTGGGTAGGTAGGTAGGCAGGTAAGTAGTGGGTAGGTAGGTAGGCAGGTAAGTAGTGGGTAGGTAGGTAGGCAGGTAAGTAGTGGGTAGGTAGGTAGGCAGGTAAGTAGTGGGTAGGTAGGTAGGCAGGTAAGTAGTGGGTAGGTAGGTAGGCAGGTAAGTAGTGGGTAGGTAGGTAGGCAGGTAAGTAGTGGGTAGGTAGGTAGGCAGGTAAGTAGTGGGTAGGTAAGTAGGTAGGTAGTGGGTAGGTAAATAGGTAAGTAGTGGGTAGGTAGGTACGTAGGTAGTGGGTAGGTAAATAGGTAGGTAGGTAGGTAGGTAGGTAAGTAGTGGGTAGGTAGGTAGGTAAGTAGTAGGTAGTTAGGTAAGTAGTGGGTAGGTAGTTAAGTAGTGGGTAGGTAGGTAGGTAAGTAGTGGGTGGGTAGGTAGGTAAGTAAGTAGTGGGTAGGTAAGTAGTGGGTAGGTAGTTAGGTAAGTAGTGGGTAGGTAGGTAGGTAAGTAGTGGGTGGGTAGGTAGGTAAGTAGTGGGTGGGTAGGTAGGTAAGTAGTGGGTAGGTAGGTAAGTAGTGGGTAGGTAGGTAGGTAGGTAAGTAGTGGGTAGGTAGGTAAGGACTGGGTAGGTAGGTAAGTAGTGGGTAGGTAGGTAGGTAGGTAAGTAGTGGGTAGGTAAGTAGTGGGTGGGTAGGTAGGTAGGTAAGTAGGTAAGGAGTGGGTAGGTAGGTAAGGAGTGGGTAAGTAGTAGGTAGGTAAGTAGTGGGTAGGTAGGTAAGTAGTGGGTAGGTAGGTAAGTAGTGGGTGGGTGGGTAGGTAGGTAGGTAAGTAGTGGGTGGGTAGGTAGGTAGGTAGGTAAGTAGTGGGTGGGTAGGTAGGTGGGTAGATAGGTAAGTAGTGGGTAGGTAGGTAAGGAGTGGGTAAGTAGTAGGTAGGTAAGTAGTGGGTAGGTAGGTAGGTAAGTAGTGGGTAGGTAGGTAGGTAAGTAGTGGGTAGGTAGGTAGGTAAGTAGTGGGTAGGTAGGTAGGTAAGTAGTGGGTAGGTAGGTAGGTAAGTAGTGGGTGGGTGGGTAGGTAGGTAGGTAGGTAGGTAGGTAGGTAAGTAGTGGGTGGGTAGGTAGGTAGGTAGGTAAGTAGTGGGTGGGTAGGTAGGTAAGTAGTGGGTGGGTAGGTAGGTAAGGACTGGGTAGGTAGGTAAGTAAGTAGTAGGTAGGTAAGTAGTGGGTAGGTAGGTAAGTAGTGGGTAGGTAGGTAGGTAAGTAGTGGGTGGGTAGGTAGGTAAGTAGTGGGTAGGTAGGTAAGGACTGGGTAGGTAGGTAAGGACTGGGTAGGTAGGTAGGTAGGTAAGTAGTGGGTAGGTAGGTAAGTAGTGGGTAGGTAGGTAGGTAGGTAAGTAGTGGGTAGGTAAGTAGTGGGTGGGTAGGTAGGTAAGTAGTGGGTGGGTAGGTAGGTAAGTAAGTAGTGGGTAGGTAGGTAGGTAAGTAGTGGGTAGGTAGGTACAGTGCCTTGCGAAAGTATTCGGCCCCCTTGAACTTTGCGACCTTTTGCCACATTTCAGGCTTCAAACATAAAGATAGAAAACTGTATTTTTTTGTGAAGAATCAACAACAAGTGGGACACAATCATGAAGTGGAACGACATTTATTGGATATTTCAAACTTTTTTAACAAATCAAAAACTGAAAAATTGGGCATGCAAAATTATTCAGCCCCTTTACTTTCAGTGCAGCAAACTCTCTCCAGAAGTTCAGTGAGGATCTCTGAATGATCCAATGTTGACCTAAATGACTAATGATGATAAATACAATCCACCTGTGTGTAATCAAGTCTCCGTATAAATGCACCTGCACTGTGATAGTCTCAGAGGTCCGTCAAAAGCGCAGAGAGCATCATGAAGAACAAGGAACACACCAGGCAGGTCCGAGATACTGTTGTGAAGAAGTTTAAAGCCGGATTTGGATACAAAAAGATTTTCCAAGCTTTAAACATCCCAAGGAGCACTGTGCAAGCGATAATATTGAAATGGAAGGAGTATCAGACCACTGCAAATCTACCAAGACCTGCCGTCCCTCTAAACTTTCAGCTCATACAAGGAGAAGACTGATCAGAGATGCAGCCAAGAGGCCCATGATCACTCTGGATGAACTGCAGAGATCTACAGCTGAGGTGGGAGACTCTGTCCATAGGACAACAATCAGTTGTATATTGCACAAATCTGGCCTTTATGGAAGAGTGGCAAGAAGAAAGCCATTTCTTAAAGATATCCATAAAAAGTGTCGTTTAAAGTTTGCCTCAAGCCACCTGGGAGACACACCAAACATGTGGAAGAAGGTGCTCTGGTCAGATGAAACCAAAATTGAACTTTTTGGCAACAATGCAAAACGTTATGTTTGGCGTAAAAGCAACACGGCTGAACACACCATCCCCACTGTCAAACATGGTGGTGGCAGCATCATGGTTTGGGCCTGCATTTCTTCAGCAGGGACAGGGAAGATGGTTAAAATTGATGGGAAGATGGATGGAGCCAAATACAGGACCATTCTGGAAGAAAACCCGATGTAGTCTGCAAAAGACCTGAGACTGGGACGGAGATTTGTCTTCCAACAAGACAATGATCCAAAACATAAAGCAAAATCTACAATGGAATGGTTCAAAAATAAACATATCCAGGTGTTAGAATGGCCAAGTCAAAGTCCAGACCTGAATCCAATCGAGAATCTGTGGAAAGAACTGAAAACTGCTGTTCACAAATGCTCTCCATCCAACCTCACTGAGCTCGAGCTGTTTTGCAAGGAGGAATGGGAAAAAATGTCAGTCTCTCGATGTGCAAAACTGATAGAGACATACCCCAAGCGACTTACAGCTGTAATCGCAGCAAAAGGTGGCGCTACAAAGTATTAACTTAAGGGGGCTGAATAATTTTGCACGCCCAATTTTTCAGTTTTTGATTTGTTAAAAAAGTTTGAAATATCCAATAAATGTCGTTCCACTTCATGATTGTGTCCCACTTGTTGTTGATTCTTCACAAAAAAAATACAGTTTTATATCTTTATGTTTGAAGCCTGAAATGTGGCAAAAGGTCGCAAAGTTCAAGGGGGCCGAATACTTTCGCAAGGCACTGTAGGTAAGTAGTGGGTAGGTATGTAGGTAAGTAGTGGGTAGGTAGGCAGGTAAGTAGTAGGTAGGTAAGTAGTGGGTGGGTAGGTAGGCAGGTAAGTAGTGGGTAGGTAGGTGGGTAGGTAGGTAGGCAGGTAAGTAGTGGGTAGGTAGGTAGGTAGTGGGTAGGTAGGCAGGTAAGTAGTGGGTAGGTAGGCAGGTAAGTAGTGGGTAGGTAGGTAAGTAGTAGGTAAGTAGTGGTAGGTAGGTAGGTAGGTAGGTAGTGGGTGGGTAGGTAGGTAGGTAGGTAGGTAAGTAGGTAAGTAGTGGGTAGGTAGGTAAGTAGTGGGTAGGTAGGTAGGTAGGTAAGTAGTGGGTAGGTAGGTAGGTAAGTAGTGGGTGGGTAGGTAGGTAGGTAGGTAAGTAGTGGGTAGGCAGGTAAGTAGTGGGTAGGTAGGTAGGTAGTTAGGTAAGTAGTGGGTAGGTAGGTAAGTAGTGGGTAAGTAGTGGGTAGGTAGGTAGGTAAGTAGGTAGGTAAGTAGTGGGTGGGTAGGTAGGTAAGTAGTGGGTAGGTAGGTAAGTAGTGGGTAGGTAGGTAAGTAGTGGGTAGGTAGGTAGGTAAGTAGTGGGTAGGTAAGTAGTGGGTAGGTAAGTAGTGGGTGGGTAGGTAGGTAAGTAGTGGGTAGGTAGGTAGGTAAGTAGTGGGTAGGTAGGTAAGTAGTGGGTAGGTAGGTAGGTAAGTAGTGGGTAGGTAAGTAGTGGGTAGGTAAGTAGTGGGTAGGTAAGTAGTGGGTAGGTAAGTAAGTAGTGGGTAGGTAGGGAAGTAAGTATGTAGTGGGTAGGTAGGTAAGTATGTAGTGGGTAGGTAAGTAAGTAGTGGGTAGGTAGGTAAGTAAGTAGTAGGTAGGTAGGTAAGTAGTGGGTAGTGGGTAGGTAGGTAGGTAGGTAAGTAGTGGGTGGGTAGGTAGGTAGGTAGATAAGTAGTGGGTAGGTAAGTAGTGGGTAGGCAGGTAAGGTAGGAGAGGGGGCTTTGAGATGTATTTTCTTTGGTTCCGTTCAGCCCTTTTCCCCATATTAGTGTGAAGGAATAAATTCCTAGTAAACGGTAAATTCTCTGCCTTTTGTCATCCTTACTCACACCTAGAGTCCATACCTCTTTCACTTCGTTGAGGCAGGGTGTCACGTTCCTTCTTCATAGAGGTGTGCGTAGACCTGAATTGGTTCCCAATCAGAGACATCTGTTTATCGTTGTCTCTGATTGGGGATCCTATTTAGGTTGCCATTTGCCATTTAGGTTTTGTGGGTTATTGTCTGTGTAGTTGCCTGTCAGCACTTGTCTTATAGCTTCGTTTGTTTAGTGTTCTTCGTGTAATAAAATAATGTATTATCACGCTGCGCCTTGGTCTCCTATATAACGACCGTGACATCTGTTGATCAGTTTTGTACCAAGAAACCGATTGAGCTCAGGAACTTCTCAGCAAAAATATAGATTTAGAGTTGGACGTGGACTTTTCCACAAGGACCTATAAAGGATATTACAATCCACAACAACCTTCACTCAAATCAACTCCAAACCCACCACCTGGATTTAGGAAAAAATTACCTCCAAGGATTCCTACCACCATGGACTGCAGCAAACTTTCTGGCAACCAAGCACAGTAGAAACCTGACAATACCATCCAAACTGGAACTGAGTGAGAAATGTTACATCTGAAGCTGTTTAATCTTGAATCTACTTGAGACGCACATGTCCCAAGTAGGCACCTGGAAATGCAAATGCGCTACGCTAAATGCTAAATGTACTCGTTAAAACTCAAACCTTGATCAAAATTCACAAGCAGGGTATTAAATTAAAGCTACACTCGTTGTGAACCTAGCCAGCAAGTCAGATTTTTAAAATGCTTTTCGGCGAAAGCATCAGAAGCTATTATCTGATAGCATGCACCCCCCAAAATGCCAGCTCGACACGTAAACAACAGATTTTGCGATAGACGGCGCTACCCAAAACGCAGAAATAAAATATAAAACATTCATTACCTTAGACGAGCTTCTTTCTTGGCACTCCTATATGCCCCATAAACATCACTATTGGGTCTTTTTTTCGTTTAAATCGGTCCATATATACCCAAAATAGCTTTGTATAGAAGTAGTGTCATTCAGAAAAATTCATCGTTTTTAAACGCTGCGTAATTTTTTAAAATTAAAAAAGTCGACGATAAACTTTCACAAAACACTTCGAAATCCTTTTGTAATCCAACTTTAGGTATTAGTAAACGTTTATAATCTATCAAAACGATTACAGGGCGATGTCTCTTCAATAGGTCCTCACTTCAAAAACAATGCAATCTGATCTCTCCTTGAACTGCATCCGGGTGAAGACTGGAAAACTTGGGGTCAGACAGATGGATTTTCCAACAATTAATTCGATTGAAAATTAGTACAATGGCGCCATCGTGCGGAATTTGTATGAAGTGCAGGCAAATTTCCATTAAATTCTGTTCTCCTTTAACAACTGGTGGAAGTGACTTATGGAAATTATTTTTTGCTTTCAGAGAGCAGTTTTTCTTGCGTTTTTCAATGAAACACACGCTCTGTTATAGTCACAGCCGTGATTTAACCAGTTTTATAAACTTCAGAGTGTTTTCTATCCACACATACTAATCATATGCATATACTATATTCCTGGCATGAGTAGCAGGACGCTGAAAAGTTGCGCGATTTTTAACAGAATTTTCAAAAAAGGTGGGGGTAGATTTAACAGGTTAAAGCCAAGTAAAATGCATTACAATGATCTCTACATGTTACTTTATAAAGACAATGACAAATTAAGGCTACAAAGCTTGCTAGTGTTGGACAGATGTCCCAGCACAAACAAGAGCTCATCAGCGAGAATCCAGATGCTCTATTTTCATACTGTATCAAGACTGGGTACATAAGCAACAACTTTAGACGAAGACAATCCCCTGGCATGGCACACTGCTATGAGAGGGAGGGGGTATTTGGGGGGGTGAGACTGTGACAGCCTCTGTTAAGTTGTACAAAGTTGGAACAGTGGTGGTGCAGGGCAACAAACTTACAACAGGACTTTGATTCTGTTAAAGAGAGCACAGCAGGAGAAGCTCTCTCTTGGTGAGGACTCCCCCACCCCAAGTGGGTAGGTCCAGACCCCCACAGACAAGCAACCCCAAGAGGAGAGTCATACTCCTTATTGACTCCAATGGGAAATAAACTATCCCCAAAACACAGTGGCTAAACTCTGAGGCCATACACCCAGCATGCCCTACACCTGCTACCTGAGGACCACCCAGCCACATAGGAATTCACACAGGCACAAACAACCTGAGAGCACAGCAGGAAAGGGTGGCCACAGAACTCAAGGGAGTGAGTTGAAACCAAGGCCTGATCACCCCAATCCACAAAAGTGAGACAAATTTGACCCCAATAATGACCTTGGAATATGCTTCACCAGCAATCTCAGGAAAATCCTCTGCACGATCATCAACAGCAGTGAAAACCAATGTCTTGAGAAAATGTCAAATTGGCTTCTTACCAAAATACCGTATGACAGACCACGTGTACACTCCTCACACCCTTTTTGACAAACAAGACAAAACAAAAGCAAAGTCCTCCCATGCTTCATTGATTTACAAAAAGCTTTTGACTCAATTTTGCTATACAAATTTATGGAAAACGGCGTTGTCAATAAACACAAACTTCTTTCCACAGGGCTGTGGAGTGAGACAGGGATGCAGCTTGAGCCCCACCTTCTTCAACATATATATCAATGCATTGGTGAGGGCACTAGAACAGTCTGCAGCACCCGACCTCACCCTACTAGAGTCTGAAGTCAAATGTTTACTGTTTGCAGATGATCTGGCGCTTCTGTCACCAACCAAGGAGGGTCTACAGCAGCACCTAGATCTTCTGCACAGATTCTGTCAGACTTGGACCCTGACAGTGAATCTCACTAAGACAACAATAATGCTGTTCCAAAAAAAGGTCCAGTGGCCAAGACAACAAATACAAATTAAATCGAGACACTGTTGCCCTAGAGCACACTGTTACTGTAATTTCATTATTCCCATTATGTTTTTATTAACTGAATTCCCTTAATCTATTTTATGAGAATTTGTAAGATTCTTGTTTGCATAAAATAGATGGAGACCAGTCTTATCAATAATAGGTAACAGAATTTATTCTCGGAGCGCATTACAACAAGCAACAGTTTATATCCAATAACATGACGTCATTTCATTGCTTCTAGAATTAATCCCCTCCTCCCCACCTAGAATTAAGTGAGTGTAAAAGTTCATTCCAACACACTAACACACTCACAGGTCACACAACATAACTGAATTAACTCTTGATCCCTCACCATTATCGACCACCACTTAGCTGACAGTTCTAATTAACAGAAACCCTAGGAATGCACTCACTGCCTTATCTAAAACACCACAGAGCTAAGTTTCGTCGGTTCAACCATAAGTAAGCAGATAGGGTCGTTAACCTAACTCACTCCTCTCCAGACTAGTTTGGAATGATGTTCGTTATATTTAATTACTCCTTGTTCGTGTCACAATCCCTTCTTATGAACTCATATTGTTAATCAGATATAATAAAACAGAGTATAAGTTTACTTAGTTACAGTTCTATTTAAAATTAGGATATTGTTTAGTCATTTATTCATAATATTCCTAACACACACAAAAACTATACCTATCTCAGTCTAAACAGCAACACCACAGGTAACTTCCTCAAAGCTGTTAATGATCTAAGAGACAAGGTAATAAGGTCTTTCTATGCCTCCTAAAAGGGACATAAAACTCGACATCCAAATTAGGATCTGGCAAAAAATACTTCAACCAGTAATAGAACCCATTGCTCTCTTTGCTTGTGAGGTCTGGGGTCCACTCACCAACCCATAATTCACTAAATGTGACAATCACCCAATTGTGTGCAGAATTCAGCAAAAAACGCAAACCCCAAACAATGCATGCATAGCAGAATTAGGACTATACCCACTAACTATTAAAATCCAGAAACGAGCTGTTCAACTGTACAAACACCTTAATGGAAGCGATGCCCATACATTCCACCAAAAAGCCCTCACCTACAGAGAGATGAACGTAGAGAAGAGTCTCCTCAGCCAGCAGCTGGTTCTGGGGCTCCGTTCACCAACACAAACAGACCCCACGGAGCCCCAGGACAGCAACACAATTAGACCCAACCAAATCATGAGAAAACAAAAATATAAACTATTTGACACACTGGAAAGAATCAACAAAAAAACGAGCAAACTTGAATGCTATCTGGGTCTAAACAGAGTATACACAGTAGCAGAATACCTGACCGTTATGACAGACCCAAAATGTACAGTGAGCATTGCCTTGGTATTGAGTGAGGCTGCCATTGGCAGACCTGGCTTTCAAGAGAAGACAGGCTATGTGCACACTGCCCACAAAATTAGTTGGAAACTGAAATGCACTTCCTAATCATATTAGAGACACATACTGTATTTCCCACAGATCACACACCCCACAAAGAATTTGAAAACAAATCAAACATTGATAAACTCCCATATCTGTTACTCGAAATGTCACAACATGCAATCACAGTAACAATATTTGTTGCCATGAAAACAGGGCAAACCATGGATCAAACATTGTAAATACAAGCAAAATGTATCTGTCTACTTGTCTTCCCCTACTATTCACACTACAACTACTTGCACATTGTTAAAAACACTGTACATAGCTGAGCACATTTGAAACATCTTCATCATTTTAAACATCTATAAGTGCAATGTAAACATATTTTATGTTTAAAAAAAAATGAAACAAATATTATTCTCGCTTTAGTTTGTTTATTTCACTTGCTTTCCCATACCAATAACGCCCCATTGAATTGAGAGCAAGAGAGAGCGAGCGAGCGAGCAAGAGAGAGCGAGCGAGCAAGAGAGAGCGAGCGAGCAAGAGAGAGCGAGCGAGCAAGAGAGAGCGAGCGAGCGGATTTGCGAAAGGGAGAAAAGGAGTGTAGACTTTTTTTTTTTAGTAAATGATTTTTCTCCGTCCACCTGTGACGGCTTGGTGAACTGTTTGAGTGTGGTGGTGGTGTCAGGTCTGACAGTCAGGTATATCAGCTTGGTGAACTGTTTGAGTGTGGTGGTGGTGTCAGGTCTGACAGTCAGGTATATCAGCTTGGTGAACTGTTTGAGTGTGGTGGTGTCAGGTCTGACAGTCAGGTATATCAGCTTGGTGAACTGTTTGAGTGTGGTGGTGGTGTCAGGTCTGACAGTCAGGTATATCAGCTTGGTGAACTGTTTGAGTGTGGTGGTGGTATCAGGTCTGACAGTCAGGTATATCAGCTTGGTGACCTGTTTGAGTGTGGTGGTGGTATCAGGTCTGACAGTCAGGTATATCAGCTTGGTGAACTGTTTGAGTGTGGTGGTGGTGTCAGGTCTGACAGTCAGGTATATCAGCTTGGTGAACTGTTTGAGTGTGGTGGTGGTGTCAGGTCTGACAGTCAGGTATATCAGCTTGGTGAACTGTTTGAGTGTGGTGGTGTCAGGTCTGACAGTCAGGTATACCAGCTTGGTGAACTGTTTGAGTGTGGTGGTGTCAGGTCTGACAGTCAGGTATACCAGCTTGGTGAACTGTTTGAGTGTGGTGGTGGTATCAGGTCTGACAGTCAGGTATATCAGCTTGGTGAACTGTTTAAGTGTGGTGGTGGTGTCAGGTATGACAGTCAGGTATATCAGCTTGGTGAACTGTTTGAGTGTGGTGGTGGTGTCCGGTCTGACAGTCAGGTATATCAGCTTGGTGAACTGTTTGAGTGTGGTGGTGTCAGGTCTGACAGTCAGGTATATCAGCTTGGTGAACTATTTGAGTGTGGTGGTGGTGTCAGGTCTGACAGTCAGGTATATCAGCTTGGTGAACTGTTAAAGTGTGGTGGTGGTGTCAGGTCTGACAGTCAGGTATATCAGCTTGGTGAACTGTTTGAGTGTGGTGGTGGTGTCAGGTCTGACAGTCAGGTATATCAGCTTGGTGAACTGTTTGAGTGTGGTGGTGGTGTCAGGTCTGACAGTCAGGTATATCAGCTTGGTGAACTGTTTGAGTGTGGTGGTGGTGTCAGGTCTGACAGTCAGGTATATCAGCTTGGTGAACTGTTTGAGTGTGGTGGTGGTGTCAGGTCTGACAGTCAGGTATATCAGCTTGGTGAACTGTTTGAGTGTGGTGGTGGTGTCAGGTCTGACAGTCAGGTATATCAGCTTGGTGAACTGTTTGAGTGTGGTGGTGGTGTCAGGTATGACAGTCAGGTATATCAGCTTGGTGAACTGTTTGAGTGTGGTGGTGGTGTCAGGTCTGACAGTCAGGTATATCAGCTTGGTGAACTGTTTGAGTGTGGTGGTGTCAGGTCTGACAGTCAAGTATATCAGCTTGGTGAACTGTTTGAGTGTGGTGGTGGTGTCAGGTCTGACAGTCAAGTATATCAGCTTGGTGAACTGTTTGAGTGTGGTGGTGGTGTCAGGTCTGACAGTCAGGTATATCAGCTTGGTGAACTGTTTGAGTGTGGTGGTGGTGTCAGGTCTGACAGTCAGGTATATCAGCTTGGTGAACTGTTTGAGTGTGGTGGTGTCAGGTCTGACAGTCAGGTATATCAGCTTAGTGAACTGTGAGTGTGGTGGTGGTGTCAGGTCTGACAGTCAGGTATATCAGCTTGGTGAACTATTTGAGTGTGGTGGTGGTGTCAGGTCTGACAGTCAGGTATACCAGCTTGGTGAACTGTTTGAGTGTGGTGGTGGTGTCAGGTCTGACAGTCAGGTATATCAGCTTGGTGAACTGTGAGTGTGGTGGTGGTGTCAGGTCTGACAGTCAGGTATATCAGCTTGGTGAACTGTTTGAGTGTGGTGGTGGTGTCAGGTATGACAGTCAGGTATATCAGCTTGGTGAACTGTTTGAGTGTGGTGGTGGTGTCAGGTCTGACAGTCAGGTATATCAGCTTGGTGAACTGTTTGAGTGTGGTGGTGGTGTCAGGTATGACAGTCAGGTATATCAGCTTGGTGAACTGTGAGTGTGGTGGTGGTGTCAGGTCTGACAGTCAGGTATATCAGCTTGGTGAACTGTTTGAGTGTGGTGGTGGTGTCAGGTCTGACAGTCAGGTATATCAGCTTGGTGAACTGTTTGAGTGTGGTGGTGTCAGGTCTGACAGTCAAGTATATCAGCTTGGTGAACTGTTTGAGTGTGGTGGTGGTGTCAGGTCTGACAGTCAGGTATACCAGCTTGGTGAACTGTTTGAGTGTGGTGGTGGTGTCAGGTCTGACAGTCAGGTATATCAGCTTGGTGAACTGTGAGTGTGGTGGTGGTGTCAGGTCTGACAGTCAGGTATATCAGCTTGGTGAACTGTTTGAGTGTGGTGGTGGTGTCAGGTATGACAGTCAGGTATATCAGCTTGGTGAACTGTTTGAGTGTGGTGGTGGTGTCAGGTCTGACAGTCAGGTATATCAGCTTGGTGAACTGTTTGAGTGTGGTGGTGGTGTCAGGTATGACAGTCAGGTATATCAGCTTGGTGAACTGTGAGTGTTGTGGTGGTGTCAGGTCTGACAGTCAGGTATATCAGCTTGGTGAACTGTTTGAGTGTGGTGGTGGTGTCAGGTCTGACAGTCAGGTATATCAGCTTGGTGAACTGTTTGAGTGTGGTGGTGTCAGGTCTGACAGTCAAGTATATCAGCTTGGTGAACTGTTTGAGTGTGGTGGTGGTGTCAGGTCTGACAGTCAGGTATATCAGCTTGGTGAACTGTTTGAGTGTGGTGGTGGTGTCAGGTCTGACAGTCAGGTATATCAGCTTGGTGAACTGTTTGAGTGTGGTGGTGGTGTCAGGTCTGACAGTCAGGTATATCAGCTTGGTGAACTGTTTGAGTGTGGTGGTGGTGTCAGGTCTGACAGTCAGGTATATCAGCTTGGTGAACTGTTTGAGTGTGGTGGTGGTGTCAGGTCTGACAGTCAGGTATATCAGCTTGGTGAACTGTTTGAGTGTGGTGGTGTCAGGTCTGACAGTCAGGTATATCAGCTTGGTGAACTGTGAGTGTGGTGGTGTCAGGTCTGACAGTCAGGTATATCAGCTTGGTGAACTGTTTGAGTGTGGTGGTGGTGTCAGGTATGACAGTCAGGTATATCAGCTTGGTGAACTGTTTGAGTGTGGTGGTGGTGTCAGGTCTGACAGTCAGGTATATCAGCTTGGTGAACTGTTTGAGTGTGGTGGTGTCAGGTCTGACAGTCAAGTATATCAGCTTGGTGAACTGTTTGAGTGTGGTGGTGGTGTCAGGTCTGACAGTCAGGTATATCAGCTTGGTGAACTGTTTGAGTGTGGTGGTGTCAGGTCTGACAGTCAGGTATATCAGCTTGGTGAACTGTTTGAGTGTGGTGGTGTCAGGTCTGACAGTCAGGTATATCAGCTTGGTGAACTGTTTGAGTGTGGTGGTGGTGTCAGGTCTGACAGTCAGGTATATCAGCTTGGTGAACTGTTTGAGTGTGGTGGTGGTATCAGGTCTGACAGTCAGGTATATCAGCTTGGTGAACTGTTTGAGTGTGGTGGTGGTATCAGGTCTGACAGTCAGGTATATCAGCTTGGTGAACTGTTTGAGTGTGGTGGTGGTGTCAGGTCTGACAGTCAGGTATATCAGCTTGGTGAACTGTTTGAGTGTGGTGGTGGTGTCAGGTCTGACAGTCAGGTATATCAGCTTGGTGAACTGTTTGAGTGTGGTGGTGGTGTCAGGTCTGACAGTCAGGTATATCAGCTTGGTGAACTGTTTGAGTGTGGTGGTGGTGTCAGGTCTGACAGTCAGGTATATCAGCTTGGTGAACTGTTTGAGTGTGGTGGTGGTATCAGGTCTGACAGTCAGGTATATCAGCTTGGTGAATTGTTTGAGTGTGGTGGTGGTGTCAGGTCTGACAGTCAGGTATATCAACAGCGAAGCCGTAATCCCTTTCCCACTGCTGGGGAGACAACAGACCGGTCAGGGTGCTGCACACTACTAATGGACTGCATTACCCAGAGTTCCTAGAGATGACAAACAGATGTCACAACACACCGACGCTGTCAAGTCTCCCAGACAGGTGGGAATTGCTCTCCAATCTGTTGCAATTCAGGTGTTGAGAATGGATTAAAATTGAGACAAGTTTATAGGGAAAACCTCAGCACTTCTGCTGTTGTCAAGCTCTTTGGAGGGGTGAAAGTCATGTTATCATTAAAACAACCCAGACCTGTGACCATAGCGATTACATTCCTCACATGTTTTAATTGATTCCATCCATCAACTTCACCAACCTCCAAATCTTCAGTGTCTGATTGCATCTCCTTGCTGCCTGGCAAAGGTTTCACTACTAGAACGGTTTGAATCTCCAGCCTTCCCATCCATGGTTCCAATTCTGTAGTATCAATTTGGCTCAGAGTGGCTTATGCTCATTTAGTCAACCAGCTCTCAGCCAGCCAGGCTCTGGGACTCATTGGTCAGAGGGATAGTACTGAGGGGTCTCTCTCTATCAGATGCTCATACCAGTTGGTGTAGCAGAGCCAGAGCCCAGGGGAGAGAAGAGAGAAAGTCCAGCTCTGTCCATGTGCACTTCAGAGGCAGAGACAGAAATATACCTTTTCCAGAGTCACATATATACAGTTGAAGTCAGAAGTTTACATACGCCTTTGCCAAATACATTTAAACTCAGTTATCATTCCTGACATGTAATCCTAGTAACAATTCCCTGTCTTAGGTCAGTTAGGATGACCACTTTATTTTAAGAATGTGAAATGTTAGAATAATAGCAGA
This sequence comes from Oncorhynchus mykiss, assembly GCF_013265735.2. Lineage (NCBI taxonomy): Eukaryota > Metazoa > Chordata > Actinopteri > Salmoniformes > Salmonidae > Oncorhynchus > Oncorhynchus mykiss. Next base: position 34,717,323 of record NC_048591.1, read on the forward strand.
GAGAATAATTTGTTACAGCTTTTATTTCTTTCATCATATTCCCAGTGAGTCAGAAGTTTACATACACTCAATTAGTATTTGGTAGCATTTCCTTTAAATTGTTTAACTTGGGTCAAACATTTCAGGTAGCCTTCCACAACCTTCCCACAATAAGTTTGGTGAATTTTGTCCCATTCCTCCTGACAGAGCTGGAGTAACTGAGTCAGGTTTGTAGGCCGCCTTGCTCGCGCACGCTTTTCAGTTCTGCACACACATTTTCTATAGGATTGAGGTCAGGGCTTTGTGATGGCCACTCCAATACCTTGACTTTGTTGTCCTTATGCCATTTTGCCACAACTTTTAGATGTATGCTTGGGGTCATTGCCCATTTGGAAGACCCATTTGTGACCAAGCTTTAACTGATGTCTTGCTTCAATATGTCAATATAATTTTCCTGCCTCATGAAGCCATCTATTTTGTGAAGTGCACCAGTCCCTCCTGCAGCAAAGCACCCCCACAACATGATGCTGCCACCCGTGCTTCACAGTTGGGATGGTGTTCTTCGCTTGCAATCATTCCCCTTTTTCCTCCAAACAAAACGATGGTCGTTAGACCACCACAGACAGGTCTGTCTACTGTCCTGCACCACAGACAGGTCGGTCTACTGTCCTGCACCACAGACAGGTCTGTCTACTGTCCTGCACCACAGACAGGTCTGTCTACTGTCCTGCACCACAGACAGGTCTGTCTACTGTCCTGCACCACAGACAGGTCTGTCTACTGTCCTGCACCACAGACAGTGACACTAAGATAAAAGACTACTGGGTCACCGTGAGCTTGGGGATGACAGGATAGGGGACAGGAAGGGACAGGATAGGGGACAGGAAGGGACAGGAAGGGACATGATAGGGGACAGGAAGGGACAGGATAGGGGACAGGAAGGGACAGGATAGGGGACAGGAAGGGACAGGATAGGGGAAATGAAGGAACAGGATAGTGGACAGGATAGGGTACAGGAAGTGTCAGGATAGGGGACAGGAAGGGACAGGATAGGGGAAATGAAGGGACAGGATAGGGAACAGGAAGGGACAGGATAGGGGACAGGAAGGGACAGGAAGTGTCAGGATAGGGGACAGGAAGGGACAGGATAGGGGAAATGAAGGGACAGGATAGTGGACATGATAGGAAACAGGAAGGGACATGATAGGGGACAGTAAGGGACATGATAGGGGACAGGAAGGGACAGGATAGGGGAAATGAAGGGACAGGATAGTGGACATGATAGGGGACAGAACGGGGCAGGATAGGGTACAGGAAGTGTCAGGATAGGGGACAGGAAGGGACATGATAGGGGACAGGATAGGGGAAATGAAGGGACAGGATAGGGGACAGGAAGTGTCAAGATAGGGGACAGGATAGGGGACAGGAAGGGACAGGATAGGGGAAATGAAGGGACAGGATAGTGGACATGATAGGGGGCAGGATAGGGTACAGGAAGTGTCAGGATAGGGGACAGGAAGGGACCGGATAGGGGAAATGAAGGGACAGGATAGGGGACAGGATGGGACAGGAAGTGTCAGGATAGGGGACAGGATAGGGGACAGGAAGGGACAGGATAGGGGACAGGAAGTGTCAGGATAAGAGACAGGAAGTGTCAGGATAGGGGACAGGAAGGGGACAGGAAGGGACAGGATAGGGGACAGGAAGGGACAGGATGTGTCAGGATAGGGGACAGGAAGGGACAGGATAGGGGAATTGAAGGGACAAGGTAGGGGACAGGAAGGGACAGGATGTGGGAAAGGGGACACAATATGGGACTGGAGGACGTTGCAGAGCCAGGTTGCTAAATGACAGTGTGGCATGCCCCAGTGCCAGTTTTTGCCAGTCCTTCAAAAACAAATGAAAACATTAACTACACTTCCCATTTGTCTTGGCTCCTGACAGAAGAGGGATAATCTCGACAATGATAATGACACTATTAACATCTCATCCAGTATCTCATGAGCCATCGCAATCTGTGAGACTGAGCTCTGGCCAAGAAATGTGTGGCATAGTTTTCCTCTTTCTCCGTTTGGCTCGGCCTGGCATGGAGGAAAGGCTAATTAAACAATCATTGTACAGCAGACCCGTGGATTCCCCATCCTCCTGTCCTGTTGACTTTGTCATGCCGCTCAGCCTCTCTCTACAACAAAGCCCCTCGTCTGATGTCATGCTGGGAGAAGGGTCTCTCTCTCAACATCAAAGCAGCAGGCAAACAGACTGGAGCTGGCTTTTCTTTCCATTTAGACAGAGTTAAGTCTCACGCTGTACATAATGTGTCTGATGTGTCTGATGTGACTGTGAATAGCACCTGCAATGCAGGAAGTCGGAATTTGGAATCGTGCCTCCAAGAGAAAGATAGTGAATCTCATCATAAAATGTTGGAACCAGCCAAATGGAACTGGAAATGGCAGAAGTTTGATTCTAATTGCAGGATACCTGCAAAAAACAACCAAGATAGATGAGATGACCTCCTTGAGCAGGGTACAAATACAGACTCTGACCACAGAGTAAAGAGACGTGATGAGAGCAGAGGAAATATGTTCAAACTCTGAGTAAAGAATGCATTATCACAAGTCATCACTGTTCCTACGGCAACCGCACATGACCTTATCCTTGGGTTCTCTCTTCAATGACCACAGTGAGACAACAACCCAGTCCATGTCACTGATATGCCTTCTGTAACACTGATCACATGGCAGCCATGCCCTGCTGCTTTACCATAGAGCACGCTGGGACACACCCCGTCTGTGGCAGGGAGAGAGCTGTGCGCATGAGCCAGCGCTGGCTGTCAGGAAATGGGGAGGAAGTGGAGGGGAGAGAGGGGGGGGGCGCTCAGTCACACCACTCAGGATGCATGTTTCCCATCATCATTTCACAGACACTTGGGTAATTATAGGCATCCACTCTTCACCACTGGGATGAAACTGAGTGAGTGAAGAAAGGGGAGATTGAGGTAGAATATAGACAGGGTAGAGTAAGGACAGAGAACAGAGACACAGAGGAGAGTAAGGGCAGAGAACAGAGACACAGAGGAGAGTAAGGACAGAGAACAGAGACACAGAGGAGAGTAAGGACACAGAACAGAGACAGGAGAGTAAGGAAGGAGAACAGAGACAGAAGAGAGTACGGAGGGAGAACAGAGACAGTGGAAGAGTACGGAGGGAGAACAGAGACAGTGGAAGAGTAAGGAGGGAGAACAGAGACAGAGGAGAGTAAGGAGGGAGAACAGAGACAGATGAGAGTAAGGAGGGAGAACAGAGACAGAGGAGAGTAAGGAGGGAGAACAGAGACAGAGGAGAGTAAGGAGGGAGAACAGAGACAGTGGAAGAGTAAGGAGGGAGAACAGAGACAGTGGAGGAGTAAGGAGGGAGAACAGAGACAGAGGAGGAGTAAGGAGGGAGAACAGAGACAGAGGAGAGTAAGGAGGGAGAACAGAGACAGAGAAAGAGTAAGGAGGGAGAACAGAGACAGTGGAAGAGTAAGGAGGGAGAACAGAGACAGTGGAAGAGTAAGGAGGGAGAACAGAGACAGTGGAAGAGTAAGGAGGGAGAAAAGAGACAGTGGAAGAGTAAGGAGGGAGAACAGAGACATTGGAATTGTAAGGAGGGAGAACAGAGACAGTGGAAGAGTAAGGAGGGAGAACAGAGACAGTGGAAGAGTAAGGAGGGAGAACAGAGACAGTGGAAGAGTAAGGAGGGAGAACAGAGACAGTGGAAGAGTAAGGAGGGAGAACAGAGACAGTGGAAGAGTAAGGAGGGAAAACAGAGACAGAGGAAGAGTAAGGAGGGAGAACAGAGACAGAGGAGAGTAAGGAGGGAGAACAGAGACAGAGGAGAGTAAGGAGGGAGAACAGAGACAGAGGAGAGTAAGGAGGGAGAACAGAGACAGGAGAGTAAGGAGGGAGAACAGAGACAGGAGAGTAATAAGGGAGAACAGAGACAGAGGAGAGTAAGGACACAGAACAGAGACAGGAGAGTAAGGAGGGAGAACAGAGACAGTGGAGAGTAAGGATGGAGAACAGAGACAGAGGAGAGTAAGGAAGGAGAACAGAGACAGTAGAGTAAAGGAGGGAGAACAGAGACATGAGAGTAAGGAGGGAGAACAGAGACAGGAGAGTAAGGAGGGAGAACAGAGACAGGAGAGTAAGTAGGGAGGTCAGTAGTATATTGGGAGATGCATAATTTAGCTGGTATCAAGTCTCGTTGGGAGGGCCCAGTATTATCGGTTACTATGAAATGAAGTGGTGTAATTGTTTGTGTGACCTTGTTAAAATTCTAACAAAACACAACTAATGTGAGAAAATAAGCGGCAGAGAAAACCTAAGGGAAAAGGACGAAGACAAAGAGCATGAAAGCAGTAGTGTGGGGTAACTAGAAGAGGAAGAGCTGTGGAGGGAAAGGGCTGCTGGAGGTGCTAGAGTCATGGTAAGAGTACAAGCTCCCCCTGCTGGTGGAGTTGACACTGACAACACAGCAGGGTGACGAATCTCAAGCGTATCATGACACAAGGCGAGACCCAGATACAGGAGGCAGATGGTTGAAGTTTAAGATGTTTAATAAATCCAAAGGGAGTAGGCAAGAGAATGGTCGTGGACAGACAAAAAGGTCAAACCCAGTTCAGAGTTCAGTAGGTATCGAAGGGCAGACAGGCTCGAGGTCAGGCAGACGGGCAAGGAGTCCAGAAAACAAGCAAGGATCAGAACCGAGAGGACTAGCCAAAGGTGAAACGGCAAAGCAGGAAACTGATAAACCACTGGTAGGCTTGGACATACAAGATGAACTGGCCCAGAGAGACAGGAAACACAGGGATAAATACACCGGCCCAGAGAGACAGGAAACACAGGGATAAATACACCGGCCCAGAGAGACAGGATCACAGGGATAAATACACCGACCCAGAGAGACAGAAAACACAGGGATAAATACACTGGCACAGAGAGACAGGAAACACAGGGATAAATTCACTGGCCCAGAGAGACAGGAAACACAGGGATAAATTCACTGGCCCAGAGAGACAGGAAACACAGGGATAAATTCACTGGCCCAGAGAGACAGGAAACACAGGGATAAATACACTGCCACAGAGAGACAGGAAACACAGGGATAAATACACTGGCCCAGAGAGACAGGAAACACAGGGATAAATACACTGGCCCAGAGAGACAGGAAACACAGGGATAAATACACCGGCCCAGAGAGACAGGAAACACAGGGATAAATACACCGGCCCAGAGAGACAGGAAACACAGGGATAAATACACTGGCCCAGAGAGACAGGAAACACAGGGATAAATTCACTGGGGAAACCAAGCAACATCTGGAGGGGTGGAAACAATAACGAGGACAGGTGAAACTGATCAGGGTGTGACAGCGACTACTCATTGATTGTGTTGCTTGCTGATTAACTATTCATATTGGAGGCTTGTTAAAGCCTATCAGTTCAGTTGACTGTTTATCCTTTGATTGTGCTGCCATAGAGAACCAAACCAGAGAGCAGCCTCTACAAAGACTGTACGAGCAGCAGGGAGACTAACATTTACCTTACATTCACCAGCTGTAATAGAATGCACATCTACCATTCATGTTACAGAACCTGGGAAGTGTTCATGTTTAGCCAGAAACAGACGTGGACAGCATACACAGGGACCATGTTCTACAATGGGGATGGGCAACTTCAGACCTCAGGGGCCTGATTGGTGTTACACTTTTACCCCTACTAACACACCTGACTCCAATAATCAACTAATCATAACCTACAGTTTAGAATGAAATGAGTTTCATCAGCTGTGTTTGCTAGGGATGGAGAACAAGTATGACACTACTCTGGACCCAGAGGACTGGCCAGCCCTGTTCTACAAGGACATGTGCTTTTGTTCTGAGGTGGGAATATTTGTAAATAATAGTCAAAAGGTTAAATAAAACACTTGAGTTGGAGTTCAATTAACCCTCTCTCTTCCGCCACATTCCATCCTCCTCTTCCTGCACCCACTCCATTCTTTCCCTCTAGCTCTCTTTCTCTGTTGTGACAACCTTTTTCTGGCCCTGAGTGCAGAAATGCCACACTGTTAGAAATTCCAAGGCTGCGGCGAGCAGGTGCACGATCATTGTGACAAGTGCAATTTATGAGCTGCTCCCGAGCAGGAGAACGCATTCAATAATGTGCCGGGAAGATGAATCCATCCCCCACACAGGGCGGGGCAGGCGGGGCGCAGGGACAGAGGTCATTTAAACAAGCAGGTAGCCAAACTCAGCAGTTAAGGCCTTCAGGGCAGTACAACACCTCTGTATTACTCATTCAAATCCATTGAATTACAGTTTAAAAACATGCCAACCTGATACTGTCAAAAATTAAAGCAAGTGGTTAGTGATGTAGCCAATGCATTTTAAGGCTGGGAGTGGGATGCTGGCTGGATGTGTCATGCCCTGACCTTAGAGATCCCTATTATTCTCCATGTTCGGTTAGGTCAGGGTGTGACTCGGGTGGGAAAGTCTATTTTTTCTATTTCTTTGTTTGGGCCGAGTGTGGTTCCCAATCAGAGGCAGCTAATGTTGTCTCTGACTGGGGATCACATTTTACTTTTTTGTTTTGTGGGATCTTGTTTTCTGTTTCGTGTCTGTCCCTGATAGAACTGTGCGCTTTCGTTTTCACTTTGGTTATGAGTGTTTTTTTGTAAATAAAAATCATGAACACTTTCCACGCTGCGCTTTGGTCCACTCCTTTCGATGAGAGCCGTAACAGGATGTTAGTTTTCTCTGGAACGTTCCACAGATCATAAACAGTGAGTGTTGGGAGAGAAACACACACCCAAGTCACTTTCTTTGTCTACTGCACTGTGTTGTGGGGCATGGTTCAGTGATGGAGTCGTTTAACTATCTTAAGGTAGTGATGCACAAAAGTGCACAGTCAATGACACATAACATGCAGGGTCAGTAACACAGAGTCCCCCGTTCCCAGCACACTTGAGTACATCCATATGATATCACTGAAACAAAATGTACTCAACCCCATATGTGTTTATCTGTTTTCAAAAAACAGTGCTCTTCAATGTCCATCTCTGCACTCAGCAAAGAAGGTAGTTGCCCAAATTACTGTTGATATCGCCTGCGTTCCATGACTCTGTAGACAAAAACGAATGCTCCGGTTGGAACGTTATTGGATATATATTAAAATAACTTCCTGAATATTGATTCTCTACTTAGTTTGACCAGTTTATTCGACCTGGAATATAACTTTTTGAAGTTTTCGTCCGAGTTCGCCTTGACCAGAGCCAGCTTTTGGACATAAATCTGCTAGCGAAAGCAGCTAATTGGACACTAGTATTGGACATTATGGAACAAAACAACGATTTATTGTGGAACTAGGACTCCTTGCACTGCATTCTGATGAAAGATCCAAAGGTAAGGGAATATTTATGATGTAATTTCGTATTTCTGTTGACTCCAACATGGCGAAGAAATAGCCTTTGCGCCGTTTTAGATTATTGCATGGTATGCTTTTTTCGTAACGTTTAAAAAAAATCTGACACAGCAGTTGCATTAAGAACCAGTGTATCTTTAATTATATGTAAAAACATGTACCTTTCGTCAAAGTTTATGATGAGTATTTCTGTTATCTGGCGTAGCTTTCTATAATTCCTTTGGATATTTTGGAGGCAGTTCTGAACATGGCGTCAATGTAAACCGAGATTTGTGGATGTAAATATGCATATTATTGAACAAAACACAAATGTATTGTGTAACATGTCATATGAGTGTCATCTGAGGAAGATTTTCAAAAGGTTAGTGATTCATTTTATCTCTAATTCTGCTTTTGTGACTATCTTTGGCTGGGAAAAATGGCTGTGTGTTTTTTTTGGATTGGTGGTGATCTAACAAATATATGTTGTGTTTTCACTGTAAAACATTTTAAAAATCGGACACGATGGGTAGATTAACAAGATGTTTATCTTTCATTTGCAGCAACCAGGCCCATTAATCTAAGGCCACTCACTGCAACACTGACTGTGATCTGGTGTAAAGTTACTCTGCTCAAATGTCACCCTGAAGAAGAACACTCACTGTGTAACTGCAGGAGGAGGACAGACCCATACAGATGACACCCTACCAGCCACAAATACACTCAGAGGACACTTGGAGACCCTCCCATTTAACGCAGCCACAATGATAATGAGCCAGCAGCACAGACAGACTACTCTGCCCATTCAACAACCCCTATCTGTTTACCAGGATTCATTTGTCAAATCAGACATTTCCCTAAGGGTGGTCTGGTCTCTCTGGAGAAGACAAGGCAGAGGGTGGAGTAACATTGTTTCTGACTGAGACAACGAAAGAGGCATCCATCCCCCTCAGAGAAAAGAGAGAAGAGGGGAGGAAAAGGAGACAGGAGAGAGGGGAGGAATAGGAAAGGAGAGAGAGCAGGCCTGCCTCTCTCTCAGGGGATGCCAGGGTAACACAGAGACGCACAATGCCGAGGTCAGAGGGCACGGTGGAGCTTTTCTTGTGTAAGTGTAACATTTCCCTCAGGGCAGGTCAAATCAGAGCAACGTGTTCCATCATAGCTTGCTGTGTTTATTTTGGAGAGGGATATATGATCTTCCACAGCATTACATCCACCTGGGTTTTAGCGCTTGTTCAGGGAAGTCCATGTTCTTAAGGAAAATAATGCAGATTGCGATTCAGAATGACGGAAATAGACTCAAGGCCGGCCCGCTCATTAGGCAAATTGACGAGGGACGGTGTTTTCTGAGCTAAACTGACCAAGATGCACCTCCAACAACAACAACACATAAAACCTTGCTTAATTCTGCCCCAAACACTTTTTTATCTCAACCTGTGGCATATGGGCTTTTAAGGAGCGCTGATGACGCCCTTTTATAAGCAGTACCCATCAAAGGCCGGGGCACAAAAGATTTTGCTTGTCCATTCCCAGCGTATTTCTCCAGGGTGCTGCTGGAGAGACATCTCTGCAGCGCTCCATCAAAAGAATGATCTGACATAAATGATGTAGCAGATACAGGATATGTTAGAAAGAGTATGTGGCCTTTTCTGTAGCCGACAGGCTGGAGATACAATGCATGACAATGTAATGAGACGGACACTTTTTAAAATCAGACAGGTTTCTCCCATTAAATAGCCTGACCTAAATGGAGCTCAATCAAATACAAACATTTACTGTCATGTTTAACAAACCACGTATCCTAAAAACAGGTCAAAGTGAAATGGACAATCACAACTGTTGTCCAGGAGTTTCACCCCATTAGAATGATCAGTGGTTTGTAGCCTATCATACATTTTTGACAAGCTGATCATAGCGGAAAAGAAAATACTGCTGCATTTCCCGCTGTGTAGCATCAACACACTGCAAACAGGCTCACGATAACTCCTGATAAAGTTGGGTAGCTGATGTTCAGAGCTTAAATAGACTAATTGATTGGTCACAGGAATCAGGTCTAATAAAGCCAATGCAACGGCCTGTTTTCCGGTGGGCCTACCACATGGATGGGCCTACCACATGGATGGGCATTCAGAAATGCCATTGCAGGCAGACATGTTAGGCTACACCCCAGTAAGCACGAGCCAACGCCCTTTTTTTTGGTCCTGTCCAGATGTCGTTTTTTGGTGTTTTACAAACAGGATTATTGGTCTCGCCTATGGCGGCAGAATTGCAAGGACTGGCCCTGTATACACTGAACAAAAATGTCAAACGCAACATGCAACAATTTCTAAGATTTTACTGAGTTAAAGTTCATATAAGGAAATCAGTCAATTGAAATAAATTCCTTAGTGCCTAGTCTATGGATTTCACATGACTGGGAATACAGAAAACAAGGTAGCGGTGTGAATGAGAAAACCAGTCAGTACCTGGTGTGACCACCATTTGCCTCATGCAGCGTGACACATTTCCTTAACATAGAGTTGATCAGACTGTTGATTGTGGTCTGTTGCCCTTCCTCTTCAATGGCCATGCGAAGTTACTGGATATTGGCGGGAACTGGAACACTCAGTCGTACATGTTGATCCAGAGCATCCCAAACATGCTCAATGAGTGACATTTCTGGTGAGTATGCAGGCCATGGAAGAACTGGGCCATTTTCAGCTTCCAGGAATTGTGTACAGATCCTTGCGACATGGGGCCGTGCATTATCATGCTGAAACGTGAGGTGATGGTGGTGGATGAATGGCACGACAATGGGCCTCAGGATCTCTGTGCATTCGAATTGCCATCGGGAAAATGCAATTGTGTTCATTTTCCATACCTTATGCGTGCCCATAGCATAATCCCACCGCCACCATGGGGCACTCTGTTCACTATGTTGACATCAGCAAACCACTCACCTGTCTGCCCGGTACATTTGAAACCGGGACACCAGCGTGCCAGTGTCCATTATAGGTGAGCATTTGCCTACTGAAGTCGGTTGAGACGCCGAACTGCAGTCAGGTCAAGACCCTGGTGAGGACGACGAGCATGCAGATGAGCTACTCTGAGAGGGTTTCTGACAGTTTGTGCAGAAATTCTTTGGTTGTGCAAACCCATAGTTTCATCAGCTGTCCGGATGGCTGGTCTCAGACGATCCCGCAGGTGAAGAAGCCAGATGTGCAGATCCTGGGCTGGCCTGGTTACACATGGTCTAAGGTGTTGTGAGGTCGGTTGGACGTACTGTCAAATTCTCTAAAATGGCATTGGAGTGAGCTTATGGTAGAGAAATTAAAATGTAATTATCTGGCAACAGCTCTGGTGGACATTCCTGCAGTCAGCATGCCAATTGCACACTCCCACAAAACTTGAGACATCTGTGGCATTAACTTGTGTGACAAAACTACATATTTTACAGTGGCCTTTTATTGTCCCCAGCACAACGTGTACCTGTGTAATTTAATCAGCCTCTTGATATGCCACTCCTGTCAGGTGGATGGATTATCTTGAAATGCTCCTGTCAGGTGGATGGATTATCTTGATATGCTCCTGTCAGGTGGATGGATTATCTTGATATGCTCCTGTCAGGTGGGTGGATTATCTTGACATACTCCTGTCAGGTGGATGGATTATCTTGATATGCTCCTGTCAGGTGGATGGATTATCTTGATATGCTCCTGTCAGGTGGATGGATTATCTTGATATGCTCCTGTCAGGTGGATGGATTATCTTGATATGCTCCCGTCAGGTGGATGGATTATCTTGATATGCTCCTGTCAGGTGGATGGATTATCTTGATATACTCCTGTCAGGTGGATGGATTCTCTTGATATACTCCTGTCAGGTGGATGGATTATCTTGATATGCTCCTGTCAGGTGGATGGATTATCTTGATATGCTCCTGTCAGGTGGATGGATTATCTTGATATGCTCCCGTCAGGTGGATGGATTATCTTGATATACTCCTGTCAGGTGGATGGATTCTCTTGATATACTCCTGTCAGGTGGATGGATTATCTTGATATGCTCCTGTCAGGTGGATGGATTATCTTGATATGCTCCTGTCAGGTGGATGGATTATCTTGATATGCTCCTGTCAGGTGGATGGATTATCTTGATGAAGGATGAATTCTTACTAACAGGGATGCAAACAAAACATTTCCAACATTTTGAGAGAAATAACCTCTGTGTGCATATGGAACATTTCTGGGATCTTTGATTTCAGCTCATGAAACATCGGACCAACACTTTACGTTACGTTTATATTTGTGTTCAGTGTACTTTGGATTTATAACACCAAACACAGCCTTTAAAAAACGTTCCTTGAAAAAAACGAAACAATATTTATTTTTTGTATTATTATTTTTCTGTTCTAAAATGTTCCTTGATATCAAGTCAGGTTGGTTTAGTGCACATGCAAAAATATCCAAGACAATCTGCTATTTCAACAATGAACAATGGGCAATATAATATTGACAATGGTCCCATCTTAAAAGTGGCATCTAGATAATATTTCCCATTTATCTGGTCTCTCCAGTTCATCAGGAAAAACAGATTGCAGAGGACACAACCTCATAATATTCACTTATTAATCTCTCTATGCAGCTTCTCGGCCAGTTTCCTCATTTAAATAGAAATAAAGATCATCATCAATTCTATTCAAAATAGGTATTAGAGCTGAGTGTAGAGTTAATGGGCCTCGCCTTGTGTTGGGAGTCAGTGTGGGGCTACGAGGCTGTATGGGTATGTGGTTGTGGTCCACTGGGGCATCTCTCCCCCTGCCTCGTCCGTGCAGGGCCATGTAACAGCCACGCTGTTTATGGCCCTCTAATGTTTCATGAGCCCATCTATGGCCAGACATTAGGAGGGAAAGAGAGCTGAAGCTAGAGAAGCTATAGTGGAACAGCCCATTACACTACAACCACAAACGTCTTACCAGAGATGCATGCATTCACATGCCTTCTCCTGAATCAGTGACAACAAGTTCGTCTAAATAAAATAACTAGGCAAACCAAATGAACTGTCTAAATAGTGGTTCTCATAAAATGCCTCTGAATTTATTAATGGCTGAGTGCAACAGCCCAGCCATGCACGGCCATGATAAATCTTAGATGACTCACTACTAGAACTTACACTGGGAGAGGAAGGAGAACACGGCCTCCTGCGGCCCCACAGGACTGACTGGAGTTGCACAAACAGTAGGAAAACAAGAGATAAACAAACAGACACATTTTCATCACGATGTGTACAGTCCATTTCACAGGAATGTTGAACTCTGCAATCAGTAAGCTAAATGATGTGTTATATAGGTGGCATTGTGAATACAGCTATTCAATAGCAACGTATGATAACAGGAAATCATGACCCTATTATTTAGTATCTTACCAGTCATGTCCATAGGCTTACACAACCATTTAAAAACAGGTCTTTGTTCCTACTCTTGGCAGAATGAGATGACATCCAACACAAAGCAATTGTGCCATCTAGTGCAGAGTTAGTGTCACTCCCACATGTACTTCTGCTCTACCACTGGGTTTCATCACCCCACACACACACACAACAAAATGGAACCATGCAGTCATTCTGACCCCAGTCTGTATCTTAACATGGATAACCTGGGGTGTAGAACAAAGATCTGTAGGAAGTCTCAATGAGTTTCACCCGGCAATAAAATCCATGAGATGTCTTAGTGACTAGTACATTTACTGGTCTGGTACATATAATAGGACAGATGTGATCTGTGGTCACACTCAGTTTAATCTCCTCTGATGACTCCTCTTATGTATCTCATCACGACGTTGGGTTCCTAACACTGAGCTCTCTAAACCTGACACGTATACTAGTCAGTAATCAGAGGACTGAGTTGTTTTATCATCATCATCCCACAAGGGGGCCTCAGTCACAAAGCATTTCTCTTGTCAAACTCACCTACCAGTAGGTACAGTAGGTAGGTAGTTTCAACCTGAATAGATCCTCATCTCATTAAGGACTCATAATACACACTTCTATATTGCTTCAGTGTGTAAGATATATTTTTCATGTTTATAACTACATGAGTGAAACCTTTGAAATACATTTAGAAGCTCCAGGTGTTCACACTACATATATATGGTAAAGGAAAATGAGAGGCGTTGTGATGTCTTTAGTCCACTGCCAATAATAATGCCCTCCATTCAGTGAATGTAAAGCACTGCCCCCAATAGAATCAGCTTGGCCGTCAAACAGCACTCTCTGACACTGGGCTTGGAAACAGTCTTCATCGCGAGGCCCCTCCATTACTCAGATTCAATATCCATTTATTCTCTGAAAAAGAAAAAAATCAATCATGGTGTTTGGCAGGCATCCATGGCATCTGATAAGGTGGATCTTGGCACATCCTGAAGGGCTGGACGTGCCCTCACTGTAGGTCCTGGGGCTGCACTGTGTGTAAAAGTTGTATGTGACTTCAGGTTCAAGGGAACCAGAGATAAACAGTGTCTCTCTCACCTCTAATGGAGTACACCCAGCACCAACCTGGGAAGTGGGGACTGTGATGCCAAAGGCCCGAACCCAGTGTGGACTGTGATGCCAAAGGCCCGAACCCAGTGGGGACTGTGATGCCAAAGGCCCGAACCCATTGGGGACTGTGATGCCAAAGGCTCAATAATGTTTGGATGTTTCCAGAGAATTCATCATATTCTATTAAGTTTATATGACTCATGGCTCAAAACAGAATTCTGGGAGAGGGGTGCGTGTAATTTTGCCATTTGTCATGATAACTAGTCCTGACCTCTACCCCTTCTAATGAGGAAAAATGTATTTACGGTTAGCTGCATGAGTCTATGAAGCCAACTGGGATACAATCACTTTGAAGAATGTCTCTGTGACATTCATTTGTCAAAAGCACTACTCATTACAAATTCACCCGTGCCATCTATTAGATGTTAGTTCTTGTAATTTCACTCGTTTTTGATCTGAAATGTCTCTCTGTAATATCAATTGGTCGTCCAGTTTCACAGGGAGGAACAATACAAAACACCTAATGGCCAATCCTGAGCAATTTTCATGATGCATTCTGGGAATTATCTGGAGATGAGTTAGAGCAGGGAATGACAGACCAAGGCTCAGTCTGACAGTCAACAATAGCTAAACATTGACCAGGGGACTAAAACACATCCGCTCACAGAGGACGAGTCTCCTTTAGAGACTCTCAGAGACTTTACAGAATCACAATCTCAATCGTTTTCAGGTTGGAAATAACTGTTGCGGAAGCCTGAAATTCTTATTATTGCTGTCAATGATTAAAGCCATGCCTAATAAAACATCCACAATAAATATCAGAAGCAATGCAATGCCTATTATACACTGAGTGGACAAATCATTAGGAACACCTTCCTACTATAGAGTCGCACCTCCTTTTGCCATCTGAACAGCCTCAACTCATCGGGGCATGAACTCTACAAGGTGTTGAAAGCATTCTACAGAGATGCTGGCCCATGTTGGCACCAATGCTTCCCACAGTTGTGTCAAGTTGGATGGATGTCCTTTGGGTGGTGGACTATGCTTGATAAACAACACATTTGAGTGTGAAAAACCCAGCAGCATTGCAGATCTTGACACACTCAAATCGGGCAGCTACTACCATACCCTGTTCAAAGGCACTTAAATCTTTTGTCTTGCCCATTCACCCTTTGAATTGTCTCATGGCTAAAAAAAATCCTTCTTTAACCTGTCTCCTCCCCTTCAGGTAACTGATGCAAGCAGTAGAATCCGATTTTTTTTCAACTGGTAAAAAAATACACCATATGGAACGGCGAATGGGGAATGTGAAGAGACACTGACAAAGGTACAGACACATGTATGTATGCATTCATTGTGATATTGTTATGTGGTGGTATTATACATTTTGTATTGTAGATATGTAGTGGTGTAATAATGTTATATGATGTACTGTTTTATATTTTGTTTTAAATGTAACACAACTGATTTAATATGTGGGGATCTCTAAATATGTCAAATACAAAATCTAAACTGATTGAAGCAGATTTAATAAGTGACATCAATAAGGGATCATAGCTTTCAGCTGGCTTCACCTGGTCAGTCTATGTCATGGAAAGAGTTTTGTACACTCAGTGTATGTGATGCTATTTACCTGTTAACTTCCACTGTTAGTGTAATAACAACTCATGCCCTTCTACCAGCCATGTAACAGGTCATAACTCCAGAGCAGTCTTGCTCTTCTGGCCTGGCATCACGTCAGTCTCTGTCTCCCTGCCCAGCAGCAGCCAGTTCACCTTGACAGTGTGCCATACCCCAGCCGGACGGATGGGCGGAAGGAAGGAAGATGGAAACAGTTGCTTAAGGGAAGCAGAGGAGCTAATAACAAGACGGAACTGCAGCCAGGAGTCACAGAGAAGCCCCAGCGACTGTGTGTCTGCACAGGACTAACACCACTACATGGCACAGGAATAACACCACTACATAGTATAGGAATAACACCACTACATAGTATAGGACTAACACCACTACATAGTATAGGACTAACACCACTACACAGTACAGGAATAACACCACTACACGGTACAGGAATAACACCACTGCACGGTACAGGAATAACACCACTACACAGTACAGGACTAACACCACTACACAGTACAGGACTAACACCACGACACAGTACAGGACTAACACCACTACACAGTACAGGACTAACACCACTACACAGTACAGGACTAACACCACTACACAGTACAGGACTAACACCACTACACAGTACAGGACTAACACCACTACACAGTACAGGACTAACACCACTACGCAGTACAGGAATAACACCACTACGCAGTACAGGAATAACACCACTACGCAGTACAGGACTAACACCACTACACAGTACAGGACTAACACCACTACACAGTACAGGAATAACACCACTACACAGTACAGGAATAACACCACTACACAGTACAGGAATAACACCACTACACAGTATAGGAATAACACCACTACACAGTACAGGAATAACACCACTACACAGTATAGGAATAACACCACTACATAGTACAGGAATAACACCACTACACAGTACAGGAATGTGGTGTTTTTTGGGGAGACTACCTGTTGTTCCATGAAGTGAATCTGTTATTCAATGTGTTTCTATGGCTAATAGCAGTAATGCCAAATTCAATATTTAATTAAAAAGAAGATCCGCTTAGACTCGAGGGTTTTAAGGGCCACATTTTTCCGATCGTGTTTTGTCCTCGAAACATGTTTTAAAAACGACCTCCATTCACGGAGACCACATTAAGACATTATTTTGCATATGTCGGTTCCATGGGAAATGACCATTCACATTTCAATGGTGCTATAATGCGGATCTTCCGCAGTATGGATTTAATCTAGGCCTAAGAAATCTTACAGGATGCAGAGAAGTAATGATCTAATCGTTTTCAACTGAGACCTTTGCAAACAGGGCACTCTGAAACAGGAACAAAGATTCTGGGCAAGTACTGCTGCTGACATGGACCTTCTGACCAGTTTCCTGAATGTGATGAGTTCTGACTTAGTCATCAGCAGCCCCCTGTCTAGGGACCAGCAGCTCACCCAGGCAGTAAAACCAACCTGACAGCAGATGTAGATGTCATGATGAAATACAGAAGGAAGTCCTGCCTAGGAAGGGGTCGTAAATAAGATGCAGCTGTTGCCTGCTGCACACCTGAGATGTGTGTGTGTGTGTCAGCATGGCATGGGGGGGGGGGGGGGGGGGGGGGGGGGGGGGGGACCGCACAGCCAGGGCAGCTGTCTGCAGGGCAGTGAGTTGCCTGATAGTGTGACAGATTGATACATAACAGGACATAGAGAGCAAGGAGACCCACATTTAAGACACTTACACACTGTTTAACATCCTTATGACGAACACCACATCCTTATGACGAACACCACATCCTTATGACGAACACCACATCCTTATGACGAACACCACATCCTTATGACGAACACAACATCCTTATGACGAACACAACTGTCATGATGTTGGCCTGGGGTTAGGTTTATGACAGTCATAAATTACCCCCCCCCCCCCCTTTTTCCTCTCTCTACCTTATTGAAAATCCCTTGGTTAACATAGAGATTCTGAGAACATCAGTAGGTGGTGGGAAATGAACCATATTCTGGTAATCCGACCAGTTGAACATATGGTACTTAATGAATATGATGTCAGTTCGGTTGTCATCCGAGACATTCTCATCGATGATAGGATGACAAACTATACAGTGGAAAGTGTACACATTATAGTTATCGGATTCACATGGAATTGTTGTTCAATTTAAATGTTTGAATATAAAATTATTGGTGAAAAGATTAAATGTAATTTTAGCTTCCAAATGAGAGATTTGGGTTTTGATAAGGTTAGGGCTCTGCTCAATCAGTGGCCCGCCCCTGTGAAGAGACATGGGTTATAAAACGTTTCAAACACACCCTCCTCTCCCTTCCTATATAAAGCCTTGACGAAAATGTAACCTCCTGTTCCGGGTACATTAGGATGACAATCCGATGTCAGAATGGTTCAGATAATAACTACAGAACGAAGCCAACCTCAGAGTGAGCTTTGGTTGCGAATGGTATGAACTCTGAACTCTTATTCACTACAGAAGTGATACCTCCTAGCCGTTGAGTTAGCAACAGCAGCTGAAAACGTGGGTTAGGAATGGACAGACAGAGTATCCCGTCTGCCACCCAACTACGACACTACAACGTTTCCCGTTCACCACCAGAGACACTCTTCAAAGGACAAAGGTCTCTGTTGGGCAACACGGCCATCCATCTACACCAACCTATCGAAGCGCAGCTCAGAGTAAATATTTATTGCATTTTCCTTTTCCAATTGGGCGGTAATTTAGAATGCATAAGATTCTGTATTTACGATAGAGTAGCTGCCTACGGCCTGATAGAGACATCGCTTCTCCCTTTGTTCCTCAGTCTTCCTGCTCTTTCACTCAAATCCAACCCCCTTTTCTTTGTGTAACCAGCGGTCAAATCTGTTCCGTCCGCTAGGGACATTTTCCTTTATGATATAATTTGTAATCAAGGTATGATTCATTCTGTGTACATGTAATTCTGTGTGATTAGTTAGGTATTTAGTAAATAAATAATTAAACCCAATTTTGTATTGCTGATTCAACTTGTTAGCCAGCGTTCGTGCAGATAACCAAGAATTTACAACTTTCAGATGAGACTGAATTAAGATGACGATTAATATTGACTGCTATTGATGTAAAATATAACTAGGTCTTTAGGAGTTTATTCGGAAGATAACAGCTCTATAAATATTATTTTGTGGTGCCCGACTCTGTAGTTAATTACATTTACATGATTAGCTCAATCAGGTAATATTAATTACAGAGAAAGGATTTTATAGAATAGCATGTCATATCACTTAATCCGGCATAGCCAAAGACACGACACAACATCCTTATGATCAACACAACATTCTTATGACGAACACAACCTCCTTCTAATGAACACAACATCCTTATAATGAACACATAGGATGGGTGCTGTATGCTGTAAACCACACAACAGTTCCTATACTAACTGTACAATGCCCATTCTACATGTTTATACCGTACATCATAACTGGATCTTCTTGGTTTATGTAAAGGATATGATTAAATGTCTCCAACGCTGAGGGACGTGAAGTTGTCTCTGTCATTCTTAAAAGGCACGGCTTAAATTTCTACTTCAAAGGCCGCTTGATTGGTAGCCCAAATTAGTTTATAATACTCTAGCAAATTAATCCCACCCCTGCAACTAAATCTTAGTCCATAGAGGTTGATCCTCAGTTGTGTGTTCAATGTACTGTGCTCCCAGCCTGGTAGGGCAGAAACAGACACCATGGGTTTGACTAGGCTGAACTAATATGTTGAATGTACCTATAACACATCTGTACATTTCTAGTGGTTGCTGGGCAAAATGCACAATTTGAGTGCATGGATAAGTAGTAACACATATGGAATCATGTAGTAACCTAAAAAGTGTGAAACAAATCAACAAACATTATATTTATATTTGAGATTCTTGAAAGTAGCTACCCTTTGCCTTGATGACAGCTTTGCACACTCTTGGCATTCTCTCAACCAGCTTCACTTGGAATTATTTTCAAACAGTATTGAAGGAGTTCTCACATATGCTGAGCGCTTGTTGGCTGCTTTTCCTTCATTCTGCGATCCAACTCATGCAAAACCATCTCAAATGGGTTGAGGTCTGGTGATTGTGGAAGCTAGGTCATCTGATGCAGCACGCCATCACTCTCCTTGGTCAAATAGCCCTTACACAGCCCACTGTCCCACTAAGCACAAACCAGATGGGATGGCATATTGTGGTAGCCATGCTCGTTAAGTGTGCCTTGAATTTTAAAGAAATCACTGACAGTGTCACCAGCAGAGCACCCACACACCATCACACCTCCTCCTCCATGCTTCACGGTGGGAACGGCAAATGCGCAGATTATGTGTTCACCTATTGTGTGTCTCACAAAGATACAGAGGTTGGAAGCAAAAATCTCTAATTTGGACTCATCAGACCAAAGGACATATTTCCACCGGTCTGATGCCCATTGCTTGTGTTTCTCTGCTCAAGCAAGTCTCTTCTTGTTATTGGTGTCCTTAAGTAGTTTTTTCTTTGCAGCAATTCGACCATGAACACCTGATTCAAGCAGTCTCCTCTGAACAGTTGAGATGTGTCTGTTACTTGAACTCTGTGAAGCATTTATTTGGGCTGCAATTTCTGAGGTTGGTAACTCTAATGAATGTATCGCAGCAGAGGTAACTCTGGGTCTTCATATCCTGTGGCGGTCCTCATGAGCCACAGGAGACATTTTCTGGATTGACTGATCTTGTCTTAAAGTAATGATGATGGACTGTCATTTCTCTTTGCTTATTTGAGCTGTTCTTGCCATAATATGGACTTGGTATTTTACCAAATATGGCTATCTTCTGTATACCACCCTTACCTTGTCACAACACAACTGATTGGCTCAAACACATTAAGGGAGGAAATTCCACAAATGAACAAGGCACACCTGTTAATTTACATGCAGGTGACTATCTTATGAAGCTGGTTGAGAGAATTCCAAGCGTGTGCAACGCTGTCATCAAGGCTTAGAAGAATCTCAAATATAAAATATGTTTTAATTTGTTTAACACTTTTTTGGTTACTGTATGATTCCATGTGTTATATCATAGCTTTGATAGTTATTTCATAATAATAGTTTCACTATTAGTCTACAATGTGGAAATAGTAAAAATAAAGAAACCCTTGAATGAGTTGGTGTCCAAACCTTTGACTGGTACTATAAGTTGATGTCCAATATGGCAATTGAAGGTGTGGTAGTCCTAAATCCTTTGCCAAGAAGCAGGGGGTTGAACAGAGTCACAGAAACCAAACCAGATGAGGTAAGGAAGATGGCTCTGCAGTAATGTGGTTAGTCCACCAGGCAGCTGCTCCAGCCACTGCAGATGGTGGGATCCATGACGCAGTGGTCTCGTGGGCACAACCAGACTTCCTCAAACATTTAAAGTGTGTCACATTCTGACCTTAGTTCTTTTATGTCTTTGTTTTAGTATGGTCAGGGCGTGAGTTGGGTGGGTTGTCTATGTTCTTTTTTCTATTGATTTGAGATTGCTGTGTTCGGCCTGGTATGGTTCTCAGAGGCAGCTGTCAATCGTTGTCCCTGATTGAGAATCATACTTAGGGAGCCTGGTTTCACTTTTGAGTTGTGGGTGTTTATTTTCCGTGTTAGTGTCTGTGCCACACGGGACTGTTTCGGTTTGATTACTTCACGTTTATTGTTTTGTTCAGTGTTCATTACTTTATTTAAAAACATGAACACTTACCACGCTGCGCTTTGGTCCTCATCTTCCACCACAGACGATCGCTACAAAGTGAGATAGATCCTCAGGTTTATGCCCTACTGTGTCTACAGAGATGACAAACCATACTATTTCTGATAATTCAGAGACATCCAAAAGGTCAGAGGTTGAATGAGGACATTTTGGCTCATGGAGCATCATATATTACAGGTCAGGATAATACAGGCCTTTCACATTGTGGCTTTGTCCCTCCCGCATGCTTTTTTCAATACAATTTACTGCTCTTGCAGAAGACAAACTATATAGGCACTTGTCGAAAATGTTATGTTCTCTGCCGCCCAGACTTGAGCCTTCACAGCAATCAATCATAGCTTGTTGACGCAACAAGAGCCAAAAGAAAGACAGCATTCCCCTCCGACAAGGTTTTATGTTTGAAGGTTATTGTGGGATCTTAATCTCATCCAGTAGGGGAGAGTGGGGGAAGTTAAGTCAAAGGGTTAGTTGGGCCTCCCCTTCTTTCTAGGTAACCATACACAAAATGAATCATATGACCAAATTTTCGGAAGAGGTCCTCATTTAATGGCGTCTGAAGGAAGAAACCACATGGAAAAAGAAACTGATTTTCACAAAGTCAAATGAATGCATGGTATTATACGGTTCTTGATGCTTGTATATATACACCAAAGTAGATTGTTCTATACATCAGTTGGGGTCTCTAAGCTACAATATGAGGTACTAAACCTAGCATGAATGTGCATCCTTGTAGCTGTATGGGCTAATAGTCTAAATGTTTTCCTTTGGGTAAGTT
Source organism: Oncorhynchus mykiss (assembly GCF_013265735.2). Classification (NCBI taxonomy): domain Eukaryota; kingdom Metazoa; phylum Chordata; class Actinopteri; order Salmoniformes; family Salmonidae; genus Oncorhynchus; species Oncorhynchus mykiss. The sequence continues at coordinate 34,739,412 of NC_048591.1, forward strand.
GAGCCAATGGCCATGGGGTAAATTGAGCCAATGGCCACTATTCTTCATTTAAATTATTATTACATTTAGTTGTATGTATCTTATGCATAGTATTTTTGCAATGTGTGATACATATGAACTCAAGATTGTGCATTTGTAGCAGCATAGGAAGTGAGAGAAGGGAAGAAATCCATTCGATCATCAGCTAGGGATGAAAAAAGAGACAATGACAATGAAGATGTACACTGACAAAAAAGACAAACATGAGCCTGTGCTAAAGAGAGGCTGTGACAGAGTAGCAGAGGCACACAAGGTCTTATCTGATGACATGGAGTCTGAGTTCGCTAAACATATCACGAATCTTAGACATTTTTCGTGGGCTTAGTAGCCTCAAATGCAGAGAACTTGCCTACGAATTGACACATTGAAATATCTCTGCCCAAGCAACTGGGTAAGTGATATTGAACAGAGAGAGCTACAGTATATCTGAATGTAGGCATACATTTAATATATATACATATATACACACACACAATATACCACACCCTCATTCCATGAATTCAACATTGAGTTACCAGCACCATCACCCATTGTCACAGGACACCATCACCCATTGTCACAGGACACCATCACCCATTGTCACAGGACACCATCACCCATTGTCACAGGACACCATCACCCACTTAACTGAACAACCCGAGGTAGGTTGTGCCAATAGACCACGTTTCTGGACAAGCTGTTTTCAAAACTGTAATGTTTACTTAAGTTCTGATTATTTCTAGTCATACACAACATCCTGAAATATACTGTATGTATATAAATACATTTTTTTTGATGAAGTGACGCTGAATGTAAAAAAAATGGCTCAACTTACCCCACTCTCCCTTAAAACTAGTCCTATACTGAAATGTTCCTTCAATGTACATAAACTTTCTACATCGGAAATTACACAGAAACAAGATTAGACTGCATTAGGCTTTTTAACATAATACCAGTGTTTCCTTATAATATCCTTTTCAATGCGACTTAGGTTTGAATTAATGTAAAGGTCTGTGTTTCTCACCCTAGTTCTTCCCTGGTTTTTCCCGTCCTCCTCTATGGCTGGTATATTTTACCCCGGAATGTGCCACAGTTGAGTCCCATTAATCAGGTCTCATTGTATGAGGGCTGACTGTTAAAATTCTCTCCACTCCTACACATTAACCTTGTAGCTGCCTCCATCTGCACACCCCCCCCCAAAACTTGGCAATTGTTTGGAGTGAGAGAGAGCATGGTGTGTGTGTGTGTGTGTTGTGCCTTCACCAGTTAGTGTGGCAGTTCCCACCATGCTATAAATAAGATTCCCACCTCTCCCTGTGGCCAGCCAGTGGAGGGTTCTGACAGCAGAGGGCACAGTGACCTTGTCTCCCTGGGAGATGCACATTCAATCTGGACCCAAAACCAGCCCAGCCCACATGGCACCCAGGTAATAAGCCAAGCACCCAATTACTGTATGCAAAATGTCAGTATTACCCCTGGAAGAGGTCTATGTGATGAATGAACAACGGTTCAAGGCTGAAAAGCACAAGCTGGTTTCCCAGATTAAACAAGATGTGCATAGGAAAGCAATAGCACTGAAATTGGCAGCACGAACCCCTGGGAATATACTGTCCAACTGGATGGAACAAAATGCACATTGGATACATAGCTGGAAATTACCCTAGTCAAGCAATGTTGCTCCCAAAGGTGTTGTCCTATTGAACATCCTAACCCCACAGAGCCATGTGGAAGTAACACTGACAGTAATCAAAGTCTTACCTTGACCCTGGGCATGCAGTGTCTGGCCACAGATAAGGAGGAGGAGTGGGAGGAAGGGGAGAGGCACACCTGCTGGAGGACCTATAAGTCCCACACTGCCCTGTCTTGGGGCCATCAAACCTTTGGATTCTGGGAACACAACAGACCAACTGAATTAAACCATAGAAGGACACATCATATTACATCATCAGAACATAATAGTTGATGTCTTGCACTTTCTTTAGCTGTTTAAAATAAATATCATCCTTGTGGGAGGGGCATGCAGGACTAAGACAAACCATAAGGTCACCTGGCTATAAGAAGCAATAAATCCCTCAATAGACATTATGACTAAAGAGTTGAAGATTTTTCCTATTTTGTTGCCTTACAACCTGAAATAAAAAAATGTATATTTTGTGGGGTTTGTATAATTTGATTTACACATGCCTACCACTTTGAAGATGCAAAATATTTTGTATTGTGAAACAAAAAAACAGAACTTGAGAATGCATAACTATTCACCCACCCCCCAAAATCAATACTTTGTGGAGCCACCTTCTGCAGCAATTACAGCTGCAAGTCTCTTGGGGTATGTCTCTATAAGCTTGGCACATCTAGCCACTGGGATTTTTGCCCATTCTTCAAGGCAAAACTGCTCCAGCTCCTTCAAGTTCCACTGGTGTACAGTAATCTTTAAGTCATGCCACAGATTCTCAATTGGATTGAGGTCTGGGCTTTGACTAGGCCATTCTGAGACATTTGAATGTTTCCCCATAAACCACTCGAGTGTTGCTTTAACAGTATGCTTAGGGTCATTTTCTGGCCACTCTTCTGTAAAGCCCAGTTCTGTGGAGTATACGGCTTAAAGTGGTCCTATGGACAGATGCGCCACAGCAGAGATTGTAGTTTTGCAGCTCCTTCAGGGTTATCTTTGGTCTCTTTGTTGCCTCTCCTCCTTGCCTGATCCGTGAGTTTTGGTGGGCGGCCCTCTCTTGGCAGGTTTGTTGTGGTGCCATATGCTTTCCATTTTTTAATAATGGATTTAATGGTGCTCCGTGGGATGTTCAAACCTTCGGATATTTTTCTATAACCCAACCCTGATCTGTACTTCTCCCCAACTTTGTCCCTGACCTGTTTGGAGAGCTCCTTGGTCTTCATAGTGCCGCTTGCTTGGTGGTGTCCCTTGCTTAGTGGTGTTGCGCTCTCTGGGGCCTTTCAGAACAGGTGTATACATACTGAGATCATGTGAAAGATCATGTGACACTTAAATAAAGTTCACCTGTGTGCAATCTAAGTAATTATGTGACTTCTGAAGGTAATTGGTTGCACCACATTTTATTTAAGGGCTTCATAGCAAAGGGGGTGAATACATGTGCACTCACCACTTTTCAGTTATTTATTTTTTAAAACAAGTTATTTTTTAAATTTCACTTCACCAAATGACTATTTTGTGTATGTCCATTACATGAAATCCAAATAAAAATCTATTTAAATTACAGGTTGTAATGCAAAGGGGGTGAATAATTTCACAAGGCACTGTATAGAATATACACTGCTCAAAAAATAAAGGGAACACTAAAATAACACATCTTAGATCTGAATTAATGAAATATTCTTATTAAATACATTTTTCTTTACATAGTTGAATGTGCTGACAACAAAATCACACAAAAAGTATCAATGGAAATCAAATTTATCAACCCATGGAGGTCTGGATTTGGAGTCACACTCAAAATTAAAGTGGAAAACCACACTACAGGCTGATCCAACTTTGATGTAATGTCCTTAAAGCAAGTCAAAATGAGGCTCAGTAGTGTGTGTGCCCTCCACGTGCCTGTATGACCTCCCTACAACGCCTGGGCATGCTCCTGAGGAGGTGGCGGATGGTCTCCTGAGGGATCTCCTCCCAGACCTGGACTAAAGCGTCCGCCAACTCCTGGACAGTCTGTGGTGCAACGTGGCATTGGGGGATGGAGCGAGACATGATGTCCCAGATGTGCTCAATTGGATTCAGGTCTGGGGAACGGGCGGGCCAGTCCATAGCATCAATGCCTTCCTCTTGCAGGAACTGCTGACACACTCCAGCCACATGAGGTCTAGCATGGTCTTGCATTAGGAGGAACCCAGGGCCAACCGCACCAGCATATGGTCTCACAAGGGGTCTGAGGATCTCATCTCGGTACCTAATGGAAGTCAGGCTACCTCTGGCGAGCACATGGAGGGCTGTGCGGCCCCCCAAAGAAATGCCACCCCACACAATGACTGACCCACCGCCAAACCGGTCATGCTGGAGGATGTTGCAGGCAGCAGAACGTTCTCCACGGCGTCTCCAGACTCTGTCACGTCTGTCACGTGCTCAGTGTGAACCTGCTTCATCTGTGAAGAGCACAGGGCGCCAGTGGCAAATTTGCCAATCTTGGTGTTCTCTGGCAAATGCCAAACGTCCTGCACGGTGTTGGGCTGTAAGCACAACCCCCACCTGTGGACGTCGGGCCCTCATACCACCCTCATGGAGTCTATTTCTGACCGTTTGAGCAGACACATGCACATTTTTGGCCTGCTGGAGGTCATTTTGCAGGGCTCTGGCAGTGCTCCTCCTTGCACAAATGCAGAGGTAGCGGTCCTGCTGCTGGGTTGTTGCCCTCCTACGGCCTCCTCCATGTCTCCTGATGTACTGGCCTGTCTCCTGGTAGCGCCTCCATGCTCTGGACACTACGCTGACAGACACAGCAAACCTTCTAGCCACAGCTCGCATTGATGTGTCATCCTGGATGAGCTGCACTACCTGAGCCACTTGTGTGGGTTCTAGACTCTGTCTCATGCTACCACTAGAATGAAAGCACCGGCAGCATTCAAAAGTGACCAAAACATCAGGAAGGAAGCATAGGAACTGAGAAGTGGTCTGTGGTCCCCACCTGCAGAACCACTCCTTTATTGGGAGTGTCTTGCTAATTGTTCTATAATTTCCACCTGTTGTCTATTCCATTTGCACAACAGCATGTGAAATGTATTGTCAATTAGTGTTGCTTCCTGAGTGGACAGTTTGATTTCACAGAAGTGTGATCGACTTGGAGTTACATTGTGTTGTTTAAGTGTCCCCTTTATTTTTTTGAGCAGTGTATATTACAGATTTGAGTAACATCCTGCTAGCGGTCTGTTAATACTGCTAAGTAGTTCCTGAGCAGACACTGTCATGTGAGAGGATACGTTATAAGAAACATTAATGTGTTGAATATTCCAAATTGTTTGCATAGTTAACTTATACACAGCTCTGACACACACTTACCCCACCAGACATGCCACCACCACATTCAAGAAAGTGTACAGTATTATACACATCTCATATTGCTCAAATGGACATCAAACCTGTTTTTAAAAACAGATAAAGCAACACCTCACTGCACAACGCCTCTCCCCTATCTGACCTAGATCGTTTGTGTGTATGTATTGCGATGTAAGCTACGTGTGCCATTTTTAAATGTATGTAGTTCTGTCCTTGAGCTGTTCTTGTCTATTAATGTTCTGTATTATGTCATGTTTCATGTTTTGTGTGGACCCCAGGAAGAGTAGCTGCTGTGTTTACAACAGCTAATGAGGACACTAATAAAACAACAAAAAAAGATACCCAGCCAAGCCTGTTTTAATTCACTGAGTGTAATACTGCTAAATATAAGTCTTTGGCCTGAATGAACCACTCATTAAACAAAGCTTTTATGAACCAACAATTCATCAAATCTTAAGGATACATTTGTAGCCATGCATTTCTGCGGCAAAATGTATGGTGTTACCATTATACTTAAGTATTATTTCTTCATGATCTGAGTGAATAAAATTTGCCAGCAGATAGACGGTGGAACAAGTAAAAAACTTGGCAGAACGGTGTTAAGGGAATTTATCTATAATGACTAATTATGTATACATTTCAATCAGGATGAATTAAAAGACTTATGTTACTGTACATGTATGAATTTTCTCTGTTGCTCTCAGTATTGAATATAATGTAGTCAGGAGTTTAGTACAATGACGGTCTGTTCCTTTGTACAAATGAATGAACTATCTCCAGACTGTCTAGAACGCTAATCTACACTGGTTGACCTTGGCTCTAGGTGAGGAGGGAAGGCTTGAGAGCTATAGAGCCTTTCTACCAGTGTCAAGAAGAGACGTAACATTTAGAAAACGCTGACGTCATTTTCAGTTTATAACCTGTGGTAAAATGTGTATGAACTGAGTACTCTTGAATTAAACGCTGTTACCTGACTTTTAAGACCGGAGCTCTGTCTATTGCAATCCATGTTTAATGAAGTAACACACTAAACACAAACACTACCAAAACAATAAACTTAACGAAAACCGAAACAGCCTATACTTGTGTAACCTAACACAGAACAATGACATCAGGACACTAAGGACAATCACCCACGACCAACTCAAAGAATATGGCTGCCTAAATATGGTTCCCAATCAGAGACAACGATAAACACCTGCCTCTGATTGAGAACCACTTCAGACAGCCATAGACTTAGCTAGAACACCCCACTAGCTACAATCCCCATACATACACACCACCTACAAAAACCCATGCCACACCCTGGCCTGACCAGATAAATAAAGATAAACACAAAATACTTCGACCAGGGTGTGACAGAACCCCCCCCCCTAAGGTGCGGACTCCCGAACGCACCTCAAAACAATAGGGAGGGTCCGGGTGGGCGTCTGTCCATGGTGGCGGCTCCGGCGCGGGATGTGGACCCCACTCAATCAATGTCTTAGTCCCCTCTCCTCGCGTCCCTGGATAGTCCACCCTCGCCGCCGACCATGGCCTAGTAGTCCTCACCCAGAACCCCACTGGACTGAGGAGCAGCTCGGGACTGAGGGGCAGCTCGGGACTGAGGCAGCTCGGGACTGAGGGGAAGCTCAGGCAGGTTGATGAATCTACCAGATCCTGGTCGACCGGCAGATCTGGAAGAGTCTGGTCGACCGGCAGATCTGGGAGAGTCTGGTCGACCGGCAGATCTGGGAGAGTCTGGTCGACCGGCAGATCTGGGAGAGTCTGGTCGACCGGCAGATCTGGGAGAGTCTGGTCGACCGGCAGATCTGGGAGAGTCTGGTCGACCGGCAGATCTGGGAGAGTCTGGTCGACCGGCAGATCTGGGAGAGTCTGGTCGACCGGCAGATCTGGGAGAGTCTGGTCGACCGGCAGATCTGGGAGAGTCTGGTCGACCGGCAGATCTGGGAGAGTCTGGTCGACCGGCAGATCTGGGAGAGTCTGGTCGACCGGCAGATCTGGGAGAGTCTGGTCGACCGGCAGATCTGGGAGAGTCTGGTCGACCGGCAGATCTGGGAGAGTCTGGTTGACTGGCAGCTCTGGCTGCTCCATGCTGACTGGCTGCTCCATGATGACTGGCAGCTCTGGCTGCTCTATGCTGACTGGCAGCTCTGGCTGCTCCATGCTGACTGGCGGCCCTGGCTGCTCCATGCTGACTGGCGGCCCTGGCTGCTCCATGCTGACTGGCGGCCCTGGCTGCTCCATGCTGACTGGCGGCCCTGGCTGCTCCATACTGACTGGCGGCCCTGGCTGCTCCATGCTAACTGGCAGCTCTGGCGGCTCCTTGCAGACTGGCAGCTCTGGCGGCTCCTTGCAGACTGGCAGCTTTGGCGGCATCCTGCAGACAGGCAGCTCTGGCGGCTCCTTGCAGACTGGCAGCTCCTTGCAGACTGGCAGCTCTATGCAGACTGGCAGCTCCTTGCAGACTGGCAGCTCCATGCTGACTGGCTGCTCCATGATGACTGGCGGCCCTGGCTGCTCCATGCTGACTGGCAGCCCTGGCTGCTCCATACTGACTGGCGGCCCTGGCTGCTCCATGCTAACTGGCAGCTCTGGCGGCTCCTTGCAGACTGGCAGCTCTGGCGGCTCCTTGCAGACTGGCAGCTCTGGCGGCTCCTTGCAGACTGGCAGCTTTAGCGGCATCCTGCAGACAGGCAGCTCTGGCGGCTCCTTGCAGACTGGCAGCTCCATGCAGACTGACAGCTCCTTGCAGGCTGGCAGCTCCTTGCAGACTGGCAGCTCCTTGCAGACTGGCCGCTCCTTGCAGACTGGCAGCTCCTTGCAGACTGGCAGCTCCTTGCAGACTGGCAGCTCTGGCTGCTTCATGTAGACTGACAGCTCTGGCTGCTCCATGCAGACTGACAGCTCAGGCTGCTCCATGCAGACTGACAGCTCCTTGCAGGCTGGCAGCTCCTTGCAGACTGGCAGCTCAGGCTGCTCCATGCAGACTGGCAGTTCTGGCTGCGCTGAACAGGCGGGAGACTCCGGCAGCGCAGGAGAGGAGAGAGGCTCCGGCTGCGCTGAACAGGCGGGATATTCCGGCAGCGCAGGAGAGCAGAAAGGCTCTGGCTGCGCTGAACAGGCGGGAGACTCCGGCAGCACTGGAGAGGAGGAGGGCTCCGACAGCGCTGGACAGGCGAGGCGCACTGTAGGCCTGATGCGTGGTGCTGGCACAGGACGTGCAAGACTAGGGATGGGCACAGGAGGCCTGATGTGTGAGACTGGAACCAACTTCACCAGCCGACTAAAACGGACCTCAGGACGAGTATGGAGCGCTAACCCAGGTGCCATCAAATCCCTGACACATTCCGTCAGGCGAATTCTATGCAAAATGCACCAACACAGCAACTCCCTCATTTCTCTCTCCTCCAATTTCCCCATTAACTCCTTCACAGTCTCTGTTTCGCTCACCTCCAACACCGGCTCTGGTTCTGGTCTCCTCCTTGGCTCCTCACGATAAACAGGAAGAGTTGGCTCAGGTCTGGCTCCTGACTCTGCCACACTCTCCCTGAGCCCCTCCCCAAGAAATTTTTGGGGGTGACTATGGGGCCTCCGTCCGCGCCGCCTTGCTTGCTTCGCAAACTCCATTCTCCTATATCCTTCCGCGCACTGCTCCATCGAATCCCAGGCGGGCTCCGGCACTCTCCCTGGGTCGGCTGCCCACCTGTCGATCTCCTCCCAAGTCGTATACTCCATACTGTACTCCTCTTTGGGCTGCGCCTGTTGTTTCTTCTCTCGCTGCACCTTTGGGCGGCTACACTCCCCTGGTTTAGCCCAGGGTCCTCTCCCGTCGAGGATTTCCTCCCATGTCCAGAAATCCTTATTGCGCATCTCCTCGCGCTGCTCCTGCCTGTTGACACGCTGCTTGGTCCCTTTGTGGTGGGTGATTCTGTAACGGTTTTCTTGGTGAGAAGGAGAGTCGGACCAAAATGCGGCGTGTCTATTGCAATCCATGTTTAATGAAGTAACACACTAAACACAAACACTACCAAAACAATAAACTTAACGAAAACCGAAACAGCCTATACTTGTGTAACCTAACACAGCACAATGACATCAGGACACTAAGGACAATCACCCACGACCAACTCAAAGAATATGGCTGCCTAAATATGGTTCCCAATCAGAGACAACGATAAACACCTGCCTCTGATTGAGAACCACTTCAGACAGCCATAGACTTAGCTAGAACACCCCACTAGCTACAATCCCCATACATACACACCACCTACAAAAACCCATGCCACACCCTGGCCTGACCAGATAAATAAAGATAAACACAAAATACTTCGACCAGGGTGTGACAAATGTATCCACCTGACATTTATAAAAAAGGACGGTGCCATTTTTGTCCCGGAAGTCGCTGAGCTTTTTAAAGTGACTGTGGGAATAAAATGAGTGGGTCTGTGACTGACATCATAATGTACAGGTACTGTGTGTTCTAAAAGTCTACATAGATCTATTGAAAGACTATAGGCTTCCAGCTGATATAGATACTATTCTTTATCTCCATTGTATCCACATCAGAGGCTGGTAGGAGGAGTTATAGGAGGACAGGTTCATTGTAATGGCTGGAATGGAACCAAAGGAATGGTACCAAACACAAAGAAACAATGTGTTTGACTACATTCCATTGATTTCATTCCAGCCATTACAATGAGCCCATCCTCCTATAGCTCCTACCACCAGCCTCATCTGGTCCATATGGATGACTTTTTGCAATGCAGTGTGAAAGAGACGTTACCGTAGCCCGACTACCTCATCTGTTTGTGCTGACAGGCAGAGCTGGGGCAGGTCTCCATCTGGGTGGAGAATAAAGATATCACCCTTTAGCCTTAGCAGACAGTGAAGTAGGACGCATTCCCAAAGTAGAGAGTCCAGCCGTGTCCAGTCCTGCCCATAACCAACATTGGACTACATCACATGACACAGTCCATGAAGTGCTATCAGTCACTCTAACATTTCACAATAAGCTTCCAGAGGGAGGAAAATCAATAGGCGTACACTTACAACTCAGCCATTTATCTTCCCATCCAGACACCCCTGAGAAAGATTCATTATTGATGAAGTGTAATTATTTACATACACCTCCATGATGCCAAAGAACCACACAGCTGTTCCAAGGACAGGAAGTAGGTGATGGTAAAGCTGTTCCAAGGACAGGAAGTAGGTGATGGTAAAGCTGTTCCAAGGACAGGAAGTAGGTGATGGTAAAGCTGTTCCAAGGACAGGAAGTAGGTGATGGTAAAGCTGTTCCAAGGACAGGAAGTAGGTGATGGTAAAGCTGTTCCAAGGACAGGAAGTAGGTGATGGTAAAGCTGTTCCAAGGACAGGAAGTAGGTGATGGTAAAGCTGTTCCAAGGACAGGAAGTAGGACATGGTAAAGTAGAACAGATACACTTCACCTCAAATTGAAATTGTCACAAGTGATAATTTACAAACTAGTAATTTCCTGTGAGTGACGGTGTAATTGCTGTGTTTTATTAAATACAATAATTTGTCTCTCATGATAAGACAGAATTGGTTCAATTTCACTTCTGAAAGTGGAAAGACATTGAGAGTCTTCTCCAAGGTCATCAGCATGACACCAGCTCCAGTACTATGCAAGAGGAGGCAAGTGAAATATTATCATATTAAATAGTGGACCACTAGGATAATAACAGTTTAGTAACTCACTTAGACCTACTCAATATATAGTAATGGAATTGAACAAACAATAATCACTGAGATCCCTATTTAGCATTCCCACTTCATTGTACAGTGTATTTACCGCTATGAAACCTACTGTTATTAAATCTTCCATGAGAAGTTGGAGTCATGTCTAATTCAGAGAGGGGAGTGGGTGGTCAGAGGGCCAGGGCTGGAAAGAGAGGAGAGTGGGTGGTCAGAGGGCCAGGGCTGGAAAGAGAGGGGAGTGGGTGGTCAGAGGGCCAGGGCTGGAAAGAGAGGGGAGTGGGTGGTCAGAGGGCCAGGGCTGGAAAGAGAGGGGAGTGGGTGGTCAGAGGGCCAGGGCTGGAAAGAGAGGGGAGTGGGTGGTCAGAGGGTCAGGAAGGACAGAGAGGGGAGTGGGTGGTCAGAGGGTCAGGAAGGACAGAGAGGTGAGTGGGTGGTCAGAGGGTCAGGAAGGACAGAGAGGGGAGTGGGTGGTCAGAGGGCCAGGGCTGGAAAGAGAGGGGAGTGGGTGGTCAGAGGGCCAGGAAAAGACAGAGAGGGAAGTGGGTGGTATCTTCCTCAATAGTATGCAACAAGTTCTACAACATGAAAAGACAATTCTCACTCAATAGTGTGCAGCGAATTCTACTAGATGAAAAAACAAATATCTTCCTCAATAGCTTGAAGCGGAATCTACTTGAAGAAAAATTATCTTCCTCAATAGCACGCAGTAAATTCTACCAGATGAAAATGTAATTCTCTCCCTCAATAGCTTGCAACAATTTCTACAGCATGAAAAAACAATTACGTGCAGTGAATTCTCAGATGAAAAAACAATTCTCCTCAATAGAGTGCATCGAATTCTACTAGATGAAAAGACAACTCTCTTCCTCAATAGCGTGCAGTGAAATCTACTAGATTTAAAAACAATTATCTTCCTCAATAGCAATAATTCTAAAATATTAAATAATTTGTTTTATCTTCCTCATTAGTGTGTAACGAATTCTACTAAAATAAAAACACAATTCTCTTCTACTGTAGCATGCACAGAATTCTGCTAGATTAAAAAACGATTCTCTACCTCAATGGCAGCAAATTCTACGAGATAAATAGAATACAATAGAATGCAGTGAATTCTACAACATGAAAAGACAAGTCTTTCACTCAGTAGCGTGCAGTGAAATCTACTACATGAAAAAATATATATCTTCCTCAGTAGCAGGCAGCAAATTCTACTAGATTAAGAAACTATTATCTTTCTCAGTAGCAGGCAGCTAATTATCCTATTGCATGCAGCAATTTCTATTTGATGAAAAAAGTACCTTCCTCAATAGCTTGCAGCGGAATGTACTTGATTAAAAAACAATTATATTCCTCAATAGCACGCAGTACATTCTACCAGATGAAAATGTAATTAATTCTCTTCCTCAATAGCTTGCAGTGAATTCTACAGCATGAAAAAACTATTATCTTCCTGAATAGCATGCAGCGATTCCACAACATGAAATGACAACTCTCTTCCTCAATAGCGTGCAGCAAAATCTACTAGATTTAAAAACAATTATCTTACTCAGTAGCATGCAGCTAATTCTCCTAGATGAAAAGACGAGTCAATGCAAAAATACATTATCTAGCTCAACAAAGAATTCTACTAGAATAAAAAAACTATTCTCTCCCTCAATAGAGTGCAGCAAATCCTGCTGGATGAAAAATGAAAATATCTTCCTCAATAGCATGCAGCAAATTCTACTAGTGAAAAAAATGACTTTCTTCCTCAATAGCACGCAGTAAATTCTATGAGATGAAAATACAATTCTCTTTCTCAATAGCTTGCAGCGAATTCTAATAGATGAAAATACAATTATCCTCCTCAATAGCGTGCAGCCATTTCTACTAGATGATTAGGCAAATATCTTCCTCAATAGCATGCAGCGAATTCTGCTAGATGAAAATACAATTCTCTTCCTAAATAGCTTGCAGCAAATTCTACTAGATGAAAAAACTAAATGAGTATAGCATCCCAGCATGTATAACATACTCAACTTTCAAAGTGTCACGTATTAAAAAAAGTTATATTTCGCAATCCCAAAAAGCCTATCATTTAGAACGCAAGTATTGGTATTCAGACATTGCAGTGTGTTATTCCACTGCCTGCCTGCCTGCCTCCTGGAAGAGCAACATACCACAACGTGGTAATGAAGCAATCTGTTATGTATTACTCTCTCATAACCCACTCATGGAACAGCAGTGTTGAAAAAACACACGAAGGGGTTCACCATCATCTGTTTACTAGAAATGGAGTACTGCTGAAGGGGAACTGTCCAAGGTCCTGAATCCACAGAGCCAATGTGAGGGTCTTACTTTTGTCATGGGTAAGACACACCACTACTCTGGCCACGGGTAAGACACACCACTACTCTGGCAATGGGTAAGACACACCACTACTCTGGCCACGGGTAAGACACACCACTACTCTGGCCATGGGTAAGACACACCACTACTCTGGCCATGGGTAAGACACACCACTACTCTGACCATGGGTAAGACACACCACTACTCTGGCCATGGGTAAGACACACCACTACTCTGGCCATGGGTATGACACACCACTACTTTGGCAATGGGTAAGACACACCACTACTCTGGCCACGGGTAAGACACACCACTACTCTGGCCATGAGTAAGACACACCAGTACTCTGGCCACGGGTAAGACACACCACTACTCTGGCCATGGGTAAGACACACCACTACTCTGGCCATGGGTAAGACACACCACTACTCTGGCCACGGGTAAGACACACCACTACTCTGGCCACGGGTATGACACACCACTACTCTGGCCACGGGTAAGACACACCACTACTCTGGCCATGGGTAAGGTGTAGAATCTACTCTGGCCACGGGTATGACACACCACTACTCTGGCCACGGGTATGACACACCACTACTCTGGCCACGGGTATGACACACCACTACTCTGGCCACGGGTATGACACACCACTACTCTGGCCACGGGTATGACACACCACTACTCTGGCCACGGGTATGACACACCACTACTCTGGCCATGGGTAAGGTGTAGAATCTACTCTGGCCACGGGTAAGACACACCACTACTCTGGCCACGGGTAAGACACACCACTACTCTGGCCATGGGTAAGGTGTAGAATCTACTCTGGCCACGGGTATGACACACCACTACTCTGGCCACGGGTATGACACACCACTACTCTGGCCACGGGTAAGACACACCCCTACTCTGGCCACGGGTAAGACACACCACTACTCTGGCCATGAGTAAGGTGTAGAATCTACTCTGGCCACGGGTATGACACACCACTACCCTGGCCACGGGTATGACACACCACTACTCTGGCCACGGGTATGACACACCACTACTCTGGCCACGGGTAAGACACACCACTACTCTGGCCATGGGTAAGGTGTAGAATCTACTCTGGCCACGGGTATGACACACCACTACCCTGGCCACGGGTATGACACACCACTACTCTGGCCACGGGTATGACACACCACTACTCTGGCCACGGGTAAGACACACCACTACTCTGGCCACGGGTATGACACACCACTACTCTGGCCACGGGTATGACACACCACTACTCTGGCCACGGGTAAGACACACCACTACTCTGGCCATGGGTAAGGTGTAGAATCTACTCTGGCCACGGGTATGACACACCACTACCCTGGCCACGGGTATGACACACCACTACTCTGGCCACGGGTATGACACACCACTACTCTGGCCACGGGTAAGACACACCACTACTCTGGCCACGGGTATGACACACCACTACTCTGGCCACGGGTATGACACACCACTACTCTGGCCATGAGTAAGGTGTAGAATCTACTCTGGCCACGGGTATGACACACCACTACCCTGGCCACGGGTATGACACACCACTACTCTGGCCACGGGTATGACACACCACTACTCTGGCCACGGGTAAGACACACCACTACTCTGGCCATGGGTAAGGTGTAGAATCTACTCTGGCCACGGGTATGACACACCACTACCCTGGCCACGGGTATGACACACCACTACTCTGGCCACGGGTATGACACACCACTACTCTGGCCATGGGTAAGGTGTAGAATCTACTCTGGCCACGGGTATGACACACCACTACCCTGGCCACGGGTATGACACACCACTACTCTGGCCACGGGTAAGACACACCACTACTCTGGCCATGGGTAAGGTGTAGAATCTACTCTGGCCACGGGTATGACACACCACTACCCTGGCCACGGGTATGACACACCACTACTCTGGCCACGGGTATGACACACCACTACTCTGGCCACGGGTAAGACACACCACTACTCTGGCCACGGGTAAGACACACCACTACTCTGGCCACGGGTAAGACACCACCACTACTCTGGCCATGGGTAAGGTGTAGAATCTACTCTGGCCATGTGCAAGTTACAGACAGCGGTGCTGTCAGACACACTGTCAAAATGCAATTATGCAGGAGCCCTCCTGTGCCACTGAGGACAAAATAAGTCTGAAAAGCACACTGCTGTCACTCTATGCAAAATATTCAGCAAGCTGTCTCACACATCCAACATCGCTATCTTGTGCTGAAGCACAGAATGCCATTATCAAACTAAACAGCAGGGGGCCGGAGATAATAAAAAAAGCGTTCACAGGGTAACGTTGTCACAAACCAATTATGGCTTTCTCAGTGGAGGTGAGGTGATTAAAAAGTGTTCCATGCCGTGACTAGAAATGTTCTACCTCCCATTCCCTCAATGGCCTCTCGGTATCGGCATGCCATTAAACATAGTCAGCACTAAATTCAAGTTAGCTTTCACAAAAACCATACATTGGCGTTGATTATGTAATTGACCTAATAAAAGGTAAGGTAAAGCCAACTAAATCACTGCTTACTGTAGAGATTAACATGGTGGTGGTGTGGGCATAGCTCTATTGGTAAAGTGCATTCAGAAAACATTCAGACTCCCTGACTTGTTTGACATTGTTACATTACAGCCTTATTTATTATTATTATTATTATTCGAAAATGTATTTAACAGTATTTTTTCCTCGTCAATCATTTTCGATTATACAAAAAATGAACACATTTACCAAAGTATTCAGACCCTTTACTCAGTACTTTGTTGAAGCACCAGTGATTACAGCCTCAATTCTTCTTGGGTATGACACTACAAGCTTGGCACACCTGTATTTGGGGAGTTTCTTCCATTCTTCTCTGTAGATCCTCTCTAGCTCTGTCAGGTTGGATGGGAAGCGTTGCTGCACAGCTATTTTCAGGTCTCTTCAGAAATGTTCAATCGGGTTCAAGTCCGAGCTCTGGCTGGGCCACTCATGGACATTCAGAGACCTGTCCCGAAGCCACTCCTGTGTTGTCTTGGCTGTGTGCTTAGGGTTGTTGTCCTGTTGGAAAGTAAACCTTCGCCCCAGTCTGAGGTCCTGAGCGATCTGGAGCAGGTTTTCATGAAGGATCTCTGAACTTTGCTCCGTTCATCTTTGCCTCGATCCTGACTAGTCTCCCAGTCCCTGCCGCTGAAAAACATCCCCACAGCTTGATGCTGCCATCACCGTGTTTCACTGTAGGGATGGTGCCAAGTTTCCTCCAGATGTGACGCTTGGCATTCAGGCTAAAGAGTTTAATCTTAATTTCATCAGACCAGAGAATCTTGTTTCTCATGGTCTGAGAGTCTTTAGGTGGCTTTTTGCAAACTCCAAGCAGGCTGTCATGTGCCTTTTACCGAGAAGTGGCTTCCAGCTGGCCACTCTACCATAACGGCCTGATTGGGGGAGTGCTGCAGCGATGGTTGTCCTTCTCCTATCTCCACAGAGGAACTATAGGTCTCTGTCAGAGTGACCATTGGGTTCTTGGTCACATCCCTAACCAAGGCCCTTCTCCCCAGACTGCTCAGTTTGGCTTGGCGGCCAGCTCTAGGAAGAGTCTTGGTGGTTCCAAACTTCTTCCATTTAAGAATGACGTTGGCCACTGTGTTCTTGTGGACCTCCAATGCTGCAGTCTCGGCGCTCTATGGACAATTCCTTCAACCTAATGGCTTGGTTTTTGCTCTGACCTGCACTGTCAACTGTGGGACCTTATATAGACAGGTGTGTGCCTTTCCAAATCATGTTCAATCAATGGAATTTACCACAGGTGGACTCCAATGAAGTTGTAGAAACATCTCAAGGTTGATCAATGGAAACAAGATGCACCTGAGCTAAATTTCGAGTCTCATAGCAAAGTAGATTGCTGAGGATTTGTATTTATTTAATCCATGTTAGAATATGATGCAAAAAATAGGGAGAAAAGTCAAGTGGTCTGAAGACTTTCCAAAGTCACTGTATCAGGTTGGACAATAAAGGACAGTTAACCTCTGCTTTATTTCAGTCAAGTTTATGTTTAAATTGTACAAACACAAACATATGGCAGTAACAACGACAGTCCTGACTCAAAACACTGTTGACTGATTTTGATGCCCTAAAGAGGTATTAATCAACCTAAATGTATACATCTAGCAAAATATCACAAACAAAGTACTTATCTCCAACTGAACAGTTCTTCAATAAATCAATATCTAATTTGAAAGAAAAGCAGTGGCATTTGAGGACTGAAAGTGATTCTCATTCTTTCCAATGCTTCCAACGCTCCTACTAATACAGATATACCCAGAGAGGGTAACCATGAGCCTATGCTACTGTGGTAAACAAGTTATATACAGTACATTCTTACAAACACACACACACACATTTGTCTTACCTGGATCTGTGGGCACTGTGGCACCACAGGGCTGTGTCACTGCTGTATGTCCCACAAGCCTGAGAGAGAATCAGGACTTTCATTCTTCCTGACAGAGCTTGGAGTTCATTCTCTCTGCCTGAGAGAGAATCAAGACTCTTGTTCCACCTAACAGAGCTTGGAGTTCCTTCTCTCTGCCTCTCCTGCACACACACAACTGGAAAAGCGCTCTCCCGTTGCCCAAGTACAGCAAAGAGAGAGGGAGGGACGTAGGCAAAGAGAGAGGGAGGGAGGTAGGCAGAGGGGGAGAGAGAGAAGAAAGAGAGTGAGTGGGAGAGAAATTGCCTTGATAATCCACATTGCCATAGCAGGGTTGCATTCCTGGTAATCCAATCCAAGTGGAGTAAAAGCCTCTGTCATCTCACCAGACTTAATTAAACTGATTTGATTCTGGTCTCCCTCCATTAAACTGCATGGCTTCTTTGCCATTCATTTATTCACATTTTGGCTCCCCAGCTTCTGACCACAAATTAACCTGCCCTGCTGTGAAGTTAATGGGAGTTAAAGTTCAATTGTTGCTCTCCAATATCTTCAGGTACAATACTGTCGAAATATAACATGTGGTCTGGTGCATCTACCGTGTACAGCACATATTGAACTTCAGTATGACTAGTGTGACTGAAGTGTGTCTTGACCACCAATGCTACCTCTGTCTGGTGGTCATTTGTGTCAGTTATGATAACAGAGACTGTGGGATGTTCCCAGGACAAAGGTTCACTGACTGCCAAATAGAACTGAACACTGTACGCAGTGTAGTAGTATTGCTGTACTATTGCTGAACCTGTTGCTGTTATCTGTGCAGTAAATCTACTTCCATGACATGGCAAATGTATCCTGCTTGAGCTGTAAAATAGAAGCACAGGACAAAAGCATGTTTTGTGTATTATTATATATTATCAGCAGATTTATACAATGAATGAAATGTATACCTGTCAAAGGCTGACACAGCGTCTCATTTGAATTGTGAAGGTAGTGCCTCTCAGCCCGGCCAGCGCTTCAGCTTCCTCTGGGCGCTCTGGAAAGTCCACTGGAGTCCATCAGCGTAATTAATACACCACGCTCCGGAAGACACACGGTGTACTTCTCAAAATTAGGCTGAAAAAATGTGTCAGAAGGTCATGGTCAATTGATTAATATGGCAGCTGAAGGGAAGACAGTTGCGCCTCCTGTTTTAACAGCCAGGCTGCCTACTTTTCATTGTGTCCTAAATGGTGGCTCACTGGGCCCAGCCTCCCATGGACATTTTATCTCCAAATCTATAGGGGTTTCATTTGAGTATGCACTTTAAATTCTAACTAATAAATGTGGAAATTGCTTTTGTGACAGAGCAGTAAAATACAAGGTCCTGTTTCCTCAAATATCAATGAGGCCCGCAACATTCCTCCAATGGAATCATTTTAGCAGATCTCTCTGAAAAGAATTCTGTCTCATTTTGGGTGCTGGGATGTATTTCTCTCAGCACAAACATGTCCTGCTTATTGGATTGTGTTATGGACAGTAAATTAAAGGCACAATAATAGGCTGTATCATTTGTTCTCAGTCAAAAGGCAGTCACCCCACTTGTTGGTTTTGACGCATCTTTGGCATCATTTAAAGATGATCTGATTTGGCATCAAATCAATGCTCCGTAATTATTTTTCAGTGATTAAACTAATCATGTAAATTGAATTAACTATGAAGTCGGGGCACCATGGAAAATTTTCAGATTGCAAAGCTTACGATATTTTAATATCTGATCAATTCAACCAAGATCTCAGCAATCACTGCCTCATTGCCTGCATCCGTAATGGGTGAGCGGTCAAATGACCTCCACTCATCACTGTCAAACGCTCCCTGAAACACTTCAGCGAGCAAGCCTTTCTAATCGATCTGGCGGGGTATCCTGGAAGGATATTGATCTCATCTAGTCAGTAGAGGATGCCTGGTTATTTTTTTTTAAATGCCTTCCTCACCATCTTAAATTAGCATGCCCCATTCAAGAAATTTAGAACCAGGAACATATATAGCACTTGGTTCTCTACAGACCTGACTGCCCTTAACCAACACAAAAACATCCTATGGCGCTCTGCATTAGCGTCGAACAGCCCCCGTGATATGCAACTTTTCAAGGAAGCTAGAAACCAATATACACAGGCAGTTAGAAAAGCCAAGGCTAGCTTTTTCAAGCAGAAATTTGCTTCCTGCAACACAAACTCAAAAGTTCTGGGACACTGTAAAGTCCATGGAGAAAAAGAACACCTCCTCCCAGCTGCCCACTGCACTGAAGATAGGAAACACTGTCACCACCGAATAAATCCACTATAATTGAGAATTTCAATAAGCATTTTTCTACGGCTGGCCATGCTTTCCACCTGGCTACCCCTACCCCGGTCAACAGCACTGCACCCCCCCACAGCAACTCGCCCAAGCCTTCCCCATTTCTCCTTCTCCCAAATCCAGTCAGCTGATGTTCTGAAAGAGCTGCAAAATCTGGAACCCTACAAATCAGCCGGGCTAGACAATCTGAACCCTTTCCTTCTAAAATTATCTGCAGAAATTGTTGCCACCCCTATTACTAGCCTGTTCAACCTCTTTCGTGTCGTCTGAGATTCCCAAAGCTTGGAAAGCAGCTGTGGTCATCCCCCTCTTCAAAGGGGAAGACACTCCAGACCCAAACTGCTACAGACCTATATCTATCCTACCCTGCCTTTCTAAGGTCTTCGACAGCCAAGTCAACAAACAGATTACCGACCATTTCGAATCCCACCATACCTTCTCCGCTATGCAATCTGGTTTCAGAGCTGGTCATGGGTGCACCTCAGCCACGCTCAAGGTCCTAAACGGTATCTTAACCGCCATCGATAAGAAACAATTGACCTGGCCAAGGCTTTCGACTGTCAATCACCACATCCTCATCAGCAGACTCGACAGCATTGGTTTCTCAAATGATTGCCTCGCCTGGTTCACCAACTACTTCTCTGATAGAGTTCAGTGTGTCAAATCGGAGGGTCTGTTGTCCGGGCCTCTGGCAGTCTCTATGGGGGTGCCACAGGGTTCAATTCTTGGAACGACTCTCTTCTCTGTATGCATCAATGATGTCGCTCTTGCTGCTGGTGAGTCTCTGATCCACCTCTACGCAGACGACACCATTCTGTATACTTCTGTATACTTAACAACACTCCAGACGAGCTTCAATGCCATACAACTCTCCTTCCCATGGCCTCCAATTGCTCTTAAATACAAGTAAAATTAAATGCATGCTCTTCAACCGATCGCTGCCTGCACCTGCCCGCCTGGCCAACATCACTACTCTGGACGGCTCTGACTTAGAATATGTGTACAACTACAAATACCTAGGTGTCTGGTTAGACTGTAAACTCTCCTTCCAGACCCATATCAAACATCTCCAATCCAAAGTTAAATCTAGAATTGGCTTCCTATTTCGCAACAAAGCATCCTTCACTCATGCTGCCAAACATACCCTTGTAAAACTGACCATCATACCAATCCTCGACTTTGGCGATGTAATTTACAAAATAGCCTCCAATACCCTACTCACTAAATTAGATGCAGTCTATCACAGTGCCACCTGTTTTGTCACCAAAGCCCCATATACTACCCATCACTGCGACCTGCACGCTCTCGTTGGCTGTTCCTCGCTTCATACTCTTTGCCAAACCCACTGGCTCCAGCTCATCTACAAGACCCTGCTAGGTAAAGTCCCCCTTTATCTCAGCTCGCTGGTCACCATAGCAGCACCCACCTGTAGCCCGTGCTCCAGCAGGTATTTCATTCTGGTCACCGCCAAAACCAATTCTTCCTTTGGCCGCCTCTCCTTCCAGTTCTCTGCTGCTAATGACTGCAACGAACTACAAAAATCTCTGAAACTGGAAACACTTCTCCTCACTAGCTTTAAGCACCAGCACAACTACCTCTTTCCCTACTTTATTTATTTATTTTGCACCCCATTATTTTTCTCTCTACTTTGCACATTCTTCCACTGCAAAGCAATCATTCCAGTGTTTTACTTGCTATATTGTATTTACTTCGCCACCATGGCCTTTTTTTGCCTTTACCTCCCTTATCTCACCTCACTTGCTCACATTGTATATAGACTTATTTTTCTTCTGTATTATTGATTGTATGTTTGTTTTACTCCATGTGTAACTCTGTGTTGTTGTGTGTCAAACTGCTTTGCTTTATCTTGGCCAGATCGCAATTGCAAATGAGAACATGTTCTCAACTAGCCTACCTGGTTAAATAAAACATTTTTTTTAAAATTAGTCTTCTATTAATGAATTATTCTTTACCTTACGTTAGTCTCATTCCAAACATCGTAAATTATTGGTTATCTGCACGAACCCAGCCTAAACCATGAATCATCCATACACCAATTGGCTTAATTATTGATTTACTAACCAACTAAATAATCACAGAAATGCATAACAAACAGTAGATATGGTTATTAACAATGATAGGGAAGATTCCCTAGTGGGCTAAACCGATAGACGGCTTGGTGGACAAAGGGAAGGGGGTGTGGACTGAGAAAGGAGTGGGAAAGACAAAATGGCTTCACTACACAGTGGATCATTATATTCATTGAAATGCTAATTCTTTGCACATGAACACGCATTCATTCGGGAATAATTGCAATCAATAGACTTACACCCATATGTTGTTGTTTTCTCTGTTGGAATCGTCGGCCCGTCTGCTGGAGAGTCAATTCATCAGTGTAACGGCAGATTTCCTCTTCGTCTGAAGAGGAGTAAGGATCGGACCAAGATGCAGTGTGGTAAGTGTTCATGACGATTTATTATAAAACAAACTGAACACTGAAATACAAAACAATAAACGATGTGCTGAAAACGAAAACTATGGAGTCTTTGGCAGCACGGGCCACGTCATTGAGGCTATCTCAAATTAAAAGTTGCATGCTCCATCATCAACCATCTGAGCCACAGAGGACCGCCAGGTGGCTAGTGGACTAGTGCACACTTCAGGAAAAAGTGTAGAGTATTGAGATGTATAGTCAGCAGGGGGGCTCCAACCCTCCAAGATCCCCAAACACTGACATCAGTTTGGCCAAAACATAGATGTCTATAATGTGCTATACTGTACTGTACTGTACTGTAATGTGCTGTGCTCTACTGTACTCTACTGTACCCTACTGTACTCTACACTCTACTGTGCTGTACTGTACCCTCTACTGTACTCTACTCTCTACTGTGCTGTACTGTACCCTCTACTGTACCCTCTACTGTACTCTACTCTCTACTGTACCCTCTACTGTACTCTACTCTCTACTGTGCTGTGCTGTACCCTCTACTGTACCCTCTACTGTACTCTACTCTCTACTGTGCTGTGCTGTACCCTCTACTGTACCCTCTACTGTACTCTACTCTCTAATGTGCTGTGCTGTACCCTCTACTCTACCCTCCACTGTACTCTACTCTCTACTGTGCTGTACTTTACATTCTACTGTACTCTACTCTCTACTGTGCTGTGCTGTACCCTCTACTGTGCCCTCTACTGTACTCTACTCTACTGTGCTGTACTGTACCCTCTACTGTACTCTACTCTCGAATGTGCTGTACTGTACCCTCTACTCTACCCTCTACTGTACCCTCTACTGTACCCTCTACTGTACTCTACTCTCTACTGTGCTGTACTGTACCCTGTACTGTACCCTCTACTGTACTCTACTCTCGAATGTGCTGTGCTGTACCCTCTACTGTACCCTCTACTGTACTCTAGTCTCTAATATACTGTACTGTACCCTCTACTGTACTCTACTCTCTGCTGTGCTGTGCTGTACCCTCTACTGTACCTTCTACTGTACTCTACTCTCTAATATGCTGTACTGTACCCTCTACTGTACCTGTGCTGTCATCCTGTTAGAAGGTAACAGATTATTTTATTACAATGGTTCAATTGGATTTGCATTGTGTTCAATGGTGTTATTTGCCCCCTAGTGGATGTTTCTGGTACTTAGAAAGACTACGCAAACAGGAAGTAGATAATTTGTTCTGCACGCATAGAAGCAGCTACAAACAACGCTACGGTGCAGGTCTTTCAATGTAGTTATTTCTTGCTTCTCGGATTATAGACCTTACAGTGAAATGCTGAATACAACAGGTATTATAGACCTTACAGTGAAATGCTTACTTACAGGCTCTAACCAAAAGGGCAAAAAAGGTATTATGGGAACAATAGGTAGGTAAAGAAATAAAAACAACAATAGAAAGTGAAAAACAGTAGCGAGGCTATAAAAGTAGCGAGGCTATAAAAGTAGTGAGGCTATAAAAGTAGCGAGGCTACATAAAGACACCGGTTAGTCAGCCTGATTGAGGTAGTATGTAGATGTAGATAAGTGACCATGCATATATGATGAACAGAGAGTAGCAGTAGCGTAAAGAGGGGTTGGGGGGGGGGGGGCAGATAGCCCGGTTAGCCAATGTGCGGGAGCACTGGCTGGTCAGGCCAATTGAAGTAGTATGTACATATATACATGAATGTATAGATAAAGTGACTATGCATATATGATAAACAGAGAGCAGCAGCAACGTAAAAGAGGGGTTAGGGGGGGCAGACAATGCAAATACTCCGGGTAGCCATTTGATTACCTGTTCAGGTGTCTTATGGCTTGGGGGTAAAAACTGTTGAGAAGCCTTTTTGTCCTAGACTTGGCACTCTGGTGCCGCTTGCCATGCGGTAGTAGAGAAAACAGTCTATGACTGAGGTGTCTGGGGTCTTTGACAATTTTTAGGGCCTTCCTCTGACACCGCCTGGTGTAACAGTCCTGGATGGCACCCAATGATATGCTGGGCCGTACACACTACCCTCTGTAGTGCCTTGTAGTCGGAGGCAAAGCAATTGCCGTACCAGGCGGTGATGCAACCAGTGAGGCTCTCGATGTTGCAGCTGTAGAACCTTTTGAGGAGCTCAGGACCAATGCCAAGTCTTTTTAGTTTCCTGAGGGGGAATAGGCTTTGTCCTCTTCACGACTGGTGTGTTTGGACCATTCTAGTTTGTTGGTGCTGTGGACACCAAGGAACTTGAAGCTCTCAACCTTCTCCACTACAGCCCTGTCAATGAGAATGGAAAGGAAGTCAATAACATTATTGTGAGTAAAGATGTTCATTTATAGCAAAGCATTTTGGCAAATTGTATTAAATTACTGTACATTAAAAGATGTCATATTAAATCCCCTCTCAGCCGGATCAATGGCAGGTGATTGTGAACAAAAAGCTACATTTCCCCCTGGAGCTGATAGCAGCCATTCAGAAAGAACACTCAATTCTGGTGGGAAGCCTGCCGTCCACAGGGGACGGCATCATCTGCCAGCTGGATGAGTCTGAGGACCGTCTGTGGAGAAAAGCTTGAACCTGTCCATCCGCTTGGGAAACGAGGACATTTTCTCCGCTCTGATGCTGGGCATCAAGTTTGACTTCAGGCAGATCTACGAGGCGCTGCTGGTGGCTGTGGACACCAACCGGAGGCGGTGGTCAAAAGGCTCCTGGACTGCCTCGACCAGCAGAAGGGCCACAAGATGGACGTGGGCTCCTTCTCCATGGCAGTATTTGACCATTACATTGATGACTCCCAGTTTGCCCCTGGCTTGACCCCGATGATCCTGGCTTGTCAGAAGGACCTGTATGACATCGTCACCAAGTTGACTAAGAAGGGCCATGCCATCCCTCTGCCTCACTCCATCTCCTGTACCTGTCTGGAGTGCAGGAACGGCCGTCAGTATGACCCGATGAAGTTCTCTCAGTCTCGTATCAACACCTACCAGGGCATGGCCAGCCGGGCATACCTCTCCATCACCACACAAGATGCCATGCTCAGTGCCTTGAAACTCAGTCGGGAGGTATGCAAGCTGTCCAAGAAAGAGCCTGAATGTAAGGTATGAGTTGTTTGATGTTGTGTGTAAATGACAACATAGTACTATATTTATTTACTGTATTTTACCAGGTAAGTTGACTGAGAACACATTCTCATTTACAGCAATGACTGGTAATGTAATGTAGTTGTTTCAATCTCTGTATGTCTCTGTTTGTGTTCCTCAGCCCCAGTACCCGAGTCTGGAAGAGCTGTTTCAGGAGTTTGCAGTGGAGATACTGGCTTTGTGTTGCAACCAAAGTCAGGTAACAAAGTTCCTGAACAAATGTGATGACAAGGATGAAGATGAGCTGGACAAGCAGACCTTCGAGGAGGGGAATCCAAACCTGTCACACCTTGCGGTCCTTTATAACAGTCTACTTTACCTACCCCATCCTACATTTATAATACTCAAACTTAATTATCTTCAAACTAATACAACATTTTAACTTTTACAACTTGTGAGCATGTGTTATTTTCACCTCTTTCTTCTCCTCTTCTAGTTTGTGAGTCATCCCATCTGCCAGCAAGTGCTGTCATCCATTTGGTGTGGAAACATCCCGAGGTGGAGGGGCAGCAAGATGGTCTGGAAACTCACGGTGTCTCTTGGGATCTTCTTCACCATGCTTCTCCTCTGTATGAACCACTGGGTTGCTCCAATATCCAAGGTGAGCTAAGAGTAGGGTCTCAATCCATATCGCAGAAGGTTTGCGGAAGATACACGTTTATAGCTTGATTTAAATTTAAAAGCAATGTTCCCGTGTTCGCGGAGGCTGCATTCGCGGTAAACGCTACATACGCTGGCTCAATCGGAAATTGCCTTTACATTTTACATACTTCCCTTGATACAGATTGAATCAGCCCTAGGGGGAAAAATGCATTGCCTGTTTATTTTCAGATGTGTTGTAAGGATTGTGTTTCTATTTTAGATTGGAAATACTTTGAAAATACCTGTGATGAAATTCCTGCTGCAATCTTCCGCCTTACCTGTGGTTCATTATTGCCCTTCTAGTTTAATCTATTTTCATGGAGCTGTATATTGATGAGTTTGCATCCCGCCAGCAAACATCCTCTACAACTCTCTCCATGTGATCTGGGTGGTCTATGTTATGTTGTAATTGTTTACTATCAATTTATAAACCTTTCATACCACAAACCCTTTACAAATCGTTTGTATAGTATAGGCTACCTTTATACACTGTGTATACAAAACATTCCATAACACAGACGGCTCTTTCCATGACACAGACTGACCAGGTCATCCAGGTGAAAGCTAATGATCCCTTAATGATGTCACTTGTTAAATCCACTTCAATCAGTGTAGATGAAGGGGAGACCAGATGAATCCAGGTGAAAGCTAATGATCCCTTAATGATGTCACTTGTTAAATCCACTTCAATCAGTGTAGATGAAGGGGAGACCAGATGAATCCAGGTGAAAGCTAATGATCCCTTAATGATGTCACTTGTTAAATCCACTTCAATCAGTGTAGATGAAGGGGAGACCAGATGAATCCAGGTGAAAGCTAATGATCCCTTAATGATGTCACTTGTTAAATCCACTTCAATCAGTGTAGAAGAAGGGGAAGAGACAGGTTAAAGAAGGATGTTTAAACCTTGAGACATGTATTGTGTATGTGTGCCATTCAGAGGATGAACAGGCAAGACAAAGGATTTAAGTAACTTTGAATGGGGTTTGGTAGTAGGTGCCAGGCGCATGGGTTTGAATGTGTCAAGAGCTGCAACGCTGCTGGGTTTTTCACGTTCAACAGTTTCTCGTGTGTATCAAGAACTGCTCACCACCCAAAGGACATCCAACCAACATGACACGTGGAATCCTTTCAACACCTTGTAGAGTCTGACAAATTTAGGCTGTTCTGATGGCAAAAGGGAGTGCAACACAATATTAGGAATGGGTTCCTAATGTTTGGTCCTCTCAGTGTATGGCCTGCTGTAAATATTTAAAACAGCTATGCTTGCTTATGTAGTGGCCAAATTCTACCACACCTGGGATAACTTTTTATTTGTTTCTTTGGACTGATTATGCATATCACAAAAATGTAGCAATTAGCAAAAGCATGTTTATGTGTAAAAAAAACAAATGATTGCATGAATAAACCTGATCATCAGTATCATGTAGTTTTTACATTTACTGTACCTTAACATCTCTATACAGAGAACTCTGGTATGAGAAAACATGTGGTACACAGACCGAGTAATGTACAGCCTGCTTATGAATGTATTGCGAGATCTGACTGTGACGTTACCACAGACCACACTCTAATAACTGACAACTGACCCAGCTCATGATTCAGTAATTTCATATTGTTTCAATTAGAAGGGTAACTAACTGTGTGCTTTCCAGTCTCCAGTTTGTCTGTGTACAGGTGACAACTTGCTGTTCACCTGCTGTTTGTGCCAGGCCTGGTGAACCCCTGGGGCATTACCAGCCATTCATTACCAGGAGCCCAGAGGCCCACAGCACTGTTCTCCATAGGCCTGAAAAATGACTCTGTTCAGGGACACCACGGTGCTAGTCAATCCCCCTGGTTGATCTGTTCTACACTGGAGCCCCAGTCAGTAGAAAATATTGATTTTCAAATCAGTTTGCTTTATTAATACTGTTCAATCAATAGACAGTTTTGTAAACCATGATCGTACAGAACATTGAAATAACTTTATACATTCTATTTAAGAAATTGTGCTATCTTCATTCAAGATAAAACAAAGATAAAAACACAAAAATATTTACCCTTAGCTATAAAAACAAAATAAAAAATGAAACAAATCTGCGAAAAAAGTTTTTGCTCTAGATACAATCAAGTCTTCTTCCTCATAGTGCTGATAGGCTGATGGGTTTCCTGGTCCTAGTGATAATAAGACATGATGCCACGCCCCCTCAGAACACGGAGGATGATGAAGAGGATTGGTGGAACTGCAACTGCCATGACCACAGTACCAGAGACCTGAGGGAGAGAAGACAGCCCAATATCAACGTTCATGGCATACTGTATCTATGTTGAATAGGACAAGTTCAATGTTCAATCATCATACATACCTTGATAGTAGCACTATAGTCCTTTTGGAAAGACTGCAGATAGGCATGGAATAGGGCAAGGCTGCAGGGTAAGTAGGACTCTGCTGTACTGTTGGAGTCTCTGCACCTATGGAAAAGTATAGGAATTGTACAGTGAGAACAGCCTAACCAGTTGACAATATTATACCAGACTGGATAAGGGGAGGACCATCCTCCTCAGTGAATTTCATAAAAATTCAAATAGTGAAACATTATAAAAGTTATCCATTTTTAAATAAAACTATACTAAATATATTATTGTCACCAAATAATTGATTAAAACACACTGTTTTGCAATGAATGTCTACAGTAGCATCAACAGTAGGGTAGCACCATGGTGTAGCTGGAGGACAGCTGGTTTCCATCCTCCTCTGGGTACATTGACTTCAATTCAAAACCAAAGTGGCTCATGGTTCTCACCCCCTTCCATAGATTTACACATTAATTATGACAACTTCCGTAGGACGTCCTCCAGCTTATCAGAGCTCTTGCAGCATGAACTGACATGTTGTCCACTCAATCAAAGGATTAGAGAATGAATCTAGTACTGAAAGCATAAGCTACAGCTAACTAGCACTGCAGTGCATAAAAGGCGGTGAGTAGTTGACTCAAAGAGAGAGAAAGACAATAGTTGAACAGTTTTGAACAAATTCATTTATTCAAAAATGAAGAAGTGCGAGAGAGATATCTATTTTTTTTTTACACTTCCTTAGCTAGCAAAGGCATTTAGCTAGTTAGTTTAGCCTATTCAAACACCCAGCTCAAACAGAGAGGGATGCTGTTACCTAGCTGGCTATGGCTAACTCCTCCAAGTCAAGGTAAGATTTTAATTTTTATTTTACTTATTGCCAGCAGTGTAACTGCTAAACTGCTTGCTTACTGTACACTGTACTGCATGATAGTAGTGGATTTACTAACGTGTTCTAGTAGCTATGTTGTTGACTTTACGTTAGCTAATATGGTGACAACGATGAAGGCTGTGTGTTGCGGTTAGCAGTTTTGATATAAAGGTTAAAGACTTTTTTCCCGGTCACAGACAGCTGATGTGTTGTGTACTGAA
Organism: Oncorhynchus mykiss; assembly: GCF_013265735.2. NCBI lineage: Eukaryota > Metazoa > Chordata > Actinopteri > Salmoniformes > Salmonidae > Oncorhynchus > Oncorhynchus mykiss. Next base: position 34,768,962 of record NC_048591.1, read on the forward strand.
GTCCACAAGCGACTTGTATGCACCTACGCTGTAAACTTTCATTCATAGGCTAGGTTGTAGCAACCTCATGGTGGGTATAGGGAAAATTAGAATATCATGTAGTAGTCTAAACCTATCTATGTTACATTGAACTGGGTGAATGGAATATAAATGACAGTCATCCAATATGCTGTAACAGAAATAAGGCCATGACCCTAAAAAAATGATCGTCCTCCCAAAACTTAACGGCACTGACCGCCACTGATATTCCATCATATCCTCAGGTAGTGTACATGGCATGCTCCTGTTGTAAATGGTGTACAGTACCACAGTACATACCTGCGGTAAAGTGTAGTCGCCAGCTCAGTGTTATCTGCCATGTAATGCTGTGTCAGACCCAGTTCAGACAGGACGGACAACGGTAACCCCTGTTCCTCTTGAACAAGCACACCAAGACTGTACCAGCCCTGTGAGAAAAAGCATGCGGAGACACACACACGCACACACACACAAGGGTTGCAGATGAGTGGGAAGGCATTTCTTTAATGAGATGGCAATGACATCACACGTATGTAACCTGACTGGCATACCTGAGGGTCACTCCTTAGTGCTGCCTGTTTGTACATCTCTGCTGCTGCTGCCACATCTCTCGGTCTCTGCCCATGTCCTTCATACAGCAGGTCACCCATCCTGATCAGGGCTGCAGAGGATGGATTGAGGTAATATTAAAACAATCTCTCTGAGAAAAGTGCAACAACGGAGTCAATGCTGACTGTTTGTGTCAAAGACAATTCACCATAGGGATCAGGATCTTGTGCCTGGCTGGTCAGGTTGTAGTATCTCCTCATACACTGCACTGCAAAAGTGGGATCCAGGAAACCTCCCTATTGGAAAGGTCAGTTATAACTACATGTGTGTCACATATTTATATATACTGAATAAAAATATAAATGCAAAATGTAAAGTGTTGGTCCCATGTTTCATGAGCTAAATAAAAGATCCCCGAAATGTTCCATATGCACAAAATGCTTATTTCTCTCAAATGTTGTGCACAAATTGTGTACATCCCTGTTAGTGAGCATTTCTCCTATCCCAAGATAATCCATCCACCTGACAGGTGTGGCATATCAAGAAGCTGATTAAACAGCATGACCTTTACCTAGGTGCACTTTGTGCTGGGGTCAACAAAAGGCCATTCTAAAATGTGCAGTTGTCACACATCACAATGCCACAAATGTCTCAAGTTTTTTGAAGGAGCGTGAAATTAGCATGCTGACTGCAGCAATTCCCACCAGAGTTGTTGACATAATTTAATGGTAATTTCTCTGCCATAAAGCCAAGTTCAACATGTTGCAGAGAATTTAGCAGTAAGTCCAACCAGCCTCACAACCGCAGCCCAGGAACTTCACATCCAGCTTCTTTGGGTTTGCACAACTGAAGAATTTCTGCACAAACTGTCAGAAACTGTCTCAGAGAAGCTCATCCGCGTGCTCATCGTCCTCGCCAGGTTCTTGATCTGACTGCAGTTCAATGTCGTAAACCAAATTCAGTGGGCAAATGCTCACCCTCGAGGGCCACTGGCACGCTGGAGAAGATGAATGCTGGTTTCAGATGGCAGACAAGGGTGTATGGCATCCTGTGGGCGAGTGGTTTGCTGATGACAACGTTGTGAACAGAGTGCCCCATGGTGGCGGTGGGGTTAAGTTATGGGCTGGTATAAGCTACAGACAACAAATACAATTGCATTTTATTGATGGCAATTTGAAAGCACAGAGGTATTGTGACGAGATCCTGAGGCCCATTGTCGTGCCATTCATCCGCCGCCCTCACCTCATGTATCAGCATGATAATGCACAGCCCCATGTCGCAAGGATCTGTACACAATTCCAGGAACCTGAAAATGTCCCAGTTCTTCCATGGCTTGCATACTCACTAGACATGTCACCCATTGAGCATGTGTGGGATGCTCTGGTTCGACGTGTAAAACAGCGTGTTCCAGTTCCCGCCAATATCCAGCAACTTTGCACAGCCATTGAAAAGGAGTGGGACAACATTCCACAGACCACAATCAACAGCCTGATCAACTCGATGCGAAGGAGATGTGTCACACTGTATGACGCCTTTTTTTAAGGTATCTGTAAACCCAATGCATATCTGTATTCCCAGTCATGTGAAATCCATAGACTAGGGCCTAATTAATGTATTTCAATTGACTGATTTCCTTATATGAAATATTTTCGCATGGTGCGTTTTATATTTTTGTTCAGTATAGTTATGCATTGATATACTGTATCTTCACTGTGGAAACAAGTTTCACCAATCAAACTCACAGGGTTTTGTTCACATAGGTACGCCACATTGAACTGGGCGGCTGCAAATCCTGACTCAGCTGCCATCATGTAATACAACAAGGCCATTAAGCTGTAAAACAGTAGAGACATTAGGTTCATACAATAACAAACATTACAAATGTTTGTGTAATCGTGTAATGTTCTAACAAGAGAGATGGTCACCTATCCCCTTTAAGATAGGAATCCAAGGCCTTCCTGAGGACCATTCCAAGGTGTCCATTGCGCTCAGCTGCCCACTTAACCCATCTGTGGTAAAAACAGAGTGATTGGCAAGCAATGCAAAGTAATGTTGTAATCAGATTCATTAAAAAAAACTAATGAATTTAGAGACTAACAATACAGCATCTGCTGGACGCCTCTTGACTCGGCCAGGGATCCCTGTGGTCCACACATCAGCCAGCTGAATGGAGCCATCTATGTTTCCTCTTTGGGCAGACTTCAGGTAGTAGGTATAGGCCATGAACTGGTAGAGACAAAACACTGTTGGTTCATTATCTCAGTCCAATAGATGCCGGTCAGTGTGTAAGCTACGTAGGAGACCATAGGGTATACTGACAGTCGACCTGACCTTGTCTGCAGCTTTCCCAGGATACAGGCCTTGGGAGTACATGACACCCAGATTCATAGCAGCATCTGAGCTGCCTTGTTTATCAGCCTGTTCCCACAGCTGCACTGCCCGCTGGTAGTCTTTCTCAAACCGCTCATAGTACCAGCCAAGGGCATTGATCGCTGGCGTGAAACCCTGTGGGATTGAATGTTATGATGAGCTATTTTGAAGGCGTCATTGTAGTCCTTACAGCCCATGCATAATGATAAAGTCCTGAACATAATTTTGACCAACCTGCTCTACTGCTTTCTTCAGGAAAGTGACTGCCCTTGGAATGTCTTTCTTGACTCCTTGGCCCTTAAACGTAATGATGGTATTGTCAAAATAGGCTAGACATTGCTATCATTGAACTTAGAATGACTATAGAGACTGACTGTGTCATCAAACTGAGTAATTGACCTCTGACCTGCATGAGGACTATGGCATAGTCATACATGGACACTGGGTCCCCCAGACGGACAGCTCCTCTCTCATAGTGTCTCACAGCAGTCTGGATGTCTGGAGACACGCCCTGCTGGCCCCAGAACAGCATGCGGGCCACAGCTTGCTATAGAAGGGCAGTTCAACCATTATCACAAAATATTTATTGAGATTGTTTTCAGTATTTAACTATCAGACAGATGTATAGTACCTCTGCATCTGCGGCTCCATTGCGGGCCTGGAGTTTTAACCAGTGAAAGATATCATGGTTTTCATTGGTTTGGAACCGAAGCACTTCCTCGTTGTTCAGGTAAATAGATTCTACAAACATCTACAAAACAGACATACTAGATGAGGAGCAGTTTCATTAAATGACATGTTTTAGGATTGTATAATACTTGCACAGGCTGAGATGATCTTGCTTCAGGCACAAGGCCTACCTGCTGAGGTGAGGGGTTGTGATGGTCGGAGGATGTCTGCTTGGCGATGTTAGAGTAGTAGGCATAGGCCAGGTCAGAGTCTGGGGGGATGCCATGCTCACCTAGCTGGTGCAGGTGCCCCAGGCGCAGCAGGGCCAGTCTCCAGTCCTTCTGGGCTGACAGCAGGGACAGTAACCATGCCTGGAGGATGCAGGGAATAAGAGACATGCAAAGTACAAATAGGGGGTCTGGAGTTTCTCCTGACCATGAAAAACTCCTGACCATAGTCATGACGACATACACATGAATACACACACTCATCCACCCACCTTATTGGGCTGCCTCTCCACTCCTACACCACTGCTGTAGAGAACTGATGACAGGTGTAGAGCTCTGTTGTTCCCCAGACAGCCAGCTTGCAGCAGAAGGGCCATTATCTTGTTAACTACTCCAGTGGATCCAGTGCTCTCTTGACGCAGCTTACGCAGAGACAAGGAGTACAGAGCCCTTCCCACTGATGCCAGATCAACCTTTCTGCCACCTGGGTATACAGTATAAACAATAACATTAGAAAGATTGCAACATCCTCATTAAATGGTGTTGATGGCGTTAACTGGTGGAACACCTTTGGAGGTTAAAATAATTGTAGAAGAGTATTATTATGACCAGCTCTTACCATGCTTGGTGGCCAGTATCTTTGCCAGATGAACTGCATAGCGTCTTTGAGGGGCATTGGGTGCCTCCCAGGGTTCACAGTGTGGTGTCACAGCTAAATGACATTTCAATGTCCACTCATGATAAGCATCCATACAGTTCTCTGGAAAACAGAGGTTGTGTCAGTTTGGATGGAGTGACACTAACTTTGTGAGCCACTAAATATTTTATACACCATCATGCCATCTAGTGGATATTACAAGTCATTACCAGACTCTTGTTTCTCTCTGGCTCTCAGTAAATACCCAGTCAATTTGACATGAAGCTCCAACTGAAATTCCTGACAGGACTGTAGCCATCCAGTCAAATTCAGAATCCTAATAGGGTCTGGAACAATGATTTCAGACTGTGGGAGACAAATGAATACAGGTGTAACATGTTTTGTTGAATTACAGATGGATTTGGACGTGTCTGACTGTGATTCTTACCGGCCTGACGTCGGGTATTCTGTTTCGATAGTACACCAACGGTCCATAATAACCTTCAATTCCTCTCATAAATTGACCTCCACTGACCACAAAGTAGCCCTCCGTGTCATCCAGGTGTATAGGATCTCTGAACCTGTAAGAAACCAGCTCCATATTCAAAATGATGCTGACATGCTATGGCAGGGGTGGGCAACTCCAGTCCTCCAGGGTCTGATTGGTGTCACACTTTTTCTCCATCCCTAGCAAACACAGCTGATTAATCAAAATGCATTCTAAACTGAATATTATGATTAGGTGATTATTGGATTCAGGTGTGTTAGCTGGGGCAAAACTGCGACACTAATCAGGCCCTCAAGGACTAGAATTGTACACCCCTGTGCTATAGGTTTCTTTATTTTGTTCTGTGTTCATCCTTACATGTGTTCTGCAGTATGAACCAAACGTTGCTGCCCATCTATGCACACCATGGTAACATCCACCTAAACATAATTCAGAAGAAGAGTGAAGACATTACTGGTTAAACTCCTGAAACATTGATTTCCTGTCTACTGTGTGTATGGGGTTAATACTGACCATTCTGCCACGCAGCTCCATGTTGATGTGGCACCACTGGGCCAGGGGCACCTGGAATGGGCAAAGGAACGCTGAGGACCTCCCAGTCTCCCCATGCATCTGAACATGCAGCTGGCCTGCAGAACACGTTATAACTAAGGAATAGGCATTATACTGGTATAATAATGCATCTGGCCATTTGAGAAGTGAGGATAGAAGAGCAATGTTACCTGATCTTTTAAGGAACAAATTGGGAGTGGCATAGTTATTTTGATAGTCTATGTGGTGAAAAACGGCACACAAGTTTTCCTGGCAAGATTGGGTCAGGAACACCCAGATGGAGAACACACACCTGGCAACAGGAGAGAATAAAAGTATCAAATATTATCCTATGTTAATATCCTCAACATGAAGCCCACGTATTTTAGCATGCACATACAGACTATGTAGCTAGTGGTCTTACCATGGAAAATAAATATCTTGGAGTCGCAAGTACTCCAGGACCTCGTTGCTATAGGCATTTAAAGTCTTGGTGATGCCAAAGTTCTCTCCAGTTGAGGCATACATGGACGACAACAAATGGACTGTCTCTGAATGGGAGATTATTTTGTGATAAAATGAGAAATGCTAGGATATAAAGGTTTGTATGAAGTTTGTTATAGTTTATAGACTAAATATGTTGAAAATTAATAGCTGTCTTACACTACTATGCCTTGTTTGACTATGACTGCTTTTAGTGTCTCAATGCTCTATTTGAATGGTCCACAATGTGTTTTTTAAAATCTTTACTTTGTATTGTCAACTATTGTATCATTGTGGACTGGCATTTTTCTAACTAACTCTACAGTAATTACCTTGTTCCACAGGGCATTGTGAGGTGGTGGTCCTGCGGGTTAACCACAGCATCTGTGTAGCCCAGCCAGGGCAGAGTTGGTGCTGCTTCATGGGGCGACTGAGAGGGGACGTGGGCTGCAAGCTGACTACTGCAGTGGCCTGGCCTGACCTGTAACTGTCCTCAGATCCCTGCTCACTGACTGAGGCACGCAGCATGCCACTGAGCACCCACTGAGTGTCAGGCACAACCCAGTCAGGCTGGTACACCAGCCAGTCAGGGAGGCTCAGTAGCAGAGTCCTAATCCGGTCTGGACCCGGCTCACAGCTCCAGTGTCTCTGGAATACCGTGGAGCTTACTCCAGTGTCATAAGACACCAGACACTCCACCAGCACCACAGCTGGTTTAGAACAGGAGTACAACACTTTCAGAGAGTAGCCAGGCACTGGCTCAGCTGGTGGGTTCAGGAACATCACATGATCTGAACCCCAAACCATCTGTGTGGAGGGAGAGGATGAAAGCCACCAAAATAGTATGTACATCGAAAGTTGATACATTTCTTTAAAATGAAGCACCTAAATTGAAACATTACTGTGTGTGTGTAGGACAGGTATTTTGAAAATAGATATAGTACAACATAGCCTACCTGTAAACTGAGGAGAAACAGTAATAAACACTTATCCAAGTAATGCTGGTTCATGATCCGAGAGTGGGGCTGTTTAATTCCTTTAAGATGATGGCTGCTCAATAAAAATGTAGTTTAAATGTTTTCATGCTGAGAAGCACACGAAAGACAAACACTAAAATGTGTAAAATTAAAAGGTTAGCAGTAAAAACGCCAATAAAGGACCATATAGTCAAATCTAGTTTCAAAAAGGTGCGTTTGCTGTCCTTTTGACTGGAAGAAACCTGAGAAAGTTTCAATGACGAGAACCCGGACTAATATCCTGCTTTGTCCACAAGTGAAACAAGTGCTTATGTAAATATTGGAATAAATGCACACACAGCTCCACCTGATAGCTGCGCAATCAGACGCGTCACGTGACCAATAGATTGACGGGTTATTTGATATTCGGAGCAAACCATCTCGACTAAATTCCCTCAATGTGTTACGGCATTCGAAAATGTTTACACATTTAATACATATTGCGCTTGTGTTTTACTCTGAACTAGAGGGATAATAATGTTTTAAAAATGCACATAAAATAAATAATACCCAAGTCTGTTCATTATTCAGTGCCAATTACTCTAGAAAACCTGTGATAAGATAAGTTTTCGCCTTGCTACTGTTTTTATGTGTTAGTATCCCCACTAAAAGCACACCAAGCAGCTCTTCGTATCTGATAAACAAAGTCCATGTCTTTCATTCAAAATAGTTTATTGCTACCATGCAGGAGTGCCATAAAAGTCTAGAGAACGTCACAGAAGATGCAACAATTTTTTTTTCTCTGTACAAATATATGTATTCATAAATAGAAGCTCAAAATGAGAAGTCGGGAGTTAAAGTAGGGTTGGAGAGTCATGATGCTCGAGCTGACCTCTGCCTCAAGCCCATTTTAGACGTTAATACAGTAGCTGACATGCATCAATACAACTCAGTGCAGTATCCTGGCAACAGACAGACACTCACAGATAGACGGTATAATCCACATTACAGCTTCATCGTGCAGAAGAGGTACAAATTACACTTTAAAAAGTACCAACAGGAAGTTCATGTTTTCAACTGATCAATGAAAGAAAAATTATTACATTTTTCATCCATACGATCAATCGCACTGTGTGAGGCCTCCATTGGGGGGCGACGGTGTCGTTTGGAGAACTGCTGTGGTTATTACGCAGAGCAGATTCAGGAGCAGTCCAGCACGTCAATTATTTAGAAAGTTAGAGTCCCTACAACTAGAATGTATCGTGCCATCCTTTTCTAAACCATGTGTGCCCTCAAAACCATTAATGGCAAGTGAGTTTATAATTGTGACCAGTAGATACCATTACTGTTATTGTGTGCTTGACTTTGGATCTGTATAATGTGAAAATAGGTGATCAGGGTAGTCTACAGAACAAGCTAAAGTAGCAAACACCTCTCCAGAATGCTCTAAACGACTTGGGAGTGTTTGAAATACAAACACTGCTTGAAACGCTCTTCTTAAAATTATGTGGGTGACAATGTCAAATTGATCACCTTATTTTGGTTTGGAGTCCCCAGATATAAAAAAAATGGAAGGCAGTGCTACTCATTCTAAAACGGCGTCTAATGTACAGTACATATATAGCTGATGAGAATAAAGGCCACTGGACCAGTCTTTGTTTTGGCACCTCCAACAGCACTCCACATGATATCTCTTACAACAACTGCAATGTAGATTGATACAATTGGCAATTTGCAAATGTAGACATTTACTTCAATAAACATTTGACATTACATTCATATAGTTCAAGTAGTCATTTTAATAACTTTCCCCTCTATTAGGGAACTTAGATCGTGGACAATTACTTCTTGCACTGTGACACAGGCTACCTAGCTTTGTATGTGCTGGGGGTCTTCAAAGCAGTTTAAATCAAGCACTTCTACGTCACTTCTGAAAGGTGCACCATCCTAGGGAAATGTTTGCCTCGTGTGTTGCTGTGTCTGCAGTTGTACTGGAAGAGTTCTGCCAACATTGATTGCTAGATTTCTTGTTAGCACAATTGATTCGGGAGGTTTTCGCAAGTCTTGTTCAGCCCCCCTCTCACAATTGACCAAAATGACTACCATTAAGTACTTAAGGTCCATCTGACAGCATTTTTTGTCAAACACATAACAAGGTGTCTGGGGATGAACCAAATGAAACAACTGAGTTAAGTGTTGTCTAAGCAGAATAGGAACAAGAACCAAGCAAACACCTAGGAGCATTCAGAGAATATCAGTCAAACAAAGGTGAAGACATGCAAACTGATACAGGTTGAAGTAAACCAGAAGACATCCACCCAGGATACTTGTTTCCCTTTGAGAGACTGGCACCCTTTCCTACTAAATAAATAGTGCTTTACATTCCACTATACAATACCACCCATTCCCAATATAATCAGGACAAAAATCATATAATCAGATGGTTGCTCCCACAGTTCTTCAGGGAAAGTACCTACAAATCCATAAAGGCAAAGACCAGTGAACAACCCAAAACAACTTCTCCAAAACAGAAACAATAATAAGAGAAACACATTGGACAGCTCTTTAATAGTCTTTAGTAGCCCTCATTTCTTCTGTTTTTTGAAGATCTTGAAGGTGTGTTTCTTACGGCTGGCGACGGAGTCTGTGTCTTCTCCCGTGGAGCCGCTGTCTTCCTCCAGAGGGCTCTTCTTGGAAGAGAGCTGTGGGATGCGGCTGCCTCCCTTGGTCCCTGTGGCCCCAGGCTGGCCCCCCGTGGGGGAGGGGGTGTCAGCGTCAGTGGAGTTGGGGCTGAGGGAGCGGGAGGACTCTGACATAGACATACCAACGAGACCAACATTCATCTCTCCCAGGCTGGCTGACTTCTCGATGCTGTACACCTTCTTCATCAGGATGGGGCTCTCTGTGACTGGCTCGGCCAGGGCTCCTCCTTCATGGACACGGTTCCCTCCGTTAGGGGTGTGGGCATGCAGGGAGGGCTCGTCGGAGGCGGAGCGGACGGGTTGGCCATACAGGAAGGAGGTGGGTTTAACCAGGTGGCCCTTGGAGCTGTAGGCGGACAGACGATCACCAATTTGGGAGAGGGACAGGGAGGAGTCTGAGTCTGAGCGGTTCAACTCTCTGTGGAAGAACAGAAGAGAGTCGGTGGAGGAAGAGAGGTACAGTGAGGCTCGGTCCAGAAACATTCTTTAGCCTCTACCACCTAGGCACTTCAAGTAGACCTGAAAGAACTGGACAGACATAAGCAATGGTAGTATCTCCATTTTCCCCTCTGATAGGCTAGGTGGATTTTTACCATCAAATGGAATGCCTACACATTTCTAATCCTTTCAGAACCTTGGGCTAGAAGCTGTTCTGGACTGAGCCTGACTGAAAAGTGGATCCAAGCTAGACCACTGCATGCTTGAAGTAATCTATCCAATGCCTGTAAAGCCAAGGACACAGTGGGCACTACTCGCCAACAGCAACTCCACCTCCTGTTAGTAGTGCAGGCAGAGGGAAGGGTTGTTTGGGCTATCGAGAAAGACAAGAGTTGGGAGTGGATGGCAAAAACGAAAATAGAAAACAATGAATTAGGCAGAAAAAAAATGTATTTAACGAAAAAGTAATAATGCATAAGAATGTACGCAAAATGTCACAGGTTGCAAAATGGGTGAGTTATAGTTAGATGAAACAACCGTTTATGAAAATGAGAACACTGCAAACTAGATAAGAAAAAAATATATGAAACTATGGGGGGTGAAAACGTAGGCAGAGAGAAAATCTCACGCGCATGCGGTGAGTGTGGAGGGAAGAGAGCAGAGGGGTACCCGAAGCTGCTGCTGCGCTGGAAGTCTGGGATGGTGTCCATGGGCTGAAAATAAGACGAGTGATAGACATGGGAGGAATGAGGAGTGGTGGAGTGTAAGGAGGAGGAGGAGTGGAAGGAGTGGGGCTGACGGTAGGAAAGAGGTGGGGAGGAGCAGATGATCGCGGGGTGCGAGACAGCCGAGGACAGGGGAGGCAGGGGGAGAGCCTCAAACTGTTGGAAGGACTGGCTGTGTGACTTTTGGAGGGTGGCCCTAGACCTGGTTGGGTTGGAGGTACCGTCTCCCTGCTGCCCCGCCAACAGGCAGGTCTCTACCAACCTCTGAGAGCCCATGGCCAGCTGGGAGTCCATGTGGCGCTGACGCAGGGACATCATACTGGGAGCTATAGAGACAACACAGAACACCACCATTATCAACAACCACTCTCTGATTATATACACACACACAACAACACAGGGTGAGGGACAAGAGTAGGCTGGAATTCGACTGGGAGGGCACTAGCAGAAGACATGGGTGTTTGAGACATTCCAGTAATGAATTAGTGTTGTTGACCTTTGTGTTGAGCAATTCAGTAATGTTTGGTTGGGAGAAATGCAAGTGATGGATGCAAAATATCAGATGTTCAAACCCCTGGCCTGAGCGATGCCAGTATTGACAAGAGAACAGGAGGGATGACACTGTATGCTGAGGACTTTGTCTGGTGCCTGGTGAGGATTCTTGCAGGGAGGACGGAGGTTAAATGTTTAATCATAACCAACCCTCACACCTTCATTGTAGATCATTATTTGTAAAATCAGTCAGTGGCAGTATGTTGTGAGGGGGTCTAAGAACATGAGTTACTGGTGAGTGGAAGAGTGCTCTGGGTGATGAGGAAGAATATTGAGGATCAGGCTAATGAAGAAGAGCAAGTCATTGGACAGCTGGAGACAGTACGGCCAGGGGTAGATGGACGCAGCATGGAGAGTTTGGCTTATACATCTACAGGCCCTGTCCCAGGACAGAGTGTTACAGCTACAGGCCCTGTCCCAGGACAGAGTGTTACAGCTACAGGCCCTGTCCCAGGACAGAGTGTTACAGCTACAGGCCCTGTCCCAGGACAGAGTGTTACAGCTATATCCATCTACAGGCCCTGTCCCAGGATAGAGTGTTACAGCTATATCCATCTACAGGCCCTGTCCCAGGACAGAGTGTTACAGCTATATCCATCTACAGGCCCTGTCCCAGGACAGTGTTACAGCTATATCCATCTACAGGCCCTGTCCCAGGATAGAGTGTTACAGCTATATCCATCTACAGGCCCTGTCCCAAGCCACAGTATTACAGCTATATCCATCTACAGGCCCTGTCCCAGGCCAGAGTGTTACAGCTATATCCATCTACAGGCCCTGTCCCAGGACAGAGTGTTACAGCTATATCCATCTACAGGCCCTGTCCCAGGACAGAGTGTTACAGCTATAGCCATCTACAGGCCCTGTCCCAAGCCACAGTATCACAGCTATATCCATCTACAGGCCCTGTCCCAGGACAGAGTATTACAGCTATATCCATCTACAGGCCCTGTCCCAAGCCACAGTATTACAGCTATATCCATCTACAGGCCCTGTCCCAGGCCAGAGTGTTACAGCTACAGGCCCTGTCCCAGGCCAGAGTGTTACAGCTATATCCATCTACAGGCCCTGTCCCAGGCCACAGTATTACAGCTATATCCATCTACAGGCCCTGTCCCAGGACAGTGTTACAGCTATATCCATCTACAGGCCCTGTCCCAGGACAGAGTGTTACAGCTATATCCATCTACAGGCCCTGTCCCAGGACAGAGTGTTACAGCTATAGCCATCTACAGGCCCTGTCCCAAGCCACAGTATCACAGCTATATCCATCTACAGGCCCTGTCCCAAGCCACAGTATTACAGCTATATCCATCTACAGGCCCTGTCCCAGGCCAGAGTGTTACAGCTACAGGCCCTGTCCCAGGCCAGAGTGTTACAGCTATATCCATCTACAGGCCCTGTCCCAGGCCACAGTATTACAGCTATATCCATCTACAGGCCCTGTCCCAGGACAGTGTTACAGCTATATCCATCTACAGGCCCTGTACCAGGCCAGAGTGTTACAGCTACAGGCCCTGTCCCAGGCCAGAGTGTTACAGCTATATCCATCTACAGGCCCTGTCCCAGGCCACAGTATTACAGCTATATCCATGTACAGGCCCTGTCCCAGGCCAGAGTATTACAGCTATATCCATCTACAGGCCCTGTCCCAGGCCAGAGTGTTACAGCTACAGGCCCTGTCCCAGGCCAGAGTGTTACAGCTATAGCCATCTACAGGCCCTGTCCCAAGCCACAGTATCACAGCAATATCCATCTACAGGCCCTGTCCCAAGCCACAGTATTACAGCTATATCCATCTACAGGCCCTGTCCCAGGCCAGAGTGTTACAGCTACAGGCCCTGTCCCAGGCCAGAGTGTTACAGCTATATCCATCTACAGGCCCTGTCCCAGGCCACAGTATTACAGCTATATCCATCTACAGGCCCTGTCCCAGGACAGTGTTACAGCTATATCCATCTACAGGCCCTGTCCCAGGCCAGAGTGTTACAGCTACAGGCCCTGTCCCAGGCCAGAGTGTTACAGCTATATCCATCTACAGGCCCTGTCCCAGGCCACAGTATTACAGCTATATCCATCTACAGGCCCTGTCCCAGGCCAGAGTATTACAGCTATATCCATCTACAGGCCCTGTCCCAGGCCAGAGTATTACAGCTATATCCATCTACAGGCCCTGTCCCAGGCCAGACTGTTACAGCTACAGGCCCTGTCCCAGGCCACAGTATTACAGCTATATCCATCTACAGGCCCTGTCCCAGGACAGTGTATTACAGCTATATCCATCTACAGGCCCTGTCCCAGGACAGAGTATTACAGCTATATCCATCTACAGGCCCTGTCCCAGGACAGAGTGTTATAGCTATATCCATCTACAGGCCCTGTCCCAGGACAGAGTATTACAGCTATATCCATCTACAGGCCCTGTCCCAGGACAGAGTGTTATAGCTATATCCATCTACAGGCCCTGTCCCAGGACAGAGTATTACAGCTATATCCATCTACAGGCCCTGTCCCAGGACAGAGTATTACAGCTATATCCATCTACAGGCCCTGTCCCAGGACAGAGTATTACAGCTATATCCATCTACAGGCCCTGTCACAGGACAGAGTATTACAGCTATATCCATCTACAGGCCCTGTCACAGGACAGAGTATTACAGCTATATCCATCTACAGGCCCTGTCCCAGGACAGAGTGTTACAGCTATATCCATCTACAGGCCCTGTCACAGGACAGAGTATTACAGCTATATCCATCTACAGGCCCTGTCCCAGGCCACAGTATTACAGCTATATCCATCTACAGACCTTGCCCATAGTGTTATAGTATGTGCTCTGCGGTTTTGACAGGGGTGGGTGACTTTAGAAGAAAGAGGGAGGGTGGGTTGAGGTCATGATGAGGGGTAGCCAACAGGCCAACCAGAGTATTTCCTGAGAGACTGGCTGTCCAAACCCACAGACCACTTGCTCGCTGGTCCTTGAGCCAATTGGTGTCTGGGGGGGGTCGACCAGAGACACGAACGGCCGCGGCAGCCAAAGAGAAGTGTTGGTGGAGGGAGAGGGGTAGTGAGGGAGGAGAGGACGTTATTAATGTGGATTAGAAGACTTACTAGAGGACTGCAGTGACAGAGGTCTAGAAGGAGACTGCAGAACTAGAGCTCAGCTTACCGCTGCAGTTAGTATCAGCCCTTCTCTCTAGGTCTGCTATAATCAAAACCCAGTTACTGCCCAGTAGAGCTGGTTACCAGGATACCATAGAACACAATGTTGACCTATTAAGTCAATAAACATGTTCCATTAAATATAGTACATTTGTTACCAAGACAAGGACTAGAAATAAGAACTAAAGTACGTTGTTCGCATCAAAACTCCCTTTGAGATCGTAACTGGTTAATAAAAGCTGTAATACTGCATTTCAAAATCAGAAACCCTGAGTATGTAATTTCTTAGTGGCTGAAACAAGGTGATAAATGTGTACCCCCAGGGGAATGACTTGACAACAATAGAAAGCAAAGCTCTATGTAACGAGAGAAAAGTAAATGGTATTGCAGGCAGCACAACAATAGACTTTTAATTGAGTGCATGTACCACTGCCTTCCTCTTACCCAAATAGGTCTAGATCAAAGCTAAACCTTATGAAGCTTATAGGAGGACAATGGCCTTTCATATTGCTTACTATGACTCCATGTTCAGTCCTTCATTTCAGCCGTGTCCAAACAGCACATTCCATTGGTCAGACTAGGAGACAACAGCTAAAAATAGATCAGCACAAAGATTTGGTGTCATGAAGTATGTATTTCTTCAGAGGTTACATTTCCACAGCAATGGATATCAACATTGGCCACCTTGTTCTCGTCTTACACGCCATCTCAGAAGTCAAATTCCCATAAATCGAGGCACTCATTTCCAAAATGAGAGAATATAAAAACACCCCAACCAACTGAAAATATGTCTAAAAAAATATTAAAAATTGAAATTACAATTCATACATTACAGATTTGCAAACACAGAACACGTTTTGGGTTATTTTATTAGGATCCCCATTAGCTGTTGCGAAAGCAGCAGCTACGCTTCCTGGGGTCCACTGTGGGACTCTCACTGTGGGACACTCAATCACAGACAAAACAACCCAGACAAACACTCCGAATCCCTTCACAAACCGGGCTGCTCATTTGAATAAATTGAGATCATGACAATATTATTTATAATGATAACGTTTATAATGATAATATTTTGTGTCTGTATGCTAATTTTCATTTGAGGGTTGACTTTTGGATTTCCCCAGAAGGCCCTTGGTGTATTTAGGAGGTCTTTTGCTACAGAGTCCCACAGTGGGGCCGAGGGAGTCGGACCAGCCCTTACATTGCAGAGTACCGGGCGATATGATGTCCTCGTCCATGTCGTCCATGTCATCAGACATAATGAAGTGCTGGGGCGTGGCCCGGCCACCTATGATGCTGGGGTCAAGGTTCAGGGTGGAGGCCAGGGAGGAGAGCCCAGGGTTATTGACGATGGTGAACCCAGTCAGAATCTCAATCTGCTGCCAACGGTGCAGCCTCTCCCTCAGAGCAGCAGTCACCTCACCCAGGGCTTGTCTGGATCCGGAGGAGAGGAGGGGGCAGAGGAATACAAGCACAGATCACAATGTGAACATAGATATAGGAGATATTGGCTTTAGACCAATCCCAAAATACTCTCTGTAATTAAACTCACTTGGCTGTCAGAATTTGGTGATCCACATTGTCCAGACAGGAGCTGTGTGCCACATGGAAGGTCCCAAAGATGGTGTTTCTCTTCTTCTTGATCTTCTCTGCCTGCAGTCACAAACACGATGAAACATTACTCCCAGGTTCTGTCAACTCTGTCAAACTAAGGGTCCAGAGTTTCTCCTGCTCACATTGTCAGAGAAATCTCCTGGCCCTACTCATACGGTATATCTAGTCCCCATACTGTATACAGTGCATTCGGAAAGTCTTCAAGCCCCTTCCCCTTTTCCACATTGTTACAACCGTATTCTAAATGGAATAAATATTTTTTTCACCTCAAGCTACACACAATACCCCATAATGAGAAAGAGAAGAGGTTTTTAGAAAATGTTGGAAAATTATTAAATATATAAAACAAAAATACCTTATTTTAGCCTTAAGTATTTAGACCCTTTGCTATGAGACTTGAAATTGAGCTCAGGTGAATCCTGTTTCCATTGATCATCCTTGAGATGTTTCTACAACTTGATTGGGGTCCACCTGTGGTAAATTGAAATGATTGGACATGATTTGGAAAAGCACACACACCTGTCTATAAAAAGGTCCCGCATGTCAGAGCAAAAACCAAGCCATGAGGTTGAACGAAATGTCCGCAGAGCTCAGAGACAGGATTGTGTCGAAGCACAGATCTGCGGAAGGGTACCAAAACATTTCTGCAGCATTGAAGGTCCCCAAGATCACAGTGGCCTTGATCATTCTTAAATGGAAAAAGTTTGGAACCACCAAGACTGTTCCTAGAGCTGGCCACCCGGACAAACTGAGCAATCGGGGGAGAAGGGCCTTGGTCAGGGAGGTGACCAAGAACCCGATGGTCACTGACAGAGCTCTAGAGTTCCTCTGTGGAGATGGGAGAAACTTCCAGAAGGACAACAATCTCTGCAGCACACTCCACCAATCAGGCCTTTATGGTAGAGTGGCCAGACAGAAGCCACTCCTCAGTAAAAAAAGGCACATGACAGCCCGTTTCACAAAAAGCACCTAAAGGACTCAGACCATGAGAAACAAGATTCTCTTTTTCTGATGAACCCCAGGATTGAACTCTTTGGCCTGAATGCCAAGCGTCACATCTGGAGGAAACTTGGCACCATCCTTATGGTGAAGCATTGTGGCAGCATCATGCTGTGGAGATGTTTTTCAGCGGCAGGGAGTGGGAGACTCGTTAGGATCAAGGGAAAGATGAACGGAGCAAAGTACAGAGAGATCCTTGATGAAAACCTGCTCCAGAGCACTCAGGACCTCAGACTGGGGAGAAGGTTCACCTTCCAATAGGACAACGACACTAAGCACACAGCCAAGACAAAACACGAGTGGCTTCGGGACAAGATTCTGAATTGTCCTTGAGTGGCCCAGCTAGAGCCCAAACTTGAACATCTCTGGAGATACCTGAAAATAGCTGTGCAGCGATGCTCCTCATCCAACCTGATAGAGCTTGAGAGGATCTGCAGAGAAGAAATGGTAGAAAATCCCCAAATACAGCTGTGCCAAGCTTGTAGTGTCATACCCAAGAAGACTCAAGGCTGTAAATCCCTACCAAAGATGCTTTTAAAGTAAAGGGTCTGAATATTTATGGAAATGTGATATTTAATTTATTTTAATTTAATACACTTGCAAAAATGTATAAAAACCTGTTCCTGCTTTGTCATTATGGGGTATTGTGTTTAGATTGATGAGGGGGGAAAAAAAAACATCAAGTGGTCTGAATACTTTTCGAATGCACTGCATCTAGCCCTCATGTGGTACATACAGCCCTCATGTGGTACATACAGCCCTCATGCGGTACATACAGCCCTCATGCGGTACATACAGCCCTCATGCGGTACATACAGCCCTCATGCGGTACATACAGCCCTCATGCGGTACATACAGCCCTCATGCGGTACATACAGCCCTCATGCGGTATATACAGTCCTGTGGCATCTCACCCCTTCTTTCGCCACCAGTAGCTGCTTCTCAGCGTTCTGCTTCTTGATGTTGTAGTACTGCACCTCCACCTCATGGGTGAGCTGGAGCCACTTCTGGAGGGACTCTGGTGGGGACCAGCTGCAGCGAGACTCCAGCTCCTTCTCTGCCTTCTTGAGGGCCATGCGCACCTGCACACACACACACACAAAGTCAACATACAGCACATAACTTCTTATTGACTCAATACAGCAGAGAAAGGAACACACCAAAGTCCACACTTTAAGGTCCAACACACAGGTTGAGTATTCAGGACAAATGTGTCATTCCAACACTGTGACAAGTCTCTCTGCTGTGGAGATGGGAGAGGGAAACGTGATCTCATTGGCTCCTGAAAGCTGTGTCTCCTGACAGCCTCATTAAGAGCTGTGCAAATGAGCCCAGAGCCACCCAGCCACCCCTAGACTCAATCACTGTCAAGCCTTAATGTAGCAGCACTGGGCCAGCCAGGGGAGCAGAGGGCCTGCAAGGCCTGATCAGGGCCTGTCTGATCATGCAGGCACAAGGGCTGACCTGGTTTGACCTCCACTGGGACAAGACCTCCAGAGAAACTCTCCAGATGAAATGAGCATTCCAAATCCTCTGAAGAACTAGGCCATGGTTTAGAGTATGGTGCAATGGGACCTGCAGTCAGGAGCTGTGAATCTAATTGTTATGTCATATGAAAGCATTCAGAGTTGGATTCAAAATATTCTCTGGCTGATTGTGTGTGAAAATGGAATAAGAATATTAACACATTTTTTGATGTTCCTGAAATGTAGCACAGTGGTTCCTTTGCAGGAAGTAGGCTAAATAAAATAAATCCTTTCCTAGGCATGCATGCTAAAAAAAGACTAACAAGAGGGAGCTATCTCAGGCCCTTTCTCTAGTCATATATTGAGAACTGAAATCAGATAAAGGAGTGACTATTGCTTCCTCCAGCAGACTACAGTGTTCTCAGGAGACCATAGTGATAGTAGCAGATTGATGAGAGTACACAACATGAGCCCTCTGCTCACCTGCCTTGTGTGGGCCGACTGCTGCTTCCTTTCCTGAGCTGAGTGGGAGTTATGCCTACTGATCGCATTCGGCATCTAATCCATCTAAATATCTAGCTGGTTCCCTAGAATATAGACTGGTTAACAGGGTTCAGTCAGTTGGAGTGTCACTCCTCTCAGGCTTTACTCTACAGGTTTCTGTTACTGGCCTCAACCACACCTTGTCTCTCAAAAAGTATCCCACTAGACTAATTCCCCCTCATCCACCTGCATTGGTTCTCCACCCGTCCCTCTCCAAAGTGGCACAGTCCAGTACCTGGTCCAGCTCCTCCTCTGCATATTTCTGCCGACTCAGCTCGTTCTCTGTGCCCTCGCGGAGCTCCTTGAGCCGCTGGGCCTCCTGCTTGGCACAGTTAATCTCATCCCTCAGCTTCTGTTCCAGGTTCACCTTCTCCACCTCCACCGTACGGTGCTCCTCCTGGGCTATCTGCAGCCTGGGGGAGGGAGAGAGTGTGAGTGAGTGAGCAAGAGAGAGAAATAATCAGACAAGGAAAAGTATGTTCTTTTCCTGATCACATTGCCAGACCAGGAAGAATTCTAGGGTCTTGTTACAGGTGCTAGTAATCAGTGACTCAGCAATGACAGGGGCAAACAATAGAAGTGCCTGTATCTTTTTACTACTAGATGCCAGGGAGACTGGCATGTCCACATAGCATCCTCCAACCAGCTGTCCTCGGACCTCGATACTCCTGGCTATAAAGACTGACCACTATAGAGCCCAAGCAAGCCAGGGATCCATCACTGGAGCGCTAGGAGTCTCTGTCGTCCTCTGATTTATATGCTAAATGTAGTTGAGATTCCCCAGGCAGACAAAGACACGGTTTGTTTTCCAGGCAGGGTCCAGTTCCAAGAGCTAGCTACAGTAGTGGAAGTACACTGTCACCTCCAGCAGCCTGTTGCCTTGTAACTACATCAAACAGCACTAGTTTGTAGTTCACGGATTGTAAGCCTATCACAGGAATATCCACGCTTCCTTGACATTTCACACACACACACACACGACTGAACAGTCATTCATGAAAAACTACAAAATAACTTAAATGCATTATTCAGTGGAACTAAAGCAACGGAGATCACAGATCACACAGTCAAGAGAGAGAGTCTACTCACTCTGTAGACAATGCCATGCGGCTGCACCAGCCCAGCAGTTAAGAATGCTGCTGCACCAGCCCAGCAGTTAAGTATGAGGCTGCACCAGCCCAGCAGTTAAGTATGAGGCTGCACCAGCCCAGCAGTTAAGTATGCTGCTGCACCAGCCCAGCAGTTAAGTATGCTGCTGCACCAGCCCAGCAGTTAAGTATGCTGCTGCACCAGCCCAGCAGTTAAGAATGCTGCTGCACCAGCCCAGCAGTTAAGAATGCTGCTGCACCAGCCCAGCAGTTAAGTATGAGGCTGCACCAGCCCAGCAGTTAAGAATGCTGCTGCACCAGCCCAGCAGTTAAGAATGCTGCTGCACCAGCCCAGCAGTTAAGTGTTAAGTATGCTGCTGCACCAGCCCAGCAGTTAAGTATGAGGCTGCACCAGCCCAGCAGTTAAGTGTTAAGTATGCTGCTGCACCAGCCCAGCAGTTAAGTATGAGGCTGCACCAGCCCAGCAGTTAAGTATGCTGCTGCACCAGCCCAGCAGTTAAGTGTTAAGTATGCTGCTGCACCAGCCCAGCAGTTAAGAATGCTGCTGCACCAGCCCAGCAGTTAAGTGTTAAGTATGCTGCTGCACCAGCCCAGCAGTTAAGAATGCTGCTGCACCAGCCCAGCAGTTAAGTATGAGGCTGCACCAGCCCAGCAGTTAATGCTGCTGCACCAGCCCAGCAGTTAAGAATGCTGCTGCACCAGCCCAGCAGTTAAGAATGCTGCTGCACCAGCCCAGCAGTTAAGTATGCTGCTGCACCAGCCCAGCAGTTAAGTATGCTGCTGCACCAGCCCAGCAGTTAAGTATGCTGCTGCACCAGCCCAGCAGTTAAGTATGCTGCTGCACCAGCCCAGCAGTTAAGTATGCTGCTGCACCAGCCCAGCAGTTAAGTATGCTGCTGCACCAGCCCAGCAGTTAAGAATGCTGCTGCACCAGCCCAGCAGTTAAGAATGCTGCTGCACCAGCCCAGCAGTTAAGAATGCTGCTGCACCAGCCCAGCAGTTAAGTATGCTGCTGCACCAGCCCAGCAGTTAAGAATGAGGCTGCACCAGCCCAGCAGTTAAGTATGAGGCTGCACCAGCCCAGCAGTTAAGAATGCTGCTGCACCAGCCCAGCAGTTAAGTATGCTGCTGCACCAGCCCAGCAGTTAAGAATGCTGCTGCACCAGCCCAGCAGTTAAGTGTTAAGTATGCTGCTGCACCAGCCCAGCAGTTAAGTATGCTGCTGCACCAGCCCAGCAGTTAAGAATGCTGCTGCACCAGCCCAGCAGTTAAGTATGAGGCTGCACCAGCCCAGCAGTTAAGAATGCTGCTGCACCAGCCCAGCAGTTAAGAATGCTGCTGCACCAGCCCAGCAGTTAAGAATGCTGCTGCACCAGCCCAGCAGTTAAGTATGCTGCTGCACCAGCCCAGCAGTTAAGTATGCTGCTGCACCAGCCCAGCAGTTAAGTATGCTGCTGCACCAGCCCAGCAGTTAAGAATGCTGCTGCACCAGCCCAGCAGTTAAGAATGCTGCTGCACCAGCCCAGCAGTTAAGAATGCTGCTGCACCAGCCCAGCAGTTAAGAATGCTGCTGCACCAGCCCAGCAGTTAAGTATGCTGCTGCACCAGCCCAGCAGTTAAGAATGCTGCTGCACCAGCCCAGCAGTTAAGTATGCTGCTGCACCAGCCCAGCAGTTAAGAATGCTGCTGCACCAGCCCAGCAGTTAAGTATGCTGCTGCACCAGCCCAGCAGTTAAGAATGTTGCTGCACCAGCCCAGCAGTTAAGAATGCTGCTGCACCAGCCCAGCAGTTAAGAATGCTGCTGCACCAGCCCAGCAGTTAAGTATGCTGCTGCACCAGCCCAGCAGTTAAGAATGCTGCTGCACCAGCCCAGCAGTTAAGAATGCTGCTGCACCAGCCCAGCAGTTAAGTATGAGGCTGCACCAGCCCAGCAGTTAAGTATGCTGCTGCACCAGCCCAGCAGTTAAGTATGAGGCTGCACCAGCCCAGCAGTTAAGGATGAGGCTGCACCAGCCCAGCAGTTAAGTATGTGTGTGTAACGATAAAATGAGGGGCTTGCATCTTACAGTATGTGGCTGAAAACAATAGCTAACGTGTAGAGGGCAGAGGGCAGCTGTCAGTGTGCTGAATGACATCAAGGCTTGGACAGGCCAGGAATGAGAGACCCAGTTGTGACAGAGCCCAGTACTCCATAGCCTTTCTGTGTTGGGATTATGGTGCTCTTCTTCTGCCACAGTAGAATGGGAATGTACTGTATAACCATCATAAACACGTGGTCCCCAGCGCCTCAACCATTACTATATTAAGACCAACATGGAGTCCATTTGTGGGATGGCTGGCTTTGTCATGCTGGGCTAGTACAGTGTCACGTTACACTATCTTGTGAGGTCTGTCACAAGACCACAGTTCAAACACACAGAGGGCCCACAGGGAGATCTAGAACTGTAGATATTCACGTGATCCACAGGGAGACTGCTTCAGCTTGTATACAACCTAGCCTGCTGTGTTTTAAAGAGACCACATCATATATTTGAGATGATCAATATCTGATTAGAATTGGTGTACTGAAATTAACAGAATTTCAATTTATATAACCTAACCGGAATCCATGGAGTATCCGCACATGTTACAAAAACAATCAGTAAGAGTGATAACAGGTTTTACTGGGTGTGGGTTGAGAGAATGCTGTTTTACACCACCAGAGAGCAGCCTCCTCCCACCAGAGGTAGAGGTGGCAGAGCTGCAGTCAATAGTAGCCTGACGAATCACCCCGAATGTAATTATGCTGCTGTATTTTATACATTTTCTGAATCTGAATCTGCCATCCTACATTTCAAAATGAGGGGAGTGTTATGCAAAAATTCATCAGCGTAGCCTAACAAATCTAACAAGAGTATCGAAGTTGACAACATGATCATGTAGATTGGCTCTGGCCCAACCCATTCGTTTCTGGGACCAATCAGAATGGTCAGAATGTGTTGCACATTCTAGAAATTGTCAGGGAGGGAGGGAGGGAGGCAAATCCAGACTGATCATGGAGAAGAAACATCTGTTGGCCGGAATGATGGGTAGCTAGGCAACAGTGAAAGGTGATCCTGGGGTCTGAGGATGGAAAATGTGGGCAGTGGGCCCTTCCACTAATGTTCTCCACCCTGACCTCTACCATTCACTAGCCACAGCTCCAGCAGCAACAACGGCAGAGCAGGCAGGCACTCCACTGAGAGAAGACCAATGCAGACACTCAGCCCCACTGCACTGCAGGGTCCAACAAAGGACTTACGTACTGTACAAGAGATCATCAAAGCCTATATGCAGGACCGGCTCAGTACCTCCAGGCTATAACTGGGCTGATATAGATTTGCATGAATAGCATTCCTACGAGTGAGACTAGTTTTAAATCAATGTCATTTATGAGCAACTGGAAAATGAGCAGCAGCAGCAGAATGTGGCGATATATATATATATATCTGTTTTAAAAACAGGTGGGTCTAATCCTGAATGCTGATTGGTTAAAACCACATTCCATCCAGTGTCTATTCCACAAGTTACCGCAAGCTAAATCTATGATGTTAAAATGCATTTTTACTCTGTTCCATCTGACTGCGGAATCCACCGTCTCATCAGCCCAGCAAGGCAATTTATACACTTGATCTCCACTATAAAAAGCATCTAGACATTATCTCACATTTCTTTTAGACTAACATTTATTTTTCAACAGCAGAGATTTGTATAAACCTTTGTCTGTCTCTCCGGCATTTGCAACATTGTTGTAATATTCAAATTTGATCTCCAGCTGTCCCATAGTAATGAACGTTTCGGGAGTGGGGACGAGACAGCCTGGCTAGGAAATGCTGCCTGTAAATTATGGATCAGCTGGCATCATTATTATGGATACACGGCATTCGGAGAGTATTCAGACCACATGACAGCCTGTATTTGAGGAGTTTCTTCCATTCTTCTCTGCAGATACTCTCAAGCTCATGTTAGATGGGGAGAGTCGCTGCACAGCTATTTTCAGGTCTCTCCAGAGATGTTTGATCGGGATCAAGTCTAGACGCTGGCTGGGCCACTCAAGGACATTGAGACTTGTCCCGAAGCCATTCCTGCGCTGTCCTGTTGGAAGATGAACCTTCACCCCAGTCTGAGGTCCTGAGCAGGTTTTCATCAAGCATCTCTGTACTTTGCTCTGTTAAACTTTCTTACGTTCCTGACTGGTCTCCCAGTCCCTGAAAAACATCCCCCACAGCATGATGCCGCCACCACCATGCTTCACCGTAGGGGTGGTTTTGGCCAGGTGATGGTTGTGTCTGGTTTCCTCCAGACGTGACGCTTGGCATTCAGGCCAAAAAGTTCAATCTTGGTTTCATCAGAACAGAGAATCTTGTTTATCATAGTCTCAGAATCTTTTAGGTGCCTTTTAGAAAACTCCAAGCAGGCTGTCATGTGCCTTTTACCGAGGAGTGGATTCTGTCAGGAAACTCTACCATAAAGGCCTGATTATTAGAGTGCTGCAGGGATGGATGTCCTACTGGAAGGTTCTCCCATCTTCACAGCAACAACAAACCTGTTACGCTTTGGCATTATGGGGTATTGTGTGTAGATTCATGAGGGAATACATGTATTTAATACATTTTAGAATAAGGCTGTAACATAAAATGTAGAAAAGTTGAAGGGGTCTGAATACTTTCTGAATGCGCACTAGATAAACCGTATGCACTGTATACAACGAAATGTCAATTGAAAAAAGGTAAAACAAAACGAAGTGCAGCTAGTTTGCGGTCTTTCCAGCTTCAGTGTGAAGTGATTGTGTTAGCTGTGTTGGCTAGCTCCTCTGAACAACAGTGTCCTGACAAGTGAGCACACACTTCAGCACAGACACACCCACACACTTCAGCGCAGACGCGCAGACACACACACTTCAGCGCAGACGCGCGCACACACACACACACACACTTCAGCGCAGACACACACACACACACTTCAGCGCAGACGCGCGCACACACACACACACACTTCAGCGCAGACACACACACACACACTTCAGCGCAGACGCACACACACACACTTCAGCGCAGACGCACACACACACACTCTTCAGCGCAGACGCACACACACACACACACTTCAGCGCAGACGCACACACACACACTTCAGCGCAGACGCACACACACACACACTTCAGCGCAGACGCACACACACACACTTCAGCGCACACACACACACTTCAGCGCAGACGCACACACACACACTTCGGCGCAGACGCACACACACACACTTCGGCGCAGACGCACACACACACACTTCAGCGCAGACGCACACACACACACTTCAGCGCAGACGCACACACACACACTTCAGCGCAGACGCACACACACACACTTCAGCGCAGACGCACACACACACACTTCAGCGCAGACGCACACACACACACTTCAGCGCAGACGCACACACACACACACTTCAGCGCAGACGCACACACACACACACACACTTCAGCGCAGACGCACACACTTCAGCGCAGACGCACACACACACACACTTCAGCGCAGACGCGCACACACACACACACACACTTCAGCGCAGACGCACACACACACACTTCAGCGCAGACGCACACACACACACTTCAGCGCAGACGCACACACACACACTTCAGCGCAGACGCAGACACACACACACTTCAGCGCAGACGCAGACACACACACACTTCAGCGCAGACGCAGACACACACACACTTCAGCGCAGACGCAGACACACACACACTTCAGCGCAGACGCAGACACACACACACTTCAGCGCAGACGCAGACACACACACACTTCAGCGCAGACACACACACACTTCAGCGCAGACACACACACACTTCAGCGCAGACACACACACACTTCAGCGCAGACACACACACACTTCAGCGCAGACACACACACACTTCAGCGCAGACACACACACACTTCAGCGCAGACACACACACACTTCAGCGCAGACACACACACACTTCAGCGCAGACACACACACACTTCAGCGCAGACACGCAGACACACACACACACACACACTTCAGCGCAGACACACACACACACACACTTCAGCGCAGACACACACACACACACTTCAGCGCAGACACACACACACACTTCAGCGCAGACACACACACACACTTCAGCGCAGACACACACACACACTTCAGCGCAGACACACACACACACACACTTCAGCTCAGACACACACACACACACACACACTTCAGCGCAGACACACACACACACACTTCAGCGCAGACACACACACACACTTCAGCGCAGACACACACACACACTTCAGCGCAGACGCACACACTTCAGCGCAGACGCACACACTTCAGCGCAGACGCACACACTTCAGCGCAGACGCACACACTTCAGCGCAGACGCACACACTTCAGCGCAGACGCACACACTTCAGCGCAGACGCACACACACACACACACTTCAGCGCAGACGCACACACACACACACTTCAGCGCAGACGCACACACACACACACTTCAGCGCAGACGCACACACACACACACACACTTCAGCGCAGACGCACACACACACACTTCAGCGCAGACGCACACACACACTTCAGCGCAGACGCACACACACACACACTTCAGCGCAGACGCACACACACACACACTTCAGCGCAGACGCACACACACACACACACTTCAGCGCAGACGCACACACACACACACACACTTCAGCGCAGACGCACACACACACACACACTTCAGCGCAGACGCAGACACACACACACACTTCAGCGCAGACACACACACACACTTCAGCGCAGACACACACACACACTTCAGCGCAGACACACACACACACTTCAGCGCAGACACACACACACACTTCAGCGCAGACACACACACACACACTTCAGCTCAGACACACACACACACACACACTTCAGCGCAGACACACACACACACACACTTCAGCGCAGACGCACACACACACACACACACTTCAGCGCAGACGCACACACACACACACACTTCAGCGCAGACGCACACACACACTTCAGCGCAGACACACACACACACTTCAGCGCAGACGCACACACACACACACTTCAGCGCAGACGCACACACACACACACTTCAGCTCAGACACACACACACACACTTCAGCGCAGACACACACACACACTTCAGCGCAGACACACACACACACTTCAGCGCAGACACACACACACACTTCAGCGCAGACACACACACACACACTTCAGCGCAGACACACACACACACACTTCAGCGCAGACACACACACTTCAGCAGACATCTGTCCACATAGGAGTGAGTAAGTGGGTGTGACATGGAAAGCGTGTGAAGAGGTAACACCTGGCACCAGCTGGTGTTGTTAAAAGGCACCCAGAGTAAAAACGAGGTGAGATAGGCCTACCGCTCCACGGAGAGCCCCCTCCCTCCCAACCTACATCCGTCCCACAGCAGTTAAAGCGGAAGGCTGAGGCTCGTGGCCAGGCGACTTGATCCGGCCACGGGATCTCTTGAAGGTCTGGCCAGACAGCAGCTGGCAGCAGGAAGCAGGAACGGCTAAAGACTGAGGAGATGACCCCTCTCCCCAGCTCCCCGGGAGAGCACAGGAGACATTGCCAGCCTGTCGACCCAGTCACACTGAGTCACCCAGTCTTGCATGTTCTCTTCCTTCCACTGCTTCCATTACAGGGCTCACATAGGAGACATGTTGGCCTGTCCACCCACTCAGTCAGTCTGTATGCTCCCATTCACTGTTACAGTAACAAGTGTTTAACAGGAGGGTACCAGGCATCTCAATGTCAATGCTTTGGTTTGCTGTGGTATAACTGTAGACGAAAGTCCATAACCCCAAGTTAACAAACTACAAAACAGCAACAATACAAAAACTGCATGCACTAGTACGCATGAGATATTGCAATGCCTCTACACACGCATACATTAGAGGTCGACCGATTAATTAGGGCCGAATTCAAGTTTTCAAAACAATCAGAAATCGGTATTTTTGGGCAACCGATTTTTTTAAACATATTTTTTAATACCTTTAACTAAGCAAGTCAGTTAAGAACACATTCTTATTTTCAATGACGGCCTAGGAACGGTGGGTTAACTGCCTCTTTCAGGGGCAGAACCATAGATTTTCACCTTGTCAGCTCGGGAGATCCAATCTGGCTACCTTACAGTTAACTAGTCCAACGCAATAACGACCTGCCTCTCTTGTTGCACTCCACAAGGGGACTGCCTGTCAAGGTGCAGTAAGCCAAGGTATGCAGTAAGCCAAGGTAAGTTGCTAGCTAGCATTAAACTTAACTAAACACACTAAACATTCGTTCAAACAGCACTTTCGTGCGTTTTGCCAGCAGCTCTTCGTTGTGCGGCAAGCATTGCGCGGTTTATGACTTCAAGCCTATCAACTCCGGTGATGTGTAACTGAAGTGAAATGGCTGGCAAGTTAGCGCGCGCTAATTGTCTGTGTTGCTGGTTCAAGCCCAGGGAGGAGCGAGAAGAGGGACGGAAGCTATACTGTTACACTGGCAATACTAAAGTGCCTATAAGAACATCCAATAGTCAAAGGTTAATGAAATACAAATGGTATAGAGGGAAATATTCCTATAATAACTACAACCTAAAACGTCTTACCTGGGAATATTGAAGACTCATGTTAAAAGGAACCACCAGCTTTCATATGTTCTCATGTTCTGAGCAAGGAATTGAAACGTTAGCTTTCTTACATAGCACATATTGCACTTTTACTTTCTTCAACAACACTTTGTTTTTGCATTATTTAAACCAAATTGAACATGTTTCATTATCTACTTGAGGCTAAATTGATTTTATTGATGTATTATATTAAAGTTAAAATAAGTGTTAATTCAGTATGGTTGTAAATGTCATTATTACAAATACATAAATACATCGGAATCAGCTTTTTTGGTCCTCCAATAATCGGTATCGGT
Source organism: Oncorhynchus mykiss (assembly GCF_013265735.2). Lineage (NCBI taxonomy): Eukaryota > Metazoa > Chordata > Actinopteri > Salmoniformes > Salmonidae > Oncorhynchus > Oncorhynchus mykiss. Next base: position 34,798,197 of record NC_048591.1, read on the forward strand.
ATTGAAAAATCATAATCGGTCGACCTCTGACATACATACATCCATCTAATTGGCACATCAAATTATTGTGCTTTATAAGACAGTCAGTCACTAGGTGTTTCAGAGAGTTGCAGCCTCATCTGAATGTGCCACAGCAGGCGGTGAGATAGATTTAAACAGACAAAATGCCAGAGATGTTTTACTATCACAGTAAATGAACAGGGAGGGCATTACTAACCCCTGTTCCCAAATGACAGGATGTGATATACAACGTTTCTGTCTAGGGAGAGAGGGACGTTATGCCTCTTGACGTGACTCTGTTCCAGGGCTGCTCTCAGCTCTCGCTAGCAAGGCTATGGAACACACACAGCACGCCCATGCAGAATCAATGACCTGGTAGCAAGTACATCAGATGGCTAGGTTGGTGGATCAGTAGACCTACATCACAGGAGGTTGGCTGGTGGACAAGCTTGTGGCAATGGCTGGAGTGGAATAAGTAGAATGGTATCACACATGGTTTCCAGGTGTTTGGTGCCATTCCATTAGCTCAGTTCTGGACATTATTATCAGCTGTTCTCCAGTCAGCAGCCTCCTGTGGCCTACGTCAAGTACGAGTCAGCATGATTGAGCCATAGATGAACAGGAGGATGTGAAAATAAGCCATCTCCATCCTGTCATCAGAAAGCATGTATATAGTCAGTGCTAATGGCAGAAATGTCAAGGCAAGAAACTAGTGTTCTACAAATGTTCATAGTGTTTCTGTACCATACCGGGATACGGCGTTACCAGAAGTGCATACAAGAGGCACTACTTCAAATGTATATTACAAATAAGAAACAGTGACACACAAAATTATTTAGGCAACAGAGATCTTGATCCTGGAGGGGATTGAATCTCTCTGCTGTAAACAAGAAGCTTGATCTTGACAGCTAGAAAGTTAGCAAACCAAATGCATAGCTGAAGCTGGATATAATTTGACATATCTTAGATTTCTTATAGTTATACTTAACTTCTTGTTATAACCAGTGGCGTAGAACTTCTTTTTTTTTAAAGGTATTGAAAATCATGCCATCTGGATTTCTAAAATATCGTGGTTTACGGTTTATCACCCCAGCCTAGACTGCAGCATAAAGAAGGGGAGGACAGCCAGGCAGTCTGTCTGCCAGGGGAAAGAGTTTCACCTTCCTGGCTTGTCCCCATGCCCTGGAATGGAGAATGAGCCTGTTGGTCTGTATTCAACAGCCACACTACACCATGCTGCAAGACATACTTTCCGCTCCCCTGTCACGATACAGAAACACCCCACCAAAGCAGCTGTGCAGGGTACTAATACTAGTGACCAGGACAGAAGCCAGAGAGAGAGGGCCACGGAAGAGGAAGGGGAGTTGAGCTATAATACTAGTGACCAGGACAGAAGCCAGAGAGAGAGGGCCACGGAAGAGGAAGGGGAGTTGAGCTATAATACTAGTGACCAGGACAGAAGACAGAGAGAGAGGGCCACGGAAGATGAAGGGGAGTTGAGCTATAATACTAGTGACCAGGACAGAAGACAGAGAGAGAGGGCCACAGAAGAGGAAGGGGACTTGAGCTATAATACTAGTGACCAGGACAGAAGCCAGAGAGAGAGGGCCACGGAAGAGGAAGGGGAGTTGAGCTATAATACTAGTGACCAGGACAGAAGACAGAGAGAGAGGGCCACGGAAGAGGAAGGGGAGTTTAAGTAAACTTCCACTAGATCCCAAATGGGAGAAAACAAAGACTTCAGTTTCTCTCTCCGAGTCAAAGCACAAGCATACGCTAGCTCAGATTTCAAAAGGTGTTTCTCTCTCCGAGTCAAAGCACAAGCATATGCTAGCTCAGATTTCAAAAGGTGTTTCTCTCTCCGAGTCAAAGCACAAGCATATGCTAGCTCAGATTTCAAAAGGTGTTTCTCTCTCCGAGTCAAAGCACAAGCATACGCTAGCTCAGATTTCAAAAGGTGTTTCTCTCTCCGAGTCAAAGCACAAGCATATGCTAGCTCAGATTTCAAAAGGTGTTTCTCTCTCCGAGTCAAAGCACAAGCATACGCTAGCTCAGATTTCAAAAGGTGTTTCTCTCTCCGAGTCAAAGCACAAGCATATGCTAGCTCAGATTTCAAAAGGTGTTTCTCTCTCCGAGTCAAAGCACAAGCATATGCTAGCTCAGATTTGTTTGCGGAATAATCATTAAGAAAAATCATTTCCATGGACAGGTGACAACAAGTTCCCCTTGTTATCAGCTGTGAGGCTTAGTTCAGAGGATGTTCATTGCTGTTCCACAGAGATCACTTCCACATCTTTTTGTCCTCGCGTAATGACTGTACTAAAAGTTTGGACCCAAGGAAGAGTAGCCGCTAAATTGGGGATCCTAATAAATACTACATCTATAGAATGAGGAACTCAACTGATGGTCTCAGAACAGTTAAACCTACACCTTTGTTTCCGTTCAATTATGGATTGGCCTTTCAACATGACAAACTTGAAAAAGTTGCTAATTCTTGACTAAATGGACACTGACTGTCCCCAAATTCCCACCACAACGTCAAGCCACCACGACATCAAGTAGGAGACGTTTTATTATGAGAACAGCAAACCAATGATTAATCTGCTAATGAAGCAGGCCTAATAGAGAGAGCCTAGATTAGTACCAAAAACAACATAGCATGGAACTGGCTGATACTATGAAACACCAGCAGATAAATGAGGCTCCATTAGAATTCTAGAATGACATAATTCAGTCGCTACTTCTATGGGCTTACATTGGCCTACTTCCTTCTGCTACAGTGGCTGAAGTGAAAGACAAACTCACTTCTTCTGTAGATCATGCAGGCTCTGCTCAGCCCTCTGTAGTCCATCCAGGTCTGTCATCATCTTCTTCATGTGGTCCTTGGAGTAACGGTTCTGGATGTAGGCGAACCAGCAGCCTCCAATGCCGATCACTATGGACACCACCAGCATGAAGTCCTTCAGGTGGTTATGTCTATTCACTGGGGAGAGAGAAAAGTGTTCGGTTAAATGGATACTTCAGGATTTTGGCAAAGAAGCCCTTTATTTACTTCCCCTAGCATTAGCGCAATGACTGGAAGTCTATGGTAACTGTTAGCATTGGCTCGCGAAACTACCTCCAACTTCCTTCATACTGGATGCAAACAAACTCATGTAGACTATTTGATCTGACTCTGGTTAAGTAGATAAAGGGCTTCATTGCCTAAAAGTATCCCTTTAAAGAATAGCACACATTGTATGGCGGTAACGGTTTCGGACTGTCCCTTCATCCAGAGAACTCAATGGTGGTGAACTGATGTGAAAATGTGAAACTGAATGAATTCAGGTCATGATACTGTACTGTGGCGAGGTCTGTCCAATAGAAGTGTGTGAAAGTAGTGTGTGTGTGGGGGGGGGCACCAGGCCAAAAGAACCAGATAAATGGCAGATTAACACACTATTTCAGTCTGCTAAAATATGCTGAGGAACACAAGGACATGGGAGTTTACATTTACACAAGGCAACGAATCAAACCCCCAGCCCTGACAGCCACCGTCTCACCCTTCCTGTCCTCTGAGGGATTGACTCGGTCCGGGGTAGAGAGGTGTGAATGTCCTAATGTTGCCATCCTAAGGGATCCAGAACAGTCCCATTCCTCAGTCACCGACAGCACGCCAGCCAGGCAGCAACTAACCCTCATGTAAAATTAGCAACAACGCCTTAGACACGATCCACCATCCTTAAAGCACAGAGAGACAAAGGATTACAATGCCCATTCTCTTAAAGCTGTGAGCCACCGTAGGGCCTGGAAAGGGATAAGATCTACGCAAACACATAGCATAACCTATTAGCAAACACAGCGCTTATTTCCTGGAGTGAAACAAAAGAGGACGTGGAGTGTCAGCTAAAGTCTGGGCCTGGCATCCCTCTCTATACAGGCTCAGAGGGCATGCCAACTTACAAACAAGCCTTACACACTAAGCTCTCTCTGCTGGCTGTTACTGACATGGAACAAAGACCTCCCTCCGTCTCATAGAAAAACAACATCCCCCTGACACAAGGCTCCCTTTAAATGTCACCGACATAGGGTAATGTGCTCATCATTAGGCAAGCAATATTTGCTTGCCCTCAGTCATGAATCAAGAGCTCTGTGTGGGCTCTTGTAGCCTTGCCTACACAATTCAGTACAAACACAGTTGGTCCTTGACAGTGGAACTTGGCCAGATAGTGGTGAATGACTAGACTGGTGTCGGGCCAAAGATACAGCAACCAGGAAAACCATACGAGGGGGAACTAGCTGGGCTATACAGTTCTAGGGCAGACGTCCCCAATTACAGTCAGCTGTGGAAATTGTTTCAGCGGATTATCGGGGGGCGGAACATAGTTATAAATCATTTGTACACTGCAAATGGACCGCAACAAACCCAAACAGATATGGTATTTGACAAAAACAGAATCATTTTAACGTCGACTACATTGGGATATCATGACATAAGCCTCTATTTAGGCGTGGGAATACTTGGGAACAGATTTTGTAAATTAAAAATCACTTTGAGCTGATTTCCTTTTGATTTTAAAGTTATGTCCAACAAACATTTGTTTGTTTTTTGATTTACTGAGAGAAATTGGAGGCAAAATAAAAATCACTTGTGGGAAAAATGTGTCCCGCTGTCTGCCTATATGGAAACAATGCACTAGGGCTTCCTACAGTAGCAGTACAGCAGAGCTGTGTGTGGTCTGACAGAGGAGAGATAGCAGGGTTCATAATATTATTAATGATCTAATATACACTACATGACCAAAAGTATGTGGACACCTGCTCGTCAAACATCTCATTCCAAAATCATGGGCATTAATATGGAGTTGGTCGCCACTTTTCTGTGAAGGGTTTCCACTATATGTTGGAATATCCATTCAGCCACAAGAGCAGTAGTGAGGTCCGGCACCGATGTTGGGCGATTAAGCCTGGCTCGCAGTCGGGGGTTCCAATTCATCCCAAAAGGTGGGGTTGAGGTCAGGGCTCTGTGCAGGCCAGTAAAGTTCTTCCACACCAATCTCAACAAACCATTTCTGTATGATCCTCATTTTGTGCACAGGGGCACTTCATGCTGAAACAGGAAAGAGCCTTCCCCAAACTGTTAACAAAGTTGGGAGCACAGAATTGTCTAGAATGTAATTGTATGCTGTAGCGTTAAGATTTCCCTTCACTGGAACTAAGGGTCCAATCCTGAACCATGAAAAACAGCACCAGACCGTGATTCCTCATCCACCAAACTTGACTGTTAGCACTATGCATTCAGGCAGGTAGCGTTCTCCTGGCATCCGCCAAAATGTAATGTAAGATATGTAAACATTATTAAAGTGGGAGATTCTGGAGCGGTACCTGAGACAGCGTTTTCCATCAACACCAAATGATGGAATATCTCAAATGTTGTCTCATCCCTCCAATAGACTTCCAGACAATCTATGCCAAGGCACATTGAAGCTGTTCTGGTGGCTCATGGTGGCCCAACGCCCTATTAAGACACTGTTGGTGTTTCCTTTATTTGGTAGTTACAGTGCCTTCGGAAAGTATTCAGACCCATTGACTTTTCCACGTTTTTTATGTTACAGCCATATTCTAAAAAGGATTACATTGTATTTTTTCCTTCAACAATCTACACACAATACCCCATAATGACAACACAAAAACAGGATTTTTGAAATATGACAATTACAATAATATTCAGACCCTTTACTCAGTACTTTGTTGAAGCACCTTTGGCAGAAATCAGCCTCGAGTCTTCTTGGGTGTGACACTACAAGCTTGGCACACCTGTATTTTGAATTTCTTCTTTGCAGATCCTCTCAAGCTCTGTCAGGTTGGATGGGGAGCTTTGCTGCACAGCTATTTTCAGGTCTCTCCAGAGATGTTCGATCAGGTTCAAGTCCGGGCTCTGGCTGGGCCACTCAAGGACATTCAGAGACTTGTCTCGAAGCCACTCCTGTGTTGTCTTGGCTGTGTGCTTAGGGTTGTTGTCCTGTTGGAAGATGAACCTTTGCCCCTGTCTGAGGTCCTGAGTGCTCTGGAGCATCAAGGATCCCTTTGTACTTTGCTCTGTTCATCTTTCCCTCAATCCTGACTAGTCTCCCAGTCCCTGCCACTGAAAAGCATCCCCACAGCAATATGCTACCATCACCATGCTTCACCGTAGGGGTGGTGCCAGGTTTCCTCCAGACGTGACGCTTGGAATTAAGGGTAAAGAGTCCAATCCTGGTTTCATCAGACCAGATAATCTTGTTTCTCATGGTCTGAGAGACTTTAGGTGCTTTACGACAAACTCCAAGCGGGCTGTCATGAGACTTTTACCGAGGAGTGGCTTCCATCTGGCCACTCTACCACAAAGGCCTGATTGGTAGAGTGCTGCAGAGATGGTAGTCCTTCTGGAAGGTTCTCCCATCTCCACAGAGGAACTCCGGAGCTCTGTCAGAGTTACCATCGGGTTCTTGGTCAACTCCCTGACCAACACCCTTCTCCCCTGATTGCTCAGTTTGACCAGGCAGCCAACTCTAGGAAGAGTTCCAAACTTCTTCCATTTTAGAATGATGGAGGCCACTGTGTTCTTAGGGACCTTCAATGCTGCAGACATTTTTTGGTACCCTTCCCCAGATCTGTGCTGCAACACAATCCTGTCTCGGAGCTCTATGGGCAATTCCTTCAACCTCATGGCTTGGTTTTTGCTCTGAGGTGCACTGTCAACTTTGGGACCTTATATAGGACAGGTGTGCGCCTTTCAAAATCATGTCCAATAAATTGAATTTACCACATGTGGACTCCAATCAAGTTGTAGAAACATTTCAATGATGATCAATGGAAACAGGATGCACCTGAGCTCAATTTCAAGTCTCATAGCAAAGGGTTTGAATACTTATTAGAATGAGATTTTACATTTTAATACATTTGCTAAAAATGTATAAAAACCCGTTTCCACTTTGTCATTATAGGATATTGTATGTAGATTGTATTTATTTAATACATTTTAGAATAAGGTTGTACCGTAACAATATGTGGAAAAAGTCAAGGGGACTGAATACTTTCCAAAGACACTGTGCATGTCGGTCTTTTCCTCCAACACATTCCATTAGCCTCTTATTTCTCTGAAAACAGGTCGCTGATTAGCAGGAATGTTGCCCAGAAAGTCCAAAGTGACATGTTTAACTGACCATTAGACTGGGAATGACTTGGCTCAAACCGGTCTTTTTCTTGTATTCTTCAGGTGAACACTCCAGTTGCATGTAATAAGTCGTAAACAGGGCTGGGGAATGGGTCCCCTTTGGTAAATGTGTCAGCCATTAAGACAAGACAAGGAGTAATGTCCATTTCTGACGGGCCCATTGTGAAAGATGTCTTAAAATGCTGCTGCTGTGCAGACAGTCTGTCATGTCCAGACGACCCCCTCTCTTCCTCCAGCTGAGACTCTTCCCTAAACAAACACAATGACACATTCCAGACAGACTTCTAACTCACCCTTATCCTGATGCTGCTGCAACCTTCTTATAAAACAAGCCCAATTCTCCTTTATTTCTCCCCCCGTTCTCTAGTATGGAGAGCAGAGCAGACAGAACTTCAAGGCCAGAGGAAGCCCAAGGCGACATTAATATTCTGGTTTCCTTACATAACCTGATCACGGATTCTTGTTCTACAGTCAAAAATGAACATTTCTTAGATTTTTCACAGACCTGAAAAGTGCCTGATGTGGTTTAAACATTGTTGTGCACTTAAAAGAACACAATTGTATGTTCCATTTATAAAAAGTGTGATTTTGAGAGTGAGAACCACAAACGGAATTAGAATATTATAAGATTTTATAGAGCCACCACTCCACACAATCTGTCTGTGGTGCTGCCCCAGAATGTGAGCCTCCCTCCCTGGTACGATTCCCAGGAACCCCCTTGTCTGATGGTGACATTACATCAGCAGTTTCTCTCAAGCCCCAGCCCCACTGACAGGGTATGACCAACAGAATGCCATACATTTACAGAAGGAAAACCATGGGGAAAACAGGTGTATCTACAGGACCAACCACTGATACAGCAGGAGCCTCTGGGGCCTAAAGACTCATGCTGCAACAGGCTGAAATATGTAACTGAGATCGCTGTCAGGAACCTAGTCCTGTGTTTTTCCTGTTTAACCAGGCCCAGGGTTGCTGTGGGAATGACTGATCATGCTCCACATGCTCTCCACATGATCAGTCCACACATGCTCCACAACTGACATGTTCTGTTTCCTATCAGATCCTTTAACTCCATAACTAGTAGGACTTAGTGCCAGGTTGGGACATGCACCTTGTTAACGCAAGTGTGCACCAGCAAGAGACCGTTGTTTGGTTAGCCATGTTCCTATAGCGCTCATGTGATTGCAGAATTTGCTAAACAAATGGCCACTGGATTGATGAAAATAATCATTCTGCCAGGTAGGCATTGGCTACTTTGTAGTTAACATTTTATTGAGAAGGCTTCTGGGAAAGCCTTTCCATCTCTACTAGAAGGTTATCATTAGCATTATCACTAACTCCTACACTGTGTAGGCATACACGCGCATGTCATGGACAAACGGGCATACCTGTGCTGTTTCAAAATGTTGCAGGAAAATACAAATCACCGATTCATTTTGTTAATATCTGATGAGGAACTTGGGAAAATGTAGGACTTTTCTAATAAGTTCCATACATTTAGTTGATTCCTTCTACGTTCAGTACATTTAAATCTCTGTATTCCATGATTCCATTCGCAACACAGATTTTAGAGAGTTTTGGTGTGTTTGTCTCAGTGTGCCTGAGATGTGTGATTTTATAGGGCCCTAGAGGTGTGGTGTGTTTGTCTCAGTGCACCTGAGAGGTGTGATTTTATAGGTCCCTAGAGGTGTGGTGTGTTTGTCTCAGTGGGCCAGAGAGGTGTGATTTTATAGGGCCCTAGAGGTGTGGTGCATTTGTCTCAGTGGGCCAGAGAGGTGTGATTTTATAGGGCCCTAGAGGTGTGGCGTGTTTGTCTCAGTGGGCCAGAGAGGTGTGGTGTGTTTGTCTCAGTGGGCCAGAGAGGTGTGATTTTATAGGGCCCTAGAGGTGTGGTGTGTTTGTCTCAGTGCGCCAGAGAGGTGTGATTTTATAGGGCCCTAGAGGTGTGGTGTGTTTGTCTCAGTGGGCCAGAGAGGTGTGATTTTATAGGGCCCTAGAGGTGTGGTGTGTTTGTCTCAGTGCGCCAGAGAGGTGTGTCTAGAATACAGAGTAGCTCAGCCTGAGCATCAACTCACCTCTTTTATAGTACTGCTCTCTCTGCTGAGGCTGGAACAGGCTGGCTTTTGGTATGGCACACAGAGCACCACAAATTATAGCCTTCCTAAAGAGGGCTTCACTTCCTTTACGGGAAAGCATGGTGGTTTCTGGCCTTAAAGTAGCCCCGGTGATACTCAGTTTGTTATTTATCAAAGGACATTGTAGCAGAATTGAAATGAGTCATACTGATTCACTGTATTCTGTGCTGCAGCAACAAGGCTGCCTGCAGGAAGTCCTAGACGATTACTAGCTAAACATATAGGGGGACAAGCTTTTTTTAGTTTTTTAATTGGTTTTTTTTGCTCTACCTTGTTATTTTGAGTATTACATTGTTATTGATTACCACATTGTTGGGTTTAGAGTTTGCAAGAAAGGCCTTTCACTGTATTTGAATGTGCATGTGACATTAAAACTGGAAACTTAATAAGAACTAGTGTTTTCCAGCACTGCTGCTGCTTGAGACTAATGAACACAGTTTGGAGTTGTGTTTTTTTAACCAACTGTCTCCAGAGCAGACACTATTCTTCTTCTTATAATTACATTCACAAACAGTTGCTTCAGAATGCAATAGAAATTCTCCTTTATCGGTCTGGTTGAAAGAAACACACTAACACTAATAGGTCACGTAATTGTAAAAAATAATAATCCACTTACTGAGTGGTGCGCCGAACAGCACAGTGTCCAAGGCCTTGAGCTGCAGCTTCTGAACATGGCTTCGATCCAGCATTTTCAGAATGGACACCGTCAGAGTGGCGTTCTTCACAGCCAGCCTGAGGGAACAGACAGATTGAGATTATCCAGTCCAGTCACATTGAGGAAGAGAGCGAGAATAGGAGGATCAGTATGAAGGACGCTATGGATTAATTTACCTGGGCATGACAGTCCCGTTGAAGTGCATCTTGCGGAAGGCGCCCACATACTGCGGCAGCTCCACGTAGATGAGCCAATTCTCCACATCGTCCACTGTCCAGTTGCACACTGCAATACAAAAACATGATATTACCTCTCTGACTGTTTCAGATGAGCCTCAGTAATCTCCATCACTGGTTGTACGCCAACTTTGAGCAAACGCCGACCCACACACAGAGAACATCTGCGATTCTGCTTTATATCTTAGGAGTGTCGCCGTGAGACGAGTGTAGCCAAAATCCCTTAGAGGAATCCTCTATCATAACACACTGTTAAATGTAGCTACACACGTTAGCCATCTCTTAATAAAAGACAGGGTAGGGGAAACAGGACTGGCAGGGAGTCAGCAGCAGTGTGGTGTGGGCACAGGCTGCCTAGTCGACTGGGTGGGTTAATGTGCTGCTGGGTGGATTAATGTGCTGCTGCCTAGCTAGCTAGCTGGGCTAATGTGTTGCTGCCTAGCTAGCTAGCTAGCTGGTTTAATGTGTTGCTGCCTAGCTAGCTAGCTGGGTGGGTTAATGTGCTGCTGCCTAGCTAGCTAGGCTAATGTGTTGCTGTCTAGTTAGCTAGCTGGTTGGGTTAACTTATGGATGGGGGCAGTATTGAGTAGCTTGGATGAATAAGGTGCCCAGAGTAAACTGTCTGCTACTCAGGCCCAGTTGCTAATATATGCATAGTATTTTTTGGATAGAAAACACTCTGAAGTTTCTAAAACTGTTTGAATGATGTCTGTGAGTATAACAGACCTCATATGGTAGGCACAAACCTGAGAAAAAAATCCAACCAGGAAGTGGTAAATCTGAAGTTGGTAGTTTTTCCAACTCATTCAAATTGTACTTCCTAAGGCTTCCACTAGATGTCAACAGTCTTTAGAACCTTGTTTGAGGCTTCTACTGTGAAGTGGGGGCGAATGAGAGGGGAATCTGCCCTCTGGCAGACCTCTGAGTCAAAGGTCTGCCAGAGAGCCACGAGCTGGCCACACGCATTCACGTGAGAGTTAGCTTTAGTTCCATTGCATTTCTGAAGACAAAGGAATTCTCTGGTTGGAACAATATTGCAGATTTGTTAAAAACATCCTAAAGATTTATTCTATACATCGTTTGACATGTTTCTACGGACTGTAACGGAACTTTTTGACTTTGTCTGGATCTAGTGATCGCACGTCATGAATTTGGATTACCGGGCTAAACGCGCGTACAAAAAGGAGATATTTGGACATAAATGGACTTAATCTAACAAAACAAACATTTATTGTGGAACTGGGATTCCTGGGAGTGCATTTTGATGATCATCAAAGGTAAGTGAATATTTATAATGCCATTTCTGACTTCTGTTGACCACACAACATGGCGGGTATCTGTATGGCTTGTTTTGGTGTCTGAGCGCTGTACTCAGATTATTGCATGGTGTGCTTTTTCGGTAAAGTTTTTTTGAAATCTGACACAGCGGTTGCAATAAGGAGAAGTGTATCTATAATTCCATGCATAATAGTTGTATATTTTAGCAATGTTTATTATGAGTATTTCTGTTAATTGATGTGGCTCTCTGCAAAATCACTGGATGTTTTGGAACTACTGAACATAACGCGCCAATGTATACTGAGATTTTTTTATATAAATATGAACTTTATCGAACAAAACATACATGTATTGTGTAACATGAAGTCCTATGAGTGTCATTTGATGATCTTCATCAAAGGTTAGTGATACATTTTCTCTCTATTTCTGCTTTTTGTGACTTCTCTTTGGCTGGAAAAATGGCTGTATTTTTCTGTGACTAGGTGCAGACCTAACAATTGTTGTGCTTTCATCGTAAAGCCTTCTTGAAAATTGGACACTGTGGTGGGATTAACAAGAAGTAGATCATTAAAATGGTGTAAAATACTTGTATGTTTGGGGAATTTTAATTGTGGGTTTTCTGTTTTGAATTTGGCGCCCTGCACTTTCACTGGCTGTCATATCGATCCCGTTAGCAGGATCTCAGCCCAAAGAGGTTTTAATGTGTTTCTGCCTAGCTAGCTGGCTGGGTTAAGGTGCTGCTGCCTAGCTAGCTAGCTGGCTGGGTTAATGTGCTGCTGCCTAGCTAGCAAGGTGGGTTAAAGTGGTGCTGCCTAGCTAGCTATCTGGGTGGGTTAATGTGTTGCTGCCTAGCTAGCTGGGTGGATTAATGTGCTCCTGCCTAGCTAGCTAGCTGGGTTAATGTGCTACTGCATGCTGCTGGCCTGAGCACAGAGTTTCCTGGCTCCCAACCTCCGCTCTGAGCCACAACAGGAAGCTGCAATGCAGAGAGACTGAGACACAACCAAAAAGGTGATTGGGGGGGGTGAAAGAGATTTGGAGAAACAGGGGAAAGAGCAATGAGGTAGGGAGAGGGAAGGGTTGAAGGCGATTAAGAGAGCGGGAGGAAGGAGAGGTGAGGGACAAAGAGAAGAGAGAAGAGGAGAACGTAGATGTGAAAAGCCATGAACGGTATATGATAAACGTGACAGAATACTGCCAGCAGGACAAGGAGGCGTAGGTGGTACGTCAGTGTGGATGGTTGCTATCTGTGTGTGTATGTTATGATGACAGGGCCACTGATCACCCTCTGCCAGGATGCTTGAGCTGCTAAGTGGTCTGCACTTTACTTGACAATGCTGACATACCAGCTAATACGTTTGACTGTTGTAGCTGGGATGGTTGGGCAGCAAGAACTCTCCCTTACCTACAGTCACCACACAAAACATCAAGCATTCAATCTAATTACTGAAGATAAAAATTTAAATACAGTGCAGTACTCTAAAACAGACAAAGCACAGGGAGTCTAGCTAACACGGTGTCAGTCAGCAGTGAGACATCAAACAAGGAGGGCTGGACCGACAGAGCTCTGAGAAGAGAACACAGTGTACGGAATGAGATTCATCGTCTGAGACTCTCATATGCAAACGGATGCACTGAGTGGGGCAGCATGCCTGGAGGGGAGGCTTGTTTGTGCTGCTAGCCTGAAAAGAGCAGAGACAGAGTGGGGGGCTGAGGCAACACTACGATGTTAGTTCCAGCACCTTCAGAACCCTTCCAAGTATTCCACAGGTCTTCCACACTGATGAACTGGTCGTCTCCGTGGAAACTGTTGTGCTTGGCTTTGGGATCGTGGTAGTTCAGGTCCTCCCTTAGGAACTGGAGGTCCCCGAGGTCACATAGGGGGGAGAGAAGGGAAGAGAGGTGTCAATCAAATCAGCCAGAAGGATTATGTGGCCTGTCACTTATAGGATGATGTCAGAGCAGAGGGATCAAACCGTTTCATCCAGCCTGAGGTAGACTTAGGAGACTGCAAATTGTTAGATTGCTCAGAGAATAACCAACGGAGAAGCTTGCCTTGTGCGTCCCTGTGCCTGCAGTGTGCATCCGACCTTGTAACATTATCACAGAATTCATGACAAGCAGTAGAGGAGGCTGTGTGGAACAGCCAGGAACCCCATGATTTACTCACACTGTGAGAAGGTGCTAGAAAACACATGGTATTTTATGACAATGTCAATTAAGATTGAGACATTGTCTTAATAGGTGAATGTCAATGAAGATCTATAGGTTTGAGCATGCACATGTCATTTTCCACTGAAGCTTAACTGGCCTGAAAACCTGTGATTAAAGTACAAACCTATAACTCCATTGCTAACAGATGTGGACACATCATTTGATGAGGAGGAACACAAAACAGGAAATCAGGTGTTCCTCTTTCTACTCTAAACACTCGACCAATATTCCAATGTAATGAGCCTACTGTAAGTAATACGGGACACATTGAGTGTCTCCAGTTCTCTTGAGCAACAGCATACCAGTGCAGCGACAGAGCTTAGCTGACATTATGTTTCATCCATCTCTAGCCAGCCCCCGTGCTGTTATCATACCGTTTCTTTGACAATGTAGCCAAATAGCTGATGTTTTAAAAATCCTAGTATGGTGTGTCCAACATGTGTTTTTTAGTTGTGTCATGATGTTACAATTATCTTATCTTGTTTTGTTTTTAATGTAGTTCTGTCCTTGAGCTGTTCTTGTCTATTAATGTTCTGTATTATGTCATGTTTTGTGTGGACCCTGCTTTCGCAACAACTAATAGAGATCCTAATAAAATTCTAAAACATGATCATAAAAACCTATTATTTCTTTAAGAAGTGCCCAGGCATCAGAGCTGCTTTGGTCCGAACGCTCCACGTGTTTTGTTCAGGCTTCCACAGTGTCGGCTCTGAGCCAGTACTGGTACCAGAGATATGTGCTTAATTCACAGGCTGGCTGCTTCAGGGATCATCAACCAGAGCCAGTGTCTCCTTCTCTAAAACTGCTCAGCCCCTGCAGAAGAAGCTGCAGAGGGAGAGACCTCCGGCTGCCGTACCAGTAGTATTACTCACCCTGTCAGTCTGACACGTCACATTGAGTAGGGAACCTGGTAGTATTACTCACCCTGTCAGTCTGACACGTCACATTGAGTAGGGCACCTGGTAGTATTACTCACCCTGTCAGTCTGACACGTCACATTGAGTAGGGAACCTGGTAGTATTACTCACCCTGTCAGTCTGACACGTCACATTGAGTAGGGAACCTGGTAGTATTACTCACCCTGTCAGTCTGACACATCACATTGAGTAGGGAACCTGGTAGTATTACTCACCCCGTCCGTCTCTGACACGTCCACATTGCCATTAGCATCATCATCCATCTGCTTGTGGATACTGCGGATTGCCTCGAAACTGAGGATGCTATTCTCATCGTGGCACCGAGGCTCGTCGATGCGACAGAGTTCTGAGGGAGAAAAGACAAGTTCAACCTGAGTCAGAGCTCGGACTGACGTTTGACAGCAGTTGTACAGGGCTCCCAACAACACTTGATATTTTCTCAATCATAGTAGGCTTGGGCGGTAAACAGTTTGGGGTGCCCTAAAGCTACGCCACTGCTTATAAAAACTGGAAGTTTACTATCCAAGATGTGCCAAATAAATCATCTCCAACTCAGGGCTCCAGCTATGCATTTGGTTTGGTAACTTGCTAGCTAAGCCCTAGCGTTCAAATCAAGCTTCTTGGTTACAGCAGAGACAATCAACCCTCCTGGATCAAGATCCCTGCTGCCTAAATTAGTTGTGTGCGTCAAAACAAAAATACATAGTTATTTTGGGGGGGGGGGAATAAGCAGTGCCCCATGTGTACTGCCGGTAATACCGTTTCCCCAGGATGGTACGGGAAACGGTTTGAAGATATGAACATCTGCATAGAGCCCAACCCTACATCATACAGAAGGACTAGGGGCTATCGACCTGTAACACACCACAGCTTATGGGTAGGCCAACAGACAAAACTCTGTCCACCTTGAAACCATCCCGAGCCATTTGTTCAAATCCACATAGTAACCCGGGAGCTTTGCTGCTCACAGCACAAAAGCATAGGGATGCTAAATTTAGCTGAGTGTTAACTAAACCTAGCAAGAGGCTATTTATAACCAGGCTGTGTCCAGCTGTATGGTTACATTGGAGAATGGTGGGGAGGGTAGGAGTTTGCTTTCTTTTCAACAGTGTAAGCAGTGTTGCCTACACTCAATGTGACAAGGGTGCTGATATTATGTCATCAATCCCAGTGCAACACGTGTGTAGGGAAGTAGAGTTCTAGTGAGGGAAAAGGCAATGACCAGGGGGAACTATGAGGGCAAAACATACAAATCATGATTATTTACTAGTCATTTTCCTTTCCATAGCCTACTAGAAGGCCTATTAAACTAAGTGTCCTTTAATATAGAGCACATGGAAAAATTCTATACAAATTTGATTCTATACATGACTTGTGAAAGTGTAAAAGATGTCCCTCGTCATGTTTTTCCGACTACTAGAAAGATTTTTACACACTTAACCCCAACATTTCTTCAAGTTTTAACCCTCATTGTAAAGGACAAGTTATGTTTTTGCTTTGAGAAATAATAATCTTCAGAAATAACTTTCATGTAAATAGTGATTTAGTCCATCCCTCATTAAAGGTCAACCCTGTAACTTGAACTGAACTCTTGTTTTAATAATAAAATCATTTTTCAAAAGAAACAATGAACATCTAATGGACAAATAACAGTGTTATTTGAGCTGGTTCTACTCTTTCTCCATTTTCTGGTGGAAAACAACTAGAGCATGACACGTAAACCTTGTTACCAAAAACAACTCAGTTGTTTGAAAGTTGTATACAATGGTGTTACATGCTGGGAGTATCTCTGGGTGTATTCATGGTTATGAAATTGTTGTATTGCATCTAAGCCTGCCTGGCCTGCAGTTTTCCCCCCTCTCCTGGGGGATTAAAACCCCTCAGCAGATCACAGATAAGGCCTTGCTTCAAGTCACAGGAAAGCCTCGTTTGGCCTGAGCTGCTGTCTGCAGACATTCTGGGCTGTGTGCAGGAGCATGGCCAAGGCTGCCTCTAAGCCACAGAGATTTTCAGTGTAGCCAAGTGTCATTTCAGAAAGCTTCAATGTTCTAAGTTTCAAGTTCACAATCTCAGGTCAAAAGAATGTACCTTCTAGCTCTTCAATCTGTCGTTCTGCCCCTGAACAGGCAGTTAACCCACTGTTCCTAGGCCATCATTGAAAATAAGAATTTGTTCTTAACTGACTTGCCTGGTTAAATAAAGGTAAAATAAAAAATTAAATGTAGTCTACATGATGAAACAGCAGGATAAAACATTTTTTAAAAGCAGACAAAATGGCTGAAAGAAGTCACAGCATTGTCCCTAAATGGGGAAAAGCTTACCAGATAGATCAAAGCTAAGAGTCTGCTAAATATTCCTGCTTGTATGACTGTGGGTTATCCTGCCCAGAAACCAGCCCAAAACAGAAATGAAATAGAGCATGGCCTAGATTAGTACAATGTCTTCAGTTCTCACTAAGAAACGTGATATCAGATTGATTCCTGTGTGGTGCAATCCATCATGAGGAAGCACACAACAAGTGTGTATGTGTGTGTTTATTTCCAGCTTGCTCTCCCATTTGCTGCACAAGGCAACTCGTAGTATTACAATACTAGGCATTAGGCAAGACCTACCCCGATTGGCCCATGCAGAGTGCAACTTATAGGCATGAATCAGCACAGCACAAGGCAGGCAGGGGCTTCTCTGGCATGGAATACTGCTGCAGATGTATTTATGACAAAGACTTACGGCAGAAAGGGCTGAACAGAAAATGGCAACAAAGCCAGAAAAGTGAAGCTGTGGAATTGCACTCTATCAAGCAGCCAAGCTATAGGCAACTACAGAAAAGGTGTCAATTGTTAAACTTGTTAGGAACCACAAAAGTCACCATACCCGACCGGTCAAGATCTAGAGCCAGTCAGCCACAGAGGCCAAGACAGTTGGCCATTGTGGAATCAATTCTATAATACTCAGGCATATCAACAACCACCACCACCACCACAGCTGACACATCCTCACCTAAAGACTCATACATTCCCCATTGTGTGTGTGCCTGTTCATGTTTATTTGTTAAAGTGTCCAGTTTTGCAGTAATTTTTCACATCCTGCCAGTCAAACGTATATTCTGCTACAGTTGTGTGTAATTGTGTGAGGAATGTGTCGAGTCAGGATTGGATAATAAGATAATTGTAGCCACTCCCACCTATTTAAGTTGTTGGAATACAGGTATATGTGGTTATGAGAGGCAGTGAGAGTAGTTGAACGCAAGAATAGAGAACATGTTATGCTCTTACCTGTTCTTCCTGATTTTAACCATAGATGTATACAACAATCTATTTTTCAAATAAATGCTCAATTTTGGAGTAAAACTGTTCCTGACTTCAAGAATCCTTTCTGTGCAGGAGGGAACGGCCAACTTGGTTACACACCCTCCCACTCTACTGGGAACTCCCCCAACAAAATAAATCTATGAATAAAAGAGTATGTAGGCTACAACAAGCTGCTAATCCATCAACTGACGTTCTGTCAGGTTGTCCATAGCTGCTTGTTAAGACATGTTAACATTCTGACTGTAAAGCCTTCTCTTCAACACATACAGGCAGCAGCATATGCCACAGAAATGTGCCACTGCACTGCAGCAGAAAGTGGGGTGGAGCATTTCTGATCAAAAACAGTATTTCCTCTGCCATAACGAGGCTCTACAGCTGCAATGGAAGGCAGCGAATCTCAAACATCTATAGTGGCAGCTTGACTCTAAAGTCACACCCCTATTGGTCCCCATTTCAGGTGCAATGAGTAGCCTATCTGAGCAATCTTGTGCCAGCGTACAGCCTTTAGCAAACCGAGTAACCGAAGCTAATAGACCTACTACTTAGACAATAACAATGCAGCTCTAAATGAAAGCCTCCTGGCTAATATGGCTCCAGATAACCAAATAACAAACCCTTTTCGGGTCAACCTGTTCTTTAATTCAACAATCTAACAGCATAAATCCTGCTGGGGACTCCAAATCAACCCACGCAAGTCAGTGTGCTGAACACAGCCTACTAGATAAAAGGTTACATCTAAAACCCAAGGGTGTGGTGGTGCTAGTTGAAAAGTAACTTTTTGGGCTGTTTTCTGTGCATTTGAAAATACCAGTGTCTACATTCCAGAACTGCAGCCCAGGACTTCAGCAAACACTTCTATATTGAAAAAAATAATGACGTTTATCATCACCTGCAGCTCTCACACACACTCTTCCTCATTTGGTTAGCAAACAAGATAGATATTACATATTTACATACGAGACTACCTTTTCAAAGAGGTTTAAGTTATCTAACCCTCTGTGTATTCGCTTGTAGAAGACTAAACACACACTTGCCCTCTGCACCACTTCACTGGTGTAATGACTGCTTCCATCCTGACTCCAGGATGCCCAACCAGGCTTACTGTAGCTGGCAGTAGTCTGTAGTAGTCAACCCTCTCCAGGCCCCGAGTCTCTTCATCACACAAATGCCACAAGCTAGTTAAACTGTTTCTGAGCACAGACAATAGCCTATGCATTATATATGTGGGTAGCTAGGCCACATTCACTCAATGTCTCACCACCAACCGGTCCAGCACACCACTACAACAGTCTTCAATGTTTTACCACAAATACAATCCTTATTGGAGATGGGTGACTGTGACAGCCAACATGTATCACTTCATGACTGGGCCTGTCCAATTCAGCTGAAGCTTTACACAGTCTGGCCTCATTGCATGACGTCAAATCAAAAAGCCTCTCAAGTAGAGGCACAATTACTGTAAGTGGTATAGAATAGGCTAACTTTCATGGCAGAGAGTAGTCTTTTAAGCTATTGTTATTCATTTCTAAATGTCTCCATTTTTTAAGAATAGGCCTACAATAGTTAGGGGCCCCTTGGACAGGAAGCATAGCACTACATGATAAATTACAAATGCCACAAGTTCAACATCAACACTGTTCATGTGCAATCATAGGAGCCCTGTATAAACAGTGCTGATAAAATTATGGGCAGGCACCCAGTTCACCCACAGCTGTATAAATATGATATGACTTATTATACATACCCACCCAAAATGGAACAAGAGGAGACTGGTTTGGTCTCAAACTAACAATGAATAGGCTAGGTCTAGCGTACTACTGTAGCCGACGTGAGGCTTAGACACCTATATGATGTTCCTTACAAGTCCCAAACATCTTCAGTGTCACATTGTTTAGTTTACATAACTTATGACAATAGTGTCACACATTCCGTTTTGGAATTATATTGAATGCTGTGGCAAAACTAGTGACGATAAGTAAAAATACATTTTGACTGACTTGTCAAATCGACAAGCAAAAAAAAAAACAATACCAAGATGCCAGACTCCCTGACTTGACTGTGTGCCATGATCACCCGAGGACAGAGCTTAATGGAGAATGCATACCCTAACTATTCTCAGCATGGCTGCATTTAGAGCTGGCACAATTTCTAAATAAATAAAAAAACTGGCACTGGAGATTCTAGTGCACTGATAATGCAACAAAAGTTTACAAGTGACCAATTTTGATCACTTTGTGTATGGAGTATTGTATGAACACACACTTGCAGGCGTGTCATAATGTTTGGACATTTCTCAATGATATTTACATACCTGACACACCATTATCAATATGATGGTGGTCTGAGCTGGCTTGGACCCTCCAACTTTCGCTCAGGAGGCATAAGCATACAATCCACAAGGTCAACGATTTGCTGAAATCCATAATGGAGGTTTGCTAGGAAGAGGGTGGAGAAGAAATGTTTTAGTGACATCTCATATGAATGTATAACGTTAGATACTGTACTAGCCTAGTGATTTAACTATGACTGAACTTCAGATTTCAAACCAATGACTTAGTTATTTTAGATTGTAATAATAATTTAACTAAAAATTGTAAAATGAGATCACATCGGAAACTTTACAAGCAAACTATCATCGGACAAGGAGGATTGGTAGCCCATATCTGGGACATTAACTTGGCTAGTTACTCAGTATAGAAGTCAGATAGGCAGGTAGAGCCTGTACTACAGCCCCTAACAAAAATCAGTGGTTGACTCATGCTAAACATTATCATGAACATAATACTACTAGCAAACAATTAACATGTTTAGCTATTTCAATAAAATCATTACAAGACAATATTAGCTGGATATGGTTCACAAGCAATTATAGCTAACGCGTTAACAGCTAATTAACAATAACAAACGGCTGGCTAACCAACCTTATCAAAACATAAGTAATCGGGTCAGTTGTTCCATGATTTTCTAGGTAGGCATGAAATTGTAGTTTTTTACCTTTCAATACTTCTGCATTTGATGCTCTTATCACAACTCTCGTGGTTACAGTAGAATCAAAGGCACGTCATCAATCGTAGGTCCAAACTGCAAAGAGAAACCCCTCTGTACTCCATGAATAAAGAACTAAATTAGCTGGCTAGCTGCATATGACAAATGATTTTCCGCTCTGTTTAGCCCGCTAATGGCAATCCAAGGCAAGGGCCGAGGTGGTCGAATAACACAGACACTAGGATAAAGATAACTAAGTAACGTAATGGTTCCGGTCCCGTCTTCAGCTAGCTCACCAACCCACTAGCACAGCAGACTTCAGATCATTGTCAGCAGCTAATCATAGCACACGAGCTATACACAATGACAGAACGCGAGCCAAGCCGTCCTCTTACGTCAATTTACTGGATAAAATACACTCGAGTAAAGAAAAAAGTACTTATGATTGATTCAAACACAGAGCGATTGTCATCCACGAACTACATGTCTGCTACAGCTGGTCTCCCCCCCCCGCCCCACACTCAAAAAAGCTTAAACTCTTGGCTTTGGAGCTGACTCGTTCAATTCTCTGGACTTGGTTGCTTCACCTGTGAATCAAGTAATTTTAGTGAATCACTTCCTGTCACGTGTTTTTAGTAATCCTTCAAAATAAGAGTTCCGCCCTGTAAATGGTGTAATCGAATTGTGAAGGTAAAAATATATATATATATATATATATATATATATATATATATATATATATATATACAATATACAATTTACATTGACACCCCTTTTTACCTAAGTAATGCATATATATATATATATATATATATATATATATATATATATATATTGTTGTGGAAAAGTACCTAATTGTTATACTTGAGTAAAAAAATATATATATATATTATTATAGAAAATTACTTAAGTAAAAAGGGGTGTCAATGTAAATTGTCCGTTAGCGATTTTTATTAATAAAGCAGTCTAATGGCTTGGGGGTAGAAGCTGTTGAGGAGTCTTCTGGTCCTACACATGGCTTCAGTACCACTTGCCATGCGGTAGCAGAGAAAACGTTTAACTTTGTTTTAGCATGTGCAGCACCAGGACTTTTAATATTTTGAAGTAGTCAACTGGGTGGGACTTTCGAATTATTTAAGGAAGGATCACATTATTCCATCCAGGTCACCAGGAGGGATCAACTAATGAATTATACTTGTGAAGAAACCATAACTGCAGGTGGCAGTATATCGCCAACCTTGGCCTTATACTTGTTCAAATAAAACACTATAGATGGCAGTGTGCACCCTTTCAGTTTGTTTGCCAACTCATAGAAGTTGTAAAATAAGAAAATGTACTACTTCAAAATGGATATGGCCTCAATGGCGGTGCCTGTGCTCCCAAAGACGCCATATAAGAACAGATACAATGATGCAATGTCTATCTAAGTCTATGGTTAGAGCAGTCATGATGAGCAGCGTATTGGATCCAACGTCACGACTACCGGAAGATCGTTTTGGAAGACTGCTGCCTATGCTGTCCACTTCTTCAATCTGATTGTGACATTATACTTCCACCTAAAGGTGTGTGGATGTAGGCTATTACAACATACGAACGGTGTGGCTCATCGACTCACCAGTTCCACACAACTAAGCTCAAGCATGCCACCTTGAGGCTGTGGGCTACACAACGCTAACAGTAAAACAGTAGGGAGACATACCATCAGGTGGGGGTGGTACATCTTCTGATGATCTTAATACCCCCATCAGAACAAATCTGAGCCTAACTGGGGTAGCCAGTAGGCCTTATCATGCTAAATCCAAACTGTTTATAATACAGCTGCATGATACACCTTGATCTGATAATATATCATAAGCTGATGAATGATACTTCCTCAAATTCTCAGTTTGAAATGCCCAACGCAACCACATGTATATCAATATAAAATCATTTCTGGGTAACAATTAAGCACCTTACTGTAATAGTTCACCATATTTTTTTTTTAAAATAGCCTTTTAGCAACAAAAAAATTCTCAAGCAATAATTTTGCTAGGACCGTCTGGGAGTGGTCTGAAAACTAGCTGTTATTGGCAGAGAGGTTCGGAACTCTCTGTTACTTGTCTATTAACCAATTTACAGACCGGAGATATCACCAGGCAAGTAGAAATCCCCACCCATGCAAACCTACTGATTAGAAGGTCCTGTGTAGATTGTATTTTCAACCAGGAACTATTATCAGGAATAACACTGATAAGAAAAAATCACACGTTTGCAGTGCTAGTTTCATCAGCTGTTGTACAAGATGATAAAACACACAGGAAAAACTAATTTAGACTGCAATGGGCCTCTAACGACGATGTGG
This sequence comes from Oncorhynchus mykiss, assembly GCF_013265735.2. Lineage (NCBI taxonomy): Eukaryota > Metazoa > Chordata > Actinopteri > Salmoniformes > Salmonidae > Oncorhynchus > Oncorhynchus mykiss. Next base: position 34,821,461 of record NC_048591.1, read on the forward strand.
TTATTCTTATTCTGTACATTTGAATGTCAAATAAGGTAATTCATTGGGTAACAATTCTATGTAAAAATGCTGTTTAATATTCTACCAGCAACATTTATTTAAAACAATAGCTCAGGCTGTCATGGTGAGAAGACAAACTTCCTCACAGTGCTATTATTGCTCGAGCAGCTTCCTGTTCAGCGAACACTCACACTTCCTCCACTACAGCAACACTTTGCTTGACTACTTTGACGCTCTCAGACAGATTGTAGGCTATATGTTCATACAAACCCTGCCACTGAAGATAGTATGTTTGGTGAGTCTGACTTGTTTTTAACCTTTACATGTTTTTTATGTGCTACTTCTGTATAATAGATATGTAGACTGAGAACACAATCTTACGGAAGCACTTGAGTGACGCAACATAAAGTGAGGTAGCCTACTGCTGTTATAATTTCCAAAGGTGCTATTCTATATCAAAACACTGCAGGCCTACCATAGGCAAGCAATGTTAAAATCCACTATTGTAATACTTATTTGTGACAGTTATTTTGTGTTTAATTTAGCCTGCTCAAAGTTATAACTGTCTCTAGTGATTATATTTGGCTCTTTTTCTATGAAATGATGATGATGATGGTGGTGAAGAACATTCACTGTAATTCATGTTGAAATATTTTCTAATTTCAGGGGTACTATTATTTCCTATTTACACATAGCGCTTTTCTTAATTGTAGCTTAATAATCTAGGTGAATTATATTAGAAAAAGATGTGATCAGAACGCTATGGCCTTGTTGATGGCCTACACTGTGAAATGCACCTATCATAGATATTCAGTGTATAGGCCAATGGTATGTGGTAGTGGTGATATGAATACAAAGGTTTATTGGATTTGAAATAATATCCCCAGTCAGTGTGCAGAGCAGTACATTTCAGTGCTCCCAGTCTCAGGTCCCTGTAGGCTGGGTTGAGCTATATTCACATTTTCTCCAACATTCTCATAAAGTAGTGGGAAGAGTCCAGCTCTCCTCTCTCACAATGAATTACAATTACTGCATGTATTTCATACTATCCAGTCTCCACCCATATTTTGTAGTTTCGGTTTTCTCACTTGAATTCTTGGGGAACATAGGCCTTCTGTACTGTAACTATAAATTAAGTAGGCCCACAGATAAACATTGTTTTCAAGTTGAAATGAAAGAAAATAGATCAATAAAGACGGAAATGAATAGAAAGTGTCAAACTGTACTGTGATATCTAGGGTGTGAAAGTGATGTTCATATCTGATAAAGTGTCAGAGCAATTTAAACCACAAACCTTACTTTTCAACAGTTTACATTTGTTGGGCCCTAGCCAGTGTCTCTTTTGGTGTAAAGTGCATCTGAACATTGTAGCATAAAGTGCATTTCTCATGTCCAGGTGTCTGAGACAGTGAAGGGGCCAGAATGCAGAGCATCAAGTGTGTGGTGGTAGGAGACGGTGCAGTGGGGAAGACCTGCCTCCTTATCTCCTACACCACCAACGCCTTCCCCAAGGAGTACATCCCCACTGTGTTTGACAACTACAGCGCCCAGGTGACTGTGGACAGCAGGACTATTAGCCTCAACCTGTGGGACACAGCAGGCCAGGAGGAGTACGACCGCCTGCGCACCCTCTCCTACCCCCAGACCAACGTGTTTGTCATCTGCTTCTCCATTGCCAGCCCCCCCTCCTTTGAGAACATCAAGCACAAGTGGCACCCAGAGGTCACCCACCACTGTCCCAATACGCCCATTCTGCTGGTGGGCACCAAGAAGGACCTGCGTAATGACCCGGAGGTGTTGAAGAAGCTAAAGGATCAGAACCAGATGACCATCACCCAACAGCAGGGCACCGCCCTGGCCAGGCAGATCCAAGCCATCAAGTACCTCGAATGCTCTGCCCTCAACCAAGATGGAATCAAAGAAGTGTTCGCTGAGGGTGTGCGAGCCTTTCTCAACCCACAACCTGTCGCCACCAAGAAACCCTGTGTGCTATTATAAAGGCAGTAGGAAACCCTGTGTGCTATTATAAAGGCAGTAGGAAACCCTGTGTGCTATTATAAAGGCAGTAGGAAACCCTGTGTGCTATTATAAAGGCAGTAGGAAACCCTGTGTGCTATTATAAAGTCAGTAGGAAACCCTGTGTGCTATTTTAAAGGCAGTAGGAAACCCTGTGTGCTATTATAAAGGCAGTAGGAAACCCTGTGTGCTATTATAAAGGCAGTAGGAAACCCTGTGTGCTATTATAAAGGCAGTAGGAAACCCTGTGTGCTATTATAAAGGCAGTAGAAAACCCTGTTTGCTATTGTAAAGGCAGTAGAAAACCCTGTGTGCTATTGTAAAGCCAGTAGGAAACCCTGTGTGCTATTGTAAAGGCAGTAGAAAACCCTGTGTGCTACTGTAAAGGCAGTAGGAAACACTGTGTGCTATTGTAAAGGCAGTAGATAACCCTGTGTGCTATTGTAAAGGCAGTAGGAAACCCGGTGTGCTATTATAAAGGCAGTAGAAACCCTGTGTACTATTGTAAAGGCAGTAGGAAATCCTGTGTGCTATTGTAAAGGCAGTAGTAACCCTGTGTACTATTGTAAAGGCAGTAGAAACCCTGTGTACTATTGTAAAGGCAGTAGAAACCCCTGTGTGCTATTGTAAAGGCAGTAGGAAACCCTGTGTGCTATTGTAAAGGCAGTAGGAAACCCTGTGTGCTATTATAAAGGCAGTAGAAACCCAGTGTACTATTGTAAAGGCAGTAGGAAACCCTGTGTGCTATTGTAAAGGCAGTAGGAAACCCTGTGTGCTATTATAAAGGCAGTAGAAACCCAGTGTACTATTGTAAAGGCAGTAGGAAACCCTGTGTGCTATTGTAAAGGCAGTAGGAAATCCTGTGTGCTATTGTAAAGGCAGTAGTAACCCTGTGTACTATTGTAAAGGCAGTAGAAACCCTGTGTACTATTGTAAAGGCAGTAGAAACCCCTGTGTGCTATTGTAAAGGCAGTAGGAAACCCTGTGTGCTATTGTAAAGGCAGTAGGAAACCCTGTGTGCTATTATAAAGGCAGTAGAAACCCAGTGTACTATTGTAAAGGCAGTAGGAAACCCTGTGTGCTATTGTAAAGGCAGTAGGAAACCCTGTGTGCTATTGTAAAGGCAGTAGGAAATTCTGTGTTCTATTATAAAGGCAGTAGGAAACCCTGTGTGCTATTGTAAAGGCAGTAGGAAACCCTGTGTTCTATTATAAAGGCAGTAGAAATCCTGTGTGCTATTGTAAAGGCAGTAGGAAACCCTGTGTGTGTCACGTTCGTCGTAATAATGGTCAGACCAAGCTGCAGCGCGATATGGTTTCCACATCATTTATTAAAGTGAAAAAACAAAACAAATAAAGACACAAACAACGAAACGTGACCAACGACATGCTACGTGCACCAACTTAAAACACAGAAACATAAACAATATCCCATAACCCACAGGTGGAAAAATGCCACTTAAGTATGATCCCCAATTAGAGACAACGATTAACAGCTGCCTCTAATTGGGAATCATACACAAACACCAACATAGAAAATTAAACCTAGAACCACACATATAAATAATAAACTAGACTAAAACCCCTAGTCACGCCCTGACCTACTCTACCATGCAGGCTTTGTGTGCTATAAAGAGTGTGCTATTATTAAGGCAGTATGAAACCCTGTGTGCTATTGTAAAGGCAGTAGAGATACTATCACAGATGCATATCCAATAGAACAATATTAATTAATTTAATGTCTGTTAAACATTTGAGTTGATTTTATTGTTAAATATGTTTTTGTTGTACTGCCATTAACAAACACTGTGATATCAAGACTTCATTAAGAAAAAAGGGGATCTTTGAGGCATTGGCTCAAGATGCATGCTTCAAAACTGACCCAATGTTAGGTAGGCGAGAAGGGCCTTGCTCAAACTTTGTCTGTCAGAATCCTTGCTTTTGTATATCCATTATTTTGCCCTCTTCCTTTAAAGCAATTGACAAACAAAGCCTGAGACTTGATGGGAGATACATTCTCTCATGTATCTGTGTTTGAATAATTGTCAAATTTGGACATGTATGGCCTTTACAAAAGTAATTAAATAATGCACGTGTAAAAATATAATATCAGAAATTTAATTTACTGCAGTGGGCGAAAACAGGATCACACAATGTTTCTTAGTAGTCTTAAACAAATCTACTTTGAAACAAAAGTATAGACCTACGGGCTTAAAAAAAGAAGACGCCTGTACCATGTCCGATATAGAGTTGAAATGTATTCAATTTTGAGTTTGCATCCTATTTTAAACGTTATAACGTTATATCACAGAAGACTGAAATATAACAAAACCGTTTGACATAGAAACACTGGATTTCCGGCTGCTTTTTTAAAATAATGGCAACTTTAAAAAAAAAAAGAATGTTTATTAATTATGAAAAATATTAATATCATTCCACCCATGAAGCCACTATGTCCTTTGACTGCAGGAAAGGGCTACATACCAACTCTCCCATTATATTTGTTTTACAATGTACTGTATAGTGGGTTTAAAACATATATTTTTTTAAGCTAACATAGAAGAAGGTTTTTCTACACCATCAGTTTTTTTGTGTGCTGTGTGTGACTATCACGCCACCAAGTTAGTGCTGTCTGATTGTGTTGAATACTGGACACAAAAGAGGAAATGCAGAGAGGTCTTTGATAAGAAATGCATAGGCTGATTTTCCTATTGCGGTCATTAGTCAGTGTGTGTTTGAGAGAGAGAGAGAGATCAAAAAAGGGAACCTGTTTGTAACTTCCCTCTGAAAGTCCATAGCTTGCCGTCTATTTTGTTATGTTGGGTTGTTTTAAGGTTGTGTAACTATGTTGAGAAGGCCTGGCCGTGACCCCACTCTCCGAGGGTTTCTCCGGGAGAGTTCGGATATGCAAAAAACACATTTCCAATTCACACATGCTTATTAATACATACATGTGTGGAATAGGACAAATATAAGCACCGACCAAATGATTATTATTACATCTACTGTTATAAATGAGAGATGGAAATTGTGTACAAACTGTAGTGTAGATTAATGTGACATATCTTTATTCTTATCTTAAGCAACATCAAATAAATGTGTCTCAAACTGAAAGAAACAAACCCATTGATCAATGCATCAAATTAAATTGATACTTCAAGAATACCGATACCTTTCCAAGGGAGGCATGGGATGTCATAGAACCAGCTGCTGAACAACGATAAAGTCCCTGATTTGCCTGAGAATGGAAGTGAAATTATCCAGCTGGCTGTTACAGAGTTGTGAAAGATGTGTTTTCATGTGATGCCCAAACATCACTGTCCTCTCCCATACTTCAGGCCACTGGACTCATTTGACAGTGAAATAAGGCCTCTGCTCTGGGTGCTGGATACACAGACAACTCTTTGTGTGAGAACAGTAGAGGGACATACAGATAGATCTCCTTACTGTTTTAGTACAGTATATATTGTTACTGTATACAACACCCCAATCTACTAGTCTCTCTCTCTCTCTCTCTCTCTCTCTCTCTCTCTCTCTCACTCTCTCTCTACAAATGAGGAAGAACATTTATTTGTAACTTCCTTAATTTAGGTTGTGGACCTCACTGACTGACTGACTGACTCACTAAGCATGTAATGGTGGAACTCAACATTTCCGAAATAATTGTTTAATAAAGCTAAATGTTTTCGCAAAAAATATCACTATTAGGCTATTATTACCTTTATAACCTGTTGGTACTAGGGGGCAGTATTTTCATTTTTGGAAAAATAATGTTCCCAAATTAAACAGGATATTTTGTCAGGACAAGATGCTAGAATATGCATATAATTGACAGCTTAGGATAGAAAACACTCTAAAGTTTCCAAAACTGTAAAAATATTGTCTGTGAGTATAACAGAACTGATGTTACAGGCGAAAGCCTGAGAAAAATCCAATCCGGAAGTGACTCATCTTTTGAAAGCCCTGCGTTCCGATGCGTCCCTATTGAGCTGTGAATGCCCTATCAACCAGATTACACTTTCTACGTATTCCCCAAGGTGTCTACAGCATTGTGAGGTAGTTTTACCATTTATGTTGAAGAATACCCGTAGGCGGCTTCATTGCGCAAGTGGTCACCTGATGCTCCCAGAGAAATTCTTGCGTAAAATACAGAGGTAGCCATTATTCCAATCGCTTCTACTGAGAAACCAATTGTCCCGTTTGATATATTATCGAATATAGATATTTGAAAAACACCTTGAGGATTGATTATAAACAACGTTTGCCATGTTTCTGTCGATATTATGGAGCTAATTTGGAATATTTTTCGGCATTTTCGGTTGATTTCTCAGCCAAACGTGAAGAACAAACGGAGCTATTTCGCCTACAAAAATTATATTTTGGGAAAAAAATTACTTTGGCTATCTACCTGGGAGTCTCGTGAGTGAAAACATCCGAAGTTCAAAGGTAAACAATTTAATTTGATTGCTTTTCTGATTTTCGTGACAAGGTTGCCTGCTGCTAGCAAGGCATAATGCTATGCTAGGCTATCGATAAACTTACACAAATGCTTGTCTAGCTTTGGCTGTAAAGCATATTTTGAAAATCTGAGATGACAGGGTGATTAACAAAAGGCTAAGCTGTGTTCCAATATATTTCACTTGTGATTTTCATGAATATTAATATTTTCTAGGAAGATTTATGTCCGTTGCGTTATGCTAATTAGTGTCAGATGATGACAACGGTCCCCTTCACGGGATGGGGTGTCACTAGAGGTTAAGATGTCTCTCTCTGCCTGAGAATATATACTGAACAAAAATATAAATGCAACATGAGCTGAAATAAAAGATCCCAGAAAGGTTCCATATGCACAAAAAGCTTATTTCTCTCAAATGTTGTGAACAAATTTGAATCTATCCCTGTTAGTGAGAATTTCTCTTTTGCCAAGATAATCTATCCACTTGACAGGTGTGGTATATCAAGAAGCTGATTAAACAGAATGACCATTACACAGGTGCACCTTGTGCTGGGGACAGTAAAAGGCCACTCCAAAATGTGCAGTTTTGTCATACGACACAATGCCACAGATGTCTGAAGTTGAGGGAGCGTGCAATTGCCATGCTGACAGCAGAAATATCCACCAGAGCTGTTGCCAGATAATTTAATATTAATTACCCTACCATAAGCCGCCTCCAATGTCATTTTAGAGAATTTGGCAGTACTTCCAACTGGCCTCACAACAGTAGACCACGTGTAACCACGCCAACCCAGGACCTCCACATCCGGCTTCTTCACCTGCGGGATCGTCTTAGACCAGCCACCTGGACAGCTGAAGAAACTGAGGATTATTTCTGTCTGTAATAAAGCCCTTCTGTGGGGAAAAATGTATTCTCATTGGCTGGGCCTCTGAAATTTCACAAGTGACAAGTAATAGACATGTGAGCATGACTACATATGGACATACTCATAAGTCAAGGTGGCCCCACTGTCCCAGATCATAGAGCACTCTAAGTGTGTCATTTATCATATAGTATGTTAAATATCAACATTATCAACATGTTGGTACAGTGGGATTGAATTATAGGTTGCAGTCCAGATAAATAAAATTATTATTTACAGTTATGACATCCACCATCATGTAAATACATGGGAGAAGGTGCTCTCTTCCTGCTCCTCCTCCTGAGTGACCTTGTCATCTCTGCTAGGTGTGTCCTGAGTGGTTGAACCCCTTTTCCCCTGACCCTCTGTTGCCCAAGTCCCAAGTATTTGCACTCCTCTGGGAGACGACCACCATCTCTCTGCTCTTAAAGTCCCAGAAGGCTGTTAGGTGGAAGGACATGTTGGAGAACACCACACAATACTCGAAGAGGGTGAAAAAAGTGTAGCCTGTAGAGGTTAAGAAAGACAGGAGACTAACACTTTAACAAAAAATGTAAAAGCAAAATAGGATTTTGTATCTAATGCTTATTAAATAATCTTTGTCAAGAAATTGGATGATGTTTGAAGGAAACCAGTTCAAAGTATGATCACCAAAGTATGATCATAAAGTTACTGGCCCCCTCCCCCATGTCAAACACCTTACCTCTAATTGTAATACACCAATGGTAACATGATATTCTGTTACCTAATTTAAAAAGTGACCCCCTTGTAACCAGCATCGGAGAAGGTGTGAGGGGCGTGGGGGGCGTGGTTTATATAGCTAGATAACTAGTCTACTGGTGCCAAAATGTGACTGTAGAATGTCAGCAAATATAATTAAAAGTTTGCCCTATTCCTCTATGGCAAAGATACTTATATGTTTCCCATTTCATCTGTGTTTGATGTTAGCTATAGTGGCTAGCCAGGTCGTCATCTGTGTCTGATGTTAGCTAGTTACTGGCTAGCCAGGTCTTCATCTGTGTCTGGTGTTAGCTATAGTGGCTAGCCAGGTCTTCATCTGTGTCTGATGTTAGCTATAGTGGCTAGCCAGGTCGTCATCTGTGTCTGATGTTAGCTAGTTACTGGCTAGCTAGGTCTTCCGCCAGCCAAAAGGGGGGAAGGGTTGTTCAAAACCCTGACGCAGTTGTCAAGTCAACACATCCGTCAGTGCTGCTGTGAACCGCATCACAAGATACATGCCAAGCTGTAGGCTCAAATTTAAAAAAGGATGTTTGAGTTGCTTTGTGTATCACCAAATTTGCTTGAGAGGATTTTATTGCAACACTGTCCGCTGGATACAAGTTGCTTGACATGGGCGTTTCATAGAGCTGTCAGTTAAGGTGAGCTAATAAATATATAGTGCTTTTGGAAAGTATTCAGACCCCTTCATTTTTCCCACTGTTCACACCGCTACCATCCAGAAGGCCAGGTTAGTACAGGTGCATCAAAGCTGGGACCGAGAGACTGAAAAACAGCTTCTATCTCAAGGCCATCAGACTGTTAAACAGCAATCACTAACTCAGAAGGCTGCTGCCTACATTGAGACCCAATCCCTGGGCACTTTAATAAATGGATCACTAGTCACTTTAAACAATGCCACTTTAAATAATACCACTTGAATAATGTTTACATATCTTACATTACTTATATACTGTATTTTATACCATCTATTGCACCTTGCCTATGCCACTCGGCCATCGCTAATCCATATATTTAAATGTACATATTCTCATTCACTCCTTCAGGTTTGTTTGTATTAGGTAGATGTTGGGGAATTGTTAGATTACTTGTTAGATATTACTGCACTGTCGGAACTAGAAACACAAGCATTTCACTACACTCGCATTAACATCTGCTATGTAACCAATACAATTTGATTTGATATGACATGTTTTGGTACCCTTCCCCAGATCTGTGCCGCGACAAAATCCTTGGAAAAAGTCTTGGAGCTCTACAGACAATTCCTTTGACCTCATGGCTTGGTTTTTGCTAGACTCAACTACAGTGTAATTGTACTATGCGATTGTAATTTCCTACTTTATAACTTGAAGAAATAAAACATTTAATTTAGCTAGTATTACTTGATGAGGAACACAATGAACCTGCTTAATTAAGCCCTCTGAGAAACTGTCGAGATGAGACATCAAGTAACACATTGCAGCTGCTGTAAAAACAGTTTCTGCCACATCCTTCCACAAATACTATTTATATTGCAGATCACTGTGTCTCAAGCAACATGATTTACTGGTCCTACCCTAAAATGGCCACAGTAGGTTATCATGAAAAACGATTACAAGCTCTATATCAAACTATTATCCAATGGCAATTGTCCATAAAACATGTATGACATACAGTAGTGGCAGCCTAATACTTCTGTATGAGGAGTGTCATCTCCAAACGATATCCAGCAGCCCTTATGGGTACCAGTCTTTTTAGCTAACATTCCACTCCTTGCCACGACATGTAATTGCCATAGTCCACTAGTTAACACAGCCACAAAGTCAACTTTGGCTATAGCGTAAAAATATAGCGTAAAAATGAATTCAAAGAAAAATATGCTTTGAGTCTTAAATTAAGGTTAGGGTTAAACATACGGTTATCAGTGTGGCTAATTTCAGGGTTAGGTTTAAAATCACGACCAAGAGTGCTCAATGAAACTGGATTTCAGCAGAGTTGCTTATTGTTTGTTGGAATTAACATTCATATTTTCCATGACACATGTGGATCCTAGAAAAATATATAATTAGAATCAAAAACAAACATTTAGCTGTTAGCTAGGCAAGTTTTTATATTTTGATGCTTAAAATCAAAGCAAATAGGTTTTGTGTTTGGAATTGCAGTATGTATTTCGTTTGAAAATTAAGTTAGTTATGAGGTGTACTATTTGCATTGGGGGATAGCTGTGAGGGTTATCAAACAGGATCACCTCATCTGTTCACCTCGAGCTCATTAATGATAGAATGTTCATATCTGAAGATGGCACCGAGAGACTGAAAAACAGCTTCTATCTCAAGGCCATCAGACTGCTAAACAGCCATCACTAACTCAGAAGGCTGCTGCCTACATTGACAATCTCTTTGGCAATATCAACAAGTGGCAAGGAGTGGAATGTTAGCTAAAGATACTGGTCCTCACGCTCAGCAAGAATATTCTATATGCCATAAATATCAGTGTAAGAGTGCAAGCCAAGTGCGAGCAAGGTTAATGTCTTTGTGCTTGCCAAAATGTGTGTGTGTGCACGTTTGGTGAACATGACACTCTACACTCCCAGTGAATTGTGTGTGGTGTGGAGGGGTGTGTTGGTCACAGCCCCAGACTGAGTCAGGAAACAGCTGTTCCTCCAGGACAGAGGCCCAGGTCCTGACAGGGTGAACACAGCCAGGGGCTTCTTCCAAGTCTGACTCAACAGGCCCTCAGTAACGCCCTGTACCACTGATCTAGTTGGGATAAAAATGCTGCTCTTTCTCCTAGAGTCCTAACACAGAATAACAGTGGTCCAAGTCCATCAACAATATAGTAAGAAACTGAAAATGAGAGATTCTATAAATAAGATTGTAATTTTTTTTTAGCTAAAACAATTGACATTGCTAAATCCAATAGATTGGCAGTAGTTTGCATCAGTGTGAGTGTAAGGAAAGGAAACAGGGAGCTTCTCAATTAGGTAAAGTCTGTCGTCTCTCTTCGACTCCTCCGTCCTCCTCTCCTCCATGACCCGCAAATTGATAGGTAGTCACCATGTTTAAGAGAGTGTCAATTCGTTAATAGGTGAACGGGAAGAGTTTGCTCCTCTCCTCTCCTCAATTGCCTCCTACAGTCGAGGATACTCATGTGTAGTGCAAAGTGTTTCGAAATCTGCCACACCCCCCTTGAATCAGCTGTTGTTTTCTCAAATAAGAAACAAACATTTAAAAATGATACACTTCTTACCGTTTTACCTGTAAAATGTCACACACAACTAGCTAAATAATTTTTGGATTCCACCCCTGTAAATGTAATTTGCAAATGATGTGCTAGTGGAGAAGGAGAGTTTCATTTCATTCAAGTGCATTTGTTTCCATATTTCCTCCTCTCCTCGTTTACCTTTGACTTTTTTCAAAAGGAGATGAGGCGTGGATGGAAGAGAAGACGCGAGGAGTCGAGAAAAAACATTTGAGAATCTACCACATCTTTGAACTGCACTTGACAATGCAGTTTCATTAGGCTGCAGCAATTGGTTTTTACTCTAGAGGGCTCTAGTGTCAACTTTGTCGATATTGGAGACAATTAAGTCACCAAAAGCCCCTCTACTAACACAGGACCTTCACTATACTGTCTGATTCACCAGGAAACTGCATCATACCACCAAATGAGCACAACCTGCAATTTTAGAGCTAGTTCACTTCGTCATTCAGTTGAATGAATAACTATCTTCACTTTACAATTCTGTCTTTCATTCACTTTCTACATTTCCTGGTCAAGTACAGGGCTGAAGGGAAGGAACGATGCCTTACCTCAGGAATCAGTGAGCACTTATTTATAACCAGACACAGCCGAGAAGTTAACACCATGTGGATAACTGGCAATGAACAGGACAAACCTTCCTTATGAACAACTATGGGACAAAGAAGGGCATAAAAGCTAAAAGCATACTGTACAACTGTATTAGTCATAACAGTCACTGATACAGGTTTTATGGTTTATAACTAGGGTCCATAGATTTTCCTGGTCGGGCCATGTATCCGGAAAAACTCAGGGCCCTATTTATAACAGCAAGAAACAGGAATTCTTTCAAAATCCTAATTGTATATCATGCAGCAAATTAATCATTGTAAATGTATGTTGCAGGGCAGTGGTTCCTAACCCTTTTGTTTACTGTTCCACCAACTAAATGTTGCTCTCTCCAGAGTACCCCTGATGTGTAGGCCTATGGTCTCATTAGTTTTCTCAAGTACCTCCTGGAGAAGAGGCCCTTATATATAGAAGTTAAAATATGCCACTGCCACCAGGAACCTGAGAGCAGAGTGCAGGCCAATGCAGAAAAGCCAGATATGGCACTCTGGGCTCAGGCTTATGGAGGCACTAGTGGAACGTAGATCATTGGGAAACTAAAACAAAAACAAGAAGAGAGTCAGACTATGTATTTGCATGCTATGTTTTTAATAACAGGGACATGATTGATTCTCTTGCTAAAGAGTTGTAAGTGGAGTCTTGGAAATGGAACACGGAGGAGATGAAGATGCAGGTAATTATGCCAAGCAGTGGCAGACTGACGGTGCCCACAACACAGGAGGTGAATGATAAGTCATAACCTCCCTAAACGTAAAAATACCATATCTTCAGTTGGCCCGGGAGAGCCTGCCTCTTTTGGCAGGAGAGTAGGGCCATTCGTGACTGGGTTGGGGTGTGGCTGGATGAGTTGCTGCCCTCTCCTGATGCACACCGGATGTTTGTGGGGGACCTGGTGCTAAATCACTCGTAGACGACCTGATTCTGGGTCAGGGTTTCGTATGTCGCAGAGCAGCTCACTCGCTGCAATCTATTGAAAGTCAGCCCTTGATCCAAGCACAGAGCCTGTTTTGAATTACCACATGTAGAGAGCCTGTTACGGGTTACCAGGTGCAAGTGGATCCTGACAGCAGGACTATAGACATCTTAGTAATTTCAGGGAGTAAGCTATACTCTAAGGCCAAGGGAGAGGGGTGTTGACCAGGTAGGGAGAGTAGGTGTGGAGGCCTGGAGGTACAGTATGTAGCTCCAGGGAGTGAGCTATATACTCTCAGGCCCAGGGAAAGGGCAGGCAGGCGGGCAGGGATTTTAGGTCTAGGAGTCAGAGGTCACCAGGTCAATGGGGGCCTGCCTGGAGGTCAGGAAGGCCCCAGGGAGAAGGCCCTAGTGAATAGGTGTGTGAGTGACAATTTACTTCAGGGGGGAAGAGCAAGCAAATTCATGTAAAAACGTGTGAGATGAAAATGCGCAAACTAAGGGTGTGCAATGTGTAGGCCTACTGAGTGTACATTCTGAACATTGTTTGAAGTCAGTAGGTCACATGACCAAGGAGCTATTGAAATTTGAATGTTCGAAAAATTAATGTAAAAATGTGTGAGATGAACAACCAGTTTTGAAAGTTTTAGGATTAATGGTTAAAGAGCTATTGACATTTACATTTTTTGATTTGTCACCATGTTGACGGTCCCAATCTGCTGTTGGTAGATGTAAGGAAAACTACAGGCATTTAAATATCTGTCGAATTTCCAACCTGAATCTGTCTTTACCTCGGTATTCATGGCACTCCAACTATCATCTTGGTCATAGCACAAGAGCAGTCTACCGCTATCCATGCTTGCAACTTTGTCATTCAAATGATCATTTGGCATATTTTTGGATCGAGATAAATGTAATCTGTAACCTGCAATTCGATCTTCACTGGGTTGAATTCTCTGCTTGAATATTATTTCAGGTAGGCTATAGTTTCTCTCTTTTGCTGAACAATGCACAGTTGAAAATGGTAAATCCACAAAGTACATATTTAGGAATGTATATGCCATGGTTCCCCAACTTGCGGCCCGTGGGCGGAATTTGGCACGGGGATAGTTTTATTTGGCCTCCCGAGTTTTCTGAGCAAAAAAATAAAATAAAGTGTTCTTATTTTCGTTGTTGGCCATAAAAGACTGTTAAAACACCAGGAAATGTAAGAAATCTAGTCCCAACTCTTCCCACGCATAATAAAGAGATACATGATCATATACAAATGTAAGCAAGGTTTGAAATGATTATGTTTTTGTTAAACAATATATCTGTCTGGGCTTCTTGCTGTCAGTTTGCAATTTATTTGTAAGTACAGTATGTTCCGGCCACCTGACCATCCGTTCAAGAAGAAATCGACCCACGGTTGAATTTAGTTAATGATCCTGAGTGGCGCAGCTGTCTAAGGCACTGCAGCTCAGTGCTACTACAGACACCCTGGTTCTAATCCAGGCTGTATCACAACCGGCTGTGATTGGGAGTCCCATAGGGTGGCGCACAATTGGCCCAGCGTTTGGCTGGTGTAGGCTGCCATTGTAAATAAGAATTTGTTCTTAACTGACTTGCTTCGTTAAATAAAGGTTAAATAAAAAAATAAATATGCTATGTTAAGTGTTTTGTTATATCAACACACACTTACAGTCCAATTGCAATGAGTGTTTTTTTTTAATTCAACATCATGCAAATGGTGAGTTGAATGGTTTCATGACTGGTTTAGAGTAGCATCTTGACAGATAGCTCTTCAGATCATTATTACATATTAAAGAGAGTGACCTGGCATTACACTAAAGGTAATAGTAGCCTATACTAATAACAACGCCAGCATATAACATTGTAATAGCTACGCAGTGATATACAAAGCCAAGCTAAACAACAATAACAACTCACTCTGTGTTCACGCATCCCATGCACATATGTCCAGTCACACTCACAGACTGGAATAACACCGTTCAGGTAAGACCTAGTGAACCTGAAGAAGCAGAGTAAGGAGAGAGGAGGTGTGTAAGACCCAGTGAACCTGAAGCAGCAGAGTGGAGGGAGAGAGGAGGTGTGTAAGACCCAGTGAACCTGAAACAGCAGAATAAGGAAAGAGGAGGTGTGTAAGACCCAGTGAACCTGAAGCAGCAGAGTAAGGAGAGAGGAGGTGTGTAAGACCCAGTGAACCTGAAGCAGCAGAGTAAGGAGAGAGGAGGTGTGTAAGACCCAGTGAACCTGAAGCAGCAGAGTAGAGGAAGAGAGGAGGTGTGTAAGACCCAATGAACCTGAAGCAGCAGAGTAAGGAGAGAGGAGGTGTGTAAGACCCAGTGAACCTGAAGCAGCAGAGTAGAGGAAGAGAGGAGGTGTGTAAGACCCAATGAACCTGATGCAGCAGAGTAAGGAGAGAGGAGGTGTATAAGACCCAGTGAACGTGAAGCAGCAGAGTAGAGGGAGAGAGGAGGTGTGTAAGACCCAGTGAACCTGAAGCAGCAGAGTAGAGGGAGAGAGGAGGTGTATAAGACCCAGTGAACCTGAAGCAGCAGAGTAGAGGGAGAGAGGAGGTGTGTAAGACCCAGTGAACCTGAAGCAGCAGAGTAAGGAGAGAGGTGTGTAAGACCCAGTGAACCTGAAGCAGCAGCAGCTCCTCCGAAGTATTGAGGACACTGTCAACTGTTACAGAGATACGAGGGCCACAGCGACAAGGACTGGCGAGTGGAAGAAGGTGGCGAAAGTGTTGGACCGATTCTTCATGTGGATCTTTTTCTTCATGGTGTTTTCCATGAGCCTGATGATCATGGGGAAAGCCATCTAACTTCAGACCTGGGCTGTGTTTATTAGGTACGGAACAGGAGAAAATATGTTGAAATTATGGAAGTATTACATGAAATTGTGTATCAAAAAGTTTTCTCTATTACACCTATTGCGTATAACCAAAATGAGAAAACAGGTGTGTGCAATACGTTTGTAATGACCAGTATCCACCTCCCATGTTTTTATACATGAGGGCCTAATCTGAACACAGGGATTTAATAAAGATTTCACCAGTTTTATTGAATTATTTGATATTCCAAACCCTTTTCATGTGTGTATGTTACCTAAAAATGTCGTTATTGTTTACTTTTACAATTTAGTTGTCATACAGATGTCGGATCTTAATTTGAGCAAGTTCGCTACAGCAGAAAAACAATGCTGCTGCAGCAGCAGGAAATGTGAATTATTATGTGGATTATCTTTCATTTACATTTTTGTAGGGATTGATACATTTTTCGTTAGGGTAAATCAAGTTTGAAATGACAAACTTCAGAAGCCTTTTTAAACCTCAAATATACAGTTTTAAATGTCCCGCAATTCTCCTGCAAAAGGGTGATCAAATTTAGATCCTACATCTCTACAGGTCGTGTGTATTAGAACATGGGAATTGCAATACCTTTAAATTACCATTCAGGAATGATTAAACAGAAATAAATAGTTTATTTAAGCTCTTTGAGTTAATTTATTAATATTTAATAATGTTAACATTTAAATAATAAATTACAGCATCACAATATCCCACAGTACATGATCCAGTGTATGTCTGCCGTACTAAAAGGGACAATTTAACTTAATTTAAATCCTGAACTGCATGTTCTGATCCTGAACTGTATGTCCTGATCCTGAACTGTATGTCCTGATCCTGAACTGTATGTTCTGATCCTGAACTGTATGTTCTGATCCTGAACTGTATGTTCTGATCCTAAATGGTATGTTCTGATCCTGAACTGTATGTTCTGATCCTAAATGGTATGTTCTGATCCTGAACTGTATGTTCTGATCCTGAACTGTATGTTCTGATCCTGAACTGTATGTCCTGATCCTGAACTGTATGTCCTGATCCTGAACTGTATGTTCTGATCCTGAACTGTATGTCCTGATCCTGAACTGTATGTCCTGATCCTGAACTGTATTTCCTGATCCTGAACTGTATGTCCTGATCCTGAACTGTATATCCTGATCCTGAACTGTATGTTCTGATCCTGAACTGTATGTTCTGATCCTGAACTGTATTTCCTGATCCTGAACTGTATGTCCTGATCCTAAATGGTATGTTCTGATCCTGAACTGTATGTTCTGATCCTAAATGGTATGTTCTGATCCTGAACTGTATGTTCTGATCCTGAACTGTATGTTCTGATCCTGAACTGTATGTCCTGATCCTGAACTGTATGTCCTGATCCTGAACTGTATATCCTGATCCTGAACTGTATGTTCTGATCCTGAACTGTATGTCCTGATCCTGAACTGTATGTTCTGATCCTAAACTGTATGTCATGTGTGTTGCTTTGTTGTGCCAACTTGTATTCCCTAATGATCTCACCTCTCTCCACAGAGACATATTTGATTATTTCTGCTCAGACACTCTGCTAGTCTCCTGACAAATTACTGCATTTTGAATATCTGCATATTCTAATTGAGTGTTTATCCTCAAAACGGTTCAACAGTGTCCCCGTTAGTCACCAAAAGAGCCAACTTTACCAGAACAGAGCTTTCTCAGCGCAGCCTTTCTCTCATTGTTTCTGAAACGTTAGATGATAGGATTCATATCAGGGACACTGTCAGAAAGGAGTTAACACTAGATATCAAGATTAGAACATTACAGTGAATGTTTTCAGACTTGGCACTGATGTGATATGAAAATTATACAGAAATAGAGCCCAGATGCCCATGCTGCTGTAGCCGATAGATCACATTATCTTAGTGATAATGCTGCTGTAGCCGATGGATCACATTCTCTTAGTGATAATGCTGCTGTAGCCGATAGACCACATTCTCGTAGTGATAATGCTGCTGTAGCCGATAGACCACATTCTCTTAGTGATAATGCTACTGTAGCCGATAGACCACATTCTCTTAGTGATAATGCAGCTGTAGCCGATAGACCCCATTCTCTTAGTGATACTGCAGCTGTATCAGATAGACCCCATTCTCTTAGTGATAATGCTGCTGTAGCCGATAGACCCCATTCTCTTAGTGATAATGCAGCTGGCAACGTAGTGCTTATAGGCTATGACAAACAGCAGCTCCCTCTCAATGGTTTCAAAAGACACATTCAACTGGATGAAACACACTGAGAGATGGCTATGTCATTCCACAGACACACTGCTATCATCTTAGCGAAAGCACTGGTTGATATCACAGTGTCTGTGAGGGCCAGGTTAATTATGAAAATGTACATGGCTGACTGCAGATTGGGGTCTGTCGCCACCAGGGTAAGTATGATGAGCTTTCCAATCAGGATCATCAGGTAGACCACCAATAGGAAGATGGCCAGCTCTGGGTAGAAGACGTTCAGCCCTCTCTCACCCCCAACAAAGAGGAAGTCAGTCACATTGGCTTGAAGGCAAGAGTCACCTGGCGGTCAAGGAAGATCATTTTACAAAGGTGCACAGTATCAGCATTTGCTTGAGAAAGACATAAATAGTTATCTTATTTGGTATGAGACATTTGTTATGAGACACTTACTTTCTACATTGTGAAAGATGGGTTCACTGCATCTATGCTGTCAACACTCCAGATTTGGATATTATTTGGACTGTTTCTGTGAAAAGACACACAACAAAGTCAAACAAACATGAATCATTCATCTCTATTGTAAACACTACATTTAATATCAACAAGTTTGAACTGCCATTGATGCAAATGATGAAGTGATGAATCTGGTATTGAATTAGCCCAATAACACCAATGATTGGACATGCCTGCCCACCATACAGTAACACTTACCGTCTGTGTAGTGTGCACAAAACAATGATGCTTAATACAGTTTACAAAAAGAATTACATTTTTTTTATTTTTTTTATTTCACCTTTATTTAACCAGGTAGGCCAGTTGAGAACACCTTTATTTAACCAGGTAGGCCAGTTGAGAACACCTTTATTTAACCAGGTAGGCCAGTTGAGAACAAGTTCTAATTTACAATTGCGACCTGGCCAAGATAAAGCAAAGCAGTTCGACACATACAACGACACAGAGTTATACATGGAGTAAAACAAACATATAGTCAATAATACAGTATAAACAAGTCTATATACGATGTGAGCAAATGAGGTGAGAAGGGAGGTAAAGGCAAAAAAAGGCCATGGTGGCAAAGTAAATACAATATAGCAAGTAAAACACTGGAATGGTAGATTTGCAATGGAAGAATGTGCAAAGCAGAAATAAAAATAATTGGGTGCAAAGGAGCAAAATAAATAAATAAATTAAATACAGTAGGGAAAGAGGTAGTTGTTTGGGCTAAATTATAGGTGGGCTATGTACAGGTGCAGTAATCTGTGAGCTGCTCTGACAGTTGGTGCTTAAAGCTAGTGAGGGAGATAAGTGTTTCCAGTTAACAAGACTGCATTCACAGAATAAAATATCAATCTCCTGATAGTGACTTGACAATATGACTAGTTTATCTCAATGTACAGGTCCTCATGTGGACTTGATCTAGAGACCAAGTGTTGTGTTTCTGTTGTCCTGTCTATGTTGTGGCGCTCTTGCAGTTCCCAGGGGCTTCACACACCTCCTCTCACTGCAGACTCTCTCCTAGTTCAGAACATAGTTGGTTTCCTGGGATTATTCCAGCCAATCAGCGTTTCACACAACAGTAGGCCTATTAACTCCCAAGCATGCATTGATTGGTAATACATGCATGGAGAGAGCAGAGCTAAAATGGATAATAAAAGCTACTACTCTCTTCTGTACTCCCCTTCCCATGTTGCATCATTATGTAGGCTTATGACTGGGGCAAATAGTTTCTGATTAATTATGTCCAACACATCTTTTTGATCCTCTAAAATGTTTATATGCATGGATAGATGCTCAACAAACTCTTCACAAACTCCATCGGCTAGCTAGGTGTTCACTGCAAATGCTGATATGCAGCAAACAGTCTTGTGTTTCCAGCAGGGAGTTGTACACCTCAATGGAACTTAAATGTGTGTGATAGTTTTCAAATCTGGAAGCTCCAGTCAATATCAACCCGGAGTGTATAGACATTGTTTTTTCCTCGCTGTGTAACCTTTTACCATTTCAAAGTAACATAATCATATTTGAGTATAATTATTAAGGGCAGCAGGTAGCATAGTGGTTAGAGTGTTAGAGGCCAGTAACCGAAACGTTGCTGGATCGAATCCCTAAGCTGACATGGTAAAAATGTGTTGTTCTACCCCTGAACAAGGCAGGTAACACACTGTTCCCCGGTAGGTCGTCATTGTAAATAATAATTTGTTCTTAACTGAATTGCCTAGTTAAACAAAGGTGAAAAAAAGAAGTACATATATAAATGTAAAAACTTGTTCATTTATTGTTAAAGGCCCAGTGCAGACAACAACGTGATTTACCTGTGTTGTATACATATTTCCACACTATGAGGTTGGAATAATACTGTGAAATTGATCATGCCCTTTTAGTAAAATACATTTTTTTAAAGTCTGCCTGAAATTTCAGTCTGTTCTGGTGAGGTGGAGTTTTGGCCTGCCTGGTGTCCTCACCAGGCAGTAATTTAGTTAATAGACCAATAAGAAAGAGAGTTCCAAACCTTTCTGCCAATAACAGCTAGTTTTCAGTTTTTCCCTCCCAACTCAGACCACTCCCAGACAATCCAAGCAAAAGTATGTTTTTTTAAATTGAAAACAATCACAGTAAGGTACTTAATTGTTACCCAGAAATGATTTGAATTTGAGATAATTAAAAAAATAAGGGCTGTATTGGATCTTTAAATAATAAAATCCAAACATGGTGCGTTATGGAATAACTTTATTGGAGAACAAGAGTTTCAGGACAGAATCCTTTATCTGTTTGTTCCTGAAACTGTAAACAAGTGGGTTCACAAGAGGAGTTAAAATACAGTTGACAATAGATATCAAGATGAGAACATTGGGATGAATATGATATGATTTAGCACTGATGTAGACACATGAATGAGCAATGTAGAAGGTAAGGACAACAATGAGATGAGAGGAGCAGGTAGAGAAAGCTTTTTTCCGCCCTTCAGATGTGGCAATTTTGCAAACAGATTTGATGATTTTACAATATGACCAAGTTATGCCAGTGAATGGAACATACATCACAAATAAAGCACATGCGAGGGCTAGATCTATCAACAGTGTTGTGTCCAAACAAGACAATGTAACAACTGGAGGATAATCACAAAACCAATACATTATCTGATCACTACAGAAAGGTAGTTGTGATGCAAGAATGACATTCAATGCTGGAAGAATTAACCCCAAAGCCCATGCTGTTGAGGCCAGGACCACACATACTTTGATTGTCATGATGCTGTTGTAGCGTAAAGGATTGCAGATAGCAACATAGCGGTCGTAGGCCATAGCACATAGGAGAAATCCCTCTGTAGTTTGGAATGTCAAATAGGTATACATCTGCAAGAAGCAACCTGCAAATGAAATGGACACATCATTCCACAAACACACTGATATCATTTTAGGTAAAACGCTGGTGGTGATCACTATATCTGTGACAGACAGATTACAGAGGAAAATATACATTGGTGTGTGAAGTTTGGAGTCGAGCAACACCAGAGTGATGATCATGGCGTTGCCGATGAGGACCATAATGTATACCACAAGAAGAAAGATGGCCAAGTCTGTGTAGATCTCCTTGAGACCCAGCTCCCCTCCATGTATCAGGAAATCTGAAAACAGGCTCACGTTGAACTCCAGTGGTAGAGAAACATCTGAAAAACATTATGAGAAGAATGAGATTTTCATGTAACAACATGCACCCACGAAGTACTGTCTAAAACACATACTGGTTTATATTTACATAGAAAGCATATAGTCAGGCACAGTGTAAGTACAAGGAATACGTTGTTAAGCAGTATAGTTGTCATGACCTTATTATGAATAGGTATATCATCTGCATGCAGTATTTTCACACACACACATACACACACACCATACGCACACACACACCATACGCACACACACACACGCACTCACTCACACAAACAGACACACACATATAGTAGGACCTTTTTGAAATCCAAGTGATACAGAAGTTACATCATAATAGAAGGAAACAAAAGCCTTTTAAGGTTAAGGATGAAGTAAGAGTTAGTTTGATAGTTGTTCACTGTTCAGGTAAAGACGTTTCACCAATAGACAACACTGCAAACTTGAAAGCAATGATTTGTATGGAATGAGCTGACAATGAAGGGGGATATCTAGTCAGTTGCACAACTTGCACAACTTAGTGCGTTCAACCAAAATGTGTCTTCCGCATTTAACCCAACCACGCTGGTTCAAAGAGGTGCGGGGGGGGCTGCCTTAATCAACATAATTGGCACACAGGGAGCAGTTGCTGATGAACTGTTTTGCTGGTCCAGGTATTTGAACCACTAGGCTACACTGTTGATGTTCATTTAAATCAATATTCACTATTAGAAACCAAACCAAACCAAACATCAAACAACAGTGTGATGAGCATTGAGCACATTAGGTTTAGAGTAAGGTTGATCCGGACAAGGGCATGGTTGTCCAAAGTTACCACAGGTAATCATAGAGCCTCGCTAGATGCTAAGCGGGATCCTTGGGACGACCCTACCCTAAATCCTGACACCTAACCCTGACCATTACACAAACCCTCACCTAAACCCCAACCCTAACCCTTACCTAAACCATTTTACATTTCAATGGGGTGAGGCCAGAGTTGGGTCATCCAAAGCATCCCACTTAGTAAAAAACATTGATTCACACAACTGAGAATAAAATAAATAAATATACATCTAACAAACAGAGACAAAACAAATGGACATGGGAGAAAGAACATCTACAAAGGTTGAATGGATGTTAGGGTTAATACATTGACTCCAATAAGGTAATAATTGTAGCTATACATTTTGTTATTGCATTTTAAAAACATTTAACAGGACGTTCTAAAGAAACCAGAAGTGTTAGCATCCTCCAATTCACCAGCCAACGTTGACAATATATTTTACATTAATCAGATGGTAAGCAATTCCTATTTAAATATTGGGAACGTAATTTTGTTCACCTGAAAGAGAAATATAAGATGTTAATTATGGCTGCCGTTCTTCTTGTTCCTTTAACAGCTCTTGTATCATTTGATTTTTCCAATTGGAAAATGAGAAAACACAAACAATTTTCATGTCATAGAAAGCACTGGAGTTCTCACTTACTTGCCATTGTGTTGGTCATCTCACCAGACCCGCATCTCTGGGATTGAGGAAGAGCTGCATAATGTGGGAATTTATATAACAACTCCTCACCCACTCTTCCTCTGTAATCCTTTTCAGGAAGCTTTTTAATTAGACAGAAAACACAGGAGTCACTTTGGGACCTTTTTATTGTGTTGTCTGGCACACGCTCATAATTGGGACCTACAACACCAGCTCATAATTGGTTTAATCAGAACACAGAGACCCTTCAATACACTGTGGTCCAATACACTGTGATTTAATATTAAATTATATAGTATTCATGCAGTGATTAAATATACTAAGTAGAAGAACATAATCTATGCCAGTGGTGGAAAAAGTACCCTATTGTCATACTTGAGTAAAAGTAAATATACTTTAATAGAAAATGACTCAAGTAAAAATAAAGTCACCCAGTAAAATACTACTTGAGAAAAAGTCTTAAAGTACTTGGTTTTAAATATTCTTAAATATCAAAATGAAATGTAATTGCAAAAATATTCTTAAGTATCAAAAGTAAAAGTATAAATCATTTCAAATTCCTTATATTAAGCAAACCAGACGACACCATTTCCTTGTGTTTTTTATTTATGGATATCAAGAGGCAAAGTCTAAAAACAAACATACTTTAGAAATGAAGCATGTGTGTTTAGTGAGTCTGACAGATCTGAGGCAGTAGGGATGACCAGGGATGTTCTCTTGATAAGTGTGTGAATTGGACCATTTTCCTGTCCTGCTAAGCATTCAAAATGTAATGGGTACTTTTGGGTGTTGGGGAAAATGTACACTACCAGTCAAAAGCTTTAGAACAACTACTCATTCAAGCGTTGTTCTTTATTTTTACTATTTTCTACATTGTAAAATAATAGTGAAGACATCAAAACTATGAAATAACACATATGGAATCATGTATGTAGAAATGAAAAAAGTGCTAAACAAAAAATATATCTGAGATTCTCCAAATAGCCACCCTTTGCCTTGATTACAGGTTTGCAAACTCTTGGCATTCTCTCAACCAGCTTCACCCGGAATGCTTTTCCAACTCCTTTTGAAGGAGTTGCCACATATACTGAGCACTTGTTGGCTGCTTTTCCTTCACTCTGCGGTCTGACTCAACCCAAACCATATCAATTTGATTGAGGTCGGGGGATTGTGGAGGCCAGGTCATCTGATGCAGCACTCCATCATTCTTGTTCAAATAGCTCTCACACAGCATGGAGGTGTGTTGGGTCATTGTCCTGTTGAAAAACAAATGATTGTCCCACTAAGCCCAAGCCAGATGGGATGGCGTATCGCTGTATAATGCTGACGTAGCCATGCTGGTTAAGTGTGCCTTGAATTCTAATGCTTTACATTGGGAAATACACGCTTTACATTAGGAAATTGCTTTTTGCTTATTTGAGCTGTTCTTGCCATAATATGGACTTGTGTTTTACCAAATAGGGCCATCTTCTGTATACTTGTGCATATATGATATTTGTGCATCTGTGACTTTTTCACTCATCATTGTTCATGATTAATTCGGGATGATCCATAATCCTGGTACAGTAGCATCCACATTAATGTCGAAGTGTTTAGAAAAATATTATATTCTTATTTAAAAAATCATCTGAAACACAATCAATGCATCCAACAAATGTGCAGAGTCACAAGCTTGATGTAGTCATTGCGTACTATAAATATTGGAACAAGTACTACTGTAAATGTTTGACTACTTTAATGCACATAAGTTAATTATACCCAGCACTTTTGGCCCCCTAAAATGTGGGAACTATGTACAAAAAGTGTTGTAATTTCAAAACGGTTCACCCAATATGGATGAAAATACCCTCAAATTAAAGTTGACAGTCTGCACTTTAACCTCATAGTCATTGTATCATTTCAAATCCAAAGTGCTGGAGTACAGAGCCAAAACAACAAAACATTTGTCACTGTCCCAATACT
Organism: Oncorhynchus mykiss; assembly: GCF_013265735.2. Lineage (NCBI taxonomy): Eukaryota > Metazoa > Chordata > Actinopteri > Salmoniformes > Salmonidae > Oncorhynchus > Oncorhynchus mykiss. The sequence continues at coordinate 34,846,493 of NC_048591.1, forward strand.
TTTGGAGCTCACTGTATGTTCCTCTTGTGATGTTATTGATTAACAGACAGACATGAATATCAATTGCCTGGCTCTGCTCCTGTGAAAGGGAGCACCAGAAAGACTGTAGGAACTGTTTCAGAGGGAAAAGGCCTTGGATCAGTTGAAGGCAATTTGGGATTTTTCCTGCTGTTCAATGGTCATTTCAATTAGCCACAGCCAAAGTCACAATCAAATCAAATCAAATGTATTTATATAGCCCATTGTACATCAGCTGATATCTCAAAGTGCTGTACAGAAACCCAGCCTAAAACCCCAAACAGCAAGCAATGCAGGTGTTGAAGCACATTGGCTAGGAAAAACTCCCTAGAAAGGCCAAAACCTAGGAAGAAACCTAGAGAGGAACCAGGCTATGAGGGGTGGCCAGTCCTCTTCTGGCTTTGCCGGGTGGAGATTATAACAGAACATGGCCAAGATGTTCAAATGTTCATATATGACCAGCATGGTCAAATAATAGGTCTGGGACAGGTAGCACGTCCGATGAACAGGTCAGGATTCCATAGCCGCAGGCAGAACAGTTGAAACTGGAGCAGCAGCACGGCCAGGTGGACTGGGGACAGCAAGGAGTCATCATGCCAGGTAGTCCTGAGGCATGGTCCTACGGCTCAGGTCCTCCGAGAGAGAGAAAGAAAGAGAGAAAGAGAGAATTAGAGAGAGCATACTTAAATTCACACAGGACACCGGATAAGACAGGAGAAGTACTCCAGATATAACAAACTGACCCTAGCCCCCTGACACATAAACTACTGCAGCATAAATACTGGAGGCTGAGACAGGAGGGGTCAGGAGACACTGTGGCGCCATCCGATGATACCCCCGGACAGGGCCAAACAGGAAGGATATAACCCCACCCACTTTGCCAAAGCACAGCCCCCACACCACTAGAGAAATATCTTCAACCACCAATTTACCATCCTTAGACAAGGCCGAGTATAGCCCACAACCTAAGGGTGACTCAGGGTGACTCAACCCAGTCAAGTGATGCACCCCTCCTAGGGACGGCATGAAAGAGCACCAGTAAGCCAATGACTCAGCCCCTGTAATAGGGTTAGAGGCAGAGAATCCCAGTAGAGAGAGGGGAACCGGCCAGGCAGAGACAGCAAGGGCGGTTCGTTGCTCCAGAGCCTTTCCGTTCACCATCACACTCCTGGGCCAGACTACACTCAATCATATGACCCACTGAAGAGAGGAGTCTTCAGTAGAGACTTAAAGGTTGAAACCTAAGGTCTCTCACATGGGTATACAGACCATTCCATAAAAATGTAGCTCTATAGGAGAAAGCCCTGCCTCCAGCTGTTTGCTTAGAAATTCTAGGGACAATTAGGAGGCCTGTGTCTTGTGACCGTAGCGTACGTGTAGGTATGTACGGCAGGGCCAAATCAGAGAGATAGGTAGGAGCAAGCCCATGTAATGCTTTGTTGGTCAGCAGTAAAACCTTGAAATCATCCCTTGCCTTGACAGGAAGCCAGTGTAGGGAGGCTAGCACTGGAATAATATGATCACATTTTCTAGCAGCTGTATTTAGCACTAACTGAAGTTTATTTAGTGCTTTATCCGATGATGATATCTGATACAATGACATCTATAAGAAATTGTGAAATATTCTATTCAATATTATCTGTCTCCTTTGCCAGCAAAGAGGACAAATGTTTTCTGGTAACAATTAGTCTATCCTATCTTATTACATTGACTAAATAAAATGAATGTAATAAAATACATTATATTTTGCCTATGGTATATACATTTCTAGAAACGTATATAGAGAATAGCAATAATGTCATAACAAGTTGATGCTTATTGTTTATTATGATTCAAATCATTTAAATGTCTACTTTTTCATAAAATGTTGTGGTTTAAAAAAGAGCACATTTCTGCCCGATGCCAGTTAAAATGTCCAAAATAGCACATATTTCTATGACAGTATAATGCTTTTGCCAGAGTGTTGCCCATGCTTAGACCGGTTATGCACATTTGAGTTCACATTCAGGCTCCTGAGCTGTGAATACCTTGCTTCTTTAATATCAGTTTATACAAAAAAAAGTATTTATTTACAGTGACCCCCCCATCCCCACCCCACTATCGGGGCATGTACTCTACAAGGTGTCAAAGTTCCACAAGGATGCAGGCCCATGTTGACTCCAATGCTTCCCACAGTTGTGTCAAGTTGGCTGGCTGTCCGTTGGGTGGTGGACCGTTCTTGATACACACAGGAAACTGTTGAGTGTGAATAACCCAGCAGCGTTGCAATTCTTGAAACACTTAAATTGGTGTGGCTGGCACCTACTACCATACCCTGGTACTTAAATCTTTTGTCTTTCCCATTCATCCTCTGAATGGTACACATACACAATCCATGTCTAAATTGTCTCAAGGCTTAAAAATCCTTCTTTAACCTGTCTCCTCCCCTTCATCTACACTGATTGAATTGGATTTAACCTCTCTAGGGTAGGGGGCAGCATTCAGAATGTTGGATGAAAAGCATGCCAAAATTTAACCACCTGCTACTTGGGCCCAGAAGATATGATATGCATATAACTGGTAGATTTGGATAGAAAACACACTCTATAGTTTCCAAAACTGTTATTATAGTGTCTGTGAGTATAACAGAACTGATTTAGCAGGAGAAAACCTGAGACAAATCCATTCAGGAAGTATTTTTGTTTTGGTTTTGTAGTTTTCTATACAATGCCATGACAGTATCCATTGACTTAGGACTCAGTTCCTATGCCTTCCACTAGATGTCAACAGTCTTTAGAAATTGTTTCAGGCTTGTATTCTTATAAATGAGGGAGTAAGACCAGTCTGAACGAGTGGACCCTAACATGTCGCAGAGCTTTTTCATGCGCAATCCCGAGAGAGTGCATTTCTTGTTTACCTTTTATATTGACTACGTTATTGTCCGGTTGAAATATTCTAGATCATTTAGGCTAAAAACAACCTGAGGATTGAATATAAACATCGTTTGACATGTTTCTATGAACTTTACGGATACAATTCAGATTTTTTTTGTCTGCCTGTTTTGACTGCGTTTGAGCCTGTGGATTACTGAAAAAAACGCGTAAACAAAATGGAGGTTTTTGGATATAAAGAGACTTTATCGAACAAAAGGAACATTTATTGAGACAATGAATGTCTTCTGAGTGCCACCATATGAAGATCATCAAAGCTAAGGGATTAATTTTATCTCTATTTCTGACTTGTGTAACTCTTCTACTTGGCTGGCTACTGTTTGTAATGATTTGTCTGCTGGGCTATGTTCTCAAATAATCGTAAGGTATGCTTACGCCGTAAAGCATTTTTTAAATCTGACACCGTGGTTGGATTCACAAGAAGTTAATCTTTAAACCTATGTAAAATATGTTTTGTTTTCTGAATTTTTATAATGAGTATTTCTGTATTTGAATTTGGCGCTCTGCAAACTCACTGGATTACTGTCTCAATTCCAGGCTGTTTTTCATTCAGACCTGGGGCACCAGAATCAGGTACAGGTTGACAATAGAGTGAATTAGTTACGGGTTGGCTCTATAGAGTGAATTAGTTACAGGTTGACTCTTTTCGAGTGAATCAGGTACAGGTTGACTCTATAGAGTGAATCAGTTACAGGTTGACTCTATAGAATGAATCAGTTTCAGGTTGACTCTGTAGATTGAATCAGCTACAGGTGAGTGAAATCTCTGGCCATCAAGGACAATCTCTCAATTCACCTGACAACCAGCAGTATTGCAGACCTTCAATCTTGTAATTGAGCATCTCAGACGTCCCTCTGAATTTTCAGCTAACAGACACTAGAGGTCTCTGTAGAGATACAATTTTGACTGGCAGTCAGGTAATGACTAGGCACAGACAGGAAAGCCTGTTAAACAATGTGTGCACATCACCACCTTTACAGTTCCCTCATTCATACTTCCAAATATCTTACAGAACATCACCTTTAAAGGGTGATTTCACAATTTTTCTATTTCATATTCATAATCTCCAACATCAAAATGTGTAAATGGCAAGACATAACCTTTAAAGGGAAATATTACAATTTTCTCCCGAACATTGCCTGCTCATTGCCAGCACATAATTGGTTAAAATCACGAAACACACTAGATGATGTCATCGGAAACACTTATCTTATCTACAAAACATAGAAAGGTGGCATTTTAACATATGTTGATGTTGGGGTGGTGCTGAAGATGATGAATATGGAGTAGAACATTTTTTAAATATACCTCAAACATCACTTTTAAGAATGGTATGTGGTGAATTCTAATCCATTTTGTTTTAGGGTTTTAGGGATACCAGAATAATCAACAATCCTGTCAATATTATTTACAAAGTGCCAAACAAATATCTGTATTAAGAGTGTGTAACTTTCCGGCTGAGTATTTGTATAATTTTCTGCTTCAATGACTTTGTTTGCAAGCCGTAGATAATTGGATTCAAATTAGCAGGGACGACATGAAATAGAACGTAAGCCAGTTTTCTCAAATATGGATAGTCTGGAAAGCGATGCAGTATGATGGTTAGAAACCCACTCCACAGCATAATGAGATACAGTACCAGGTGGCTTGCACAGGTCTGAAACGCTCTGTTGTTCAGCTCTTTGCTTTTCTTGGTCCAGCAAATCACAGCAATCCTGAAATAAGTGACAGCGATGCTTCCCATTGATGAAGTAAAGAGCAGCACAGTGAAAAAGAGTCCATAGATGTTGTTGATTGAAACATTCTCACAGGACAGCTTGAACAATGATGCATTGTCACAATAAGCATTCTGAATGATTGAACTGCAGCGGGAAAGCCTTATGGTGAGACCCAGTAGGACAGACACTAACACAAGGGAAGCCCCCCAAGCAGACACAGACAACATAACTAAAGTTTTGTTTGTCATTATGGACGTGTACCTTAATGGGTAACAAATGGCCACATACCTGTCAAAGGCCATAATGATCAGTATCATATGTGAGGCTGATCCAAACGTGTGACTGAAAAAGGCCTGAGCAACACATTGGCTGTACGTGATAAACCTCTCAGTTGAAACAATGTCAGCCATGAGGCGAGGCAACAAGACAGTGTTGCCAATCAGATCATTTACAGACAGGTTACAGAAGAGGATGTACATTGGTTGGTGCAAGCTTCTCTCTGTGATGATGGCGACCAGGACTCCAATGTTAGACACAAGGAGGGCGAGATAGACAAACAGCAAGGAGAAAAAAATTGGATACATTAATGTCTGTGGCAATTGAAAACCCTGGATGTGAAGGATATGGCTTGGTAATGACATGTTGTCGTCCATCCTGTTAGCAATGAAGGGCAAACCTGAAAAAAAGAACAGAAATATAACTAAAAATTATCATTTGTTATAATTGTAAATACAAGTTTTAAATGAAGATATACTACACATGCTGTTTGTATCCTCTTTTTTAAAATCTGCTGCCAGGAATTTTGAATACCCCATATAAACACATTTGACAGAGTGAGTAAGAATGCCACAGCAAGAGGAAAACCTGTATACAGGCAGTCCTCCAAAGCCACGCTTGTACCTTGCTGAAGAGGGTATGAATCCTGCCACAGGTATCGGCTACATCCTTTTTATCTACAACACTCCCCCATCATTTATCATCCTTCGTTTCAACAATGATGAGGTAAGTCAAATGGTCACATGTGGATTTTCATGTCATAGTCTCAAGAGCTATAGCTAGGCAGATTGTCATGACAACTCCTCTTGAGAAGGAAAAAGTTATGCATTTAAAATGTTTAAAATATTGTGTGAGTGACCACTAATGGAAACCATCTGGCAACTAGGTTTTGAATGATATTCTGTAGGTGTTTGTTAGCCTGGACCTGGATCTGTTTGTGCCGTCTTCACACCAAGCAGGCCAACATGGCTGGTTGGCGTGACAATTACTCCATATAGGACTTGGATAGACAGCACAAACAGTTTTGGATCTAGACTAGCTGGTCTTTTTGTGCCCTGTGTAGGATCAAATCCTGATACACTATATATAACGTACGTGGACACCCTTTCAAATTAGTGGATTTGGCTATTTCAGCCACACCCATAGCTGACAGCTGTATAAAATAGAGCACAAAGCCATGCAATCTCCATAGACAAACATTGGCAGTAGAATGGTCTTACTAATGAGCTCAGTGACTTTCAACGTGGCACCGTCATGGGATGCCACCTTTCCAACACGTCAGTTCTTAAAATGTGTGCCATGCTAGAGCTGCCCCGGTCAACTGTAAGTGATGTTATTGTGAAGTAGAAACAGCGAAGTGATAGGCCACACAAGCTCACAGAACGGGACCTTCAGCTGAGTGCTAAACTGCGTAGCGCGTAAAAATTGTCTGTCCTCGGTTGCAACACTCACTACCAGGTTCAAAACTGCCTCTGTAATCAACGTCAGCACAATAACTGTTCATTGGGAGCTTCATGAAAGGGCTTTCCATGGCCTAACAGCCACATCCAAGCCTAAGATCACCATGCGCAGTGCCAAGCGTTGGGCTGCAGTGGTGTAAAGCTCGCCACCATTGGACTCTGGAGCAGTAGAAACACATTCTCTAGAGTGATGAATCTTGCTTCACCATCTGGCAGTCCGACGGATGAATCTGGGTTTGGCGGATGCCAGGAGAACGCTACCTGCCCTAATGCATAGTGCAGTGTAAAGTTTCTTGGAGGAGGGGGCTGGGGCTGGGGCTGTTTTTCATGGTTCAGGCTTGGCCCCTTAGTTCCAATGAAGGGAAATATTAACGCCACAGCATACAATGACATTCTAGACAAGGCCTGGGCAATTATTTTCCATGGAGGGACACATTAGAATATATTTTTGCCATCGCGGGCCAGGATCATATTACAGGATTATACATGCGTATGATATATCTACTGTAAATCACGTCCAGATATGATACTTATTTTAGTTTTTTAACATGCACAGAAATAAAACCACATCCATGTCTCCTTTTAGTAGGTATTTTCATTAATTAACATGCAATCAACCACACGGAGGGAAAAGTACGCTGTGCATTCAGCAACTCTTGTTAACGGGTATGCACAAAAACACAAGAAAGAGAGAGAGAGCTCAACATTACATTTAAACTACTCAATCAGTGTGAGGAGTGAAGTCCCTGATGGGCATTGACTAGAGCAGTGAAGTCAGGTATGGTTTCTGACATCGCTATGTGCAGGATTGCTGAGAGGTGAGAGTCAGTAAGAGATGATCTTTGCCTTGACTTGCTATATTTCATCACTGAAAATGTCTGTTCGCATACATAGGTTGACCCAAACAGTACAAACATCTTCTGCGCATGACTCCTAATCTTTGGAAAGTTTTGTTCATCGAAAGATGCATAGAACCTAGTCAGTGACATTGTTTTGAATAGTTCTCCAATCACTGCATCAGAATGAAAACCGATAAGTTCAGTGGTAGTGTTATCCACATTGAAGGTGAAAGGAGAGGAAACCAACAGCATGTCATTTTCCAACACTTTGAAATCCTCAAAACGACGAGAAAACTCACCGTTCAAAGCACGCAGTAGCGATGTATACTTCTCCTGCTGGTCATCTGATAGGGAACAGACTAGTAGTGTCGGAAGGTGGGTGAGAGTGTTGGCTTCTACTTGACGGGTCAGGGGGAGTAATTGTTTTGGACTGGCCTGCACAGAGCCTTGATCTCAATTCCATTGAACATCTTTAGGATGAATTGGAATGCCGACTGCGAGCCAGGCCTAATCGCCCAACATCAGCGCCGACCTCACTAATGCTTTAGTCCCCACAGCAATGTTCCAACTAGAGCTCGACCGATTAATCGGAATGGCCGATTAATTAGGGCCGATTTCAAGTTTTCATAACAATCGGAAATCGGTCTTTTTGGGTGCCGATATGCCACATTTTTTAAAATTTTATTATTATTATTTTTGGATATATATTTTTGTATACCTTTATTTAACTAGGCAAGTCAGTTAAGAACACATTCTGACGGCCTAGGAACAGTGGGTTAACTGCCTATTTCAGGGGCAGAACGACAGATTTTCACCTTGTCAGCTCGAGGGATCCAATCTTGCAACCGTACAGCTAACTAGTCCAACGCTATAACCACCTGCCTCTCGTTGCACTCCACAAGGAGACTGCCTGTTACGCGAATGCAGTAAGCCAAGGTAAGTTGCTAGCTAGCATTAAACTTATCTTATAAAAACAATCAGTCATAATCACTAGTGAACTACTCATGGTTGATGATATTACTAGATAGTATCTAGCGTGTCCTATAATCTGACTGAGCATACAAGAATACAAGTATCTAAGTATCTGACTGAGAGGTGGTAGGCAGAAGCAGGCGCGTAAACATTCATTCAAACAGCACTTTAGTGCGTTTTGCCAACAGCTCTTCATTTTGCATCAAGCATTGCGCTGTTTATGACTTCAAGCCTATCAACTCCCGAGATGAGGCTGGTGTAACCGAAGTGAAATGGCTAGCTAGTTAGCGCACGCTAATAGCGTTTCAAACGTCACTCGCTCTGAGCCTTCTAGTAGTTGTTCCCTTTGCTCTGCATGGGTAACGCTGCTTCGATGGTGGCTGTTGTCGTTGTGTTGTTGGTTCGAGCCCAGGGAGGAGCGAGAAGAGGGACGGAAGCTATACTGTTACACTGGCAATACTAAAGTGTCTATAAGAACATCCAATAGTCAAAGGTTAATGAAATACAAATGTTATAGAGGGAAATAGTCCTATAATTCCTATAATAAATACAACCTAAACTTCTTACCTGGGAATATTGAAGACTCATGTTAAAAGGAACCACCAGCTTTCATATGTTCTCATGTTCTAAGCAAGGAATTGAAACGTTAGCTTTCTTACATAGCACATATTGCACTTTTACTTTCTTCAACAACACTTTGTTTTTGCATTATTTAAACCAAATTGAACATGTTTCATCATTTACTTGAGGCTAAATTGATTTTATTGATGTATTATATTAAGTTAAAATAAGTGTTCAATCAGTATTGTTGTAATTGTCATTATTACAAATAAATAAAACAAATCGGCCGATTAATCAGTATCGGCTTTTTTTGGGCCTCCAGTAATCGGTATCGGCGATTTGAAAAATCATAATCGGTCAACCTCTAGTTCCAACATCTACTGGAAAACCTTCCCAGAAGAGTAGAGGCTGTTATAGCAGCAAACGGGGGACCAACTCCATGTTAATGACCTCCATATTAATGCCCATGATTTTGGAATGAGATTTACGGCAAGCAGGTGTCCACTTACTTTTAGTCTTGTACTGTATTTATGCTGATACCTCAAGTGGTTTCATTCAGGCCTTCACCCTACTCTAGGCCAGTATGTGCCTGAGATACATTGGTTACAGCATTCAGTCTTTATGGTATGTAGACATGCAACAAATAACCAAGTCATGCTGTTTAATTATCAGGAAACTAGACAATGAAGTATATACTCGAAGTGTATACATATCTACGTTTATGGCCAACTGTCATACTTTCAACAATGACTTGGACCTATAATTTGGTGCCCCTTGTCAGTGAAATGACACCTATCTGCAACCCTCTTTGAATGACATAATTTCACTGTTAATTACCCAACTGGAGCAAGTGGATACATTTGATATTGACAGTAGGTCAGGTGATAGTTACCTGACATTAAAAAGTCTGTTTTCCATGGTTGGACAAGCTGTTATAGTACAAAGACCAGAGGAACTAATGAGCGCCATGATCACTATGTACTATAGCACTAACAAATCAAGCTAATAACAGAGGGCTAATTATCTAGGATCCCTAAACTCTAATTCCCACCAGGGAGAGGAATGATGCAATGGAAAGGAAAACACTAGTGGATGTGATAACAAATTAGTATGGCTACATTTACTGTTAAAAAAAGTATGTGTGCGTAATCCAAACGTTTGTATCAATAAACAGGGGTGCTCAAACTTTTGGGCCTTTCGGGCCTTTTAGGCCAAAATATGATCTGAGTGTTAGGTTGCGAGCCGAACAAATAGATAGTGTGTTTAGAAATCTAAAAGGTAAACAATTGCTTTTTAGGGTTTTTAAACAATAGCGTTTTACACTGAACAAAAATATAAACGCAATGTAAAGTGTTGGTCCCATGTTTCATGAGCTAAAATGAAAAAGCATATGGAATAATGTTGTGCGCAAATTTGTTTACATTCCTGTTAGTGAGCATTTCTCCTTTGCCAAGATAATCCATCCACTTGACAGGTGTGGCATATCAAGAAGCTGATTTTACAGCATGATCATTAGTCAGGTGCACCTTGTGCTGGGACAATAAAGGCCACTCTAAAATGTGCAGTTTTGGCACACAATGCAATTCCACAAATGTCTCAAGTTTTGAGGGTGCATGCAATTGGCATGCTGACTGCAGGAATGTCCACCAGAGCTGTTGCCAGAGAATTGAATGTTCATTTCTCTACCATAAGACACCTCCAATGTCATTTTAGAGAATTTGGCAGTATTTCCAACCAGCCTCAATTAAGTGTGCCTATTTAAAAGTAATTTTGTGGAATTTCATTCCTTCTTAATGCGTTTGAGCCAATCAGTTGTGTTGTGTGACAAGGTAGGGGTGGTATACAGAAGATAGCCCTATTTGGTAAAAGACCAAGTCCATATTATGGCAAGAACAGCTCAAATAAGCAAAGAGAAAAGACATCAGATGTCTCTTTTTAACTTTTACCGTCTTATAAAGGCCCCATCTAGTATTCAATCTGTTTACCTTTATTCGCCTAATACAGTTCATTGTGGCTATTTTGATAATCATAACACTTCCATGATTACATCACTTAGCAGAGACTTTCATCTTGGTGTGAAAAACACTTATTAATGAGCCCCGTAGAGAGTTGATTAAATAATGTATTATTGAGTGTATCTTGTTGTAATTAATCCATTGGGACTGCGGAAACAGTTATTAGTCTTCACCTCTCGCTAATGAAGCATGTTGAGAAATTTACCCCGAGGAACCACGAGTTCCGGTTAGGCTTATAGTTAGGTGACATTGTACATATTTGAATGACATAAATCATGTAGATGAAAGGGAGAAATATATATATCTATCATAACGTTGCCTTATTTTATTCTCCATGCCTCTAGCCCAGGCATGCTCTAGCCTGAGTATACATGTTGATGGTCCATCAGAACATATATTGAATCAAATGTTAAAAATGAATATTGTATCTAGTCATATCTATAACTCCTTCCTGTTGTGTCAGAACGTCCACAGAGAGAAACATTGATTAAGTATCTATTAGGAGGGGATAAGGGAATATGTGGACACTGATCTATGGGATTGCAATGGGGACAAGAGGGCCTCTTTACCAAAGTGGCTAAAAGAACTGGGGAATGGACTAAAGGGATAGGTTAACCCAGGAGAGAGAGCCCTATTGGACAGGGAGGTAGTTAATTACTTTTAGAGTCGTGTGTATTGTTGTGAAGTGTTAGATACTACTGTACTATTGGAGCTAGAAACACTAGCATTTCGCTACACCCACAATAACATCTGCTAAATATGTGTATGTGACCAATAACATTGAATCGAATCGAGCTCTGGTCATTGTTAGTTGATGAAGGGTCAGTGGGAGGACACCCCTCTCGTGACTGGAGGATCCTGGGGGATGGAAGACTCACTTTACGCACTTGTAGCCGTGCGTCACAAACCCACTGAATTGGTGGGGAATTTGGTCTTTAAAAACAGAAAAACAGAGAAGATTCACACCCCTTGAATCTTTCCACATTTTGATGCATTACAGCCTGAATTTAAAGTGGATGAAATGTAGATTTTATTTGGTCACTGACCTCCACACAATACCCCATAATGTCAATGTGGAATTATGTTTTTCAGAAATGTAAAAAATGTATGAAAAGCTGAAATGTGTTTAGACAATATGTATTCAACCCCTCTGTTATGACAAGTTCAGTACTGTAGCAACTATGTTATTAACAAGTCAAATAATAAGTTGTATGGACTCACACTCGGTGCAATAACAGTGTTTAACATGCTTTTTGAATGACGACCTCATCTCTGTACCCTACATATACAGTGGGGCAAAAAAGTATTTAGTCAGCCACCAATTGTGCAAGTTCTCCCACTTAAAAAGATGAGAGGCCTGTAATTTTCATCATATGTACACTTCAACTATGACAGACAAAATGAGGGAAAAAAATCCAGAAAATCACATTGTAGGATTTTTATGAATTTATTTGCAAATTATCGTGGAAAATAAGTATTTGGTCACCTACAAACAAGCAAGATTTCTGGCTCTCACAGACCTGTAACTTCTTCTTTAAGAGGCTCCTCTGTCCTCCACTCGTTACCTGTATTAATGGCACCTGTTTGAACTTGTTATCAGTATAAAAGACACCTGTCCAGAACCTCAAACAGTCACACTCCAAACTTCACTATGGCCAAGACCAAAGAGCTGTCACAGGACACCAGAAACAAAATTGTAGACCTGCACCAGGCTGGGAAGACTGAATCTACAATAGGTAAGCAGCTTGGTTTGAAGAAATCAACTGTGGGAGCAATTATTAGGAAATGGAAGACATACAACACCACTGAAAATCTCCCTCGATCTGGGGCTCCACGCAAGATCTCACCCCGTGGGGTCAAAATGATCACAAGAACGGTGAGTAAAAATCCCAGAACCACACGGGGGGACCTAGTGAATGACCTGCAGAGAGCTGGGACCAAAGTAACAAAGCCTACCATCAGTAAAACACTACGCCGCCAGGGACTCAAATCCTGCAGTGCCAGACGTGTCCCCCTGCTTAAGCCAGTACATGTCCAGGCCTGAAGTTTGCTCGAGAGCATTTGGATGATCCAGAAGAAGATTGGAAGAATGTCATATGGTCAGATGAAACCAAAATATAACTTTTTGGTAAAAACTCAACTTGTTGTTTTTGGAGGACAAATAATGCTGAGTTGCATCCAAAGAACACCATACCTACTGTGAAGCATGGGGGTGGAAACATCATGCTTTGGGGCTGTTTTTCTGCAAAGGGACAAGCACGACTGATCCTTGTAAAGGAAAGAATGAATGGGGCCATGTATTGTGAGATTTTGAGTGAAAACCTCCTTCCATCAGCAAGGGCAAACTTAATGATGGTGTTGGAGTTGTGCCTGGCTGTGCAGTCATGAGTGAACAGGGAGTACTGGAGGGGACTGAGCTCACACCCCTGAGGGGCCCCTGTGTTGAGGATCAACGTGGAGGATGTGTTGATACCTACTCATACCACCTGGGGCGGCCCGTCAGGAAGTCCAGGACCCAGTTGCAGAGGGAGGTATTTAGTCCCAGGGTCCATGGCTTATTGATGAGGATTGAGGGCACTATGATGTTGAACGCTGAGCTGTAACCAATGAATAGCATTCTCACATAGGTGTTCCTTTTGTCCAGGTGGGAAAGGGCAGTGTGGAGTGCAATAGAGATTGCATCATCAGTGGATCTGTTAGGGCGGTATGCAAATTGGAGTGAGTTTCTGGGTTTCTGGATAATGGTGCCTTTCAAAGCACTTCATGGCTACAGACGTAAGTGCTATGGGTCAGTAGACATTTAGGCCGGTTACATTAGTGTTCTTGGCCACAGGGACTATGATTGTGTGCTTAAACATGTTGGTAATACAGACTCGGATAGGGAGAGGTTGAAAATGTTAGTGAAGACACTTGCCAGTTGGTCTGCGGATGCTCGCAGCACACGTCCTTGTAATCTGTTTGGCCCTGTGGCCTTGTGAATATTGACCTGTTTAAAGGTCTCACATCGGCTGCGGAGAGCATGAACACACAGTCTTCCGGAAGAGCTGGTGCTCTCTTGCATGTTTCAGTGTTACTTGCCTCAAAGTGAGCATAGAAGTAGTTTAGCTCGTCTGGAAGACTCGTGCCACTGGGCAGCTCTCGGCTGTGCTTTCCTTTGTAACGGCTTGCAAGCCTTGCCACATCCGACGAGCATCAGAGTATTGATGCATCAGAGTATCCTGTATTGACGATTTGCCTGTTTGATGGGTCGTCGGAGGCATTGCAGGATTTCTTATAAGCTTCCAGGTTAGAGCCCCGCTCCTTGAAAGCTGCATCTCTAGCCTTTAGCTCAGTGCGGATGTTGCCTGTAATCCATGGCTTCTGATTGGGGTATGTACGTACAGTCACTGTGTGGACGGCATCATCGATGCACTTATTGATGAAGCCAATGACTGATGTGGTGTACTCCTCAATGCCATCGGAGGAATCCTGGAACATTTTCCAGTCTGTGCTAGCAAAGCAGTCCTGTAGCTTAGCATCTGCTTCATCTGACCAGTTTTTTATTGATCTAGACACTGGTGCTTCCTGCTTTAATTTTAGCTTGTAAGCAAGAGGATAGATTAAGAGGATAGAATTATGGTCAGATTTGCCAAATGGAGGGTGAGGGAAAGCTTTGTATGTGTCTCTGTGTGTGGAATAAAGGTGGTGCAGAGATTTTTCCTCTGGTTGCACATTTAACATGCTGATAGAAATTTGGTAAGATGGATTTAAGTTTCCCTGCATTAAAGTCCCCGGCTACTAGGAGCGCCACTTCTGGATGAGCGGTTTCCTGTTTGTTTACGGCGGAATACAGCTCATTGAGTGCAGTCTTAGTGCCAGCATCAGTCTGTTGTGGTATATAGACAGCTACGAAAAATACAGATGAAAACTCTCTAGGTAGATAGTGTGGTCTACAGCTTATCATGAGATACTCTACCTCAGGCGAGCAAAACCTGCAGACTTCCTTAGATATCGTGCACAAGCTGTTATTTACAAGAATACGTACAAAAATACGCTTGACCTCATACACATTGGGCTGTTGTAAAGGAACAGTTTGGTGGCCTCATAATACACATTGGGCTGTTCTAAAGTGATAGTTCACTTGTTTCATACATGTGGGGCTGTTATAAACTGATAGTTCACCCAAGTTACACATTGACAGATAACTGGCAATATATGGATGATGGAAGAGAGTCAGCAACATAAAACGTTGCTTCGTTTACCTGATCACAATTCAGTGTTAGCAAAATTTAATGGGAGAACTCTGAACAGTTTTGCTACATCATCTCAGTCACCATTGAATTACATGTTAATCTAAAGAGTTGATAATATTGCAAAAGTTGTTTTAACATTCATAATCATTAAGTAGACTACACAGCAACACATATGTCAGGAGGTTCCCAGGTTACGTCAGCTAGGTGACAGACCTCTAGGACACTAAAGGGCTGTCCTTTACTGATCATGAGGCAATAAAAAGGGCCTGTTAGGGAGCCGTCACACAGGGTCCCAACTGAAGGTAGCCTCCAGCTCTGGTCGTGGGCTGACATCCAGGAAGAGAGAAGTAGGCATGCTTTAATTATTATACAACGGGTGGGTCTAATCCTGAAGGTTGAATAGTTAAAAGGATATTCCAGGGATCTTGGGCATTATCACATAAATATGGTAGATGTAATTCATGTGTTTCCATTAGGCAAAGAAAAATGTGTGTTATGTTTCACAGTTGCAAAATATATATATCTATATATGTATATATGTATTATTTTGATTTTAGTTTTGTTCATTTTAGTTGTTCTTTCTGTCATATTTGTTGCAGTTCCAACAACATCATGTCCGTTGCAGTAGGCAACATTGTGCTCTTTTAATTCAGTATATTCATTGGACAAACATATGTGCTGAAGACTATTTGACTATTTCTGTATTATTTCAGGTGGGCTGCTTTCCAGAAGGCAATTACAAAATCATCCTACAGTAGTTATGTATACAAACTCTACATACATGTTGAGCATGGAATCACTGGCCATAGCTCCATCAGGTGTTTACCCAGCATTCCTTTTTGGAACCCTTACGTACTGTTTCATTGTGTTTTGTAACGTGACGGTTTTATCCACCATAGCCCTGGACAGAAAGCTGCATAAACCCATGTTTATCCTACTCTTCAACATGCCTATCAATGACTTGATTGGTGCTACAGCCTTCTTCCCTCAGCTGTTGGTGAGCATCCTGGCTCAGAACAGGTCCATCTCCTACCCTGCATGCTACCTCCAAGCTCTGCTCGTCCACCTGTACGGAGCTGGCTCCTTAACTATCCTGACTGGCATGGCTTATGACAGGTATATTGCAATCTGCTGTCCACTGAGGTATAACTCCATCATGAGTTCCAATAACTTGATGAAAATCATCATTTTCATGTGGCTTTTGGTCATTACCCTGATTGTGGTTCTGTTGGCTCTGGTCACTCGCTTCAAGATCTGCAGAACAACAATAGTGGACATTTATTGTAACAATCCGTCATTGGTGAGGCTCATTTGTGATGACACACGTGTAAACAACCACTATGGGTTGTTGATAACAGCTGTCTTTCAGGGTGTATCGTTGATGGTGGTTATATTTACATATATCCAGATCCTGCTCAGCTGTGTCATGAATAAGTCATCTGATGCCCGGAGCAAGGCCATTCAGACATGTGGTACACATCTTGTAGTGTTCTTATTCTTAGAGTTCAACGCCTGCTTTAGCCTGATAACTCATCGATTTGAGCAAGCAGCCCCTTCCTTGAGGAGGGCTTTTGGGGTGTCAGTTATGGTGTTCCCTCCCATTCTCAATCCCCTCATATATGGTCTAAAAACTAAAGAAATTCGACAAAATGTTCTGGGTTTCTACAAACGGAAGGTATCTTCAGTTAAATGAGAACAAATACTGTGCATCAGTCTGTATAATACATGGCATGGGCTTTAGACAGTTAAGGCCTTCCCAATAAAATATAGAAATTCTCCTTTGTAAATCAGTCAATGAAAATAAGAGTTGTGTTCCCTCTTTTTGTGCAAGACAATGACAACATTTATTTTTTGGGGGTTCAAAAGTGTAATGGGTTAAGATTGGTTATGGGTTGGCTACAGCATGTTGAGTAAGTTGTGTTTAACTTGTTTTGTCATTCTTCAGCATTTTAATAACAATAACAAAGACAGCACAAAATAGTGTGTGTGTGTGTGTGTGTGTGTGTGTGTGTGTGTGTGTGTGATTGTGTGCGGCTAGGGCCTGACTGACTTGACGTTCATGTCAAATACCATTATTTAACCAGGCAAGTCAGTTCAGAACAAATTCTTATTTAAAGTGACCTCCTACCCCGTCATTGTAAATACAGTAGGTTTCATTGTAACAAAAGCAGAAGACACATATCAGTTGTCTGCTCTTCATATATAATTAAGTTGTATTGTATAATTATTATGCCTGTACTTTGTTCCTGTGAGAAGGTATGCCTATTTGTAATAGAAAGACAAAGATTTGCCTAGATAATGGCACCACAGTATAACAAGTCAATCATTTCCGTTTTTGAAAGGTGTACAGTAGGTTTTTTCTAGCACAAATAATTTGTGGATCCCCTTTTTTGAAATAAAGATATCTGAACTGGACCAATGGATAACTTTTTATCAAATCCATCATCTGTTTTGACACTGCAAGGCTTCGTTCTCCCCCCTGAAAGTGCCTTTGCTGCTCTGAGCTGAATGCCTGTAACCTGGACCTGATTTTTACCATCGTCCTCAACAGGAGGCTCCTCCAGCCCATGTATCTTCTGCTGCTAAACCTTCTCATCAATGCCCTTACAGGCTCCACGGCACTCTTTACGCAGGTCATCAAAGAGCTTTTACTTGACACAGGGACCTTTCAATACTCTGCTTGTTTCACAAGTTATCTTTATTCATTTCTATGGGACGGGAGCAGTGTTCATCCTGAATGGTATGGCAGGTGACAGATATATTGGCATATATTGCCCTTTGAGGTACAACACAATTATGACCAATGCTCATTTCATGAAAATCATCACACTTATATGGATGTGTGACTTGATTTTGATGAGGGGGCTCTTTTACCTGCTGCTTGGGTTACCACGCTGTAGATCTCTGATGACACAATCCTGCTGTGACAACACCTCACTGTTGAAACTGGTCTGTTCTAACACAGCCATCAATAACATCTATGGTCTCTTTATTCCTGCCCTCATGCAGGTCATAGTTGTTTGGACCATTCTTTACACTTACTTTCATGTACTTGTCACATGTTTCAGGAACAAAGGATCAGCTGACACTAAAAGCAAAGTTCTGCAGACTTGTGCTACACATTTAATCGTTTTCTGCTCTTCACGTGTTTAGGGCTTCTCACAATTATTTCATACCGAATGAGCCAATTTCCCCCGCAATTACAGAGACTCATAGGGGTTTCCACATAAAAATGTATTTGGGTTCAGTGTCCCTTCCATGGGACGGTTGAGCTAAGGTAGGCTAATACGATTAGCATGAGGTTGTAAGTAACAAGAACATTTCCCAGGACGTAGATATATCTGATATTGGCAGAAAGCTTCAATTATTGTTAATCTAACTGAACTGTCCAATTTACAGTAGCTATTACAGTGAAAGAATACCATGCTATTGTTTGAGGAGAGTGCACAATTTTGAACATGAAAAGTTATTAATAAACAAATTAGGAATATTTGGGCAGTCCTGATACAACATTTTGAACAGAAATGCAATGGATCATTGGATCAGTCTAAAACTTTGCACATACACCGATGTCATCTAGTGGCCAAAAACTGAATTGCACCTGGGCTGGAATAATACAGTATAGCCTTTCTCTTGCATTTCAAAGACGATGGTACAAAAAAAAAAAAGATCGGTTGTTTTTTTCTTTGTATTATCTTTTACCAGATCTATTGTGTTATATTCTAATACATTCCTTTCACATTTCCATAAACTTCAAAGTGTTTTCTTTCAAATGGTATTTAGAATATGCATATGCATTCCGTAAATACAAGGAATAGATCTATGTGTTATCCAGACAGAAAAGAGAAATAGGCAAAATAACATTTTGATTTAGAGCAATAAAAAAAAAAAATTAACTGAGCAAACCAGAAACCTTTTGAGATATACATTTAAACATTATTTTAAAACTATTTAAATGTAATATATAGAAATGTTGTGGGACTATAGTAGATGAATAATCAATATTTTTTAGATTGAGTATTTATTGGGTCATTATGTATCTTTGTGTGTTATATGTGAAAATGTGTTCGTATTATAAATTGTATTTTCATGTTTAAGGACTCTTGGAAGATTAGTCCTAATGGGGACTAAAAGAGATCCAAATCAAATCAAATCAAATATCCTTGCTTCAGGGCCTGAGAAACAGGCAGTTAGATTTGGGTAGGTCATTTTAGGCCAAAATTGAATAAAAGGGCTAATCCTTAAGAGGTTTTAATATTCCTCCCAACTTTAAATCCAATCATATATTGTCTTAAAACAAATCAAAGTAAAAGTAATGAATTTCTTGCAGACAAAGATCTTTCCATCCTAGTCTATGTTTTCAGTGGTAGACATAGATTTGAAAATAACTCATTCATAATGAATATAAATCTATATTAATTGTTGACATTTGTCACAATCTTTTTAGTGTGGTTGTATTTAGGCTATGTTGTTGTATTTTACAGTCTGAAAGCTTGATGTACCAATTGTTGTTATATTTATCTTCATAACTGTAAATGTATCACTTGTATTCCAAAACAAATAAGCCATTTTGAACACCCCGGGTTGTCAAGAAATCCCTCACTTGATTTCTAACGGACATGGGAAATGATATAACAACCATTGTTGGGTGCCATTCATTTTCGGCCCTGTGAAGCTAATGTTAATCAGAGACTGATATAGTTGGAACAAACTAAATAACCCTACAAATACACTTAAAAAAATTGTATGTGGCAACCAACAACAGTCAATGTAAGTAGATCATATTTTGAATAAACTAGTAAGGAGGTTTCTGGCCTGGACTTTTTATGTATTGGCAAGGTTTCACACGAAAATGTAAATCACGCTGTCAATTGGAAAATTTCAATTGCATTCTCCTCTTGTTCTCTCTCCTCATCTCATTCTCAAAACCCATTGGATAAGAAAGCCAGAGGTCCCGCCCCTCTGACCTTCTCCAATGGGTTTTGAGAAGGAGATGAGGAGAGCGGAGAAAGGAAGAAAGAAATATGCAATTGAGACCTTCCTTTAGACATCAAACTATGAGAGACATTTAAAGCAAATTGATGACTCCTATGACGAATGACATCCTGTGACATGTTTGATCATGGTTAACAGTCTGCGTTGAAGAATGACTCCACATTTTAAAATACATAGGCACCACCTCATTTCATATTATTTGGTGCCTATCTTTCCTAATTCATTGGGATTACAGACTAAATATCGATCAACACCACAGATGGCGTGTGACATGGACTCATCTTGACGTTAGACTTTTATTGATCTGTGAAAATGTGTCTAAAATTGATAAAATTATTTCCAATATCCATCTTCAACGTTGGTCTGATTTGGTTAAATAATGTTATTTTGCCCAGTTTACACTCCAGTAGTCTTTCCCTGGATTCTCAAATACTAACGCAAAAACTAGGGGTGGTAAGTAGCTGTTAAGAGGACCAGTAACCGAAAGTTCACTGGTTCAAATCCCTGAGCTGACTAGGTGAAAAATCTGTCTGTGCCCTTGAGCAAGGCACTTAACCCTTATTGCTAATGTAAGTCGCTCTGCTAAATGACTAAAATGGAAAAGTAATTGTTATGCATCTCATATGTAGGCGTATGCATTATGTCTGGTGTATTTGGCTCTCTCTCCACATTAAAGATATGATATCAGTGTGCTTGTTGTATGATGACCTAGATGTAGGCCTAATTGTTCCTCTTCTCTCCATCTTCCAAACCCATGTTTCGTTTGTGGATACCACAAAACAAGACAGATTTCAAATGTATAGAATGAGACATACCCATTTCTACTTAGGTCTGGGATGCTGATTAGAACAACGTTGATGAACTGATAAAAAATGAACACACTTTGTTGTCCAAATTAGTTCATAGCACCCTCTAGTGACGTTGTTCTGCACCAAATATAGCCTGGACTCCACATTGAATATCGCTCATTGAGTCTGGAAATTCTCCAGTCGAGGACTTGATCAGCATCCTCTCAGAAACTATGGGTGGGTTTAGCCCACATGGCTTCTGAAGATTTGGTCTGATGACTGAAAAATCATGTTGCATAGATAGCACCCTTCATCAAAGGACAGATTCATTTCAGTGCCATACATGTTGAATCAATTACATAAAACAATACTACAAATGATGCAACTACAAATGCAAACTGAGAATGTGTCAGGAAAAGAGTGGTGGAAGGTGTAGTTTACAAATTGAAAAAATGATTCACATAATTATTTGATATTTTATGAGTGAAGTGGTATTACAGCCGACAGTTTTCGAACACAAAACCAAAGTAAAAATGAAAATACTGTCTATGGAGGAAATTGTATTTGCTAATTAAACCAATTAAAGGTTAAAAATAAATTTGTGGTAATTATGGTGACTTGAAACACAATCACATAAATTGACTAATCAATGAATAATAAATATAAACCCTTTACAGATAGAAACAGAGGAGGAGACAGGCAAGTGGGACAACCGTAGACAGGGTGGATGCAGGGATTGATCCCTGGTCTGCAATGCAGAGCAGTATATGACTGGCCATGAGAGTGACTGCTAGACCACAGGCTCTGCACGTCGAGGAAGGAATAATCAATGACCTCAGTCTCCTCCTCACTGTGCCATTACAATGGGCCCATCCACCTATAGCTCCTCTTCTGGTCCCTATGCTTTTTATCATACATTCCTCTTGAGAATTATTTTCCTTGACAATACTAATGTATAACAGAACAACAAATAATTAACGTTACATTATTAAGTTATACTATTGACTTTTACTACTCTAACTGAACCTTTGGCCATAGAGAAAAGCTGAAGTAATTTCACTCTAATCTTTTTAGTTTTGATACCATATATTACTGGGTTCAGACCTGGAGGAAATATGACAAATATCATTCCTGCAAATGTCTGAAGTAGGAGAGGAGTGTTTGGTATTCGATACACAAGGACAACAATGATACCTGAGAACTCATAGATTAGAAAGACAAGCAGGTGTGTGGCACATGTATGCAAGGCCTTTAGCTTGGCATCAGAGTCACTACCTCTAAAACATGTGAATAGAATGAATGAGTAGGAGAAGACCACAGAAAAAGCCCCTCCCCCATGGAGTACACCTGTGATAAATAAGCCATAGATGTTATTCACTGTGGTTTCTGTTGCACAGGTCAGTCTTAACAGGGACATGTTGTCACAATAGATGTTCACGATAACTGTTTTACAAACAGGGAAACGCAACGTGAGCCCGAACAGGATCCCAACCAGTAGAAAGTCAATCAGCCAAGCAGAGGCAATGAGACTTACAACAGTGTTCTTAGTCATGATGGAGTGGTACCTTAGTGGATGACAGATAGCTATGTAGCGATCAAACGACATGATAGACAATATGAGAAGTGTCGCTCCGCCATACATATGAATACAGAAAGCCTGAATCAAGCATGCTGGGTAAGTGATGTGCCTATCTTCAGACAATACATCTGACATGACCCTTGGAATCATGGCGCTTATACCGATCAAGTCATTGATGGATAAGTTGAGAAGGAACAGATACATAGGCCCGTGTAGATTTCTGTTGAAAACTATAACCGCAAGCAAAGACAGGTTACAGAACAGTGTAAATAAGTAGATGAGAGAGCCAATTAGGACAGTCAAATATTTCCCTTCAGAAGACAAGTCTATTTTGCCCAATATGAAAACAGCGTTGAGTACATCTATGGTTCGGTTCCCCATCCTCCTGTAGCGTTGAACCTCACGGCAGCTTGAAGAATTCTAAAAATGTCCCAAAACATCAACTTAAATGAACGGCAATTGTTATTGACTGATAGCCTTGGAGATGTAGAGTGCAGAACATGGAAGCATGTGGTTGCATGTATATTTATAAGAAAGCTGATCCTGTGCTTTGTGGTTCTACAACCTTACCTCAAAATATTATTGGTCTGTCATTAATAATGTATTAATGGATTTTGGAGGTGGTGATTGGACAATATAATTCAAGGGTGTCAAACTTATTCCATGGAGGGCGGAGTGTCAGTGGGTTTTTGGATTTTCCTTTAAATTAAGACCTAGACAACCAGGTCAGGGGAGTTCCTTACTAATTAGTGACCTTAATTCATCATTCAAGTAAAAGGGATGAGCAAAAACACGCAGATACTCGGCCTTCCATGTAATGAGTTTGACAAAACATTTTACCTGGCAAGTCAGTTAAGAACAAATTCTTATTTTCAATCAGGGGCAGAATGACAGATTTGTACCTTGTCAGCTCGGGGGATTTGAACTTGCAACCTTTCAGTTACTAGTCTAACCACTAGGCTACTCTCCCGCCCCATTTGACACATGATGTAAATGATTAGATCATCTCTTTCAGAATGCAAATGTCATATCAGGATGCCAACTACAGCTGAACTAAGACTTTTCGTAAATTTACAAAACGTATAAACCTGGCACATGAGATTA
The DNA here is from genome assembly GCF_013265735.2 of Oncorhynchus mykiss. NCBI lineage: Eukaryota > Metazoa > Chordata > Actinopteri > Salmoniformes > Salmonidae > Oncorhynchus > Oncorhynchus mykiss. The sequence continues at coordinate 34,869,980 of NC_048591.1, forward strand.
CATATTCAAATTTAAGAAATTATTAACTATTCTTAAAAATAAGCATATTTCATTGGGAGCCTTTGTTCTCTAGTGCAATAAACTTCCCACAATCAGAAAATATACAATACTCTAAGAACAATGGCTCTTCTAAGCTTCAATAAAACCTTTAAAAAAAACGTTTTCACTTTATTTGCTATTAGCCTGGTTATGCACTCACTGCAGTAAAACATTTAAAAAAGAACGGACATGGAACGAGATGGGAACAGCATCAGCAAACTGATAATACAGACAAAAAACTATGACTGCAGCAGTGGGAAACAGAGCAGGGAACTGACACATATAGGGGGGGTAATAAACAGGTGATGAGTGAGTCCAGGTGATCAGAGCAGGGAACTGACAAATATAGGGGAGGTAATAAACAGGTGATGAGTGAGTCCAGGTGATCAGAGCAGGGAACTGACACATATAGGGGAGGTAATAAACAGGTGATGAGTGAGTCCAGGTGATCAGAGCAGGGAACTGACAAATATAGGGGAGGTAATAAACTGGTAATGAGTGAGTCCAGGTGATCAGAGCAGGGAACTGACAAATATAGGGGAGGTAATAAACAGGTGATGAGTGAGTCCAGGTGATCAGAGCAGGGAACTGACACACATAGGGGAGGTAATAAACAGGTGATGAGTGAGTCCAGGTGATCAGAGCAGGGAACTGACACATATAGGGGAGGTAATAAACAGGTGATGAGTGAGTCCATGTGATCAGAGCAGGGAACTGACACATATAGGGGAGGTAATAAACAGGTGATGAGTGAGTCCAGGTGATCAGAGCAGGGAACTGACAAATATAGGGGAGGTAATAAACAGGTGATGAGTGAGTCCAGGTGATCAGAGCAGGGAACTGACACACATAGGGGAGGTAATAAACAGGTGATGAGTGAGTCCAGGTGATCAGAGCAGGGAACTGACACATATAGGGGAGGTAATAAACAGGTGATGAGTGAGTCCAGGTGATCAGAGCAGGGAACTGACACATATAGGGGAGGTAATAAACAGGTGATGAGTGAGTCCAGGTGATCAGAGCAGGGAACTGACACATATAGGGGAGGTAATAAACAGGTGAGTGAGTCCAGGTGAGTCCAATATTGCTGATGCGCGTGACGAGGGAAGGCAGGTGTGTGTGATGGATGGCAGGAGTGCGTGATGCAGGGCAACCTGGCGCCCTCAAGCACCAGGGGGAGGGAAGAGCTGGAGCAGACGTGGCACTCCTATGCATTTAACCTAGGTATTTGAAAATCCTTTCAAGTACAATTTGGTTGACTATTTGGTTTTTACAAATACTCAAATATTGAAATAATAAATACTAAAATATTGAAATATCAAATAGTCAAATACAGATGTTTGCTACAGACATGCTTTGGCAGGGCCATGGTTGTTCAGGCCTTCATCAGAACAAAGCCATGGAACTTGGTAACTGATGAACCATATGTTCTGCAGATAAAGCACCCAAATAGTAAAAAAGAAAGAAAGAGAGATGGTTACTTATGGAAGGATTTTATAGTGGTTTTATAGTGAAAGTGAACTGTCTTTCACATGATTCATACACTATTTCTGTATTATATTATAAAAAATAACACTTTAACATGAATTGGATGTTCTTGATGGGTGGAGCCTTTCCCCTCCACTTTTGTCAGCTAATTTCTGTTTACTTACAGTATGTCTTATTTCACCAAAGACGAGGAGAGCGCTGCATAGTCTGTCATATCAGACTGCATTCATACATTTGTTGTTGCTACTGTAGCATTCATTAATAGGCCTTTATATTATCAGCCTATGTATAATGCATTATGCATGAATTACTGAAAACAATGTCACTTTTTTGCTATAAGCGTTTATAACTGGCTACGAGACTATTGTAGCAACATTAATTTACCATGTTGATACCTTCTGGAAACAAAGCTTGGTTTATAAGGAGGATGGGATCCACTCAAATCATTTGGGTTCCAAGCTCCTTTCAGAGCATTAAAAGGCTGCATTGAGAAAATGACTTATCAATGACCCAAGCCCAGCTCAGTTAAACCCTACCATTGTGACACAGAGCTGGCATACTGCTTTAGCAGATGTACATTATACCAGGGGCGTTGGAAGACACAATGTAAGTAATCTCATTTATGTCCCTCTAACTGCCCTAAACGCCCGTGCTGATCCTACAGATTTTGTATGCAGTTATCATGTGTCCATGAACCAGATTTATACTGTTAGCACTGAGGGGGTGTGCCTTAGCAGGAAGTCCACTGTGTGCAGTTCACCCTGCACTAACATAAATAACATGAGCATGCCTACATCTGCTAAGCTTCCCAGTAAAAGCAATGAAAACAATCAAGCATCCCATAAAAGTGCTAAATATAGCCCATATTAGCATATGTAGCTTAAGGGACAAGGTTCATGAAATCAATCATTTTCTAGTAACAGATGAGATTCATATTCTGACAATCTCTGAAACTCACTTAGATAATACCTTTGATGATACAGTGGTAGCAATTCATGGTTATAACATCTACAGAAATGCCAGAAATGCCAGGTGGAGGTGTTGACTTTTATATTCAGAACCACATTCCTGTAAAGTTTAGATAGGATCTCATGTTAAATACTGTTGAAGTAATATGGCTACTGGTTCATATGCCTCACCTAAAGCCCATTCTGGTGAGAAGCTGCTTTTGAAAACCAAGTGCTATCAGTCAGTATGTGAAATGCTTGATAATGTATGTGATATCAACAGAGAGGTATATTTTATGGGAGATTTAAATATTGACTGGCTTTCATCAAGCTGCCCACTCAAGAAAAAGCTTAAAACTCTAACTATTACCTGCAACCTGATTCAGTTTAACTGTCAACCTACCTGGGTAGTTATAAACAGCACAGAAAGACAATCATCAACATGTATTGAGCACATATCCTTCCTGTTTGGCCCTGTCCGATGGTATCATCGGATGGGGCCACAGTGTCTCCTGACCCCTCCTGTCTCATACTCCAGTATTTATGCTGCAGTAGTTAATGTGTCGGGGGGCTAGGGTCAGTTTGTTATATCTGGAGTACTTCTCCTGTCCTATCCGGTGTCCTGTGTGAATTTAAGTATGCTCTCTCTAATTCTCTCTTTCTTTCTCTCGGAGGACCTGAGCCCTAGGACCATGCCTCAGGACTACCTGGCATGATGACTCCTTGCTGTCCCCAGTCCACATGGCCGTGCTGCTGCTCCAGTTTCAATTGTTCTGCCTGTGATTATTATTATTTGACCATGCTGGTTATTTATGAACATTTGAACATCTTGGCCATGTTCTGTTATAATCTCCACCCGGCACAGCCAGAAGAGGACTGGCCACCCCACACAGCCTGGTTCCTCTCTAGGTTTCTTCCTAGGTTTTGGCCTTTCTAGGGAGTTTTTCCTAGCCACCGTGCTTCTACACCTGCATTGCTTGCTGTTTGGGGTTTTAGGCTGGGTTTCTGTACAGCACTTTGGGATATCAGCTGATGTAAGAAGGGCTATATAAAGACATTTGATTGGATTTGATCTTAACTAATGCAGCAGAAATTTGCTTTAAAGCCGTAATCAAATCCATTGGCCGTAATGATCCATGGACTGAGCCTAATATAGTGTTTAAGAGGTCATACAATACGTTTTGTAGTGGTTCCTATGTTGTTGATGTAAATAATATTTGTTGGTCTGTGGTGTGTAATGAAGAGCAACCAGAAGCTGCATTTGACACATTTATGAAATTGCTCTTTCCAGTTACTAATAAGCATGCACCCATGACTGACTGAAAATGACTCTAAAAAAGGTTAACACCCAATGGATTGATGAGGAATTTAAAATGGTATGGTTGAGTGGGATGAGGCAAAAGGAATATGGACCCTTACAAATCAGCCGGGCTAGACAATCTGGACCCTTTCTTTCTAAAATGATCCTCCGCAATTGTTGCAACCCCTATTACTAGCCTGTTCAACCTCTCTTTCGTATCTTCTGAGATCCCCAAAGATTGGAAAGCTGCCGCGGTCATCCCCATCTTCAAACGGGGAGACACTCTAGACCCAAACTGTTACAGACCAATATCTATCTTACCCTGCCTTTCTAAGGTCTTCGAAAGCCAAGTTAACAAACAGATCACCGACCACTTCAAATCCCACCGTACCTTCTCCACTATGCAATCTGGTTTCCGAGCTGGTCATGGGTGCACATACAGGTCGCAGTGGTGGGTAGTATATGCGGCTTTGGTGACAAAACAGATGGCACTGTGATAGACTGCATCCAATTTGCTGAGTAGAGTGTTGGAGGCTATTTTGTAAATGACAGCCAAAATCGAGGATTGGAAGTATAGTCAGTTTTATGTCAGTATGTTTGGCAGCATGAGTGAAGGATGCTTTGTTGCGAAATGGAAGCCGATTCTAGATTTAATTTTGGATTGGAGATGCTTAACGTTAGTCTGGAAGGAGAGTTTACAATCTAACCAGACACCTAGGTATTTGCAGTTGTCCACATATTCTAAGTCAGAACTGTCCAGAGTAGTGATGCTGGTCGGGCGGGCAGGTGCGGGCAGCAATCGGTTGAAGAGAATGCATTTAGTTTTACTAGCATTTAAAATCAGTTGGAGGCCCCGGAAGGAGAGTTGTATGGCATTGAAGCTCGTTTGGTGGGTTATTTAACACATTGTCCAGAGAAGGGCCAGATGTATGCAGAATGGTGTCGTCTGCGTGGACGTGGATTAGAGATTCATCAGCGGCAAGAGTGACATCATTGATGTATACAGTGAACTGAGTCAGCCCGAGAATTGAACCCTGTGGCACCCCCATAGAGACTGCCAGAGGACCGGACAACAGGCCCTTCCGATTGACACACTGAACTCTATCTGAGAAGTAGTTGATGAACCAGGTGAGGCAGTAATTTGAGAAGCCAAGGCTATTGAGTATGTTGATAAGAATGCAGTGATTGATAGGGTCGAAAGCTTTGGCCAGGTGGATGAAGACGGCTGCACAGTACTGTCTTTTATCGATGGCGGTTATGACATCATTTAGGACCTTGAGCGTGGCTGAGGTGCAGACATGACCAGCTCGGAAACCAGATTGCATAGTGGAGAAGGTACGGTGGGATTCGAAATGGTCGGTGATCTGTTTGTTAACTTGGCTTTCGAAGATTTTAGAAAGGCAGAGCAGGATGGATATAGGTCTGTAACAGTTTGGGTCTAAAGTGTCTCCCTCTTTGAAGAGGGGGACGACCGCAGCAGCTTTCCAGTGTTTGGGGATCTCAGACGATACGAAAGATACACATACACATACACATACACATACACATACACATACACATACACATACACATACACATACACATACACATACACATACAAATACAAAATAAAACCTCCTGGATTTTATGAGAACCTATGCAAACTATATTCCCATTTGACATTTATTGTACAATGCATTACGTACTTGTTGCTCATAGAAAGATTGTTGATCATTCAGGAACTATAGTATCCTCATTTGAAAATATTACATGAAGCATCAAATAGCAGTTTTATACAGGTCAATTGAATCTGGGGCACATTGTGTCTCAACGTTCAATCTCAACATTGAGCATGAGGTCCACAACATGATTTGGAGCTTGATCATGTGCAGATTACAGTTAACAAGCTCTGTTAAAAAGGTGTTTTGTTGACTTGACAGCCGACACCTGATAGTAATGAACATTCATTCTTAGTTAGTTGACTCCTATAAGGATTTATTCAGTGTGCTGTGTATACCATAGACAACAAATGTGTAGTATTGTCCTCTTCTACAGTGCCTGAACAGAAAATAAAATGTATCTGTACATATAACAGTGGATACATTTCTGTAATGAGCTCGGTAGTGTGAGGTCCTCTCTATCTGTCTCTGTTACAACTGAAATGAAGCTTAGAGATGTTGCTACGACAAAGCACCCAATGGAATTATGACACAATGGTGTCATCATAACCTTCACCTTATAGGCTGCCTCTGTGAGCACGTGTCATTGGAGGGTCTCTCCTCACCTTAGGCCTTGTTATTGAAGAGTACACTTACCAACCATGTGTATACTGTAGCAACCACAATGTTTACTTTCTTTGAAACTTTGCTCATTAGGTTAATGACTGCTTTGTTTACAGCAGAGTTGATAGGAAGGGTGCGGCACACATGCTCCTCTCCTGGGTCCCTCTACCTCCCTACTTAGCCCTGGTAATGGACCTCTATGGAACGGCTGACAGCAAGAGCCTCAGGTTATTGTGTCAGTCATCTGTGAAAGAGTGGCGATATTTGACCAACTACAGATGGGGTCACCTCAGCTGGGGTCACCTCAGCTGGAATGGCTTTGGTCACACTGTACCAGTTTTGAGTTGGGCCACCTAAACATAAAACTAGTTCAACAGCCTTTTTGAATATACCCACCGTTTTTTGGCAAAGTGTTGAATGAAATTCAAATTTTGAGTTGGCCAAACTTTGTTCTGACTAAATGGGACAAGTTGGGGGAATGTTTAATCAACTTATTGTGTTGAGGAAATGTTTCTGACTCATGAGACAAGTTGATCGACTATGGATTTTTTTGTTAACAGATTGCTATTTTAAATATTTTGTTTTGTTTGCGACAAGTAAATAAATGTTGTACGTATCAAATGAATGAACCAGACAGTGGTCTCTTTAAAATCTATCAACACTGACCACCAGAGTGACTATCATAAATCATATTGTCTTTGGTCTGTTTCCAGCTATGGCTTCCTCCAGCAGTTCCAATGTTCTGTCTGTCTGTTCACTGAGCCAGTGTCCATCCCATGTGGGCACAACTATTGCAAGGCCTTTGTCAAAAGATATTAGGATAGCACTGGCCTGTAGCACTGACCCTGGAGGCAGAACTGAGTGGTTTCCGCTATATTATCCTTGGTTTTTGTTGTCATAATTTAACAGAGAGGCTAATGAGCGTAAACATTTGTCAAAAGAGATTAGGCCCTGATATGATAAAATACGATGGCGATAATTAGGTCCGTAGATCTATTAACAACATTACATTTAATGAGTTGTTAATACATAAATATGTGCTTGTTTTCTCACTTTAATTAAACCAAAACGACAGACTGCTTACAAAATATTGTTAAAAGCACAGGTGCAATTGGTGTTCGGTGTTATTGATGTTGGTACAGTGGGTGTTCAGTATTATTGACGTTGGTACAGTGGGTGTTCAGTATTATTGGTGTTGGTACAGTGGGTGTTCAGTATTATTGGTGTTGGTACAGTGGGTGTTCAGTATTATTGACATTGGTACAGTGGGTGTTCAGTATTATTGGTGTTGGTACAGTGGGTGTTCAGTATTATTGACATTGGTACAGTGGGTGTTCAGTATTATTGGTGTTGGTACAGTGGGTGTTCAGTATTATTGACATTGGTACAGTGGGTGTTCAGTATTATTGACTTTGGTACAGTGGGTGTTCAGTATTATTGGTGTTGGTACAGTGGGTGTTCAGTATTATTGACGTTGGTACAGTGGGTGTTCAGTATTATTGGTGTTGGTACAGTGGGTGTTCAGTATTATTGACATTGGTACAGTGGGTGTTCAGTATTATTGGTGTTGGTACAGTGGGTGTTCAGTATTATTGGTGTTGGTACAGTGGGTGTTCAGTATTATTGACATTGGTACAGTGGGTGTTCAGTATTATTGACATTGGTACAGTGGGTGTTCAGTATTATTGACGTTGGTACAGTGGGTGTTCAGTATTATTGGTGGTGGTACAGTGGGTGTTCAGTATTATTGACATTGGTACAGTGGGTGTTCAGTATTATTGACGTTGGTACAGTGGGTGTTCAGTATTATTGGTGTTGGTACAGTGGGTGTTCAGTATTATTGACATTGGTACAGTGGGTGTTCAGTATTATTGACGTTGGTACAGTGGGTGTTCAGTATTATTGACGTTGGTACAGTGGGTGTTCAGTATTATTGGTGTTGGTACAGTGGGTGTTCAGTATTATTGGTGTTGGTACAGTGGGTGTTCAGTATTATTGACGTTGGTACATTGGGTGTTCAGTATTATTGGTGTTGGTACAGTGGGTGTTCAGTATTATTGACATTGGTACAGTGGGTGTTCAGTATTATTGGTGTTGGTACAGTGGGTGTTCAGTATTATTGACATTGGTACAGTGGGTGTTCAGTATTATTGGTGTTGGTACAGTGGGTGTTCAGTATTATTGACATTGGTACAGTGGGTGTTCAGTATTATTGGTGTTGGTACAGTGGGTGTTCAGTATTATTGGCGTTGGTACAGTGGGTGTTCAGTATTATTGACATTGGTACAGTGGGTGTTCAGTATTATTGGTGTTGGTACAGTGGGTGTTCAGTATTATTGTAAAATGTTGTCAGGGAGGTATTAAATGACCAGAAAGATTGTCTTGCCTTGGTCAATGTTTGGTTTAGAAGTTCATTTTGTATCTTCGGATAATTTATGGATAATGAAATGTAATAACTCATTAATCTGTAAATTCTCTCTTCCAGACACACAGCGTCCCCTCACATGGGTTTTTCTGTGCTCCTTTACAATGGAATGGAATCATCAGATGATGGATTCTATATTACAGCCTTCCACACACTGGGCAATGAGAACTACCTCATCTTAGCTCTATCTATAATGTACTGTACATCGTCACTCTAACGGGTAACTTTGCTCTGATAGCAGTCTTCATTATAAACACAAGCCTACCAAATCCCAAAGATGTTGCAGTGTGGAATTTAACAATAGTAGACATCTCTTTGAACACTGTTATCATCCCCCAGATGGTGCCTGTATTTGTGTTCAATCTGAACTACGTCTCCATTGGGACGTGTTTTTCTCAGATGTTCTTCACTCATTTTTTGGGTGATATTGATTCCTTTTTTCCTGGCTCTCCTAGCGTACGACCGTGTGATAGCCATCTGTTTCCATCTGCGTTACCTCACCATCAACACCAACCTGAGGTTGCTGCTAATCCTGGTAGGGATCTGGACCCTGGCCTTCCTTTTGGAGGTCTCCCCTGTCACCCTGGCCTCTAGTCTGCCTTACTGTGCCTCCAGGGTGGTGCATAGCTCTTGCTGTGAACACAGCCCTGTATACAGACTGGCCAGCTTCAACATGAAACTACCGACAGCTAAGTCTCTGGTTGTCCTGTTAGGCCCGCGGTCCTTCATTATCTTCACCTATGCTGTGGTGGTGGTTCAGCAAAATGCTTATGTGTTATGTGTTTATCGCCACACCTTTTATACCTGATATAAACTGTATGATCCCTAAGTGTAGATAATTTGCCTCAAGTGTTTATATGTTGTTCTGTAATTTAGCCATTTAGCAGTCAATCTATGCAGAAAAAATGGGTTAAGTGCCGTGCTCAAGGGCACATCGACAGATCTTTCACCTGGTCGACTCGGGGATTCAACCCAGCAACCCAACCCAACCTTTCAGTTACTGGCCCAACATTCTTAACCACTGGGCTACCTGCCGCACATCTGAGTTACCCCGTTGTAGGTACATGTGAATGATGCAGTAAAGAAAAGAGTGTATATCATGTCACAGTGCACAATTTCCTTCTTATTTTTACTGGATATGTTAATTTTACTGTTGATATTATCAATCAAACTGGGGACCCCGGTCAGAGACGATGTCCAGAGGAAGTCTGTGACGGCGGAAAAGATGCTGAATGACAAGCTGAGCAATCTCACGGGCAGATGGAAGCTTAGGCAGCGGAATGAAAAGTGCCACTGTAACGAATCTCTTCGTCGTCTGAGGAGGAGTAGGAAAGATCGGACCAATATGCAGCGTGGTAAGTGTCCATGTTAATTTATTATACTTAACACAAAAAAACAAAATAACAAAGCGAATGGAAGAAACGAAACAGTTCTGTAAGGTGACAAACTAAACAGAAAACAACTACCCACAAATCATAGCGGGAACACAGGCTACCTAAGTATGGTTCTCAATCAGAGACAATGATTGACAGCTGCCTCTGATTGGGAACCATACCAGGCCAAACACAGAAATACAAAACCTAGAACAAAAACATAGAATGCCCACCCCAACTCACGCCCTGACCAAACTAAAACAGAGACATAAAAAAGGAGCTAAGGTCAGGATGTGACAGCCACCTTGGGAAAACGGTCCACAATGACTAGGATGTTAGTGTGGCCTGCTGAGGATGGAAGACCCGTGATGAAATCCATAGAGAGATGAGACCAGGGTCGAGAAGGTGTTGACAGCGGATGAAGAAGCCCCAGAGGCTGCTGACGAGGAGTTTTGTTCGGGGCATGTCGGATAAGCAGCCACAAAGGTAGAGTGTCCACCTCCGCTGAGGTCCACCAAAACCACCTCCTAAGAAACTTTAGAATTCTGAGCCCTCCCGGATGAGAGGTGAGACGTACCTTGGAAGAAGTACCTTGGACAGTGCCCCAAGAGGGACAAAAAGTATGTTTGGTGGACAGCCGTCTGGAACTGCCTCCCTACCTTGCGCCTCCCTCACTACAGTCTCTATACCCCAGGACACCGGCGCGAGGATGAGCGACCTGAAAATTATGGATGCAAGTGGCCGATCCTCACTGGAGCTGGGGAACTGGCAAGAAAGAGCATCCGGCTTCACGTTCTTAAACCCAGGAAGGTAAGATGACGTGAATTTGAACCGAGTGAAGAAGAGAGCCCAACGAGCCTGTCAGGGACTGAGGCGTTTAGCCTCCTGGATGTAGTCCAAACCGTAAAGGGATGTTCCGAACCCTCCAACCAGGGCCGCCACTCCTCCAAAGCCAGTTTGACCGCAAGAAGCTCCCGATTTCCTTGGGGAGTGTTGTTACCCTTATCTTGTTTTCTAGTTTCCAGTTTACCCTGATTTAATTCTTAGCGGTTTCACCTGTGTTTGATTACCCTCTCAGTTCACCTGGTTGCCTTGTAATTTAGGTTCCTCTGTTTGCCTGCATCTTTGCTTAGGGCACAGGTTTGTTTAGTGTACTCGTGTGTTATTGCTTTGTTTTCTATAAAGACCTTAGTAAAAGTTCTTGATTTACCCTTACCTCTGCTTGCTGTGTTTCTCTGTGCCTGGGTCCGAGTACGTACTAGTATTACTGTCACACCCTTCCCTCCTAGGTAACCTGCACTTGGTGCAGTCCTCAGACCTCCTGGCTGCCATCCTCACTGTGTCTGTCATCCTGCCATCCTCACTGTGTCTGTCATCCTGCCATCCTCACTATGTCTGTCATCCTCACTGTGTCTGTCATCCTGCCATCCTCACTGTCTGCCATCCTGCCATCCTCACTGTGTCTGTCATCCTGCCATCCTCACTGTTTCTGTCATCCTGCCATCCTCACTGTGTCTGCCATTCTGCCATCCTCACTGTTTCTGCCATCCTGCCATCCTCACTGTGTCTGTCATCCTGTCATCCTGCCATCACTGTGTCTGCATTCATCAATGTGTCTGCCATCCTGCCATCCTCACTGTGTCTGCCATCCTGCCATCCTCACTGTGTCTGCCATCCTCACTGTGTCTGCCATCCTCACTGTGTCTGTCACCCTGCCATCCTCACTGTGTCTGTCACTCTGCCATCCTCACTGTGTCTGTCATCCTCACTGTGTCTGTCATCCTGTCATCCTCACTGTGTCTGTCATTCTGCCATCCTCACTGTTTCTGTCATCCTGCCATCCTCACTGTGTCTGTCATCCTGCCATCCTCACTATGTCTGTCATCCTCACTGTGTCTGTCATCCTGCCATCCTCACTGTCTGCCATCCTGCCATCCTCACTGTGTCTGTCATCCTGCCATCCTCACTGTTTCTGTCATCCTGCCATCCTCACTGTGTCTGCCATTCTGCCATCCTCACTGTGTCTGCCATCCTGCCATCCTCACTGTGTCTGTCATCCTGTCATCCTGCCATCACTGTGTCTGCATTCATCAATGTGTCTGCCATCCTGCCATCCTCACTGTGTCTGCCATCCTGCCATCCTCACTGTGTCTGCCATCCTCACTGTGTCTGCCATCCTCACTGTGTCTGTCACCCTGCCATCCTCACTGTGTCTGTCACTCTGCCATCCTCACTGTGTCTGTCATCCTCACTGTGTCTGTCATCCTGTCATCCTCACTGTGTCTGTCATTCTGCCATCCTCACTGTTTCTGTCATCCTGCCATCCTCACTGTGTCTGCCATCCTGCCATCCTCACTGTTTCTGCCATCCTGCCATCCTCACTGTGTCTGTCATCCTGCCATCCTCACGGTGTCTGCCATCCTGCCATCCTCACTCTGTCTGCCATCCTCACTGTGTCTGCCATCCTCACTGTGTCTGCCATCCTCACTGTGTCTGCCATCCTCACTGTGTCTGCCATCCTCACTGTGTCTGTCACCCTGCCATCCTCACTGTGTCTGTCACCCTGCCATCCTCACTGTGTCTGCCATCCTGCCATCCTCACTGTGTCTGCCATCCTCACTATGTCTGCCATCCTCACTGTGTCTGTCACCCTGCCATCCTCACTGTGTCTGTCACCCTGCCATTCTCACTGTGTCTGTCACCCTGCCATCCTCACTGTGTCTGTCATCCTGCCATCCTCACTGTGTCTGTCATCCTGCCATCCTCACTGTGTCTGTCATCCTGCCATCCTCACTGTTTCTGTCATCCTGCCATCCTCACTGTGTCTGTCATCCTGCCATCCTCAATATGTCTGTCATCCTCACTGTGTCTGTCATCCTGCCATCCTCACTGTGTCTGTCATCCTGCGATCCTCACTGTGTCTGCCATCCTGCCATCCTCACTGTGTCTGCCATCCTGCCATCCTCACTGTGTCTGCCATCCTGCCATCATCACGGTTTCTGCCATCCTCACTGTGTCTGTCACCCTGCCATCCTCACTGTGTCTGTCATCCTGCCATCCTCACTGTGTGCCATCCTCACTGTGTCTGTCACCCTGCCATCCTCACTGTGTCTGTTACCCTGCCATCCTCACTGTGTCTGTTACCCTGCCATCCTCACTGTGTCTGTCACCCTGCCATCCTCGCTGTGTCTGTCACCCTGCCATCCTCACTGTGTCTGTCACCCTGCCATCCTCACTGTGTCTGTCACCCTGCCATCCTCACTGTGTCTGTCACCCTGCCATCCTCACTGTGTCTGCCATCCTCACTGTGTCTGTCACCCTGCCATCCTCACTGTGTCTTCCATCCTCACTGTGTCTGTCACCCTGCCATACTCTCTGTGTCTGTCACCCTGCCATCCTCACTGTGTCTGTCACCCTGCCATCCTCACTGTGTCTGCCATCTTCACTGTGTCTGTCACCCTGCCATCCTCACTGTGTCTGTTACCCTGCCATCCTCACTGTGTCTGTTACCCTGCCATCCTCACTGTGTCTGTCACCCTGCCATTCTCACTGTGTCTGTCACCCTGCCATCCTCACTGTGTCTGTCACCCTGCCAACCTCACTGTGTCTGTCACCCTGCCATCCTCACTGTGTCTGTCACCCTGCCATCCTCACTGTGTCTGTCACCCTGCCATCCTCACTGTGTCTTCCATCCTCACTGTGTCTGTCACCCTGCCATCCTCTCTGTGTCTGTCAGTCTTCCATCCTCACTGTGTCTGTCACCCTGCCATCCTCACTGTCTGTCACCCTGCCATCCTCACTGTGTCTGTCACCCTGCCATCCTCACTGTGTCTGTCACCCTGCCATCCTCACTGTGTCTGTCACCCTGCCATCCTCACTGTGTCTGTCACCCTGCCATCCTCACTGTGTCTGTCACCCTGCCATCCTCACTGTGTCTGTCACCCTGCCATCCTCACTGTGTCTGTCACCCTGCCATCCTCACTGTGTCTGCCATCCTGCCATCCTCACTGTGTCTGCCATCCTGCCATCCTCACTGTGTCTGTCACCCTGCCATCCTCACTGTGTCTGTCACCCTACCATCCTCACTGTGTCTGTCACCCTGCCATCCTCACTGTGTCTGTCACCCTGCCATCCTCACTGTGTCTGTCACCCTGCCATCCTCACTGTGTCTCTAATCCTGCCATCCTCACTGTCTGTCACCCTGCCATCCTCACTGTCTGTCACCCTGCCATCCTCACTGTGTCTGTCACCCTGCCATCCTCACTGTGTCTGTCACCCTGCCATCCTCACTGTGTCTGTCACCCTGCCATCCTCACTGTGTCTGCTATCCTGCCATCCTCACTGTCTGTCATCCTGCCATCCTCACTGTGTCCGTCACCCTGCCATCCTCACTGTGTCCGTCACCCTGCCATCCTCACTGTGGCTGCCATCCTCACTGTGGCTGCCATCCTGCCATTCTCACTGTGGCTGCCATCCTGCCATCCTCACTGTGGCTGCCATCCTGACTGTGTCTGCCATCCTCACTGTGGCTGTCATCCTGCCATCCTCACTGTGTCTGCCATCCTCACTGTGTCTGTCACCCTGCCATCCTCACTGTGTCAGTCACCCTGCCATCCTCACTGTGTCAGTCACCCTGCCATCCTCACTGTGTCAGTTACCCTGCCATCCTCACTGTGTCTGTCACCCTGCCATCCTCACTGTGTCTGTCACCCTGCCATCCTCACTGTGTCTGTCAGTCTTCCATCCTCACTGTGTCTGTCACCCTGCCATCCTCACTGTGTCTGTCACCCTGCCATCCTCACTGTCTGTCACCCTGCCATCCTCACTGTGTCTGTCACCCTGCCATCCTCACTGTGTCTGTCACCCTGCCATCCTCACTGTGTCTGTCACCCTGCCATCCTCACTGTGTCTGTCACCCTGCCATCCTCACTGTGTCAGTCACCCTGCCATCCTCACTGTGTCAGTCACCCTGCCATCCTCACTGTGTCAGTCACCCTGCCATCCTCACTGTGTCTGTCACCCTGCCATCCTCACTGTGTCTGTCACCCTGCCATCCTCACTGTGTCTGTCACCCTGCCATCCTCACTGTGTCTGTCACCCTGCCATCCTCACTGTGTCTGTCACCCTGCCATCCTCACTGTGTCTGTCACCCTGCCATCCTCACTGTGTCTGTCACCCTGCCATCCTCACTGTGTCTGTCACCCTGCCATCCTCACTATGTCTTTCACCCTGCCATCCTCACTGTGTCTGTCACCCTGCCATCCTCACTGTGTCTGTCACCCTGCCATCCTCACTGTGCCTGCCATCCATGCTCAACACTATCAACTACAGCCTAAAGACAGAGGAGCTGCAAGAGAAAATCATCAAACTGTATGTAAAGACAAAAGCTACTCCACACAAATGAGACCTTACATGGAGTTACTGATCTTATGTTTTCAGATCTTTAGTTTGGGTTCAATTCTGCAGCAAGAACTCAAGATTTAAGAAATGTTTCCAAGGCAACCTTCCCCTTTGTATCTACTTAATTTAAATATTTTTCTGTTGATACTGTTTAATACACACTAACTCTAAGATATTTGCAACAAAGCTACTTATGTCAATTCTGCTGAACATAGTATTTGAAGGTAATATATGTAACATATGGTAAATAAAATGCAATCTAATTTCAAATATATTTTTGTGTACATTTCAGAGATGTTTTTTTGCCACAGCTGTAATTTTGGGGTGTTTATATATAACATTAATTATTGGATGGATTAATCCTGCAACCATTATAAAGCTACTGTATTAACAGAAAGGTACTGTACAACATGTTGAGGTAAAATCATTCTGATAACTGACAGTGTGATAACTGACAGTACAGGGCATGATAAGTGAGTACAGGTATGTCACATAGTGATCACATACATTAATGGTATAAAGAGTCAAGTTTAAATGCAAAGTATGCAGATATACAGTATTTATGTTGAAAGAGTTCAACTCTAATTCAATTAAATAGCATATATTAATTAGTTCCACTAGATGACACTAAAACATATTCACTGGCAGATCCATAGTGTCGGGCTCTTTTCACAGGTAAAATTGTTTTTATAATACATTTCATGAATAAGGATTAATAGATTATTTATAAACCTTTAATACAAATGTATAATCATTGTAAGCATTTTTGTGAACAATTCTATATTTATTTTTTATTTATTCAGTTTAAGGTAACATACAAGCAGTACGTACAAGCAGTACGCAGAGGGACAAATATCTAAATTAAAGAGACAAAAATCTATTTAAGGATCTAAAAAAAAGAATGTCGCAGTTCTTGTTTTGTGGTGAATAAACATAACTATTATAAGGAGCTGTGTAGTTACGCTATTATAAGGAGCAGTGTAGTTACGCTATTATAAGGAGCAGTGTAGTTACGCTATTATAAGGAGCAGTGTAGTTACGCTATTATAAGGAGCAATGTAGTTACACGTTTGGGACATAGCATATTGGAAGGATCTTATTTAAGATTTTTCCTAAAATGTCAAAGACATGCTTCCAAAGAGATCCACAGTTAAACAGCACCAAAACATTTGCAGAAAGTTTCCTATTTCAGAACAAGAGCATTTGGAAACATTGATCATTATCTACAAGCTATATTTTAAATCTACTCTCAGGAGTGAAATAGGTCCAGCTGATGGGAAAGGTTTTGAGATGAAGAAATGTTGTTCCATACCATGGGCCAGTCCCATTTGAGACCAAGGTTCTCTAGGTCTCTTTCCCACCTCTTTGTGATAGGGAGGGTGTTGACCTTATGTGAGGATCATTTATTATAAATGAAGGATACGAGGCCAGTTATTCTGGTAGACAAGATCAAACTGCAATAAGGTGGGAGCCTGGAAAGGCCTCCCGTTGTACACCATATGTTTTCAGAGCTATACATTCAAAACATACATTACCATACATCCAAACATACATCCTACGCATACATAATCAGCTTCTGATTAACTTATTTATTTTGGTTACATAACATGCAACTCTTGTCACGCCTGCTCCTTCTCTTCCCCCCTGGCGCTCGAGGGCACCAGGTTGCCCTGCATTACGCACTCCTGCCTTCCCTCGTCATGCGCATCAGCGATATTGGACTCACCTGGACTCACTCAATCACCTGTTTATTACCTCCCCAATATTTGTCAGTTCCCCTGCTCTGTTCCCTGCTGCTGCACGGTTTGTCGTCGGTCTTTGTGTTTCCCAGTTCTGATTTCCTCAGTATTCAAAACATAAATGACTGGATTGAGCATGAGAGGGATAGCTGAAGCAAGAGACAAACAGATAATCCTTGCATTGGGGTGAAGAGAGAAGGTCACTGCAGCAATGTAGGTGGATATAAATGGAAGAAGGAAAAGTGCTACTCTGAGAAGGTGTGATGTACAAGTCTTCAGAGCCTTCACACAGCCTTCCCAGGTAGTAATTCTAAACAGGGCAAGTAAAATACACACATAAGACAGGACTATGAAAACGAACGGTACATGAAGGACTAGTACTGTATTCACTTTTGCCATGATGGAATTGACAGAATTGTCGTTTCAGGCCATTCTGTACAAAGGCCCATGATCACAGAAATAACTGTCAATAACTATGGTTTTACAGTAAGACAGTCAAGTGATCAGGACCGTGTTTGTACCAACAATGACCACATCGACAAGCCACATCCCTGTAATCATGACAGACATGCTAGTGTTAGTGAGCAGAGTGTGGTATCTCAGAGGCAAGCACATGGCAACAAACCTATCACATGCCAGAACAACAAGGGTCATAGACTGCAAGGAAATAAAGAAGAACACAAAAAAACATATTGGCCAGACATGCTTCACAGCTGATGTACTGTGAATCAAAAATAAATGTCTTAATCAGGTTAGGAATTAGTGCACTTCTCTCACCTAAGTCAGATACTGCTAAGTTTAAAATGCCAATATACAGTGCCTTGCGAAAGTATTCGGCCCCCTTGAACTTTGCGACCTTTTGCCACATTTCAGGCTTCAAACATAAAGATATAAAACTGTATTTTTTTGTGAAGAATCAACAATAAGTGGGACACGATCATGAAGTAGAACGACATTTATTGGATATTTCAAACTTTTTTAACAAATCAAAAACTGAAAAATTGGGCGTGCAAAATTATTCAGCCCCTTTACTTTCAGTATAGCAAACTCTCTCCAGAAGTTCAGTGAGGATCTCTGAATGATCCAATGTTGACCTAAATGACTAATGATGATAAATACAATCCACCTGTGTGTAATCAAGTCTCCGTATAAATGCATCTGCACTGTGATAGTCTCAGAGGTCCGTTAAAAGCGCAGAGAGCATCATGAAGAACAAGGAACACACCAGGCAGGTCCGAGATACAGTTGTGAAGAAGTTTAAAGCCGGATTTGGATACAAAAAGATTTCCCAAGCTTTAAACATCCCAAGAAGCACTGTGCAAGCGATAATACTGAAATGGAAGGAGTATCAGACCACTGCAAATCTACCAAGACCTGGCTGTCCCTCTAAACTTTCAGCTCATACAAGGAGAAGACTGATCAGAGATGCAGCCAAGAGGCCCATGATCACTCTGGATGAACTGCAGAGATCTACACCTGAGGTGGGAGACTCTGTCCATAGGACAACAATCAGTCGTATATTGCACAAATCTGGCCTTTATGGAAGAGTGGCAAGAAGAAAGCCATTTCTTAAAGATATCCATAAAAAGTGTTGTTTAAAGTTTGCCACAAGCCACCTGGGAGACACACCAAACATGTGGAAGAAGATGCTCTGGTCAGATGAAACCAAAATTGAACTTTTTGGCAACAATGCAAAACGTTATGTTTGGCTTAAAAGCAACACAGTTGAACACACCATCCCCACTGTCAAACATGGTGGTGGCAGCATCATGGTTTGGGCCTGCTTTTCTTCAGCAGGGACAGGGAAGATGGTTAAAATTGATGGGAAGATGGATGGAGCCAAATACAGGACCAGTCTGGAAGAAAACCTGATGTCTGCAAAAGACCTGAGACTGGGATGGAGATTTGTCTTCCAACAAGACAATGATCCAAAACATAAAGCAAAATCTACAATGGAATGGTTCAAAAATAAACATATCCAGGTGTTAGAATGGCCAAATCAAAGTTCAGACCTGAATCCAATCGAGAATCTGTGGAAAGAACTGAAAACTGCTGTTCACAAATGCTCTCCATCCAACCTCACTGAGCTTGAGCTGTTTTGCAAGGAGGAATGGGAAATAAATTCCGTCTCTCGATGTGCAAAACTGATAGAGACATACCCCAAGCGACTTACAGCTGTAATCGCAGCAATAGGTGGCGCTACAAAGTATTAACTTAAGGGGGCTGAATAATTTTGCACGCCCAATTTTTCAGTTTTTGATTTGTTAAAAAAGTTTGAAATATCCAATAAATGTCGTTCCACTTCATGATTGTGTCCCACTTGTTGTTGATTCTTCACAAAAAAAATACAGTTTTATATCTTTATGTTTGAAGCCTGAAATGTGGCAAGAGGTAGCAAAGTTCAAGGGGGCCGAATACTTTCGCAAGGCACTGTATTTGCCACATTAGAAAGCATGACTAGGAGATAGATACACAGAATTACAATCCCCACTGTCAGAGGTCTTTCAATTTATTTGGCATTAAAAGTCAGATTGCTTGCTTAACCCACCGGTTCTCTAATATTATGAGTGAGATATCTCATGTGGGAGTTTGCTACTCTCTCTGAAGTACCCATCAAAAGTATCTATTGGAGACAGAAGAGTAAAGTGGCGAGTGGCAAATGAAGTGAGACCCTCACTTACATAAAAGGAACCATTGCCCTCTGAACCACTGCCCCCTGGTTATTCCCAAGCATGCTTCTTCTCCTCACTCTCTTGGCGAGCAGGGGAATGTGGTGAGTATTCAGACCCCTCAACTTTTCCCACAATTTGTTACGTTACAGTCTTATTCTAAAATTGATTAAAAAATGTGTTTCCCTCATCAACCTACACACAATAACCTATAACGACAAAGCAAAAACAGTTTTTTAAATTTGTTTTGCAAATGTATAAAAGATAAAAAACTGACATACAACATTTACATAAGAATTCAGACCTTTTACTCCATACTTTGTTGAAGCAACTTTGGCAGTGATTACAGCCTTGAGTCTTCTTGGGTATGACGCTACAAGCATGTCAGGCCTGTATTTGGGGAGTTTCTCCCATTCTTTCTGCAGATCTTCTCAAGCTCTGTCAGGTTGGTTGGGGAGCATCGCTGTACAGCTATTTTCAGGTCTCTCCAGAGATGTTCGATCAGGTTCAGGTCCGGGCTCTGGCTGGGCCACTCAAGGACATTCAGAGACTTGTCCCGAAGCCACTCCTGCATTGTCTTGGCTGTATGCTTAGGGTCGTTGTCCTGTTGAAATGTGAACCTTTGCCCCAGTCTGAGGTCTTGGGCGCTCTGGAGCAGGTTTTCATCAAGGATCTCTCTGTACTTTGCTCCATTCATCTTTCCCTCGATCCTGACTAGTCTCCCAGTCCCTGCCGCTGAAAAACATTACCACAGCGTGATGCTGCCATCACCATGCTTCCCAGTACAGATGGTGGCAGGTTTCCTCCAGACATGACGATTGGCATTCAGGCCAAATCTTGGTATCCTCAGACCAGAGAATCTTGATTCTCATGGTCTGAGAGTCCTTTAGGTGCCTTTTGGCAAACTTCCGTCTGGCCACTGTACCATAAAGGCCTGATTGATGGTGTGCTGCAGAGATGATTGTTCTTCTGGAAGGTTCTCCCGTCTCTACAGAGGAACTCTGGGGCTCTGTCAGAGTTACCATCGGGTTCTTGGTCATCTCCCTGACCAAGGCCCTTCTCCCCTGATTGCTCAGTTTGGCCGGGCGGCCAGCTCTTGGAAGAGTCTTGGTAGTTCCAAACGTCTTCCATTTAATAATGATGGAGGCCACTGTGTTTTTGGGGACCTTCAACGCAGCAGACATTTTTGGTACGGCCAAACACGGCCTGCAACGAAAACATGCGGTCTCTCCTTCACTGCAGCCGAGGTGAGTAAGACATTTAAACGTGTTAACCCTCGCAAGGCTGCAGGCCCAGACGGCATCCCCAGCCGCGCCCTCAGAGCATGCGCAGACCAGCTGGCCGGTGTGTTTACGGACATATTCAATCAATCCCTATACCAGTCTGCTGTTCCCACATGCTTCAAGAGGGCCACCATTGTTCCTGTTCCCATGAAAGCTAAGGTAACTGAGCTAAACGACTACCGCCCCGTAGCACTCACATCCGTCATCATGAAGTGCTTTGAGAGACTAGTCAAGGACCATATCACCTCCACCCTACCTGACACCCTAGACCCACTCCAATTTGCTTACCGCCCAAATAGGTCCACAGACGATGCAATCTCAACCACACTGCACACTGCCCTAACCCATCTGGACAAGAGGAATACCTATGTGAGAATGCTGTTCATCGACTACAGCTCGGCATTCAACACCATAGTACCCTCCAAGCTCGTCATCAAGCTCGAGACCCTGGGTCTCGACCCCGCCCTGTGCAACTGGGTACTGGACTTCCTGACGGGCCGCCCCCAGGTGGTGAGGGTAGGCAACAACATCTCCTCCCCGCTGATCCTCAACACTGGGGCCCCACAAGGGTGCGTTCTGAGCCCTCTCCTGTACTCCCTGTTCACCCACGACTGCGTGGCCACGCACGCCTCCAACTCAATCATCAAGTTTGCGGACGACACAACAGTGGTAGGCTTGATTACCAACAACGACGAGACGGCCTACAGGGAGGAGGTGAGGGCCCTCGGAGTGTGGTGTCAGGAAAATAACCTCACACTCAACGTCAATAAAACTAAGGAGATGATTGTGGACTTCAGGAAACAGCAGAGGGAACACCCCCCTATCCACATCGATGGAACAGTAGTGGAGAGGGTAGCAAGTTTTAAGTTCCTCGGCATACACATCACAGACAAACTGAATTGGTCCACTCACACAGACATCATCGTGAAGAAGGCGCAGCAGCGCCTCTTCAACCTCAGGAGGCTGAAGAAATTTGGCTTGTCACCAAAAGCACTCACAAACTTCTACAGATGCACAATCGAGAGCATCCTGGCGGGCTGTATCACCGCCTGGTATGGCAACTGCACCGCCCTCAACCGTAAGGCTCTCCAGAGGGTAGTGAGGTCTGCACAACGCATCACCGGGGGCAAACTACCTGCCCTCCAGGACACCTACACCACCCGATGTCACAGGAAGGCCATAAAGATCATCAAGGACATCAACCACCCGAGCCACTGCCTGTTCACCCCGCTATCATCCAGAAGGAGAGGTCAGTACAGGTGCATCAAAGCTGGGACCGAGAGACTGAAAAACAGCTTCTATCTCAAGGCCATCAGACTGTTAAACAGCCACCACTAACACTGAGTGGCTGCTGCCAACACACTGACACTGACTCAACTCCAGCCACTTTAATAATGGGAATTGATGGGAAATGATGTAAATATATCACTAGCCACTTTAAACAATGCTACCTTATATAATGTTACTTACCCTACATTATTCATCTCATATGCATACGTATATACTGTACTCTATATCATCGACTGTATCCTTATGTAATACATGTATCACTAGCCACTTTAAATTATGCCACTTTGTTTACATACTCATCTCATTTGTACATACTGTACTCGATACCATCTACTGTATCTTGCCTATGCTGCTCTGTACCATCACTCATTCATATATCCTTATGTACATATTCTTTATCCCCTTACACTGTGTACAAGACAGTAGTTTTGGAATTGTTAGTTAATTGTTAGTTACTTGTTATTACTGCATTGTCGGAACTAGAAGCACAAGCATTTTGCTACACTCGCATTTACATCTGCTAACCATGTGTATGTGACAAATAAAATTTCATTTGATTTGATTTGATTTGGTAGCATTCCCCAGATCTGTGCCTCTGCAAAATCCTGTCTCGGAGCTCTACCAACAATTCCTTCGACCTCATGGCTTGGTTTTTGCTCTGACATGCGCTGTCAACAATGGGACATTGTATAGAAAGGTTTGTGACTTTCCAAATCATTTCCAATCAATTGAATTTACCACAGGTGGACTCCAATCAAGTGGCAAAAAAATCTCAAGGATGATCATTGGAAGCAGGATGCACCTGAGCTCAATTTCGAGTCTCAGAGCAAAGGGTCTAAATACTTATGTAAATAAGGTATTTCTGCTTTTTTATATATAGATTTGCAAAAACAAAATATTTACATTTTCAAACATTTCTAAAAAAGTGTAGATTGATGAGGAAAATGATTTATTTAATCCATAAAAAAGGGAAAAAAGTCAAGGAGTCTGAATACTTACTGAATGCACTGTATCTCGCTCATAACGTCAGAGAACCTGGGTTACACAACTAAACTTAACTCATCTTTCAATTTTTTGTTTCGATATCTCATGTGGGGATGTGGCCAACTCCTGTATCGCAAAAATGCTGTCTGAAGACAGGGAAGTTCCAACATCAGCAACCTTCAGAGGTCCCAAAACTAAGGGAGTATGCACAGAAAAAGGTGCATAGACAACACAAAGCGGGAAAAACCTCACAGAAAGTGAGGGGAAGCATACAATCTCAGTTTAATGAGATATTCCCCAAAAACAGTGACCAAGAGGTCAACTACTCCATAGGAAAGGGCCCTTCCAAGCCACTCTGACGGCTATTACCCTCACCATTATAAAATCTATATAATGGTCCCATTGAATATAGAAGGGCCCTTACGAGGGTGGTTGCCCAACGAGCGTAGAGCAGGACACCCTTGCCCAAGCTCTCCTACAATCCAAGTAGATGCCAACCACATGTACGGGACAACAATGGGGACTCCTTTCTAGGGAAGGCGACAGGTGAAAAGCCATAGGTTCCAAGGTGCGACAATGGGAAAATTGCTTTGTTCTCTTGGGTAAAGAACCTGCATTTAGAGAGCTGCCAGTATTGGTCAGGGTTGTAGGGTTGTAACTGCTGGGTTGTAACTGCTGACCGGAAAATAACTGGTCATCAAGGGGCTCAAAGATGTGGAGGGAAAGCATACGGCATCACCCACTGCTCATGGGTGTGTAAGCTCTTCCACCCCGTAAGATGGGAAGATAGAGCAGGCAGTGGCCGGCTTGCGTGAACCAATTTTAGTAAAAAAAACCTGATGAGGAAAAGCCAAAGCTTTGTGGATAGCTGGCTGAGGCTCCTACGCCTGTGAGGGCGTTGCCCCTCCCCCTTTCCCTAATATCCAGAAAGTAAACTAAGGAAACAGTGTACCTAATCAGATGTACAACTGAATGCATTCAACTGAAATATGTCTTCCGCATTTATCCCAACCCCTTTGAATCTGAGAGGTGGGGGGGGGCTGCCTTAATCGACTTTCACGTCATCGGCTCCCGGGGAACAGTGGGTTAACTGCCTTGCTCAGGGGCAGAACAACAGATTTTTACCTTGTCAGCTCTGATATTCAAGCCAGCAACCTTTCAGTTACTGGCCCAACGCTCCTACCCGCCTGGCTACCTGCCGAGATCCAGAAAGTAAACAAAAAAAAAGGGGAGGAACCAAAAGTGTCTCTCCTCCATTTCCTCATATGAACATGGTCACAAAAGTGAGCTGCTGCACAGAGAATAGGGTTTCGTCTTAACACAGCTCTGCATACCCACTGCTGCGAAACTCGGAGTGGGGAAAGAGTAGCAACCGTTAAACCCAAAGAGAGAGGGTATGGCCCTGCACACTAGCCTCCTCCGCTGCCAGGGCTGCACCCTAGGATGGCTGACCCTTCTTACCTCCTTTAGGGGGGACAGAGGGTCAGATCCTTGCTGCGGCCGCATCGTAAGACGACTTCCTTGCTCATGTCACACTTCTGTGGCGGGGACAGTGGGCCCAAACAACTCTTTGGGTGTCACTGGGGCATCCAGAAGGTCCATATTTTCTCTGTATGTTAAGCTGGATAAGCTCAGACCTTTCTCCCACTACTGCTAGGCTCAAGGCTAGACCACAGCCTTGGATGGCACTATGGGAGTCACGGAGGTTCAGGTCCGTAATCTCCTAAGCATCTGAGTCTAGTCTAGTTGCTTCTCCACTTCCTCCAGTAATTCAGCCTGATATGCCAACAAAAAAAGGGAACTTAGAGGGCTCTAATTGCTTGGGCTGAGGCCTTGTACGTTTTCTTAAAAACAGAGGCAGTAAAGTGCTCCGCCTTCCCAGGGAGTGAGGCGCTGGTGTCATTAATAATACGATGTGAGGGGCTGAGGTTGTGAGCCAGTGTCACGAATCCCGCCGAAGATGGTGCCTCTTCCTGTTCGGGCGGCGCTCGGCGGTTGTTAAAGGAATTCTAAATTCCTCTCTATTATTTCCCAATCAGAATTCATTACTCTGTCAATGCATTCTATGGGATCGTAAAACCCATATTATTATTATAGGAATGGACAGAGCCCCAGTCTTAAACTCAGGTAACAGCATTTATTTCAAGAGAGTACTGGGTACATACACATTTTACCACAGGTTATAAACTGAAAATGACGTCAGTGTTTTCTAAATGTTCTATCTCTTTTATGACACCGGTAGAGATGCCCTATAGTTCTCGAGCCTTCCCTTCCCTCCTCTCCTAAAGCCAAGGTCAGTCACTGTAAATCAACATTCTAGACAGTCTGGAGATAGTCCGTCCCTGCCATCTGGAGATAGTTCATTCATTTGTACAAAGGAACAGACCGTCATTGTTACTAAACTCCTGACTATATTATATACAATTGGGAATGGGAGCAAGAGAGAAAATTCATATATGTACAGTACATAATAGCATTTGGACTAGTCAGTCCTGATTGAAATGTATACATAATTAGTCATCATTGATAAAAATTCCCTTAACAGCGGTCGACGTCGCCGGCCTACTAGCTGCCATCGATTCCCTCTTTTGTTTCTGTTAGTTTGGTCTGATTGGTTACACCTGTTTTGAGTTTAGTTTGTGGGCTATTTAAGGGGTCTAGGCCCGCCGGCTTTTGTGCGGGCTTGTTTTCTGTTCATGGTGTTGGATTATTTGTGGATTCTATATTTCCGGACAGTTTAGTCCTGTTTGTTTGCGCCCTTGTGTTTGGCATGTCCGTTTTCACTGTCTTTGGAATAAAGATCCACGTTCTGAACTACCTGCTCTCTGCGCCTGACCCCTCCACCCACTACTCCTAGAAGCCGTAACAGCCAGTGATGGCTCCACCATGGGAGGGTTGCCAAAGCCGGATTCCTCCATATTGTGCAAGTCCAGGTTTGGCACGCACTTGGCAAGAATCCTGCTAGTGAACGTTTTTTCCGACAATCTCTTTTCCCTGAGGAAAGCTGGTACTGCGGGGAGCAGTTGTTTTATCGGGGCTGTCTGGGGCGGGAGTCTAGCAAATAGCAGCTTGTGTGGACGGTGTACCAAGCTAGCTAGTTAGGAGCCTTGTGGCTAACAGCTAGCAATATTGATCACCATATAATGCTATAGCCATAACACTATAGCGAGGCTTGTTGGTTGTTAGCAAGCTAGCAGTGACCCTTAATTTCAAATTCCTTATATTTTTAAACAAACCAGACCGCACGATTTTCTTGTTTTTTTAAATTTACGGATAGCCAGTGGTACACTCCCTCTCACACATAATTTACAAACTAAGCATTTTTGTTTAGTGAGTCCGCCAGATCAGAGGCAGGGGAATGACAGGGATGTTCTCTTTTTCCTATCCTGCTAAGCATTCAAAATGTAACGACTACTTTTGGGTGTCAGGGAAAATGGAGTAAAAAATATATGATTTTCTTTAGGAATGTTGTGAAGTATAAGTAAAAGTTGTCAAAAATATAAATAGTAAAGTCAAGTACAGATACCCCAGGAAACAACTTAAGTAGTACTTTAAAGTACTTTTACTTAAGTACTTTACACCACTGCTAGTGAGGTTAGATGCCTTTCAGCAAGCTAGCCAAGTTAGCTTGGGCTCATCGAGTCTCAACTGCTAGCAGTGATGATAGCTACCAACAGAGGCTGAGAATTTGAAAAGGAATTTCTACAGTAAAACATAAACCTTCCAGTTAGTACTCAACCTCTCAACAGGGTCGGAACACCTACGTTCGGCAATGATATCCTTCATGGTTCCCTTGTGAGCAGTTTAGCAGACAAACAGATATTCAGCTGATATGAGGAAAACGAGAATAAGCAGAGGGTGGGAGAGTGGTTATTTTTATGGAAGTGAGGGTCTCACCTCATTCGCTACTCTGTCTGTTTCCAACAGACGCTTTGATAGGTGCTTCAAGAGAGTAGGCGGTCCTAGCGAACCCCCATGTAACGAATAATTGAATGAGAACCAATCTTAATGAGTAACACTCATTTTACATTGACAACTAACGTACAACTATATGAGTGTGAAACCCAGCAAAAACACTGGTGCTGCAGTCAGCTCCCATGGACAAAATAGGGATGCAACGTTACAATTACATTATTTTCAGATAAACATTGACATGTGACTTCAGGAAACCAAATTACAACCAGATTCAGACATCTTTATCGTGACCACGTCAAGGCGGGATTTTGTTCTTAACTTTGCATGTGATATGGTGGTTATAATCATGACCATGAAGTTGTTTGCGGGTCAGAAAGAACAGTCCTGCTTTATTTTCAAATGTATGTCTCAAAAGATATCATGCTGACACTATATGCATCAATTCATTCCAAAATAAATAATTAAGCAGCCCCGTGTTATTAAAGTGTCCTGAGATTTCAATTACACATGAGATAATGGAATATTAACTGACTAATGAGTCCTTGAATCAGGATTTACATTTTAGCCAGTCATTCTGGACGATGTTTCTGCTAAATGACTTAGATGTATTGTGATGTATAAAAACAAAACCAAACTGGTCATTTATTGTGAGAAAAACAACACCATTCTCACATGATATTGCAAAAAAACATTCTCAGGGAAAATCTAAGACATCACACAATCTATTTGTATTGTCTACTTTGAGTAAACTAAACCCTATGTGCAATTTATTTGCTCTTTATAAAGTATACTACAAAATAAGTGTGCACTGTTGCATCCATCATTCAGTTGTGCTAGCTGGTCTGAAATGTGACCACAGATGTGTTGGCTAGCACTGTAGCACTGCTCAGGTGTTGCACAGCTAATTGAGCTAGGTTAATGATGTGTTGACGATTTTGAGTGTTATCTGAAGAGACAGATGTCGCAATACCATGCATCAGAGTTAGGCCTCCTGACAGAAGGCTGATTCAAACATGAAAGCAAATGAAGGGGCTGATACTGTTCCAGTCCAGAGGATACATGTTCCTACTTTTCATGTGGAGTTAAAATGCAGTGTTATTCTCCCACTACTGATAATGTTGGTGAAATAGTGGCTTTGGGTCATAGGTCTCCTTTTGGTTGTGTTCCTATTGTTTTTAGAGCACAGTGTCCATATTGTTCTGGAGCACATATTTGTAGGAATACTTTGTGTATTGTTTCTCTAACACATCCTATCTATATAAAATATCTATATTTTTCTTACATTTTACTATATAAGCAGGGGATTTGAAACCTATATTGATTTATACCTGATACCTAAACCTCTATTGCCAATAGAGAACATAATAAAGGTGATATTAAAACAGGCAAGCATGCTTCTATAGAGCACGGTAACAGACATGTTTTTACACATTCACTCACACAGTAGGCTACACAACAAGGAGATGACTTCATTAAACCGTTTTTTTTTTATTCAGTGGGCGCAACTTTGTTAAACATCTTCAACATTTTGTTTTTGATCTCTTTGGTTCTAAAACAGTATACAAAAGGATTTACAAGAGAGGGCCCGAGAATAGCCCCGATCATCAAGCCATGACGCTCTTCCAAGGTCAGCACCACACCTAGCCTGGTCAAGACTATACGTACAAATAAAGGAACGTAATAACACACTACCACTATCAAGTGACTGAAGCAAGTACTGTACATCTTCCTCTTGTCGTTCTTGGAGGACATTTTAACCATAGCAAATATGATCCATATGTAGGACAGGCAAATAGAACAGAAAGTGCCAAACAGGAGAAAGAAGGTGATAATGGTTATCATATTAAAATAATAGCTAGGATTGACACAAGTGGCTCTCACTAACGCAGCATAATCACAGAAGGTGTATTTGAGGGTTGAGTGGCAGTATGGGAGAGATAACACAGTGGCAGGCATAACAGCCACAAAAGCACAGGCAACCAACCACAGAGCACCGGTCAGAACCAGAGTACGAACATTGGTGAGGATACTTTGATACCTCAGTGGATTAGAGATTGCAATCAAACGATCAAAAGCCATGACAGAGATAGCAAACATCTCCATTACGCCCCCCAGGTGGAAAACAAACATCTGAATGAAGCATGACACATAAGCTATGGCTTTATCACCAGCTACCAGCACACCAATCATAGTTGGACAGGCACTGGAGCTGTACAGCATATCAACTAGAGCAAGGTTGCAAATCAGAAGATACATTGGCTTGTGCAAACGCTTATCATGAAGGATAAAACATATATTTGCCACATTAGAAAGCATGACTAGGAGATAGATACACAGAATTACAATCCCCACTGTCAGAGGTCTGTCAAGTGTGTCAAAACCACCGATGACAAATTGATGTATTATTTTGCCAGAGACATTTCCCAAGGACATATTCCACTGTCCCTCGAAGGTCCAAAGAGCTACAAGGGAAAAAAATATGTGTCATTCAACCAGACTTATGAACATGCACTCCTTACGCCATTATGACCGCTGCTTTACTGAATAACTGCTCTAAATCAATCTTACACCATTATGACCGCTGCTTTACTGAATAACTGCTCTAAATCAATCTTACACCATTATGACCGCTGCTTTACTGAATAACTGCTCTAAATCAATCTTACGCCATTATGACCGCTGCTTTACTGAATAACTGCTCTAAATCAATCTTACGCCATTATGACCGCTGCTTTACTGAATAACTGCTCTAAATCAATCTTACAACATTTAAGCACCAAAAGCTTTAAGCACATTCTCAATTTTCATTCTCTTACGTTTCTTAATTTTCAAATCAGAAAAAGTGGTCATGAATTAAATATACTCAAAACAATGAGAAAACAATGCACAGCAAACAAAAAATAATGCTATGATTGATTATATCGAAGCAGAATCATGATTTTTACATAAAGTATCATGATCCTGTTCTAATATACTACTCATTGAATGTTTTCATATCAACAATCCTGATGCTATCAGGATACCACACAGTGAGATGATCCAGTTCTACATCTGAACATCTAAGACACCTACATCTTTCCTTCGGATGAGCTCACCTAGAGATCCAATGGTTATCCTCTCTATGATGGCATGGGATATTTATACATGGTTGGTTCACCTAAGAACCTCCTGGGTAGAGACCCAACAACCAACCATATCATTGATATCAAACTGAGATTATAATATATCTACATAATAATCATGTCCCTTGCGTCCAAAGCAGGAACATGGATGGATATGTCCCTAATGAAAAAGGAAAATACTAGGCTTTCAGGTTTTGCTAAACCAAACTATTCTGAATGATTGGAATATGATGTCACTAAAGGTTTTACACATGCTAGTTGGACTGGCCTAACCTGCCTAAATGACTACCGACCCGTAGCACACACGTCTGTAGCCATAAAGTGCTTTGAAATGCTGGTCGTGGCTTACATCAACACCATTATCCCAGAAACCCTAGACCCATTCCAACTTGTATATTGCCCCAACAGATCCACAGATGATGCAATCTCTATTGCACTCCATACTGCCTTTTTTACACCTGGACAAAAATAACAGCTATGTGAGAATGTGATTCATAGTGCCCTCAAAGCTCATCAATAAGTTAAGGACCCTGGGACTAAACACCTTCTGCAAATGGATCCTAGACTTCCTGACGAGCCGCCCCCCAGGTGGTAAGAGTAGGTAACAACACATCCACCACGCTGATCCTCAACACAGGGACCACTCAGGGCTGCATGCTCAATCCCCTCCTGTATTCCCTGTTCACTCATGATTGCATGGCCAGGCACGACTCCAACACCATCATTAAGTTTGCCGATGACACAACAGGGGTAGGCCTGATCACAGACAACGACGAGACAGCCTATAGGGAGGAGGTCAAAGACCTGACTGTGTGGTGCCAGGAAAACAACCTCTCCCTCAACGTGATGAAGACAAATGAGATGATTGTGGACTATAGTGAAAGGAGGAACGAGCACACCCCATTCTCATGGATGGGGCTGTAGTGGAGCAGGTTGAGAGCTTCAAGTTCCTTGGTGTCCACGTCACCAACAAACGAACATGGTCCAAGCACACCAAGACAGTCGTGAAGAGGGCACAACAAAACCTATTCCCCCTCAGGAGACTGAAAAGATTTGGCATGGGTCCTCAGATACTCAAAAGGTTCTACAGCTGCACCATCGAGAACATCCTGGGTTGCATCACTGCCTGGTGTCATGACATTGTATTAGTTAATGTGACGACTGTTGCTCATCGAATGATTACAAGTTTCTAATTGAGTGATTAACTGAATCAAGCAATTATTAACTCATTAACCTGGGGCACCATGGGAAAAGTAGTTTTTATTGAGTTTATTTTTCCCAAATTAACTCAAAGAATGTCAGAATATCGATTTTACAACAGCCGCTAATTAACCAGTTACCTCTACCAATCTTGTTCTGAACGTCGTATAGCCCGTGAATCTGCACGGACCCGGGTCTCACCAATGAGTTTCTACCACACCAATCTTAGTCAAATATTTATTTACTAAAAAGCTAAGATAATAATAAAAGATACACATAGACAAAACACATTATAGGCTATTGATTAGAACTTAGTATAACGGGCCAACACACTATGGCGCGTTACCCAAAATGGGGATTTCAACGAGAGAGAGAACAAAGAAAATACACGAGAGAAATATACATTTGGGTGAATTTGTCAGCTATTTTTACAGGTTATTTTCCTGTATTGCAAATGGTTTAATGCAGACTTTTACTTTCTACAAGAGACTCATGCTTGTTCTTCCGATCTAATTTTTTTGAAAAATCAGTGGGGTAAGGCTATCTGGTTATCATATGGCAACAACCACTCTGCAAGTGTAACAGTTTTAAGAGGTACATTTAACGGAAAAGTCATCAGTAGTAAGATTCACCACTCTGGAGGTTGGTTCATTTTAACACTGAATTTCAACTGTGAAATGTTTTTATTAGGGAATATTTATGCATCCAACAACAAACAAAGCAACAGGATATTATTTCAAGAATTTGAAGAGATTAATAGAGTTATAGGTGTATTTCAGGATGTCAAAATTATCTTAGGTGGAGATTTTAATTCTGTATCTAATGTGATGATTGTCAGATATCCCCCCCCTAACAGATCCAGCATTGTTAATCCTGAGTTTAATAAACTATGTCTTGGATTAGTCGATATTTGGAGATCTAAATGCCCTGATAAAAATGACTTTACTTGGAGTAACAAGGACATGTCCAGACAGTCAACAATTGATGGGTGATTTCTAATTGGTTGATTTCTAATTTATTAGATAATACTGTTGTCAAGGTATCCATTGAACCATCAATTCTTACTGATCATAAAGTTATGTATTTATCTATAAATATTAATGGATCTGAAGTTAATAAACCAAATCGGAAATATTGGAAACTCAATAGTAGACTGTTGGAAGATGATAATTGCAAGATGGACGCCAAGGATATTATACAAGACAATTGGAGGAACTCCCAACTATTTAAGTCTGTCACACCTGCTCCCGCTCTCCCTCCCTGCGCGCAAAGGCAGCAGGCTCCCCAACAGGCTCCCCAACCTTTCCCCATCACACGCATCAGGGTATTATTGGACTCACCTGGACTCAATCACCTGTTTATTACCTCCCCTATATTTGTTAGTTCCCCATCTCTGTTCTCCGCTGCTGCATTAATGTTCGTATGTCGTTGTTACCCATGTGCTGACGCTGTTCCTGTCTTGTTACCTGAAAATAAAATAAAAGAGAGCCGCACACTCTAGGAGCTCAGCCTCAAAAATGTAATACCAACGTTTCGACAGCCAAGCTGTCTTCATCAGGGTATAATCACAAACACTGCGGGATGACTCGTTTATATAGTGTCAAAAGACACAGGTGTCTGTAATCATGGCCAGGAGAGGCCTAATATCATTGGTTAATCATCAAATATTAAAATGTCATACAAAGAACAGCATACAAACAAATGGATCGCATACGATCATAGATTAATTTGACTACACAAGTTTACAAACAATTACAATGGCAAAGTCACAATAATCACAAGAATGGCTTCAGATCAAAGTCTACATTGAGACCGAAGGGAGCAAGGGTCTTTAAATTAAAGATCAAGGCAGCCTCTCGTTTTAACAATAAATGATCAAGGTCACCCCCTCTCCTAGGGAGGGTGACATGTTCGATGCCAATATAACGCAGAGACGAAATCGAGTGGCCTGCCTCCAAGAAGTGGGCCGCAACTGGATAAGTAAAGTTTTTGCACCTAATGGTGCTACGATGCTCTGAGATACGTATTTTAATTTGCGCTTTGTTTTACCTACATCATTTTTACCACAAGGACAAGTTATAAGATAAATAACTGCCTTAGTCGAGCACGTAATGACACCTTTTATTGGGATCGATTTCCCTGTTTGTGGGTGTTTGAAGGATCTACATTTATAAGTGCCATTGCATTGAGCACAGCCATTACATTTGTAATTTCCATCCAGTAGGGGCGCAAATAAACGTTGTTCAGGAATATCTTGGGGTGGTAAATCAGAGTTTACCAATTGGTCTCTGAGATTTCTGCCCTGTCTTGTTACCTGTCTGTTCCTCATTAAATGTTCAACACCCCGTACCTCCTTCTCATCTCCAGCGTCGGTCCTTATAAAGTATTTTGGGAAATATTGGCAATGTATAACATAAGACAAACAGCCATGTTGAAAGGTAAATAAATTGCTGAACTTAAAAGATTGAGGGAAGATGAACTTGTTAAGGAAATACTTTATTTCTTGATGAAGAAACAAAGGGTCAGTTATCTTCTTTATAACTAGAAATGTACCGAATGTATGAAGAGAGAGCAAAAGGGGCATTTGTAAGATCAAGAAGGATATGGTTGGAGGAAGGTGAAAAAAGACAAAATAATTTAACAATCTAGGGAGAAATTCTGAATTTACATCTATTCATAAGCTTAATATAGATGGCAAATAAAATGAGAACCCCAAAGATATTTCAAAATATGTTTCAGAATTCTATGGTAACCTTAATACCAGTAATGCCTGCCTATGCTTGAGACATATCTGCCATTCTAGACTCTGTAAAAGACTATGCAAAATTCATAGATGAAGACTTCCAAAAGTCATGTGATGAATTTCTTTCTATTAATGAAAAAAAAAAATATCAGCAAGTTAAACGAGAACAAATCTCCATGCAATGATGGCCTTATTCGTGAATTCTATCATTCTTTTCAGGAGGATATTGTTGAATTTATACTCAATGTTTTTAAGGAGGCAATTGATTTAAGGTTCCTGCCTGTTTCTATGTCACAAGGCCTCCTTTCTGTAATCCCAAAACCAGTCAAAGATCCCATCATGTTAGAAAATTGGAGACCAATCACATTAATGAACAACGATGTAAAGATACTTGCATCCATCTTTTCAGAAAGACTGAAAAAAGGTTTTGACAAAATCATTGATACCCAGTCTGGTTTTATGAAGGGCAGACATACATTATATGCAATCATATTCGACTAGTATTGGACTTGATAGACTACAATGATAAAATTATGGAAGATGGCTTTTATTGGTAGACTTTAAGACTTTTGATACAGTTGAACATTATTTTCTTTTGAGACTCATATTTATTTTGGTTTTTCAAAGTGTAATTAAGACACTTTACAATAATAGTAACAACTCTGTTAAATTATCCCATGGAACTTCACAGAGATTCGACATTAGATGTGAAATTGAACAAGGATTCCTAATTTCTCCTTTGTTATTGGTCACACACGTTATGGCACTTCATATCAATAAGGATAGCTTTAGGGGTATTCAGATACAAGATAAAGAGATAAAATGTTCACAATTGTCTGACGCCACCACCATTTTTTTTGAAAGATCGTAATGAAATCATGAAGCTATTGAGGGTATTAAATGTTAGAAATGTGAATTATTTGTGTTGAAAAGATTGTGACAAACTCAGTATGTAATATCCCTGTAAAAGATGTGATCACATATCTTGGTATTAAAATCAGCAAAGATCAGAAAGAAAGGGCCAACTTAAATGTATCTCCTATTCTAGAGGACATTGGAAAGAGATTTAACTCCTGGTTATTAAGATATCTTTCTTTATCTGGACGTTTACTTTTATCACAATCTGAAGGTCTGTCCAGATTAGTTTATACCTCCCTTGCCTTGGATGTTCCTCTGTCAGTAACTAAAATGGTTGATACTAAATGTTTTTACTTCATATGGTGGAATAAACCTCATTATTTAAGAAAAGCGGCAATATGTAGCACCCAAGGTGAGGGAGGGATGCTCTGGATTTTAAAACCTCTAATGTAATATTTATGATTAAATGGATACAAAACTATTTAAGAAATAAGGATTGCATTTGGAATATAATCACTAATTTAATATTCCAAAAGATTTGTGGTCTAGAATTCTTTCTCAAATGCAACTTTGATGTGGGTAAAATCCCTATTACGCTCATAAGAACACACAATGTTACATTCACTCCAGAGGAGTATCAAATTGTTGTTAGAGCTGTCCCTAATGTTGCTTTTCTTCTTTTAGGAAAATATAACAATATTCCAGTTGCAATTGTTGAGGATTTTGCAGCCTCAATACAACAAGAAGGAATTGACATTTTCAACTATGAATGTAATAACATGTATATAAGAAAACTGTGTCAAGATGTTGCTATTCCCTCTGCTAAAATGTTGGAATGTAGCCCTATAATTGTTTAACCTTTATTTAACTAGGTAAGTCAATAGCTATTACAAGTGAACTGGAACAAAGTCTTGTTGTTGTCTGGCAAATATTGTATCTAATAAGGTGAAAGAAGTATCCTACAAAGTCATTCATAGAATCTACCCTGTAGAGACCTTTATTATACACAGATTTAAAATATATATCGATAACAAATGTGTATTTTGTGGTTGTGACCCAGAAACTCTTGACTATTTATATTGGGACTGTTCTGATGTCTGAAGATTCTGGAGTGAGTTAGAAGATTTTATTTTAAAAGAAACAACTATTAGTGTTAATCTGAGAGACACTGATAGAATGTTTTATTTTGATCTAAATGATATGGACTCTGATTTATCGTTCATTGTTAAATGGTTTATTTTTCATGGAAGATTCTTTATCCAAATAATGAAGTGAAGAGAGAACAAATCCTCTTCACATTATTTAAGATATAATTTAAATATTATCAAATTAAGAGTAAATGTAAAAACAAAAAAGCAATACACACCATAAAACTATTTGACACATGA
The DNA here is from genome assembly GCF_013265735.2 of Oncorhynchus mykiss. Taxonomy (NCBI): domain Eukaryota; kingdom Metazoa; phylum Chordata; class Actinopteri; order Salmoniformes; family Salmonidae; genus Oncorhynchus; species Oncorhynchus mykiss. The sequence goes on from NC_048591.1 coordinate 34,906,404, forward strand.
AAATATATCTTGACATGTAATAACACTGTCTGTTAGGTTTATGTACTCTTGTTTGTATATTTCTGGTTTTGTGTTCATAAAAGGAGGATTATTTAATTAAATGAAAAACATGTTTTAAGTTTAAATGTTACAACCTATAGCTACGTTTTTGATATTTGGAGTTATTAAAAAAATGTATTGATTAGGGTCACGGCATATTACGCACATCTGCAAGCATAGCAGCAAAGGCTGAACAAATGATTTATCTATTTTGTTTTAGCATGTTAAAATGCTATATACTAATAATAAGTGGACATTATAAAATGCCATATTTTTTTTATTAAACAAGGTCCAGTTTGGATCACAGTTGTGTTTTTTTGTAAAAACAAATATGCTGTGTCTGGCCAGCCAATTGGTTGTGTTTTTCAATATGGCTCGTGCTCTCTTATTTGTCAATCAAATGTATTTGGCATCGAGAAAATGGGTGGGCAGGCAGGCAAGTTCCGATTCAGTCGTCAAAACGTGGGTTGGACAAGCAGGCAAGCTGCAGAAGGACGAGCAGGCTACTATTCCCCATCATTCATCAGTGCAATTTTGACGGCCAATGAGCTGAAAAACGTTTGAGAGGGTTTATTTAATGTTCCCTGGTTAGATGTTAGCTCATCTTGCTCTGGCTAGCATTAGTTGTTGATCTTGATGCTGTTGATGTGCATAGGTAACTGAGGGGGATAGAGCCTACCTTGTCATGGTTGTTTGATCAGTAGAATTATGAAGTTTCCAAATGTAAGAGGACTCCTATGGTATTTACACATTTGCAGAAATCAGTGGAGGCTGTTGAGGGGAGGACAGCTCATGATAATGGCTGGAATGGAGTCAATGGAATAGTATCAAACCCATAAACACTGTATGTGTTTGATACCATTCCATTGACTCCATTCCAACCATTATTAATGACCTAGCCTTTGAACAGTTACTCTGTTGCAGCTGCCTGTAAACACTCCGGCCCTGGAAAGGACAGATGTAACGGTTTTCTTCCGTCGAAGGAGAGGAGGACCAATACGCAGCGTCGTTTGTGTTCAACATGTTTAATGAAAGACGATAACGTGAACACTACACAAATACAAAATAACAACCGTGGCAAAACCCAAAACAGTCCTATCTGGTGCAGAGAACACAAAGACAGGAAACAACCACACACAAACCCCAACACAAAACAGTCCTATCTGGTGCAGAGAACACAAAGACAGGAAACAACCACCCACAAACCCCAACACAAAACAGTCCTATCTGGTGCAGAGAACACAAAGACAGGAAACAACCACCCACAAACCCCAACACAAAACAGTCCTATCTGGTGCAGAGAACACAAAGACAGGAAACAACCACCCACAAACCCCAACACAAAACAGTCCTATCTGGTGCAGAGAACACAAAGACAGGAAACAACCACCCACAAACCCCAACACAAAACAGTCCTATCTGGTGCAGAGAACACAGAGACAGGAAACAATCACCCACAACCCCCCAACACAAAACAGTCCTATCTGGTGCAGAGAACACAAAGACAGGAAACAATCACCCACAACCCCCCAACACAAAACAAGCTACCTAAATATGGTTCCCAATCAGAGACAATGAGTAACACCTGCCTCTGATTGAGAACCATATCAGGCCATACATAGAAACGGACAAACTAGACACACAACATAGAATGCCCACCCAGCTCACGTCCTGACCAACACTAAAACAAGGAAAACACAAAAGAACTATGGTCAGAACGTGACAACAGATGTTTTTATTCGGTTTTATTTACTGCAGTGTCTATTAATTGTCCAAACACACGGCTGCTTTTCTATATTGCAATAGAATTTTCACAATTGTCTCACTTTACGTCATTCTTAAACATTCTATGAATTTATGAAAAGGTCAAAATGACCATATCTAAATGCTCGCTTGTCAGAAAATGTTTAAAAAAAAAATAATAAGTAATATTCTTCCTGGGGGTGTATATATGAACAGATTTTAATGAAATGTCATGTTGCTAAAATGCTGTCAGTTCCACTTTGTCTAGAATTAGAACAATATTCAGAATGTGAATGTCACGTTCGTCGTAATGATCGGACCAAGGCGCAGCGTGGAATGCGTACTTTATCTTTTATTGAATGAACACCGAACAAAGCAACAAAAATAACAAACGAAACGTGAAGCTACACAAAATAGTGCTCACAGGCAATTACACATAGTCAAGATCCCACAAACACAAAAGGGAAATGGCTACCTAAATATGATCCCCAATCAGAGACAGCGATACACAGCTATCTCTGATTGGGAACCATATCAGGCCAACAGAAAATACAAAACCCCTAGAAGAACAAAACTAGGGCGTGACATTGAAAAGTTGGCCCAAGTCTTAATACATGGCTCTGCATCTGACTAAATGGGGTGACCAAATACAGTTACTCTGTGGGCAGGCAGTCAATCCAGTCCGTACTCTCATGTCACATTTCATACATTTTGCATGGACACTAGGTTGATCATGTGAACATAAATAAATGAAATATATGTAATTTACCTGACACTTTTATCCAAAGCGACGTACAGTCATGAATGCATACATTTTATGTATGGGTGGAATTGAACCCACTACCCTGGTGTTACAAGCACCAACTGAGCTACAAAAGGAGCCCATTGTGGATAACCTACAGCTTTGAGAGGTACAGTATGCCTCTACTTTTCATAAGAGTTTAGTGCTTTTGTGATTGTCATGCACCTATAGAACTCCAGTACTACTTGAAAAGTAGTCACTTAATTTTCTAGTTCCCTTAAAACTTCCTCTGATGATTTATCCAAACAAAATACATTTTTAGAAGAAATACTGTATATAAAACCTACATTGCTACTGTGTATAAGGGTAGATTGACGTGTTGTTTCATGTTCTTGCAAGACAAGTTTGTTAGAAGTGTACATGATTCTCAGAGGCAACCCGTCTTTCAACAACATACAACAAATTAAGTCTTGAAGGATTACTGTCTAATTAGTGTCTCTCTCATACACTAAGTTCCCTTGTGTGTGATTAGTGAGGAGCGTGTGTGTGTGTGTGTGTGTGTGTGTGTGTGTGTGTGTGTGTGTGTGTGTGTGTGTGCGCGCGTGTCTGTGTTTCTGTTTTGCTGTTATGATTTCACTATGCATGCGATAACAACTACATGTTGCCCATTTTTGTTTATCTAAAATGTATTTATTCTAATGGTGTGTGTCTTCATTGCTATCACACCACAGACTTTCAACCAGTGTTGACGCGCCCAAGAATTCTCAAATAATATTGTTTATAATTTGGGTCATAAAGAATTGTGCTAATTACAGAAGATTATACCGTATACTATGAGGTGAAAATAATATATTGCATTCTCTTATTGCATTCTCTTTTTAAAAGTCTTTTCATGTTGAAAGATAAGGTAACCAAATCATGGTGTTGGCCTTTTTCTACAGTAGCCAACTATGGTTGCTTCCATTATGGTTATGAATGGGCTATGAAAGCTAATCATGAAAGCTTACACACACACTTTGTTATTTTGGTCTGTTTACACCTCAGAACAGTACACCCCAGAACTGTCTATGGGGCTGTTACCTAATTGAATAAATTATTAATGCTGGAACCCTCTGGGGTGGGTTAAAAGACTGCTGCTGCTTTCTGTTCCTAGGGAATGTATAAATGCTTTACTAATGTCATTAGACAAGCTGGGCCTTGGGATTACAATATATTTTTGCGTTGACCCTTAATGATCCCCTGGAACAGCACTGTCTGTGAAAGGGTGACTACACTAATGAATCACATGACAAAACCTACTCACAGATATTGAAAGGTTGAGAGGGGGGGGGGGGGGGGGGGGGGGGCTCAATGGAATTCAATATTAAAAAGGTAGCAGCCTAAGTCATAATTTAAAAAACATAGTCACGACCAAAATGATTGTCACTCTTGATAAAGATGAGCAAAGAAAACTGAGCTACTGTACACTGTATGCAACAAAAAAAAATGAAAAACTATGTTTATTTTATATTAATACAATTGCTCAGAGAACAATATGTTAGTAAAAAAATATCTAAAAAGATATAGGTGTCAAAATGATTGGCACCTGTGTTTTCAATACTTTGTGCACCTTCCCCATGCGCGGATAACGGCACTTTGCCATTTTCTATAATGTTTTATTAGATTGAATAACACATTTGGAGGGATCTTAGACCGTTCCTCCTAACAGAATCTTTCCAGATTCTTGATATCCTTCGATCTGCGCTAATGGACTGCCCTCGTCAATTCAAAATACAGGTTTTCAATGGGGTTCAAGTCCTGAGACAGATGGATATTGCAAAATGTTGATTTTTGTGGTCAATTAAACATTTAATTTTGGATTTTTATATCTGCTTGGGGATATTGTCTTGCTGGAAGAGTCACTTGCGGTCAAGTTTCTTTCAAGGCCAAACCCACCACTGGTGTGCCTGGCTGAAGAGATGTATTTTCATCTACTCTGACCATAGCACCCGGTTCCAATCCAGGTGGCAATGCTGTAACTCCAGGCATTTATATGTGTTGGTTGCTACAAATAAAGGCTTTTTTAAGGCAAGTCTCCCGAACAAGCTTTCTCACTGTGCGTGTGCACAAGAAACACCTTTGTCATTTTCCAGGCAAGTTTACCACTGTTCCAGTAATCTTACACTTCTTGATTGTTGCCCTAATAGTGACAAGTGGTACAATTGGTTTTTCAATCGTTTTTTTGTACCCATTGACTGATTTCTGAAAGTCAACAACGATTTGTTTCTTGTCATTTGTGAGTTCATTGCCTTTCTTTATGGTGATGGATGACAATGGATTTTACATTTGTGTTACCTCATTTTTATACCCCAGTGAAACAGGAAGCTATGAAAGGCCAAAATACAGTTACTTAAAATGAGATTAACAGTAGGACACTAGAAGGTTAATGCAAATAACATTTTGATAACATTTTGTTAGTTGTATAAATTCTTATAAATATATAATCTATCTTTTTTGTTTTTTTGTATTACTTAAGAAAGAAAATATTTCTCTGAGCAATTGTATTAGTATAAAAAATGCACTTACAAAATGTGCATACAGTATAGCTCAGTATTTCTATGATTTATTTTATAGTCTTTTTTGCTCATCTATATCAAGGGTGCCGATAATTTTGGTTGTGACTGAATAAAGAGCAGGGGGGAAGGATGTCCTCACAGGACAAGGTCCTATCTTGAGATCTCTGCATGGAATTCACCATTGTCATCAATGCAAGTTTTATGAGAGAGATTGGGTTGTCTCATGAGGGATTTGGTGCTCTATGATTACAGTTCACTCATGAAAGGACGCAGAGCCCAATTCAACCAATTACAGATAAATAAAAACTCAAAACATGTCCGTCTTTATGTGCCTTATAGACCAATGAGCCAATCAGCATGTATGCATGTTCTAGTGTGCAGTTTTTGGAAACAAATCAGTATGTAGCTGTCTAATGAGAATCATGACGTGGGATTCCTCAAGTGGCTGAGAGAAGGTGGTTCAGAAAGGGGATAAATTCAGAGACATCCAATGCCAGTCGGTTCAGAGTGTCATCTACCAGCTGTGTGTGAAACCTGGCGCACAAGGCTGGCCTGGTAAGTGTTGAACTTAACAATACATTAACATAACTGGACCTTGTAACCAAAAGTATGTTTTCTAGATGATTCACATTATATATTTTCTGTTACAATCAATGCACCAGCTTGACAATGCAGACTGTTTTTATGCAATTATTTTCACAGATATTCCATCATGTAGCAGTAAATACAAACTGAACCGTATCAGTGACCACAGAGTTATTCTGTACTGATAGTGGTACATGGCTGTTATATTCAAGCAAGTGCTGGGAGTTGGTGATGTTGGCCGACATTGAAGAATTGTCTGGCACACTCTCCATTAGAGATTCTGCAAATCATTGTAGATCAATTTACAATATTCTGCCTCTTTTTTTGTTGTAAATTATTTTACAGGAACATGGAGCCAAACAACAGAACAACACATACAGTAACAGAATTCCTCATCACAGGATTGGATGAAGTACAACACCCAAAGGTGGTGGGACTAGCCATTTTGTTCGTCCTATTTCTCATTCTGATCGGAAGCATCACTAACATTTGTGTCATAGCATTCAACAAGCCTCTGCATACCCCCATGTACTTTTTTATTTGCTCGCTGGCAGTGGTAGACATAGTCTACACCAGCGGCATTAGTGTGACAATGCTTAACGTTCTCCTTGGTGAGGAGAGAAGAGTCCCCTATGCACCCTGCATGATACAGTGCTTCCTATTTACTTTAGGAAGCACTATGGAACCCTTCGCTATTGCTCTGATGGCTTATGATCGCCTTATTGCAATTTCATATCCTCTTCGATATCAGACTATCTTAACTAATAAAAACGTATGTTTACTTATAATAGCGACTTGGGCACTAGGCTGCATGTTTGCCAGTTTGTTTACTGGCTTGGTGAACAATTTGCCCTTTTGTGGCTCAAATAAACTCCAATACAGCTTTTGTGAATATGCAGCATTAGTAAGAGCAGCTTGTGTGAATCCTTCATATTATTTCAACGCAATATCTGCTGTGGGGACTGCTATATTATGGGTTAATTTAGCCTTGATATTCTTCTCATACATGAAGATAGTTTATGTAGTGATACAAATGTCTTCATCCAAAGACAGGAGGAAAACATTTAACACCTGTGTCTCCCACATGATAGTGGTGGCTTGCTTCTTTATCCCCAAGGTGTTGTTAATGTTGGTCACCAGGGTTGGTTTGGTTCTCACGCTCTCTCACAGAAATGGCCTAATCATTGGCTCTACTCTGGGCCCCTCTCTTGTGAACCCACTTGTGTATTGTCTCAAAACCAAGGAGATTCGAGGGCGCCTGAAATATATTTTCAAGAGATCTGAAATTAGTCCAAATATGTAATGGTTAGGGTTACCAAAGCCATTTCTTGTTTCTTGCTTGTTCCAAAAAAACGTGATTTAGTCAATATTGTTTCCATGTTATTTCATCATCATTGTAATCATGTTGAATCAATGTTGAGTTTTGATTACATTTACGAAAACTCATCAGTAGCTTGTATCTCAAATTAACCAGTCAGGTTTCAACTCTGAATCAACAAGAGTGTCAAGGTTTGGTTGATTTAGATCACAGGTGTCAAACTCATTCCATGGAAGGCAATGTGTCTGCAGCTTTTCACTCCTGTCTTTTACTGATCACGGGAGGTCACTGGTTAGTTAGGAACTCCCCTCACTTAATATTATAGGTCTTAATTGGTCACTGGTTAGTTAGGAACTCCCCTCACCTCATACTATAGGTCTAATTGGTCACTGGTTAGTGAGGAACTCCCCTCACCTGATACTCTAGATCTTAATTGGTCACTGGTTAGTTAGGAACTCCCCTCACCTGATACTCTAGGTCTTAATTGGTCACTGGTTAGTTAGGAACTCCCCTCACCTGATACTATAGGTCTAATTGGTCACTGGTTAGTGAGGAACTCCCCTCACCTGATACTCTAGGTATTAATTGGTCACTGGTTAGTTAGGAACTCCCATCACCTGATATTCTAGGTCTTAATTGCACCCAAATTGTAAGAAAATAACAAAATCCACTAGACACTAAGCCCTCCGAAAGAATGAGTTTGACACGCCTGATTTAGATTAGTTTGATGTTTTTTGACAACTTAATTAAATGTCAGTCAAAATTGATTTGATTTGACATTTTAGCCCATTAAATGTTATCTACTGTTAATTGCAATTTTATTGAAATGTCAAGTGTTATCGTAAAGCATATGTAGTAATAGACCACTATTAGATTATTGCAGTATTATCTTAAAAATATGATCTGATCTAGACAATTGACTACATTATTGTTGCAGTTCTTAAGATTGCCAGCACCAAAGGCTGCCTCAAAACCCTTTCTATCTGCAGTGGCCAGCTGATCATCATTGCCCTCTATATTCTACCTAGAATTTGTATTTATCTGTCCAGTAATACCGGCATTAGATTCAGCACTGATTTACATATTGTTATTATCATGTTGTATAGCCTGCTCCCTCCTATGATCAATCTACTGATATACTGTTTCAAGACAAAAGATATAAAACAGAGCTTGATGAAAAGATTCAAAAGATGAACTGGTCCACAGAAAGAGAGATGCCACCATTGTTCCTGTACCAAAGATAGCGAAGGTAAGTGATCTAAACTACTATCGCCTGGTAGAATTCACTTCTGACACACTTCTGACTCTGCTTTGAGAGGCTAGTTAAGGATCATATCACCTGAACCTTCCCCGACACCCTAGACTCACAACAATTTGCATACCGCCCCAACAGATCCACAGACGTCGCAATGGCCATTGCACTGCACCCTGCCCTATCCCACCTGGACAAGAGGAATACCTATGTAAGAATGCTGTTCATAGACTACAGCTCAGCCTTCAAAACCATAGTGCCCCAGGTGGTGAAGGTAGGCAGCAACACCTCCGCCATGCTGACCCTCAACACGGGGGCCCCACAGGGGTTTGTGTTGAGCCCCCGCCTGTACTCCCTGTTCATCCTTGAATGCTTGTCCACGCATGTCTCCAACTCAATCATCAAGTTTGCTGAAAACACAACAGTGGTAGGCCTAATACCAACATTGCAGAGACACCCTATAGGGAGGAGGTGAGGGCCCTGGCGAAATAGTGACAGGAACATTACCTCTCGCTCAATGTCAACAAAACTAAAGAGGTGATCGTGGAATACAGGAGACAGCAGAGAGAGAATGCCCCCATCCACATTGATGTGCCGCAGCTTAAAGTTATTTGGCATGCATGCCACTGAAGACCAGAAATGGTCCCTTCAAACAGACAAAATGGAGAAAAATGCACAATAGTGCCTCATCAACCTCAGGAGGCTGAAGAAATGTGGGTTGACCGCTAAGAACATCACAAACTTATATAGATGCACCATCGAGAGCATTCTGTTGGGCTGTATCAAGGCCTAGTACTGCAACTGCACAACCCGCAATCGCAGGTGTGGTCAGCCCAAAGCATCATCAGGGGCACACTAACTGCCCTCCTGGACACCTAAAGCACCCAGTCTCACAGGAAGGCCAAGAAGATCATCAAGGACCCCAGCCACCCAAGCCACGGCTTGTTCACTCCTCTACCTTCTGCACTGAACAAAAATATAAACGCAACATGTAAAATGTTGGTCCCATATTTAATGAGCTGAAATTAAACTTCCCAGAAATGTTTCACACGCAAAAAACACTTGTTTCTCGCCAATGTTGTGTACTAATTGGTTTACATCCCTGTTAGTGAGCATTTCTCTTTTACCAAGATAATCCATCCACCTGTCAAGTGTAGCATATCAAGAAGCAGATTAAACAGCATGATCATTACACAGGTGCACCTTGTCCTGGGGGTGATAAAAGTCCCCTCTAAAGTGTGCAGTTTTGTCATGCATTTCAATGCCACAGATGTCTAAAGTTTTGAGGGAGTGTGCAATTACTGCAGGAATGTTCACCAGAGCTGTTGCCAGAAATTTAATGTACATTTCTCTATTATAATCTGCTTCCACTGTCGTTTTAGAGAATTTGTCAGTACCTCCAACCGGCCTCACAACCACAGACCACGGGTAAACTGGCCAGCCCAGGACCTCCACATCCAGCTTCTTCACCTGCAGGATCGTCTGAGACCAGCCTCCTGGACAGCTGAAGAATTTCTGCACAAACTGTCAGAAACCATCTCAGGAAAGCTCATCTGCATGCTCGTAGTCCTCACCAGGGTCTTGACCTGACTGCAGTTTGGCATCGTAACCAACTTCAGTGGGCAAATGCTCACTTTCAATGGTCACCGGCATGCTGCAGAAGTGTGCTTTTCGTGGATGATTCTCAGTTTCATCTGTACAACTGGCAGATGGCAGACAGCGCGTGTGGAGTCATGTGAGTGAGCAGTTTGCTAATGACAACGTTGTGAACGGAGTGCCCCACGTTGGCGGTGGGGTTATGGTATGGGCAGGCATAAGCTACAGACACAAACACAATTGCATTTTATTGATGGCAATTTGAATGCACAGCGATACCGTGACGGGATCTTGAGGCACATTGTGCAATTCATCCTCCGCCATCACTTCATGTTTCAGTTTGATAATGCACTGCCCCATGTCGCGAGGATCTGCAGACCAGCCACCTGGACAGCTGAAGAAACTGTGTGTATGTACAATCAAATAATTTCTGCACAAACTGTCAGTTCCTTCCAATTCCTGGAAGCTGAAAATGTCCCAGTTCCTCCATGTCCTCCATACTCACCTGTTGTCACTCATTGGGCATGTTTGGGATGATCTGGACCAACATGCACGACAGCGTGTCCCTAGCAACTTCACACAGCCATTGAAGGGGAGTAGGACAATATTCCACAGGCTTCAATCAACGGCCTGATCAATCCATGCGATGTGTCACGCTGCATTAGGCAAATGGTGGTCACACCAGATACTGACTGGTTTTCCAATCCACGACCCTATTTTCTTCAAGGTATCTGTGACAGAGGCATATCTTTCTTCCCAGTCATGTGAAATCCATAGATTAGGGCCTAATGCATTTATTTCAATTGACGGATTTCCTTATATGAACTGCAACTGAATAAAAACTATGAAATTGTTACATATTTTTGTAAAATGTTTGTTAGATTATGTTAATAAGAATTCTGACACCTATCTTTTAGATTTTTTGTATTACTTCTGAAAGAAAATAGTTTAGTATAAAAATTGTAATTACAAAATGTGCATACAGTATAGCTCAGTATTTCTATGATTTATTTTATAGTCTTTTTTGCTCATCTATATCAAGGGTGTGAATAATTTGGGTTGTGACTGAATAAAGAGCAGGGGGAGGGATGTCCTCACAGGACAAGGTCCTATCTTGAGATCTGTGCATGGAATTCACCATTGTTGTCAATGCATGATTTATGAGAGAGATTGGGTTGTCTCATGAGGGATTTGGTGCTCTATGATTACAGTTCACTCATGAAAGGACTCCGGGCCCAAATCAACAAATTACAGTTAAAGGACAACTCAAAACATGTCCGTCTTTATGTGTCTTATGGACCTCTGAGCTAATCAGCTTGTACGCATGTTCAAGTGTGCAGATTCTACACCTGTTTTTGGATACAAATCGGTATGTAGCTGTTTAATCAAATTAAAGTTTATTTGTCACATGCGCCGAATACAACAGGCGTAGAGCTTACAGTGAAATGCTTACTTACAGGCTCTAGCCAATAGTGCGAAAAAAGGTATGTATGTGTGTGTTTGTGTGTGTGTCTAATGAGAATCATGACGTGGGATTCCTCAAGTGGCTGAGAGAAGGTGGTTCAGAAAGAGGATAAATTCAGAGACATCCAATGCAAGTCGGTTCAGAGTGTGTGAAACCTGGCGCACAAGGCTGGCCTGGTAAGTATTGAACTTAACAATCCATTAACATAACTTGACCTTGTAACCAACAGTATGTTTTCTAGATGATTCACATTATATATTTTCTGTTACAATCAATGCACCAGTTTGATAATGCAGACTGTTTTTATGCAATTCTTTTCACAGATATTCCATCATGTAGCAGTAAATACAAACTGAACCATATCAGTGACCACAGAGTTATTCTGTACTGATAGTGGTACATGGCTGTTATATTCAAGCAAGTGCTGGGAGTTGGTGATGTTGGCCGACATTGAAGAATTGTCTGGCACACTCTCCATTAGATATTCTGCTAATCACTGTAGATCAATATACAATCTTTTGCTTCTTATTTGGTAAATTATTTTACAGGAACATGGAGCCAACCAACAGAACAACACATACAGTAACAGAATTCCTCATCACAGGATTGGATGAAGTACAACACCCAAAGGTGGTGGGACTAGCCATTTTGTTCGTCCTCTTTCTCATTCTGATCGGAAGCATCACTAACATTTGTGTCATAGCATTCAACAAGCCTCTGCATACCCCAATGTACTTTTTTATTTGCTCGCTGGCAGTGGTAGACATAGTTTTCTCCAGCGGCACTAGTGTTACAATGCTTAACGTTCTCCTTGGTGAGGAGAGAAGAGTCCCCTATGCACCCTGCATGATACAGTGCTTCTTATTTCATTTTGGAAGTTCTATGGAACCCTTCGCAATTGCTCTGATGGCTTATGATCGCCTTATTGCAATTTCGTATCCTCTTCGATATCAGACTATCTTAACTAATACAAATGTATGTTTACTTATATTAGCCAATTGGGCAGTAGGCTGCATGCTTGCCAGTTTGTTGACTGGCTTGGTGAACAATCTGCCCTTCTGTGGCTCAAATAAACTCCCATACAGCTTTTGTGAATATGCAGCATTAGTAAGAGCAGCATGTGTGAATCCTTCACGTTATTTCAATGCAATTTCTGCTTTGGCGACTGCCATATTATGGCTTACTTTAGCCTTGATAATCGTCTCATACATGAAGATAGTTTATGTAGTGATACAAATGTCTTCATCCATAGACAGGAGGAAAACATTTAACACCTGTGTCTCCCACATGATAGTGGTGGCTTGCTTCTTTATCCCCAAGGTGTTGTTAATATTGGTCACCAGGGTTGGTTTGGTTCTCACGCTCTCTCACAGAAATGGCCTAGTCATTGGCTCTTCTCTGGGCCCCTCTCTTGTGAACCCACTTGTGTATTGTCTCAAAACCAAGGAGATTCGAGGGCGCCTGAAATATATTTTCAAGAGATCTGAAATTAGTCCAAATATGTAATGGTTAGGGTTACCAAAGCCATTTCTTGTTTCTTGCTTGTTCCAATAAAAAGTGGTTGAGTCAAAATTGTTCCCATGTTATTTCATCATTAATGTAATTGTGTTGAATCAATGTTGAGTTTTGATTGAATTTGTTAAAACTCATCAGTGGTTTGTATCTCAATTTAACTAGTCAGGTTTCAACTGTTAATCAACAAGAGTGTCAAGGTTTGCTTGATTTAGATCACAGGTGTCAAACTCATTCCATGGAAGGCAATGTGTCTGCAGCTTTTCACTTCTGTCTTTTACTGATCACGGGAGGTCACTGGTTAGTTAGGAACTCCCCTCACTTAATACTCTAGGTCTTAATTGGTCACTGGTTAGTTAGGAACTCCCCTCACCTGATACTCTAGGTCTTAATTGGTCACTGGTTAGTTAGGAACTCCCCTCACTTAATACTCTAGGTGTTAATTGGTCACTGGTTAGTTAGGAACTCCCCTCACCTGATACTCTAGGTCTTAATTGGTCACTGATTAGTTAGGAACAACCCTCACCTGATACTCTAGGTCTTAATTGGTCACTGGTTAGTAAGGAACTCCCCTCACTTAATACTCTAGGTCTTAATTGGTCACTGGTTAGTTAGGAACTCCCCTCACCTGATACTCTAGGTCTTAATTGGTCACTGATTAGTTAGGAACTCCCCTCACCTGATACTCTAGGTCTTAATTGGTCACTGGTTAGTAAGGAACTCCCCTCACCTGATACTCTAGGTCTTAATTGGTCACTGGTTAGTAAGGAACTCCCCTCACCTGATACTCTAGGTCTTAATTGCACACAAATTGTAAGGAAATAATGAAAATCAGTTGACGCTGAGGCCTCCAAGGAATGATTTGACACGCCTGATTTAGATTAGTTTGATGTCTGTTGACAACTCAATTAAATGTCAGTCAAAATTAATTTGATTTTACATTTTAGCCCATTCTAACCATATTTAATATTATCTACTATTAAATGCAATTTTTGAAATGTCAAGTGTTAGCGTAGAGTGTATGTAGTAATGGATCACAATTAGATTATTGCAGTATTATCTTAAAAGTGTGATCTGATCTTGACAATTGACTACATTATTGTTGCAGTTCTTAAGATTGCTAGCACCAAAGGCCGCCTCAAAACCCTTTCTATCTGCAGTGGCCAGCTGATCATCATTGCCCTCTATATTCTACCTAGAATTTGTATTTATCTGTCCAGTAATACCGGCATTAGATTCAGCACTGATTTACATATTGTTATTATCATGTTGTATAGCCTGCTCCCTCCTATGATCAATCTACTGATATACTGTTTCAAGACAAAAGATATGAAACAGAGCTTGATGAAAAGATTCAAAAGATGAACTGGTCCACAGAAAGAGAGTCTCTGCTGTATCTTAATGATTTAGCTATGTAACTACAAATAGTTTCATACAATACATTTTGTTGTACAGATGCTTAATGATTTAATATTGTTTATAAAAAAATGTATCAAAACAAAAATGAATTTAGCATCTATTTGTATCTAATATATTGATATTTTGCATTGAATTGCATTAATTTGAAAGTGCATTTTTGGATTCATAAATTAATTATATATACGCCTCAAATTCAAATCTGGACCTTGAAGTAAGTTCCATTGTTTATTTGTAGTTTTCCCCTCTAAGGAAGGAATGATTTAAACCTGGGAAATTAATGATCGGCTGCACCATCGAGAGCATCCTGACTGGTTGCATCACTGCCTGTTATAGCAACTGCTCAGCCTCCGACCGCAAGGCACTACAGACAGTAATACGAACGGCCCAGTACATCACTGGGGCCAAGCTTCCTGCCATACAGGACCTCTATACCAGGCGGTGTCAGAAGAAGGCCCTAAAAATTGACAAAGACTCCAGCCACCCCAGTCATAGACTGTTCTCTCTGCTACCGCATGAAAGGCAGTACCGGAGCGCCAAGTCTATGTGCAAGAGGCTTCTAAACAGCTTCTACCCCCAAGCCATAAGACTCCTGATCATCTAGTCAAATGGCTACCCAGACTATTTGCAGTGTCCCCACCCTCCCTCTCACCCCTCTTTACACCACTGCAACTCTCTGTGGTCATCTATGCATAGTCACTTGAATAACTCTTCCTACATGTACATACTACCTCAACTAATCGTTGTCCCTGCACATTGACTCTGCATCGGTACACCCTGTATACAGTCTCTCTATTGTTATTTTACTGCTGCTCTTTAATTACTTGTTACTTTTATCTCTTATTCTTATCTGTATTTTTTTGAAACTGCATTGTTGGTTAGGGGCTCGAAATCAATCATTTCACTGTAAGGTCTACCTGTTGTATTCTGCACATGTGACTAATACAATTTGGTCATGTAGAACAGAAAATAATCAGGCATCTGTCACGCTCGTCGTTGCATGAAGAAGGAGTGGACCAAAGCGCAGCGGGGTACGTGTTCATGATAATTTATTAAAACTGACCAGAAAATAATCAGGCTTCTATCACGCTTTTCGTTGCATGAAGAAGAAGTGGACCAAATCGCAGCGGTGTATGTGTTCATGATTATTTATTAAAACTGAACACTAGAACAAAATAACACTTGGAACAAAACGAAACAGTTCTGCCTGGTGCAAACACAAAACAGAAAATAACTACCCACAAAACACACGTGGGAAAAGGCTACTAAGTATGGTTCCGAATCAGAGACAACGATAGACAGCTGTCTCTGGCCAAAACAAAGAAATACAAAACATAGAAAAATGAACATAGAATGCCCACCCAAATCACACCCTGACCAAACCAAAATAGAGACATAAAAAGCTCTAAGGTCAGGGCGTGACAGCGCCAGACCTCGTAGGGTCGAATTTGAATAGCCCTGATATATAGCCATTGTTTCTTCAACAATATAACTTATAGATGCGTCAAGAGTTTAGTTGAACAGTCACACCACCAGCACAACCTAAATATAAGCTTGTTTTACTCCAATATTTGTAAACAATTTAAATGTAAGCAAACACTGAATAGCCTTAAAACATGGTGACAATAAAAAAAATGATATCATGGATGGTCATTCCTTGCATCCATAGTTCTGTCTATGAATTTGAGAGTGGTTGCATTTCTCCTGGCCTAAAAAACAAAACACAGGCAGGGTGTCCACTTTGATTTTGTTTCTACTAAGGATTCGATTTATAAGGTGTCTTGTTATAAGGATTCCTGAATACTCTTTATTGTTGCAGCAGTGCCATAATGGGCTGTAATTCCTTTTGTTTTCCCAATCTGGAATACATCAAATGTCGACCACATTAGCTGCCGAGAAAATTTTCTTTGGTTATTTTACCCCCAAGCCGAAACAGCGACGGCTCACATGGAACTACACTGGTCTTTGTGCAAACTGGAAATGGCATATCCTAATACGGCATTTAATGTTGCTAGGGACTTTTATAAAGGAAATCTGAGGATAATGCTCTCAAAATTCTACCAAACATATCTCCTGTGCTAGACGTGGAGAGAACCTGCTTGACCTTTGTTACTCTCCCTTCCGGGTCGGCTACAAGGCCCTCCCCCACCCTCCCTTCGGGCAAATCAGATCACACCACCATCCTGCTCCTACACATGGAAAGATGGCAGGATTCACAGAAAACATTTTTGAAAACCACTCTATTTTACCACGGTAAGGTGACTGGGAACATGGACGGGTACAGACAGATTAGCGTTGACCTCTGACCTCTGGCAAAGTCTGGCCGGAGAGTTTATGGACATACTCAATTTCCCCCTATCCCAGTCTGTTGTCCCCACTTGCTTCAAGATGTTACCATTGTTCCTGTACCAAAGATAGCGAAGGTAAGTGATCTAAACTACTATCGCCTGGTAGCATTCACTTCTGACATCAGGAAGTGCTTTGAGAGGCTAGTTAAGGATCATATCACCTGAACCTTACCCGACACCCTAGACTCACAACAATGTGCATACCGCCCCAACAGATCCACAGACGTCGCAATGGCCATTGTACTGCACCCTGCCCTATCCCACCTGGACAAGAGAAATACCTATGTAAGAATGCTGTTCATAGACTACAGCACAGCCTTCAAAACCATAGTGCCCCAGGTGGTGAAGGTAGGCAGCAACACCTCCGCCATGCTGACCCTCAACACGGGGGCCCCACAGGGGTGTGTGTTGAGCCCCCGCCTGTACTCCCTGTTCATCCTTGAATGCTTGTCCATGCATGTCTCCAACTCAATCATCAAGTTTGCTGAAAACACAACAGTGGCCTGATTATCAACATTGCAGAGACAGCCTATAGGGAGGAGGTGAGGGCCCTGACGGAATAGTGACAGGAACATTACCTCTCGCTCAATGTCAGCAAAACTAAAGAGGTGATTGTGGAATACAGGAGACAGCAGAGAGAGAATGCCCCCATCCACATTGATGTGCCGCAGCTTAAAGTTATTTGGCATGCATGCTACTGAGGACCAGAAATGGTCCCTTCAAACAGACAAAATGGAGAAAAATGCACAATAGTGCCTCATCAACCTCAGGAGGCTGAAGAAATGTGGGTTGACCGCTAAGAACATCACAAACTTCTATAGATGCACCATCGAGAGCATTCTGTTGGGCTGTATCAAGGCCTAGTACTGCAACTGCACAACCCGCAATCGCAGGTGTGGTCAGCCCAAAGCATCATCAGGGGCACACTAACTGCCCTCCTGGACATCTACATCACCCAGTCTCATAGGAAGGCCAAGAAGATCATCAAGAACCCCAGCCACACAAGCCACGGCTTGTTCACTCCTCTACCTACTGCACTGAACAAAAATTTAAATGCAACATGTCAACTGTTGGTCCCATGTTTAATGAGCTGAAATTAAACTTCCCAGAAATGTTTCATACGCGAAAAAAAAACTTGTTTCTCTCCAATGTTGTGTACGAATTGGTTTACATCCCTGTTAGTGAGCATTTCTCTTTTACCAAGATAATCCATCCACCTGTCAAGTGTGGCATATCAAGAAGCTGATTAAACAGCATGATCATTACACAGGTGCACCTTGTCCTGGGGATGATAAAAGTCCCCTCTAAAATGTGCAGTTTTGTCATGCAATTCAATGCCACAGATGTCTAAAGTTTTGAGGGAGTGTGCAATTAGCTTGCTGACTGCAGGAATGTCCAACAGAGCTTATGCCAGAGAATTTAATGTCAATTTCTCTATTATAATCCACCTCCACTGTCGTTTTAGAGAATTTGTCAGTACCTCCAACCGGCCTCACAACCACAGACCATGTGTAAACTCCACATCCAGCTTCTTCACCTGCAGGATCGTCTGAGACCAGCCTCCTGGACAGCTGAAGAAACTGTGGATATGCACAACCAAAGAATTTCTGCACAAACTGTCAGAAACCGTCTCAGGAAAGCTCATCTGCATGCTCGTAGTCCTCACCAGGGTCTTGACCTGACTGCAGTTTGGCATTGTAACCAACTTCAGTGGGAAAATGCTCACTTTCAATGTTCACCGGCATGCTGCAGAAGTGTGCTTTTCGTGGATGATTCTCAGTTTCATCTGTAAAACTGGCAGATGGCAGACAGCGCGTGTGGAGTCATGTGAGTGAGCAGTTTGCTAATGACAACGTTGTGAACGGAGTGCCCCATGTTGGCGGTGGGGTTATGGTATGGGCAGGCATAAGCTACAGACACAAACACAATTGCATTTTATTGACGGCAATTTGAATGCACAGCGATACCGTGACGGGATCTTGAGGCACATTGTGCAATTCATCCTCCGCCATCACTTCATGTTTCAGTTTGATAATGCACTGCCCCATGTCGCGAGGATCTGCAGGCCAGCCACCTGGACAGCTGAAGAAACTGTGTGTATGTACAATCAAAGAATTTCTGCACAAACTGTCAGTTCCTTCCAATTCCTGGAAGCTGAAAATGTCCCAGTTCCTCCATGTCCTCCATACTCACCTGTTGTCACTCATTGGGCATGTTTGGGATGATCTGGACCAACATGCACGACAGCGTGTCCCTAGCAACGTCACACAGCCATTGAAGGGGAGTAGGACAACATTCCACATGCTTCAATCAACAGCCTGATCAATCCATGCGATGTGTCACGCTGCATTAGGCAAATGGTGGTCACACCAGATACTGACTGGTTTTCCAATCCACGCCCCTATTTTCTTCAAGGTATCTGTGACAGAGGCATATCTTTCTTCCCAGTCATGTGAAATCCATAGATTAGGGCCTAATGCATTTATTTCAATTGACGGATTTCCTTATATGAACTGTAACTCAATAAAAACTTTGAAATTGTTGCATATTTTTGTTCAGTGTAAATGCGGAGACAGTACAGGTGCATCAAATCTGGGACCGAGAGACTGATAGATTATGAAAGAAAATATTGTTCTCCGAGCAATTGTATTAGTATAAAAAATGTATTTACAAAATGTGCATACAGTATAGCTCAGTATTTCTATGATTTATTTTATAGTCTTTTTTGCTCATCTATATCAAGGGTGCCGATAATTTTGGTTGTGACTGAATAAAGAGCAGGGGGGAAGGATGTCCTCACAGGACAAGGTCCTATCTTGAGATCTCTGCATGGAATTCACCATTGTCATCAATGCAAGTTTTATGAGAGAGATTGGGTTGTCTCATGAGGGATTTGGTGCTCTATGATTACAGTTCACTCATGAAAGGACTCCGGGCCCAAATCAACAAATTACAGTTAAAGGACAACTCAAAACATGTCCGTCTTTATGTGTCTTATGGACCTCTGAGCTAATCAGCTTGTACGCATGTTCAAGTGTGCAGATTCTACACCTGTTTTTGGATACAAATCGGTATGTAGCTGTTTAATCAAATCAAAGTTTATTTGTCACATGCGCCGAATACAACAGGCGTAGAGCTTACAGTGAAATGCTTACTTACAGGCTCTAACCAATAGTGCGAAAAAAAAGGTACGTGTGTGTGTGTTTGTGTGTGTGTCTAATGAGAATCATGACGTGGGTTTCCTCAAGTGGCTGAGAGAAGGTGGTTCAGAAAGGGGATAAATTCAGAGACATCCAATGCAAGTCGGTTCAGAGTGTCATCTACCAGTTGTGTGTGAAACCTGGCGCACAAGGCTGGCCTGGTAAGTATTGAACTTAACAATCATTAACATAACTGGACCTTGTAACCAACAGTATGTTTTCTAGATGATTCACATTATATATTTTCTGTTACAATCAATGCACCAGTTTGATAATGCAGACTGTTTTTATGCAATTATTTTCACAGATATTTCATCATGTAGCAGTAAATACAAACTGAACCATATCAGTGACCACAGAGTTATTCTGTACTGATAGTGGTACATGGCTGTTATATTCAAGCAAGTGCTGGGAGTTGGTGATGTTGGCCGACATTGAAGAATTGTCTGGCACACATTAGAGATTCTGCAAATCACTGTAGATCAATTTACAATATTCTGCCTCTTTTTTTGTTGTAAATTATTTTACAGGAACATGGAGCCAAACAACAGAACAACACATACGGTAACAGAATTCCTCATCACAGGATTGGATGAAGTACAACACCCAAAGGTGGTGGGACTAGCCATTTTGTTGGTCCTCTTTCTCATTCTGATCGGAAGCATCACTAACATTTGTGTCATAGCATTCAACAAGCCTCTGCATACCCCCATGTACTTTTTTATTTGCTCGCTGGCAGTGGTAGACATAGTCTACACCAGCGGCATTAGTGTTACAATGCTTAACGTTCTCCTTGGTGAGGAGAGAAGAGTCCCCTATGCACCCTGCATGATACAGTGCTTCTTATTTCATTTAGGAAGCACTATGGAACCCTTCGCTATTGCTCTGATGGCTTATGATCGCCTTATTGCAATTTCACATCCTCTTCGATATCAGACTATCTTAACTAATACAAATGTATGTTTACTTATAATAGCGACTTGGGCACTAGGCTGCATATTTGCCAGTTTGTGGACTGGCTTGGTGAACAATTTGCCCTTCTGTGGCTCAAATAAACTCCCATACAGCTTTTGTGAATATGCAGCATTAGTAAGAGCAGCATGTGTGAATCCTACATTTTATTTCAGTGTAGCTTCTACTGTGGCGACCACCATATTATGGGTTAATTTAGCCTTGATATTCTTCTCATACATGAAGATAGTTTATGTAGTGATACGAATGTCTTCATCCAAAGACAGGAGGAAAACATTTAACACCTGTGTCTCCCACATGATAGTGGTGGCTTGCTTCTTTATCCCCAAGGTGTTGTTAATATTGGTCACCAGGGTTGGTTTGGTTCTCACGCTCTCTCACAGAAATGGCCTAATCATTGGCTCTACTCTGGGCCCCTCTCTTGTGAACCCACTTGTGTATTGTCTCAAAACCAAGGAGATTCGAGGGCGCCTGAAATATATTTTCAAGAGATCCGAAATTAGTCCAAACATGTAATGGTTAGGGTTACCAAAGACATTTCTTGTTTCTTGCTTGTTCCAAAAAAAGTGGTTGAGTCAATATTGTTTCCTTGTTATTTCATCATCATTGTAATCATGTTGAATCAATGTTGAGTTTTGATTGAATTTGTTAAAAGTCATTTGTGATATCTCAACTTAACCAGTCAGGTTTCAACTGTGAATCAACAAGAGTGTCAAAGTTTGGTTGATTTAGATCACAGGTGTCAAACTCATTCCATGGAAGGCAATGTGTCTGCAGGTTTTCACTCCTGTATTTTACTGATCACAGGGGATCACTGGTTAGTTAGGAACTCCCCTCACCTGATACTCTAGGTCTTAATTGGTCACTGGTTAGTTAGGAACTCCCCTCACCTGATACTCTAGGTCCAGTTGGTCACTGGTTAGTTAGGAACTCCCCTCACCTGATACTCTAGGTCTTAATTGGTCACTGGTTAGTTAGGAACTCCCCTCACCTGATACTCTAGGTCCAGTTGGTCACTGGTTAGTTAGGAACTCCCCTCACCTGATACTCTAGGTCTTAATTGGTCACTGGTTAGTAAGGAACTCCCATCACCTGATACTCTAGGTCTTAATTGCACACAAATTGTCAGGAAAAAAGAAAAATCAGTAGACACTGAGCCCTCCGAAAGAATGAGTTTGACACGCCTGATTTAGATTAGTTTGATGTCTTTTGACAACAAAATATAAACGTCAGTTAAAGTTGATTTGATTTGACATTTTAGCCCATTCGAACCGTATTAAATGTTATCTACTGTTAATTGCAATTTTATTGAAATGTCAAGTGTTATCGTAAAGCATATGTAGTAATAGACCACTATTAGATTATTGCAGTATTATCTTGTAAATATGATCTGATCTAGACCCTTGACTACATTATTGTTGCAGTTCTTAAGATTGCCAGCACCAAAGGCTGCCTCAAAACCCTTTCTATCTGCAATGGCCAGCTGATCATCATTGCCCTCTATATTCTACCTAGAATTTGTATTTATCTGTCCAGTAATACCGGCATTAGATTCAGCACTGATTTACATATTGTTATTATCATGTTGTATAGCCTGCTCCCTCCTATGATCAATCTACTGATATACTGTTTCAAGACAAAAGATATGAAACAGAGCTTGATGAAAAGATTCAAAAGATGAACTGGTCCACAGAAAGAGAGTCTCTGCTGTATCTTAATGATTTAGCTATGTAACTACAAATAGTTTCATACAATACATTATGTTGTACAGATGCTTAATGATTTAATATTGTTTATAAAAAATGTATCAAAACAACATTTATTTATCATCCATTTTTATCTCATGTATTGTTATTGGAACTGGAACTGCTTAATAAATGTTTAATTTGAAAGTGCATTTTTGGACCCATAAATTAATTATATATACCCCTCAAATTCAAATCTGGACCTTGAAGTTAGTTCCATTGTTGTTTTTTATTCTTCCCATCTAAACAAGGACTGATTTAAACCTCGGAAATTAATGATCAGCTGCACCATCGAAAGCATCTGACTGGTTGCATCACTGCCTGGTATGGCAACTGCTTGGCCTCCGACCGCAAGGCACTACAGACATTAGTACGAACGGCCCTCCCTCTCTCCCCCTCTTTACACCACTGCTACTCTCTGTTGTCATCTATTGCATAGTCACTTTAATAACTCTACCTACATGTACATAATATCTCAACTAAACCGATGCCCCCGCACATTGACTCTGTATCGGTACCCCCTGTATACAGTCTCGCTACTGTTATTTTACTGCTGCTTTTACTGCTGCTTTTACTGCTGCTCTTTACTTGATTATTTTATCTCTTACTCTAATCTGTATTTTTTTGAAACTGCATTGTTGGTTAGGGGCTCGTAAGTAATCATTTCACTGTAAGGTGAACACCTGTTGTATTCGGCACATGTGACTAATACAATTTGATTTGATCAGGTAGAACAGAAAGGAATCAGGCGCCGGACCTCGTCGGGTCAGATTTGAATAACCTGATATATAGCCATTGTTTCTTCAACAATATAACTTATACATGCGTCATGATTTTAGTTGAACTGTCACACCACCAGCACAACCTAAATATAAGCTTGTTTTACTCCAATATTTGTAAACAATTTAAATGTAAGCAAACACTGAATAGCCTTAAAACATGGTGACAATAAAAAAAATGATATCATGGATGGTCATTCCTTGCATCCATAGTTCTGTCTATGAATTTGAGAGTGGTTGCATTTCTCCTGGCCTAAAAAACAAAACACAGGCAGGGTGTCCACTTTGATTTTGTTTCTACTAAGGATTCGATTTATAAGGTGTCTTGTTATAAGGATTCCTGAATACTCTTTATTGTTGCAGCAGTGCCATAATGGGCTGTAATTCCTTTTGTTTTCCCAATCTGGAATACATCAAATGTCGACCACATTAGCTGCCGAGAAAACTTTCTTTGGTTATTTTCCCCCCAAGCCGAAACAGTGACGGCTCAGAAGGAACTACACTGGTCTTTGTGCAAACTGGAAATGGTATATCTGTCACGCCCTGACCTTAGAGAGCCATTTTATTTCTCTATTTAGGTGAGGTCAGGGTGTGATGTGGGGTAGGCTTTCTATGTTTTGTTTTTCTATGATTTTGTATTTCTATGTTTTGGCCAGGTATGATTCTCAATCAGGGACAGCTGTCTATCGTTGTCTCTGATTGGGAACCATACTTAGGTAGCCCTTTTACCTCCTTTCTGTGTGGGAGGTTAACTTTGTTTTTGGCACATAGCCCTTAAGCTTCACAATTGTTTTGGATTGTTTATTGTTTTTGTCGGTGTCATTTCTAATAAAAGTAATATCTACGCTCACCACGCTGCGCTTTGGTCCAGTTCTTTCAACGGCGGTGATTATATCCTAATACGGCAGTTATTGTTGCTGGGGACTTTTATAAAGGAAATCTGAGGATAATGCTCTCAAAATTCTACCAAATACATCTCCTGTGCTATACGTGGAGAGAACACGC
Organism: Oncorhynchus mykiss; assembly: GCF_013265735.2. NCBI lineage: Eukaryota > Metazoa > Chordata > Actinopteri > Salmoniformes > Salmonidae > Oncorhynchus > Oncorhynchus mykiss. The sequence goes on from NC_048591.1 coordinate 34,930,676, forward strand.
TTGACCGTTGTTACACTCCCTTCCAGGATGGCTACAAGGCCCTCCCCCACCCTCCCTTCAGCAAATCAGATCACACCACCATCCTGCTCCTAACCATGGATAGATGGCAGGATTCACACCAAATAAAATGTGCAGACCATTGTATTTTACAACAGAAAGGTGACTGGGAACATGGATAGGTACAAACAGATGAGCTTTGACCTCTGACCTCTGGCCAAGTCTGGCTGGAGGGTTTATGGACATACTCAATCTCCCCCTATCCCAGTCTGTTGTCCCCACTTGCTTCAAGATGTCCACCATTGTTCTAGTACCAAAGATAGCAAAACTAAGTGAACTAAACTACTATCGCCTGGTAGCATTCACTTCTGACATCATGAATTGCTTTGAGAGGCTAGTTAAGGATCATATCACCTCCACCTTACCCGACACCCTAGACTCACAACAATTTGCATACCGCCCCAACAGATACACAGACGTTGCAATGACCATTGCACTGCACACTGCCCTATCCCACCTGGACAAGAGGAATACCTATGTAAGAATGCTGTTCATAGACTACAGCTCAGCCTTCAAAACCATAGTGCCCCAGGTGGTGAAGGTATGCTGCAACACCTCCGCAATGTTGACCCTCAAAACGGGGGCCCCCAGGGGTGGATGTTGAGCCCCCGCCAGTACTCCCTGTTCATTCTTGAATACGTGTCTATGCATGTCTCCAACTCAATCATCACAGATGTCTGAAATTTTGAGGGAGTGTGCAATTGGCAGGAATGTCCACCAGAGCTGTTGCCAGAGAATTGAATGTCAATTTTTTTATAATAAGCCGCCTCCAGTGTCTTTAAGAGAATTTGTCAGTATGTCCAACCGGTCTCACAACCACAGACCACGTGTAACCTCGCCAGGTCAGGAGAAGTGTGCTTTTCATGGATGAATCTCAGTGAGCGGTTTGCTAATGACAACGTTGTGAACGGAGTGTCCCATGGTGGCGGTGGGGTTATGGTATGGTCAGGCATGAGCTACAGACAACAAACACAACTGCATTTTTTTGACGGCAATTTGAATGCACAGTGATACCGTGATCCTGAGGCACATTGTTGTGACATTCATCTGCCGCAATCACTTCATGTTTTAGTTTGATAATGCACTGCCCATTGTCGCAAGGAATCTGCTGAATGAGTGACAACATGTGAGTATGGAGGCCATTGTCAGCAGATTCCTAGAAGCTGGAAATGTCCCAGTTCGTCCATGTCCTCCATACTCACATGTTGTCACTCATTCAGCATGTTTGGGATGATCTGGACCAACGTGCACGAAAGAGTGTCCCTAGCAACGTCACACAGCCATTGAAGAGGGGTAGGACAACATTCCACAGGCTTCAATCAACAGCCTGATCAACTCCATGCAATGTGTCACGCTGCATGAGGCAAATGGTGGTCACACCAGATACTGACTGGTTTTCCAATCCAATCCCCCTACCTTTTTTTTAAGCTATCTGTGACCAACAGATGCTTATCTTTCTTCCCAGTCATGTGAAATCCATAGCTTATGGCCTAATGCATTTATTTAAATTGACGGATTTCCTTATATGAACTGTAACTCAGTAAAAACTTTGAAATTGTTGCATATTTTTGTTCAGTGTAAAAGGCGGAGACAGTACAGGTGCGTCAAATCTGGGACCGAGAGACTGATAGAATCTACCTGATGTATGAAAGTCAACAACCATTTGTTTCTTTTCGTTTGTGATTTCATTGTTATGACTTCTAGGAGTAGTGGGTGCGGAGTCAGGCTCAGAGAGCAGAGGGTAAAGGACAACTGTATTTATTCCGGAGAAAAGTAGGTCACGCCAAAACACCAGGCGCATACAATGACCGACCCAAAAACAGGACACAAACAGTCCGGAGAAATACAGAAAATATCACATCCACAAAACGAACAGAGAAACAAGCCCGCACAAAAGCCGGCGGGCTTACTGGGTTTAAATAGCCCACAATCACAACCTAAACACAAAACAGGTGCAACTAATCAGACACAACTAAATGAAACAGAAAAGGGGATCGTGGCAGGTAGTAGGCCGGCGACGACGACCGCCAAGCACCGCCCGAACAGGAAGAAGCACCATCTTCGGCGGGATTCGTGACATTCATTGCCTTTGTCTATGGTGATGAATGACAAATGGATTTTAGATGCGTGTTACCTCATTTTCATACCCAGTGAAACAGGAAGCCATGAAAAGCCAAAATCCAGTTACTTAAAATGAGATGAACTGTAGAACAATAGTTACAATATTAACAATGTTAATGCAGCTAACATTTTGAAAACATTCTGTATGACTATGCTAATAAGAATTCTGACACCTATCTTTTAGATTTTTTGTATTACTTATGAAAGAAAATATTGTTCTCTGAGCAATTGTATTAGTATAAAAAATGTATTTTCAAAATGTGCATACAGTATAGCTCAGTATTTCCTTGATTTATTTTACATTATTTTTTGCTCATCTATATCAAGGGTGCCGATATTTTTGGTTGTGACTGAATAAAGAGCAGGGGGGAGGGATGTCCTCACAGGACAAGGTCCTATCTTGAGAACTCTGCATGGAATTCACCATTGTCATCAATGCAAGTTTTATGAGAGAGATTGGGTTGTCTCATGAGGGATTTGGCGCTCTATGATTACAGTTCACTCATGAAAGGACGCAGAGCCCAATTCAACCAATTACAGATAAATAAAAACTCAAAATATGTCCGTCTTTATGTGCCTTATAGACCTATGAGCCAATCAGCATGTATGCATGTTCTAGTGTGCAGTTTCTACACCTGTTTTTGGAAACAAATCAGTATGCTGCTGTCTAATGAGAATCATGACGTGGGATTCCTCAAGTGGCTGAGAGAAGGTGGTTCAGAAAGAGGATAAATTCAGAGACATCCAATGCCAGTCGGTTCAGAGTGTCATCTACCAGCTGTGTGTGAAACCTGGCGCACAAGGCTGGCCTGGTAAGTATTGAACTTAACAATACATTAACATAACTGGACCTTGTAACCAAAAGTATGTTTTCTAGATGATTCACATTATATATTTTCTGTTACAATCAATGCACCAGCTTGACAATGCAGACTGTTTTTATGCAATTATTTTCACAGATATTCCATCATGTAGCAGTAAATACAAACTGAACCATATCAGTGACCACAGAGTTATTCTGTACTGATAGTGGTACATGGCTGTTATATTCAAGCAAGTGCTGGGAGTTGGTGATGTTGGCCTACATTGAAGAATTGTCTGGCACACTCTCCATTAGAGATTCTGCTAATCACTGTAGATCAATATACAATCTTTTGCTTCTTATTTTGGTAAATTATTTTACAGGAACATGGAGCCAAACAACAGAACAACACATACGGTAACAGAATTCCTCATCACAGGATTGGATGAAGTACAACACCCAAAGGTGGTGGGACTAGCCATTTTGTTGGTCCTCTTTCTCATTCTGATCGGAAGCATCACTAACATTTGTGTCATAGCATTCAACAAGCCTCTGCATACCCCCATGTACTTTTTTATTTGCTCGCTGGCAGTGGTAGACATAGTCTACACCAGCGGCATTAGTGTGACAATGCTTAACGTTCTCCTTGGTGAGGAGAGAAGAGTCCCCTATGCACCCTGCATGATACAGTGCTTCTTATTTCATTTTGGAAGTTCTATGGAACCCTTCGCAATTGCTCTGATGGCTTATGATCGCCTTATTGCAATTTCATATCCTCTTCGATATCAGACTATCTTAACTAATACAAATGTATGTTTACTTATAATAGCCAATTGGGCACTAGGCTGCATGTTTGCCAGTTTGTTGACTGGCTTGGTGAACAATCTGCCCTTCTGTGGCTCAAATAAACTCCCATACAGCTTTTGTGAATATGCTAACTTAATAAGAGCATCATGCGTGAATCTTTCACATTATTTCAATGCAATTTCTGCTTTGGGGACTGCTGTATTATGGGTTACTTTAGCCTTGATAATCATCTCATACATGAAGATAGTTTATGTAGTGATACAAATGTCTTCATCCAAAGACAGGAGGAAAACATTTAACACCTGTGTCTCCCACATGATAGTGGTGGCTTGCTTCTTTATCCCCAAGGTGTTGATAATATTGGTCACCAGGGTTGGTTTGGTTCTCACGCTCTCTCACAGAAATGGCCTAGTCATTGGCTCTACTCTGGGCCCCTCTCTTGTGAACCCACTTGTGTATTGTCTCAAAACCAAGGAGATTCGAGGGCGCCTGAAATATATTTTCAAGAGATCTGACATTTCTCCAAATATGTAATGGTTAGGGTTACCAAAGCCATTTCTTGTTTCTTGCTTGTTCCAATAAAAAGTGGTTGAGTCAAAATTGTTCCCATGTTATTTCATCATCATTGTAATCATGTTGAATCAATGTTGAGTTTTGATTGAATTTGTTAAAAGTCATTTGTGATATCTCAACTTAACCAGTCAGGTTTCAACTGTGAATCAACAAGAGTGTCAAAGTTTGGTTGATTTAGATCACAGGTGTCAAACTCATTCCATGGAAGGCAATGTGTCTGCAGGTTTTCACTCCTGTATTTTACTGATCACAGGGGATCACTGGTTAGTTAGGAACTCCCCTCACCTGATACTCTAGGTCTTAATTGGTCACTGGTTAGTTAGGAACTCCCCTCACCTGATACTCTAGGTCCAGTTGGTCACTGGTTAGTTAGGAACTCCCCTCACCTGATACTCTAGGTCTTAATTGGTCACTGGTTAGTAAGGAACTCCCATCACCTGATACTCTAGGTCTTAATTGCACACAAATTGTCAGGAAAAAAGAAAAATCAGTAGACACTGAGCCCTCCGAAAGAATGAGTTTGACACGCCTGATTTAGATTAGTTTGATGTCTTTTGACAACAAAATATAAACGTCAGTCAAAATTGATTTGATTTGACATTTTAGCCCATTCGAACCGTATTAAATGTTATCTACTGTTAATTGCAATTTTATTGAAATGTCAAGTGTTATCGTAAAGCATATGTAGTAATAGACCACTATTAGATTATTGCAGTATTATCTTGTAAATATGATCTGATCTAGACCCTTGACTACATTATTGTTGCAGTTCTTAAGATTGCCAGCACCAAAGGCTGCCTCAAAACCCTTTCTATCTGCAATGGCCAGCTGATCATCATTGCCCTCTATATTCTACCTAGAATTTGTATTTATCTGTCCAGTAATACCGGCATTAGATTCAGCACTGATTTACATATTGTTATTATCATGTTGTATAGCCTGCTCCCTCCTATGATCAATCTACTGATATACTGTTTCAAGACAAAAGATATGAAACAGAGCTTGATGAAAAGATTCAAAAGATGAACTGGTCCACAGAAAGAGAGTCTCTGCTGTATCTTAATGATTTAGCTATGTAACTACAAATAGTTTCATACAATACATTATGTTGTACAGATGCTTAATGATTTAATATTGTTTATAAAAAATGTATCAAAACAACATTTATTTATCATCCATTTGTATCTCATGTATTGTTATTGGAACTGGAACTGCTTAATAAATGTTTAATTTGAAAGTGCATTTTTGGACCCATAAATTAATTATATATACCCCTCAAATTCAAATCTGGACCTTGAAGTTAGTTTCATTGTTGTTTTTTTATTCTTCCCATCTAAACAAGGACTGATTTAAACCTGGGAAATTAATGATCAGCTGCACCATCGAAAGCATCTGACTGGTTGCATCACTGCCTGGTATGGCAACTGCTTGGCCTCCGACCGCAAGGCACTACAGACATTAGTACGAACGGCCCTCCCTCTCTCCCCCTCTTTACACCACTGCTACTCTCTGTTGTCATCTATTGCATAGTCACTTTAATAACTCTACCTACATGTACATAATATCTCAACTAAACCGATGCCCCCGCACATTGACTCTGTATCGGTACCCCCTGTATACAGTCTCGCTACTGTTATTTTACTGCTGCTCTTTAATTAATTGATTATTTTATCTCTTACTCTAATCTGTATTTTTTTTAAACTGCATTGTTGGTTAGGGGCTCGTAAGTAATCATTTCACTGTAAGGTGAACACCTGTTGTATTCGGCACATGTGACTAATACAATTTGATTTGATCAGGTAGAACAGAAAGGAATCAGGCGCCGGACCTCGTCGGGTCAGATTTGAATAACCTGATATATAGCCATTGATTCTTCAACAATATAACTTATACATGCGTCATGAGTTTAGTTGAACTGTCACACCACCAGCACAACCTAAATATAAGCTTGTTTTACTCCAATATTTGTAAACAATTTAAATGTAAGCAAACACTGAATAGCCTTAAAACATGGTGACAATAAAAAAAATGATATCATGGATGGTCATTCCTTGCATCCATAGTTCTGTCTATGAATTTGAGAGTGGTTGCATATCTCCTGGCCTAAAAAACAAAACACAGGCAGGGTGTCCACTTTGATTTTATTTCTACTAAGGATTCGATTTATAAGGTGTCTTGTTATAAGGATTCCTGAATACTCTTTATTGTTGCAGCAGTGCCATAATGGGCTGTAATTCCTTTTGTTTTCCCAATCTGGAATACATCAAATGTCGACCACATTAGCTGCCGAGAAAACTTTCTTTGGTTATTTTCCCCCCAAGCCGAAACAGTGACGGCTCAGAAGGAACTACACTGGTCTTTGTGCAAACTGGAAATGGTATATCTGTCACGCCCTGACCTTAGAGAGCCATTTTATTTCTCTATTTAGGTGAGGTCAGGGTGTGATGTGGGGTAGGCTTTCTATGTTTTGTTTTTCTATGATTTTGTATTTCTATGTTTTGGCCGGGTATGATTCTCAATCAGGGACAGCTGTCTATCGTTGTCTCTGATTGGGAACCATACTTAGGTAGCCCTTTTACCTCCTTTCTGTGTGGGAGGTTAACTTTGTTTTTGGCACATAGCCCTTAAGCTTCACAATTGTTTTGGATTGTTTATTGTTTTTGTCGGTGTCATTTCTAATAAAAGTAATATCTACGCTCACCACGCTGCGCTTTGGTCCAGTTCTTTCAACGGCGGTGATTATATCCTAATACGGCAGTTATTGTTGCTGGGGACTTTTATAAAGGAAATCTGAGGATAATGCTCTCAAAATTCTACCAAATACATCTCCTGTGCTATACGTGGAGAGAACACGCTTGACCGTTGTTACACTCCCTTCCAGGATGGCTACAAGGCCCTCCCCCACCCTCCCTTCAGCAAATCAGATCACACCACCATCCTGCTCCTAACCATGGATAGATGGCAGGATTCACACCAAATAAAATGTGCAGACCATTGTATTTTACAACAGAAAGGTGACTGGGAACATGGATAGGTACAAACAGATGAGCTTTGACCTCTGACCTCTGGCCAAGTCTGGCTGGAGGGTTTATGGACATACTCAATCTCCCCCTATCCCAGTCTGTTGTCCCCACTTGCTTCAAGATGTCCACCATTGTTCTAGTACCAAAGATAGCAAAACTAAGTGAACTAAACTACTATCGCCTGGTAGCATTCACTTCTGACATCATGAAATGCTTTGAGAGGCTAGTTAAGGATCATATCACCTCCACCTTACCCGACACCCTAGACTCACAACAATTTGCATACCGCCCCAACAGATACACAGACGTTGCAATGACCATTGCACTGCACACTGCCCTATCCCACCTGGACAAGAGGAATACCTATGTAAGAATGCTGTTCATAGACTACAGCTCAGCCTTCAAAACCATAGTGCCCCAGGTGGTGAAGGTAGGCTGCAACACCTCCGCAATGTTGACCCTCAAAACGGGGGCCCCCAGGGGTGGATGTTGAGCCCCCGCCAGTACTCCCTGTTCATTCTTGAATACGTGTCTATGCATGTCTCCAACTCAATCATCACAGATGTCTGAAATTTTGAGGGAGTGTGCAATTGGCAGGAATGTCCACCAGAGCTGTTGCCAGAGAATTGAATGTCAATTTTTTTATAATAAGCCGCCTCCAGTGTCTTTAAGAGAATTTGTCAGTATGTCCAACCGGTCTCACAACCACAGACCACGTGTAACCTCGCCAGGTCAGGAGAAGTGTGCTTTTCATGGATGAATCTCAGTGAGCGGTTTGCTAATGACAACGTTGTGAACGGAGTGTCCCATGGTGGCGGTGGGGTTATGGTATGGTCAGGCATGAGCTACAGACAACAAACACAACTGCATTTTTTTGACGGCAATTTGAATGCACAGTGATACCGTGATCCTGAGGCACATTGTTGTGACATTCATCTGCCGCAATCACTTCATGTTTTAGTTTGATAATGCACTGCCCATTGTCGCAAGGAATCTGCTGAATGAGTGACAACATGTGAGTATGGAGGCCATTGTCAGCAGATTCCTAGAAGCTGGAAATGTCCCAGTTCGTCCATGTCCTCCATACTCACATGTTGTCACTCATTCAGCATGTTTGGGATGATCTGGACCAACGTGCACGAAAGAGTGTCCCTAGCAACTTCACACAGCCATTGAAGAGGGGTAGGACAACATTCCACAGGCTTCAACAGCCTGATCAACTCCATGCAATGTGTCACGCTGCATGAGGCAAATGGTGGTCACACCAGATACTGACTGGTTTTCCAATCCAATCCCCCTACCTTTTTTTTAAGCTATCTGTGACCAACAGATGCTTATCTTTCTTCCCAGTCATGTGAAATCCATAGCTTATGGCCTAATGCATTTATTTAAATTGACGGATTTCCTTATATGAACTGTAACTCAGTAAAAACTTTGAAATTGTTGCATATTTTTGTTCAGTGTAAAAGGCGGAGACAGTACAGGTGCGTCAAATCTGGGACCGAGAGACTGATAGAATCTACCTGATGTATGAAAGTCAACAACCATTTGTTTCTTTTCGTTTGTGATTTCATTGTTATGACTTCTAGGAGTAGTGGGTGCGGAGTCAGGCTCAGAGAGCAGAGGGTAAAGGACAACTGTATTTATTCCGGAGAAAAGTAGGTCACGCCAAAACACCAGGCGCATACAATGACCGACCCAAAAACAGGACACAAACAGTCCGGAGAAATACAGAAAATATCACATCCACAAAACGAACAGAGAAACAAGCCCGCACAAAAGCCGGCGGGCTTACTGGGTTTAAATAGCCCACAATCACAACCTAAACACAAAACAGGTGCAACTAATCAGACACAACTAAATGAAACAGAAAAGGGGATCGTGGCAGGTAGTAGGCCGGCGACGACGACCGCCAAGCACCGCCCGAACAGGAAGAAGCACCATCTTCGGCGGGATTCGTGACATTCATTGCCTTTGTCTATGGTGATGAATGACAAATGGATTTTAGATGCGTGTTACCTCATTTTCATACCCAGTGAAACAGGAAGCCATGAAAAGCCAAAATCCAGTTACTTAAAATGAGATGAACTGTAGAACAATAGTTACAATATTAACAATGTTAATGCAGCTAACATTTTGAAAACATTCTGTATGACTATGCTAATAAGAATTCTGACACCTATCTTTTAGATTTTTTGTATTACTTATGAAAGAAAATATTGTTCTCTGAGCAATTGTATTAGTATAAAAAATGTATTTACAAAATGTGCATACAGTATAGCTCAGTATTTCCTTGATTTATTTTACATTATTTTTTGCTCATCTATATCAAGGGTGCCGATATTTTTGGTTGTGACTGAATAAAGAGCAGGGGGGAGGGATGTCCTCACAGGACAAGGTCCTATCTTGAGAACTCTGCATGGAATTCACCATTGTCATCAATGCAAGTTTTATGAGAGAGATTGGGTTGTCTCATGAGGGATTTGGCGCTCTATGATTACAGTTCACTCATGAAAGGACGCAGAGCCCAATTCAACCAATTACAGATAAATAAAAACTCAAAATATGTCCGTCTTTATGTGCCTTATAGACCTATGAGCCAATCAGCATGTATGCATGTTCTAGTGTGCAGTTTCTACACCTGTTTTTGGAAACAAATCAGTATGCTGCTGTCTAATGAGAATCATGACGTGGGATTCCTCAAGTGGCTGAGAGAAGGTGGTTCAGAAAGAGGATAAATTCAGAGACATCCAATGCCAGTCGGTTCAGAGTGTCATCTACCAGCTGTGTGTGAAACCTGGCGCACAAGGCTGGCCTGGTAAGTATTGAACTTAACAATACATTAACATAACTGGACCTTGTAACCAAAAGTATGTTTTCTAGATGATTCACATTATATATTTTCTGTTACAATCAATGCACCAGCTTGACAATGCAGACTGTTTTTATGCAATTCTTTTCACAGATATTTCATCATGTAGCAGTAAATACAAACTGAACCATATCAGTGACCACAGAGTTATTCTGTACTGATAGTGGTACATGGCTGTTATATTCAAGCAAGTGCTGGGAGTTGGTGATGTTGGCCTACATTGAAGAATTGTCTGGCACACTCTCCATTAGAGATTCTGCTAATCACTGTAGATCAATATACAATCTTTTGCTTCTTATTTTGGTAAATTATTTTACAGGAACATGGAGCCAAACAACAGAACAACACATACGGTAACAGAATTCCTCATCACAGGATTGGATGAAGTACAACACCCAAAGGTGGTGGGACTAGCCATTTTGTTGGTCCTCTTTCTCATTCTGATCGGAAGCATCACTAACATTTGTGTCATAGCATTCAACAAGCCTCTGCATACCCCCATGTACTTTTTTATTTGCTCGCTGGCAGTGGTAGACATAGTCTACACCAGCGGCATTAGTGTGACAATGCTTAACGTTCTCCTTGGTGAGGAGAGAAGAGTCCCCTATGCACCCTGCATGATACAGTGCTTCCTATTTACTTTAGGAAGTTCTATGGAACCCTTCGCAATTGCTCTGATGGCTTATGATCGCCTTATTGCAATTTCATATCCTCTTCGATATCAGACTATCTTAACTAATACAAATGTATGTTTACTTATAATAGCCAATTGGGCACTAGGCTGCATGTTTGCCAGTTTGTTGACTGGCTTGGTGAACAATCTGCCCTTCTGTGGCTCAAATAAACTCCCATACAGCTTTTGTGAATATGCCAACTTAATAAGAGCATCATGCGTGAATCTTTCACATTATTTCAATGCAATTTCTGCTTTGGGGACTGCTGTATTATGGGTTACTTTAGCCTTGATAATCATCTCATACATAAAGATAGTTTATGTAGTGATACAAATGTCTTCATCCAAAGACAGGAGGAAAACATTTAACACCTGTGTCTCCCACATGATAGTGGTGGCTTGCTTCTTTATCCCCAAGGTGTTGATAATATTGGTCACCAGGGTTGGTTTGGTTCTCACGCTCTCTCACAGAAATGGCCTAGTCATTGGCTCTACTCTGGGCCCCTCTCTTGTGAACCCACTTGTGTATTGTCTCAAAACCAAGGAGATTCGAGGGCGCCTGAAATATATTTTCAAGAGATCTGACATTTCTCCAAATATGTAATGGTTAGGGTTACCAAAGCCATTTCTTGTTTCTTGCTTGTTCCAATAAAAAGTGGTTGAGTCAAAATTGTTCCCATGTTATTTCATCATTAATGTAATCATGTTGAATCAATGTTGAGTTTTGATTGAATTTGTTAAAACTCATCAGTGGTTTGTATCTCAATTTAACTGTGAATCAACAAGAGTGTCAAGGTTTGGTTGATTTAGATCACAGGTGTCAAACTCCTTCCATGGAAGGCAATGTGTCTACAGGTTTTCACTCCTGTCTTTTACTGATCACGGGAGGTCACTGGTTAGTTAGGAACTCCCCTCACTTAATACTCTAGGTCTTAATTGGTCACTGGTTAGTTAGGAACTCCCCTCACCTGATACTCTAGGTCTTAATTGGTCACTGATTAGTTAGGAACTCCCCTCACCTGATACTCTAGGTCTTAATTGGTCACTGGTTAGTAAGGAACTCCCCTCACCTGATACTCTAGGTCTTAATTGGTCACTGGTTAGTAAGGAACTCCCCTCACCTGATACTCTAGGTCTTAATTGCACACAAATTGTAAGGAAATAACGAAAATCAGTTGACGCTGAGGCCTCCAAGGAATGATTTGACACGCCTGATTTAGATTAGTTTGATGTCTGTTGACAACTCATTTAAATGTCAGTCAAAATTAATTTAACTTGACATTTTAGCCCATTCTAACCATATTTAATATTATCTACTATTAAATGCAATTTTTGAAATGTCAAGTGTTAGCGTAGAGTGTATGTAGTAATGGATCACAATTAGATTATTGCAGTATTATCTTAAAAATGTGATCTGATCTAGACAATTGACTACATTATTGTTGCAGTTCTTAAGATTGCTAGCACCAAAGGCCGCCTCAAAACCCTTTCTATCTGCAGTGGCCAGCTGATCATCATTGCCCTCTATATTCTACCTAGAATTTGTATTTATCTGTCCAGTAATACCGGCATTAGATTCAGCACTGATTTACATATTGTTATTATCATGTTGTATAGCCTGCTCCCTCCTATGATCAATCTACTGATATACTGTTTCAAGACAAAAGATATGAAACAGAGCTTGATGAAAAGATTCAAAAGATGAACTGGTCCACAGAAAGAGAGTCTCTGCTGTATCTTAATGATTTAGCTATGTAACTACAAATAGTTTCATACAATACATTATGTTGTACAGATGCTTAATGATTTAATATTGTTTATAAAAAATGTATCAAAACAAAAATGAATTTAGCATCTATTTGTATCTAATATATTGATATTTTGCATTGAATTGCATTAATTTGAAAGTGCATTTTTGGATTCATAAATTAATTATATATACGCCTCAAATTCAAATCTGGACCTTGAGGTAAGTTCCATTGTTTATTTGCATTCTTCCTCTCTAAGCAAGGAATGATTTAAACCTGGGAAATTAATGATCGGCTGCACCATCGAGAGCATCCTGACTGGTTGCATCACTGCCTGTTATAGCAACTGCTCAGCCTCCGACCGCAAGGCACTACAGACAGTAATACGAACGGCCCAGTACATCACTGGGGCCAAGCTTCCTGCCATACTCTATTACAGGCGGTCAGAGGAAGGCCCTAAAAATTGACAAAGACTCCAGCCACCCCAGTCAAAGACTGTTCTCTCTGCTACCGCATGAAAGGCAGTACCAGAGCGCCAAGTCTAGGTGCAAGAGGCTTCTAAACAGCTTCTACCCCCAAGCCATAAGACTCCTGATCATCTAGTCAAATGGCTACCCAGACTATTTGCAGTGCCCCCCTCCCTCTCACCCCTCTTTACACCACTGCAACTCTCTGTGGTCATCTATGCATAGTCACTTGAATAACTCTTCCTACATGTACATACTACCTCAACTAACCGTTGTCCCCCCACATTGACTCTGTATCGGTACACCCTGTATACAGTCTCTCTATTGTTATTTTACTGCTGCTCTTTAATTACTTGTTACTTTTATCTCTTATTCTTATCTGTATTTATTTGAAACTGCATTGTTGGTTAGGGGCTCGAAATGAATCATTTCACTGTAAGGTCTACCTACACCTGTTGTATTCTGCACATGTGACTAATACAATTTGATCATGTAGAACAGAAAAGAATCAGGCATCTGTCACGCTCGTCGTTGCATGAAGAAGGAGTGGACCAAAGCGCAGCGGGGTACGTGTTCATGATTATTTATTAAAACTGAACAGAAAATAACGACGCTACCTATTTATGGTTCCCAATCAGAGACAACGACAGACAGCTGTCCCTGATTGAGAAACATACCCGGCCAAAACAAAGAAATACAAAACATAGAAAATAAACGTAGAATGCCCACCCAAATCACACCCAAATAGAATGCCCACCCAAATCACACCCACCAAAGGTGCGGACTCCGGCCGCAAAAACTGAATCTATACGGGAGGGTCTGGGTGGGCATCTATCCGTGGTGGCGGCATTGGTGCGGGACATAGACCCCGCTCCACCTCTGGCTTGGCCCACTTTGGTGGCGCCTCTAGTGCGAGGACCTTCGCCGCTGACCCCGGACTGGGGACCCTCGTTGCGGGCCCTGGACTGGGGACGCTCGTTGCGGGCCCTGGACTGGGGACGCTCGTTGCGGGCCCTGGACTGGGGACGCTCGTTGCGGGCCCCGGACTGGCACCCTCGTTGCGGGCCCCAGACTGGGCACCTTCGTTGCGGGCCCCGGACTGGGCACCCCTCGTAGTAGGCCCCGGACTGGGCACCCTCGTAGCGGGCCCCGGACTGGGGACCCTCGTTGCTGGAGGCTCCGAACTGGTCACTCTCGTTGCTGGATCATCACTGGATCATCACTGGAGGCCTCTTGCCATGGATCATCACTGGAGGCCTCTTGCCATGGATCATCACTGGAGGCTTCGTGCCATGGATCATCACTGGAGGCTTTGTGCCATGGGTCATCACTGGAGGCTTCGTGCCATGGGTCATCACTGGAGGCTTCTCAGCGCAGGCACACGACTCACCAGGCTGGAGAGACATTCAGGAGGCCCGTGCTAGGCAGAGGCACCGGATACACTGGGCCGTGGAGGAGCACTGGAGGTCTCGAGCGAGGAGCCTGCACAACCCGTCCTGGCTGGATTTTCACCCTGCAGATGCGGGACGCAGGCACAGGACGTACTGGGCTGTACAGACGCACCGGAGACACAGTTCGCAGAGCTGGCGCAGGATATCCCGGGCCGTAGAGGCGACCTGGCTGGATGCCCACTCTAGCCCGGCCGATTCGGGGAGCTGGAAGGTAACGCACCTGGCTGTGCATGCGCACTGGAGACACCGTGCGCTCCACCGCATAACATGGTGCATGACCAGTACGATGCTCCCTCCGGTAAGCACGGGGAGTTGGCTCAGGTCTCCAACCTCAATCTCCCCATGTGCCACCCCCCAAAGAATGTGGGAATGGCCTCCCGGTCTTTAGTGCCAGCCTTGTCCCCATGTAATCCTTGGCCCTTTTACCAGCTGCCTCCGCCATCCTTGCTGCTTCGACCTGCTCCCATGGCAGGCGATCTTTTCCGGCCAGGATCTCCACCCATGTGTAGGATCCTTTGCCGTCCAGGATATCCTCCCATGTCCAGTCCTCCTTACCACACTGCTTGGTCCTTTGGTGGTGGGTAGTTCATCACGCTTTTCGTTGCATGAAGAAGGAGTGGACCAAATCGCAGCGGTGTATGTGTTCATGATTATTTATTAAAACTGAACACTAGAACAAAATAACAAGTGGAACAAAACGAAACAGTTCTGCCTGGTGCAAACACAAAACAGAAAATAACTACCCACAAAACACAGGTGGGAAAAGGCTACCTAAGTATGGTTCCGAATCAGAGACAACGATAGACAGCTGTCTCTGGCCAAAACAAAGAAATACAAAACATAGAAAAATGAACATAGAATGCCCATCCAAATCACACCCTGACCAAACCAAAATAGAGACTTAAAAAGCTCTAAGGTCAGGGCGTGACAGCGCCAGACCTCGTCGGGTCAGATTTGAATAGCCTTGATATATAGCCATTGATTCTTCAACAATATAACTTATACATGCGTCATGAGTTTAGTTGAACAATCACACCACCAGCACAACTAAAATATAAGCTTGTTTTACTCCAATATTTGTAAACAATTTAAATGTAAGCAAACACTGAATAGCCTTAAAACATGTTATATCATGGATGGTCATTCTTTGCATCCATAGTTCTGTCTATGAATTTGAGAGTGGTTGCATTTCTCCTGGCCTAAGAAACAAAACTAAGGATTCTATTTATACGGTGTTGTCACGGCTGTTTGAGGAAGAGGACCAAGGTGCAGCACGGTAAGCGTACATTTTCTTTATAATGATCAAAACGACGCCGACAAAACAATAAACAATACAAAAACAAACTGTGAAGCTCAAAGGCAAAGTGCCATAAAGAAAGTCAACTTCCCACCATGACAGGTGGGAAAAAAGGCACCTACAGTGCCTTGCGAAAGTATTCGGCCCCCTTGAACTTTGCGACCTTTTGCCACATTTCAGGCTTCAAACATAAAGATATAAAACTGTATTTTTTTGTGAAGAATCAACAACAAGTGGGACACAATCATGAAGTGGAACAACATTTATTGGATATTTAAAACTTTTTTAACAAATCAAAAACTGAAAAATTGGGCGTGCAAAATTATTCAGCCCCTTTACTTTCAGTGCAGCAAACTCTCTCCAGAAGTTCAGTGAGGTTCTCTGAATGATCCAATGTTGACCTAAATGACTAATGATGATAAATACAATCCACCTGTGTGTAATCAAGTCTCCGTATAAATGCACCTGCACTGTGATAGTCTCAGAGGTCCGTTAAAAGCGCAGAGAGCATCATGAAGAACAAGGAACACACCAGGCAGGTCCGAGATACTGTTGTGAAGAAGTTTAAAGCCGGATTTGGATACAAAAAGATTTCCCAAGCTTTAAACATCCCAAGGAGCACTGTGCAAGCGATAATATTGAAATGGAAGGAGTATCAGACCACTGCAAATCTACCAAGACCTGGCCGTCCCTCTAAACTTTCATCTCATACAAGGAGAAGACTGATCAGAGATGCAGCCAAGAGGCCCATGATCACTCTGGATGAACTGCAGAGATCTACAGCTGAGGTGGGAGACTCTGTCCATAGGACAACAATCAGTCATATATTGCACAAATCTGGCCTTTATGGAAGAGTGGCAAGAAGAAAGCCATTTCTTAAAGATATCCATAAAAAGTGTCGTTTAAAGTTTGCCACAAGCCACCTGGGAGACACACCAAACATGTGGAAGAAGGTGCTCTGGTCAGATGAAACCAAAATTGAACTTTTTGGCAACAATGCAAAACGTTATGTTTGGCGTAAAAGCAACACAGCTGAACACACCATCCCCACTGTCAAACATGGTGGTGGCAGCATCATGGTTTGGGCCTGCTTTTCTTCAGCAGGGACAGGGAAGATGGTTAAAATTGATGGGAAGATGGATGGAGCCAAATACAGGACCATTCTGGAAGAAAACCTGATGGAGTCTGCAAAAGACCTGAGACTGGGACGGAGATTTGTCTTCCAACAAGACAATGATCCAAAACATAAAGCAACATCTACAATGGAATGGTTCAAAAATAAACATATCCAGGTGTTAGAATGGCCAAGTCAAAGTCCAGACCTGAATCCAATCGAGAATCTGTGGAAAGAACTGAAAACTGCTGTTCACAAATGCTGTCCATCCAACCTCACTGAGCTCGAGCTGTTTTGCAAGGAGGAATGGGAAAAAATTTCAGTCTCTCGATGTGCAAAACTGATAGAGACATACCCCAAGCGACTTACAGCTGTAATTGCAGCAAAAGGTGGCGCTACAAAGTATTAACTTAAGGGGGCTGAATAATTTTGCACGCCCAATTTTTCAGTTTTTGATTTGTTAAAAAAGTTTGAAATATCCAATAAATGTCGTTCCACTTCATGATTGTGTCCCACTTGTTGTTGATTCTTCACAAAAAAATACAGTTTTATATCTTTATGTTTGAAGCCTGAAATGTGGCAAAAGGTCGCAAAGTTCAAGGGGCCGAATACTTTCGCAAGGCACTGTAGGTATGGTTCCCAATCAGAGACAAAGATAGACAGGTGTCCCTGATTGAGAACCATTCCCGGCCAAAACATAGAGATAGAAATTCATAGAAACACAACACATAGAAATGCCCACCCCAACTCACGCCCTGACCAAACAAAAATAGAGACATAAAAAGGATCTCCAAGGTGAGGGCGTGACAGGTGTCTTGTTATAAGGATTCCAGAATACTCTTTAATGTTGCAGCAGTGCCATAATGTGCCTTAATTACTTTTGTTTTCCCGATCTGGAATACATCACCATCAAAAGTCGACCACATTAGCTGCCGAGAAAACTTTCTTTGGTTATTTTCCCCCCAAGCCGAACCAGCGACGGCTCACAAGGAACTACACTGGGCTTTGTGCAAACTGGAAATGGCATATCCTATTACGGCATTTATTGTTGCTAGGGACTTTAATAAAGGAAATCTGAGGATAATGCTCTTAAAATTCTACCAACACATCTCCTGTGCTACACACGGAGAGAACAAACTTGACCGTTGTTACTCTCCCTTCCGGGACAGCTATAAGGCCCTCCCCACCCTGCTTTCGGCAAATCAGATCATGCCACCATCTTGCTCCTACGCATGGATAGATGGCAGGATTCACAGCAAATAAAATGTGCAAACCACTGTATTTAACCACGGCAAGTTGACAGGGAACATGGACGGAAACAAACAGACTAGATTTGACCTCTGACCTCTGGCCAAGTCTGGCTGGAGGGTTTATGAACATACTCAATCTCCCCCTATCCCAGTCTGTTGTCCACACTTGCTTCAAGACGTCCACCATTGTTCTAGTACCAAAGATAGTGAAACTAAGTGATCTAAACTACTATCGCCTGGTAGAATTAACTTCTGACATCATGAAATGCTTTGAGAGGCTAGTTAAGGATCATATCACCTGCACCTTACCCGACACCCTAGACTCACAACAATGTGCATACCGCCCCAACAGATCCACAGACGTCGCAATGGCCATTGCACTGCACACTGCCCTATCCCACCTGGACAAGAGGAATACCTATGTAATACCTATGTAAGAATGCTGTTCATAGACTACAGCTCAGCCTTCAAAACCATAGTGCCGAAAGTCAGAAAAGCAATAAAATGAATCGCTTACTTTTGATGATCTTCGGATGTTTGCACTCACGAGACTCCCAGTTACACAATACATTTTCCTTTTGTTCCATAAAGATTATTTTTATATTCAAAATACCTCCATTTGTTTGGCGCGTTATGTTCAGAAATCCACAGGCTCGAGCGGTCACGACGGGGCAGACGAAAATTCCAAATAGTATCCGTAAAGTTCGTAGAAACATGTCAAACGTTTTTTATAATCAATCCTCAGGTTGTTTTTAAAATAAATAATCGATAATATTTAAACTGGACTGTAGCTTTTTCAATAGGAGAGAGAGAGAAAATGTCTGCTCCAAGCTGCTCGAGCATGCAAACCTCTGCTGGCACCCAGCCATCCACTGACCCAGCCTGCAATATCAGTTTTCGCCTGCAATATATTGACAGTTTTGGAAATGTTTGAGTGTTTTCTATCCTAATCTGACAATTATATGTATGTTCTAGTTTCTGGGCCTGAGAAATAGGCAGTTTCATTTGGGTACGTTTTTCATCCAAACATCAAAATACTGCCCCCTAGTATCAACAGGTTAACTGACTTGCCAGGTTAAACAAAAATATACTATATTGTAGTCATGGCTAATCCTATATAACTACTGCTGTACACACATGTTCTATTCACATACTGTTCATACTGTCTATACACACCGTTCACGTGAATATATATTTATATTCCGGACTCTGGTCTGGAAGCTGATTTCCTACAATTCTATCCATTTTGTCATGGGTTTTGTACTGTGAAATTAAATCAATTATTCTCAACATAGCTCGTTTTAATCTTTCTACTGCTGTACATAGCATTTTAGTTAGTGTTTATACTGTCGTGTCTTTACTATCATTAACTGAAGACTGATAGTTTTTATCAAAGATTCTCTGTAATTAGGATTACGTGATTAGACTGATTAATCATGTAACCGTAATTACTAGGAAGTCGGGGCACCAAGGAAAAATATTCTGATTACAAAGTTATAATTTCCTAAAATAACTTTTCAGATATTTTGTCTGATCAATTAGTCTTCAAATTAATGAATTATTTACTTTAGCTGACGTTAGTCTCATTCCAGATGTTGTAAATTGTTGGTTATCTGCACAAACCCAGTCTTCACTATGAGTCATCCATACATCAATTGTCTTAAATAATTTATTTATTACTAACTAAGTAATTCACAGAAATGCATAAACAAACAAACAAGGTAAATGTGGTTACATGAAATGATAGGAGAATGTGCCCTAGTGGGCTAAACCGGCATGGCGGCTTGTTAGACAAAAGGGGAAGTGGGGGTCGACTAAGAAGTCACTACGGAGTGATAATTACAACAATTGAAATGCTAATCCTTTTCACATGAACGCTCACTCATTCGGGAACAATTGCAATCAATATACTATATATATATTTACGCTCAGTGTGTCATCTTGATCGCTGGTGAAAAGGTTGTTTCTTTTGTAGAATTGTCCATCTCTCTCCCTCTCTCTCTCTGTCGTGATTATAGTGGCTGGTTCAGAGTGACATTCATTTGTTTCATTATAGAATGGATGTTTCGGCGGTTGTCGTTCTTCGCGTTCAATGATACCGAATTCCTAGCTGCAGACTAGTAATTAATATCAAAGACTTGTTCTTATTCTGTCAGTATCGATAGTCTAAGAGTTTAACCACGTGGTATGGTTAAAAGATTCAGCAATGGCCTACAACCTAGAGAAAAACATGATCTGCAACCTTTAGCCATCTCGTAATTGAGGTAAGCTCGGTCTGCTGATCGAAAACCCGAGTGGGGGTTTTATTCGGAATGGCAGAAAAGGGCTGTCCCAGGATGTCTGACCCTAACTGGGCTCAGGTGCGTCCTCTGATTTAGTTCAAATCCAATTCCCTTTTTGAGTTTTCCTTCATTAAACAGTCCAACATCATATTGTAAAATTGTGTAAACAGTATCATACTCACTCATTCATCTTATACAACAATTAGATGTAATATATATCTGGGGCTATTATAAAAACCGCGTTATGGTAATGTGGCCACACAGCCTCCCATGACCTTCCCCAAGTTGTGACAAACGGACCAGTTGGTAGCTGGATTCTTCACCGATCTTTTATACTTTCTCTGGAACATGAAATTTGTTCATACCTCAAGTTCTGTGAGGTGAAAGGATTTCCTTTGTCCTCTATGAAAATCTACTATCTCTATACTGTGTGTCCATGATGAGATCCTCAGGAATTTATGAAGTCTCTCTGACCACAGCAACCTAGTTGAAGGAGGAAAAAGGGAGGCAGGGAGAGGGGGATGGGGCTTGCTATACCCAAAGAGGCCAACGTCAGGACAATACCAATGTGTACGCGACCAATACACTTTTATTTGATGGTATTTAACACTCCCAGTACTTATTAGCCCCCTGTTTTTAATTCCTTGGGGGGAGTAAATGAAAGTACACGTCATGAAGCAGGGTGAGACACAGAACTGGGCTCAGATTCTACCTCATGTCTATTTTATGTAGTGTAAAAAGACAAAAACCTCAAAGGAAAGTGTAATATGTCAAAGGTAGTCTAAAGTTATGGTAAAACCACTATTTTAGACAACAAGCTATGAGACATTCAGCAGACAAAGTTAAATTAAAGGCAAAGAGGTCATCGCCATCTTGATGGTCTCCCATAGCAGCTAGCCAGATTTACAAACCAGATTAACATATTAAGAGGGCCAAATACCTATCTTTTTTTGTTGATAAGTTTAATGAAATAAAAATGTGTGTCTTTGAATACTTTGTGTTTTGTGTAGACATTTTGCATCATTACATAATGATTTAAGTAAATAAACGACAAAGAACAAGAGAAAACACTCATAAACCCTGTGGGGATCATTTACTTAGGGAGTAAGGTCAGGTGTATAATTATGTCACATGGGTATCAACAGTTATTATAAATTGGACACTGCAAGTGTCCATGTCAGACATCAGATTTGGTAAGCCCTGATTTACTTCCATGCGGATCTGGAGTTACATTGCATGTCTTAATCGCTCATGTTATGCATCTTCTTGATGTGTTTTCTGAATATATTTTGAATCTGAATGTGATGGAATATGTTCTCTAATCTTTAGATGACAACATTGGATATGTTTAGTCCATTATACAAGACTCCATTGAAAGGCTTACTGTGAGGTGCAGCTTTTGTATTGACATGCCCCACTATGGGGCGAAAATAGATTGTTCTCTGTGCGATTGCTGAATAACAGTCATTCATTATTTTTTTTATTATTCATTAAATGTCTTTATATCTTGAAATGAATATGTAGTGGGACATATAATGTGATCAATAATTTGGTATCATGTGTAATATCAATAAGATAATGTGATGTTAAAACATACCGGTGCGTTAGGAGAGATATGTACATTAACCTATATGATACATATTGCACTGATGTCCTGATACTTTCCCATGTAAAACGTTTAGTCTCAACAAGAGAAATGTATGAAGTTGTATGAATTGGTACAACCAATTGTTTTACTTAGTTTTTACCTAGTATTGTTAACCCAACTTGATTTTTTGAGCTGTGTTTTAAAAATGCAAGGCAACAGAGTAATTTAAGCTAACTAAAATCAAATTGAGATGACAAAACTTAACTTCTAGGTTTTCAGCTAACATATTCATTTGGATTTAAACAAAGTATTCAATAATTATTCTAATCTGTTACTTTCACAGGTTGCTGTCTCTACTAGACCATCATCATGTCAGTGAGGAATCACAGCTTTGTGACAGAGTTTGTCATCGTTGGTTTCCCTGGACTTCAGCCAGAGTTCTACGGTCTTGCCTCAGCTGTATTATTGATTGTTTATTCTTGCACTTTAATAGGAAATTTTGCTGTTCTTATCTTGTTTGCAACTCCTAACATTCTCCAGAAACCGATGTATATTATCATTTTGAATCTGGTCGTGTCAGACGTGCTATTCAGCACCACCACTTTACCAAAGATTATTGCCAGGTATTGGTTTCAGGCAGGGGCAATTTCTTTCATTGGTTGTTTTTTGCAAATGTACTTAGTTCACTATTTTGGATCCGTAACTAGCTTTCTCCTATTGATAATGGCTTTAGACAGATATGTAGCAATATGTTTCCCACTCAGATACCCAATGATTATCAAAAACTCCACTATTCATATACTCAATGCTACTGCATGGATTGTTGCAAAAGCCTGCCCATTGATGTTGGTAATTAGGGCCTATCCTCTTCCTTACTGTGACTCAAACACAATCTCGCAGTGCTTCTGTGATCATATTTCTATAACAAAGCTTGCATGCACTGATAGGGCCCCTTATAGTTTTCCTGCTTTTGTTACAGCAATGGTGGTATTACTGGGACCGCTAGTCTTTATTATATTCTCATATTGCTCTATTATTGTGGCAGTTCTTCAGATTGCGAGCCCCCAAGGCCGCCTCAAAACCCTTTCTACCTGCAGTGGTCAGCTGATCATCATTGCCCTGTATTATCTCCCCAGGTGTTTTATTTATCTGTCCAGTAATATCGGCATTAGATTCAGCACTGATTTACATATTGTTATTATCATGTCGTATAGCCTGCTCCCTCCTATGATCAATCCACTGATATACTGTTTCAAGACAAAAGATATGAAACAGACCTTGATGAAAAAATTCAAGAAGTCAACTGCTCCATAAAAAGAGAATGTCTTTGCTGTTCTGTTATTATGTTTAGAAATACTTGTCCCTACAAGAATACCAACTGAGTACCATATCCTAAATTGACATCCAAAATGGACATATAAAGGGAAAGGAAAAGGGGGATACCTAGTCAGTTGCACAACTGAATGCCTTCAATTGAAATGTGTCTTCTGCATTTAACCCAACCCCTCTGAATCAGAGAGGTGCGGAGGGCTGCCTATATAAGGCCCTGCCTCTGTGTAGCAGTAGATAACTTCCTTGTTAGATTGGCACAGATATAGCATTTAGTGTTTATTGTTGGACAAAGATTATTATGTATTTAGTTATTTCAAATATAGTTGTTTCTGATATTGTCTTTAGTACAACCACATTACTCAAGATTATTGCCAGTTATAGCCAATGATTACATTTGTTTTGAATCAGTTTCTTTTATTCATTTCAGAAGTTCCTACAACAATATGAACTGATTACCAAATCTTACCTTGAAATTGAAAACTTACATTCAGTACCTTTAGAAAGTCTACACACCCCTTTACGTTTCCCACACTTTGTTGTGTTACAACCAGGGGGGGGGGGGGGGGGTCACTGGCCTACACCATACCCCATAATGTCAAAGTGGACTTATGTTTTTTGAAATATGTACAATAAAAGCTGTAATGTCTTGAGTCAATAAGTATTCAAACCCTTTGTTATGTCAAGGCTAAAACAAGTTCAGGAGTGAACATGTGCTTAACGAGTCACTTAATAAGTCACATGGATTCACTCTGTGTGCAATAATAGTGTTGAGCATGATTTTTGATTGACTACCTCATCTCTGTACCCCACACATACAATTATCTGTAAGGTCCCTCTGTCAACACACAGATTCAACCCGAAAGTGCAGGGAGGTTTTCCAATGTGTTGCAAAGAAGCGCACCTATTGGTAGATGGGTAAAGAAAAGCTGACATTAAATATCCATTTGAGCATGGTGAAGTTATTAACTACACTTTGGATGGTTTATCAATACACCCAGTCACTACAAAGATACAGGCAACCTTCATAACTCAGTTGCCGGAGAGGAAGGAAATCGCTCAGGGATTTCACCATGAGGCCAATGGTGACTAAAACAGTTACAGGGTTTAGTGGTTGTGATAGGAGAAAACTGAGGATCGATCAACAGCATTGTAGTTACTCAACAATACTAGCCTAATTGACAGAGTGAAAAGAAGGAGGCATGTACATAATACAAATATTCCAAAACATGCATCCTGTTTGAAACAAGGCACTAAAGTAATACTGCAAAAAATGTGGCAAAGCAAATAACCTTTTGTCCTGAATACAAAGTGTTATGTTTGGGGCAAATCCACTAAGTACTACTCTCCCTATTTTCAAGCATAATGGTGGCTGCATCATGTTTTGGGCATGCTTGTTATCGTTAAGGACTGGAGAGTTTTTCAGGATAAAATAAATGTAATGGAACTAAGCACAGGCAAAATCCTAGAGGATAACTTGGTTCAGAATGCTTTCCACCAGACACTGTGAGATGAATTCACCATTCAGCAGGACAATAACCTAAAATACCAAGCTAAATTTACACTGGAGTTGCTTACCAAGAAAACAGAGAATGTTCCTGAATGGCCGAGTTACAGTTTTGGCTTAAAATTGATTGAGAATCTATGGCAAGACCTGAAAATGTTTGTCTCGCACTTGCTAGGTTTCCAATTGGTGAAAGAGTTGCATGTGAATACTCTTAAATCCGCATGAAAACGATCTGCACATTTTCCCACCAGAGATGTTTCTATGGCATAGTGCACATGAAAACGATCTGCACATTTTCCCACCAGAGATGTTTCTATGGCATAGTGCACATGAAAACGATCTGCACATTTTCCCACCAGAGATGTTTCTATGGCATAGTGCACATACAATACCCTTTGAGGTTAAATTCCCATCTACCAATCAAATAAATACAAGTTAAATGGGTTTCCATGGCATTTTCAACTCTTCAGATGATTTTGTTATATAGTGAGTGTGCTATACCAATCTGTGCACTTTTGGCTAGAGTGCACATACAGCCTACATGATGAGATTATTATTATGGACAAAAGAGCAAGATCATTTTTACTTGTCAAATGCCAGCTAAGCATCAATTATCATGTCACCAGAATAAGACCCTCAATATTTTTGGGAAAGGAGAATCAAGCTCCTCATCTTGCACTTTCACCTCCTTGTGAAGTTCATCATCATTTATTTAATCTGTAGCCTAATTGTCACGTTCGTCATAACGAGGAGACCAAGGCACAGCGTGATAAGAATACATACTTTTAATAAAGAAAGAACACAAAATAAACAACACAAAATGAGCCGCTATATAAACCAAGTGCTGACAGGCAACTACACACAGACAATAACCCACAAACCAAAATGGAAAATGACAACCTAATTAGGATCCCCAATCAGAGACAACGATAAACAGCTGCCTCTGATTGGGAACCAATTCAGGCCACCATAGACCTACATATACCTAGACATACAAACCCCTATAGATATACAAAAACCCTAGACAGGACAAAAACACCATGACAATACAAAAAATAAACCAACCACCCTTGTCACACCCTGACCTAACCAAAATATTAAAGAAAACAAAGATAACTAAGGTCAGGGTGACACTAATAAACTGCATGCTTTCCGGACTAGTCGCAGTGTGAGGTCCACACAACAAGTCATCATGTGACTCCAAGTTTACTTCGATATGATGGTTATTATAACAATATTTACGCATAAAAGCGTTTCCACAGACATTTCTCGCATAATTCATTTTACTGACTCAATAGAATCTGACAAAAAATCCCACCCGTCTAGAGTACTTTGTTTTGTTGCATTTTGGAAAGTTTACCGAAAATTATTCCAGGCCTGTCATGTGTCAATATATTACTTATCTGACATGTACTTTACTTGCATAAGAATTTTGGATGGAAACATGGTTGAAGAATGAAGAATTTTGGATGGAAACATGGTTGAAGAATGAAGAATTTTGGATGGAAACATGGTTGAAGAATGAAGAATTTTGGATGGAAACATGGTTGAAGAATGAAGAATTTTGGATGGAAACATGGTTGAAGAATGAAGAATTTTGGATGGAAACATGGTTGAAGAATGAAGAATTTTGGATGGAAACATGGTTGAAGAATGAAGAATTTTGGATGGAAACATGGTTGAAGAATGAAGAATTTTGGATGGAAACATGGTTGAAGAATGAAGAATTTTGGATGGAAACATGGTTGAAGAATGAAGAATTTTGGATGGAAACATGGTTGAAGAATGAAGAATTTTGGATGGAAACATGGTTGAAGAATGAAGAATTTTGGATGGAAACATGGTTGAAGAATGAAGAATTTTGGATGGAAACATGGGCAAATGTTGCACAATCCAGGTGTGGAAAGCTCTTAGAAACTTACCCAGAAGACTCACAGCTGTATTATCTGCCAAAGGTGCTTCTACAAAGTATTGACTCAGAGGTGTGAATACTAATGTAAATTAGATATATTTCTTTATTCCATTTTCAATATATATATATATTTTTAAAAAGCTTTGTCATTATGGGGTGTTGTGTGTAGATGGCTGAGAAAAAAAAACTAAAATCAATTTTTAATTCAGGATGTAACACAAATAAATGTGGAATAAATCAAGTGGTATGAATCATTTCTGAAGGAACTGGACAGGGCCCTGATTCTGTGTAACCTGCTCACTTGGGAATACATGTAGTTATATTGAAACCGATACAGCATCTACAGTTTATTGTTGTAGAAAGAGTACTGTGTTAACTCAATAGGTAGTTTTTCCCCTTGTTGCTTTGCCCTCTACAGAACTTGTCAACGTTATCATAAATGATTCGGTCACTAAATAGATCAATTGTAAGCATACAGATCATTGGTATACGTCAAGTTAGGATTCGACACTACAGTACATGAACAATACTAGGTTTGATTTGGTATGACAAAAACCTGATAAAAATACTTCTGCTGCTGTAGGTTGTAATGATGATTCATTTAATGTTCATTTCTTCCAGTGTGTTGGTTCTAAGAGAACTCCACATCACCATTGTCTGAGGGGAATCACAGCTTTGTGAGAGAGTTTGTCATCGTTGGTTTCCCTGGACTTCAGCCAGAGTTCCACGGTCTTCCCTCTGCTGCATTATTCCTTGTTGATTGTTGAACTTTAATAGGAAATGTTCAAATCAAATCAAATTGTATTAGTCACATGTGCCGAATACAACAGTTGAAATGCTTACTTACGAGCCCCTAACCAACAATGCAGTTTCAAAAAATGCAGATAAGAATAAGACATAAAAGTAACAAGTAATTAAAGAGCAGCAGTGAAATAACAATAGCGAGACTATATACAGGGGGGTACCGATACAGAGTCAATGTGCAGGGGCACCAGTTAGTTAAGGTAGTATGTACTGGTGGTAGAGTTATTCAAGTGACTATGCATAGATGACAACAGTGAGTGGCAGTGGTGTAAAGGGAGGGGTGGGGGGGCATGGCAAATAGTCTGGGTAGCCATTTGACTAGATGTTCAGGAGTCTTATGGCTTGGAAGTAGAAGCTGTTTAGAAGAATCTTGGACCTAGACTTGGCACTCCGGTACAGTTTGCCGTGCTGTAGCAGAGAGAACAGTCTATGACTAGGGTAACAATTTTTAGGGCCTTCCTCTGACATCTCCAGGTATAGAGAAGCTTGGCAGGAAGCTTGGCCCAAGTGATGTACTGGGCCGTTCTCACTACCCTCTGTAGTGCCTTGCGGTCGGAGGCCGAGCAGTTGCCATACCAGGCAATGATGCAACCAGTCAGGGTGTTCTCGATGGTGCAGCTGTAGAATCTGTAGGATATGAGGACCCATGCCAAATATGTTCAGTCTCCTGAGGGGGAAAATGTTTAGTCGTGCCCTCTTCACGACTGTCTTGGTGTGCTTGGACCATGTTAGTTTGTTGGTGATGTGTACACCAAGGAACTTGAAGCTCTCAACCTGCTCCACTACAGCCCCGTCGATGAGAATGGGGTATGCTCGGTCCTCTTTTTCCTGTAGTCCACAATCATCTCCTTTGTCTTGATCAAGTTGAGGGAGAGATTGTTGTCCTGGCACCACACGGCCAGGTCTCAGACCTCCTCCCAAAAGGCTGTCTCGTCGTTGTCGGTGATCATGGGCGAACAGGGAGACCAGGAGGGGACTGAGCACGCACCCCTGAGGGGCCCCCGTGTTGAGGATCAGCGTGGCGGATGTGTTGTTACCTACCCTTACCAACTGGAGGTGGCCTGTCAGGAAGTCCAGGATCCAGTTGCAGAGGGAGGTGTTTAGTCCCAGGGTCCTTAGCTTATTGATGAGCTTTGAGGGCACTATGGTGTTGAACGCTGAGCTGTAATCAATGAATCACATTCTCACATAGGTGTTCCTTTTGTCCAGGTGTGAAAGGGCAGTATGGAGTGCAATAGATATTGCATCATCTGTGGATCTGTTGGGGCAGTATGCAAATTGGAGTGGGTCTAGGGTTTCTGGGATGATGGTGTTAATGTGAGCCATGACCAGCCTTTCAAGGCAGGTTACCTTAGTGTTCTTCGGCACAGGGACTGTGGTGGTCTGCTTGAAACATGTTGGTGTGTGTGTCCATCCTAGTAGCACATATTAACTCCATCCTAGTAGCACATATTAACTCCATCCTAGTAGCACAGTGGACCAATTCTAATTCTACTCTCACTGATGCCGTGTCACAAGAAAATAAAAAATATTTTTCCATGATTAATGCCTAAGGAAATGAATTTCCATGTGTCCTATCTGTGATTTTTTTTAAAGTTAACCCACACAAAGCTAGAAGTGTTATTGAAAGTCATTAGAGCAGCCGAGGCACCAACACCACGGACAATCGGACAAGTTTTATTCAACATTTCAGCTTGTAGAGGACCATTTCCAGAATCGAACACTGTCACACGGCAGGTACTGGTAGCCTAGCAGTTAAGACCAGGAACCGACAGGTCGCTGGTTGGAGTCCCCGAGCCGACTAGGTGACGTGCCCTTGAGCATGGCATTTAACACTAAATGTTCATGTAAATTGCTTTCAATAAGAACATCTGCTGAATTACACAAAGTGTTCCAGGTGGTGTATTAGAAATTCACCGTCTGGTCCCCAGGCAACCAATCAACCAACTGTCAGTGGCTGTGCAGGTATGAGTCACTGGCTGATGGCTGTTGTTTAACTTGCTTGTCTTTCATTGCAGAAAGCCCTGAGGCACAGGAGAGTGAAGCATTATGGTTACTAGTTTCGCTACAACAAAACAACATTGTGGACAAAAACAAACCGTTACCTGGAGGTGTTTGTGTCTCTCAGTCCCTATGACCATGATTGCAGTGTTGGAATATACTCTCAGTGAATATACTCTCAATGTTTGTGGTCCTGTTCCCAGGTCTTCTCCAGGTGTGTGTCCCTGTGCTGGAGAAGTGTGTGAGGCACAGACACACAGACGTCATGCCAGACCAGCTGACTGTGAACCAGTACCATTCTGGACAAGTTGAGTGTAATCTCATCTCATCCAGCAGCTGTAGTACTCTCCTTAACCACACAGAGGCAGCAGAGCTCTGCATTCAGAAAGTAGAGGGCAGTAAAGGCAGTATCAATGCTGTTGTGGAATCAAACTAGTGTGTTGAACTGGAAATGAACAGTTATTCAGAGGTCATTTACAAACCATTATACTTGTTGGTGTTTGGATAACTAATGTTAGTAGTGCTGATGTTTTAAGGTATACCATTAAGGCAATGGTTTATTTGTGTTCTTGTTGTCAGGTATTCCTCCTCATGTGGACATTCACACTGCCTTTGAAGACCTCTCCCTCAGCCTGGGGGCTATGGTACATCTACATTGTGTGTGTGTGTGTGTGTGTGTGTGTGTGTGTGTGTGTGTGTGTGTGTGTGTGTGTGTGTGTGTGTGTGTGTGTGTGTGTGTGTGTGTGTGTGTGTGTGTGTGTGTGTGTTGAGTGGACCGGGGGACAGGGACAGTGAGGGTAGAGTTGGTGATGGGGGATGGGGACTGTGAGTGTAGGGTAGATGATGGAGACGGGGGACAGGGGCAGTGAGGGTAGGGTAGATAATGGGGATAGTGGAAGGGGACAGTGAGGGTAGGGTAGATGATGAGGGTAGGTAGATGATGGGGACGGGAGGACGGGGACTGTGAGGGTAGAATAGATGATGGGGACGGGGGGGACAGGGGCTGTGAGGGCAGAGTAGATGATGGGGACGGGGGGACAGGGGCTGTGAGGGCAGAGTAGATGATGGGGACGGGGGGACAGGGGCTGTGAGGACAGAGTAGATGATGGGGACGGGGGGACAGGGGCTGTGAGGGCAGAGTAGATGATGGGGACGGGGGATGGGGGACGGGGACTGTGAGGGTAGGGTAGATAATGGGGAAGTGGAAGGGGACAGTGAGGGTATGGTAGATGATGGGGATGGGCGGACAGGGACAGTGAGGGTAGAGTAGATGATGGGGACAGGGGGACAGGGGCTGTGAGGGCAGAGTAGCTGATGGGGACGGGGGATGGGGGACGGGGACTGTGAGGGTAGGGTAGATAATGGGGATGGGGACTGTGAGGGTAGGGTACATGATGAGGATAGGGGGACGGAGACAGTGAGGGAGGGTAGATGATGAGGGTAGGGTCGATGATTGGGGCGGGGGTACGGGGACTGCGAGGGTAGGGTAGATGATGAGGACAGGGGAACTGGGACTGAGGGTAGGGTGGATGATGGGGACGGGGGACGGGGACTGTGAGGGTAGGTTGGATGATGGAAATGGGGGACGGGGACTCTGAGGGTAGGGTAGATGATGGGGACGGGGGACAGGGACAGTGAGTGTAGGGTATATGATGGGGATGGGGGACTGCAACAGTGAGGTAGGGTAGATGATGGGGATGGGGGACTGGGACATTGAGGGTAGGGTAGATGATGGGTATAGTGGAATGGGACAGTGAGAGTAGGGTAGATGATGGGGATGGGGGATGGGAACAGTGAGGGTAGGGTAGATGATGGGGACGGGGGGGGACAGTGAGGGTAGGGTAGATGACGGGGACGGGGGGGACAGTGAGGGTAGGGAAGGGAGAGATGGGGGAAGGAGTGAGAGTGACGGTGGATGGAGAGAAGGAGAGAGAGAAAGTTGGGGAGGGAAAGAGAGGGATAGGATGGAGAGAGAGATGGGTGAAAGAGAGAGATGGGAAGGGAGAGAGAGAGAGAGAGAGAGAGAGAAAGAGAGAGATGGGGAGGGAGAGAGAGAGAGAGAGAGAGAGAGAGAGAGAGAGAGAGATGGGGCAGTAGCAAGATGAGGGATGGAGAGAGAGATGGGTGAAAGAGAGAGATGGGAAGGAAGGGAGAGAGAGAGATGGGGAGGGAGAGAGATGGGGAGGGAGAGAGAGAGAGAGAGAGAGAGAGAGAGAGAGCGAGAGAGAGAGAGAGAGAGAGAGATGGTGAGGGAAAGAGCAATGGGAAAGGGAGCGAGAGAGAGAGGTGGGGAGGTAGAGAGATGGGGGGAGAGAGAGAGAGAGAGAGAGAGAGAGAGAGAGAGAGAGAGAGAGAGAGAGATGGTGAGGGAAAGAGCAATGGGAAAGGGAGCGAGAGAGAGAGGTGTGAGGGGGAGAGAAAGAGAGGTGGGGGGATAGAGAGATGAGGGATGGAGAGTGATGGGACAGACAGCTGGGTGTGGGAGAGATGGGGAGGGAGAGAGAGTGATGAGGGATGGAGAGAGGGAGAGATGGGGGATGGAGAGAGAGCGATGGGATGGAGAGACCTTGTCCATAGACGGTTTACAAGGTAAGGAAACCAATATCATTTTGTAATTTGGGTGATGAGGAAAAAGAGCTGGGGCAGGGAGAGATGGAGAGGGAGAGAGAGACCAAGATGAGGGAGGGAGAGGGAGCGGGAGAGGGAGAGGGATAGACATAGAGCGAGATGGGGAGGGATGGAGAGACCTATGGACCCACATGTACGAGAGATGGAGGGGGAGATGAGAATGGAGTAACAGAGAGAGATGGGGAGGGAGAAATAGAGCTGTGGAGAGAGAGAGAGATGATACTTTTGGACTCACTGTTAAGAGAGAGATGTAAATGGAGAGAAGGAGAGACAGAGTTGGAAAGAGAGTGGGGGTAAAGGTTTCAGGATTTCTGCCACAAATGTTAGTATGTGTAAACATTGCCATGGACACCAAGTCATGGATTGGATTAACTCCATGGAGATTGGAGCGGGAGGGCCTGGAGGTGGAACCAACAGGGCCCATTCTGGACGCCCGCGGGCAGCCAGCAGGTTGTCTAGTCGGATGGACATGTCAATAAGTTCGTAGAGGGAGAAGGTGGTGTCCCGACAAGCTAGCTCCCTGCGGACGTCCTCCTGGAGGCTACAGCGATAGTGGTCCATCAGGGCCCTGTAGTTCCACCCCGCCCCGGCGGCCAAGGTCCAGAACTGCAGGGCAAAGTCCTGTTGTTCCACCCCGCCCCGGCAGCCAAGGTCCGGAACTCCAGAGCAAAGTCCTGCACTCCTCGTCTCCTGAAGCAGGTGAAACAGCCATTCACCCGCAGCTCGGCCCTCCCGTGGGTGGTCGAACACGGCCCGGAACCTACGGGTGAACTCAGGGTAGTGGTCCCTCGCCGAGTCTGGGCCATTCCACACTGCGTTGGCCCACTCCAGGGTACGGCCCGTCAGAGAGGAGACGAAGACGCTAACGCTCTCCTCCCCCGAGGGAGTCGGACAAACGGTAGCCATGTACAGCTCCAGCTGTAGTAAGAACCCCTGGGAACCAGCCGCCATTCAATCGTACTCCCTGGAGAGCACCAGACGCAGAGCACCGGATCCGGATGCTGGAGGAGGGGTAGGTGATGCTGGCAGAAGGGGAGCTGGGGGTGAGGTAGGGAGGCCACTCCTCTCCCATCGGTCCATCCTCTCCATCATCTGGTCCATTGCCGACCCAATACGGTGGAGAATGGCCGTATGGTGGAGGACTCACTCCTCCATAGATGGGAGAGGAGGTGCAGCTGCTCCTGCTGACTCCATTTGAATGGTGCGGGATTCTGTCACAATCGCCTGGAGTGGTGGGTGCAGAGTCAATTGCAGAGAGCAGAGGATACTGGGAAAAACTGTCTTTACTGGGATTCCCACACGAACGCCCAAAATCATAGGCGATAAACAGACTAACAGAAAATAATACCGCACGGACATAGGCGGGCCTAACATAAATCAAGAAAGGGACAGGTGCAACCAATAAGACCAAACGGACAGAAAAGGAAAAAGAGATCGTTGGCGGCTAGTAGACCGGCGACGACGACCGCCGAGCGCCGCCCGAACAGGCAGGGGAGACACCTTCGTCGTGACAATACATCTTGTGTCTGAGCCGTTGAATTGCGACTCCACTTTGTCCCTGTACCGGCATTTCACTTGGTTGATTGCCTTGCGGAGGGAATATCTACAATGTTTATATTCAGCCAATTCCCAGACCTCTTTCCATGGTTAAATGCAGTGGTTCCTGCTTTCAGTTTTGCGCAAATTCTGCCATCCATCCACAGTTTCTGGTTAGGGTAGGATTTAATAGTCACAGTGGGGTACAGCATCTCCAATGCACTTCTTTACAAACTCACTCACCGAGTCAGCGTATAGGTCGATGTTGTTCTCTGAGGCTGACTGGAACATATTCCGGTCCGTGTGATCAGAACATTCTTGAAGTGTGGATTCCGATTGGCCAGACCAGCATTAAATGGTACCACTGGTACATCTTGTTTGAGTTTCTGCCTATTAGACAGTAGGAGCATGATGGCATCGTGGTCGGATTTGCATTACGAAAGTTAGAGTAGCAGTGATCGAGTGTATTACCCCTGTGCATAGTGCAATCAATATGCTGATAGAAATTCCTTGTCCATAGACTGCTTACAGGGTAATGAAACCAATGGAATTTTGTAATTTCGGTGAACTATCCCTTAAAATGTGTGTTTTCTGTGGTTTTTACATTTGAGTAATTTAGCAGACACTCTTATGCAGAACGACTTCCAGTAGTAAGTGCATACATTTTCATATGTGTTAGTACTGTTCCCCCGTGGGAATTGAACCCACAACCCTGGTGTTGCAAATGCCATGCTCTACCAACTAATAACCCCCAGAAAGTTTGATGTGGTGCCAGCCTGTGACTCAGAATCTCCTGCTGCAGTGACCTCTGGCCTCATTAACCATAGTAACCTCACCCTTAGAGGAGGGGCACCAGGACCTCTCTCACCTTTGTAAGTTGTGCCGCACACCATGTGACTGCAGTGAGCTCCTTGATTTGTAAAGGAGATGGGATTGATGTTTTTGTGTGTCTCTGTGTGTACTGACTGACGCCTGCCATATGGAGGCGGAAATTGGTCACATGTACAAGGGGATCGCTGGTCCCTTCAGCATCACTCGACACTCCCCTTAGCCATGCGTGTGTCACTTCCTGTCTTCCATTGAACCAGAAACCATTCTCGCTGATGTGGGCTCTGGGAATGGAAACTACCTGGGCATCAACCCTGAAGTGATTGCGGTAAGGTGGTCTGTGAGGGTAGTTTATAAATACTAGCATCTTTAAACACTATCAATGGAGGAGAGTGAGTTCTGTTTATTGACCATGCGGCTCTCTCTCTTCTCTCAACTCAATTAGCCTACCATACAAGCTTTTCACAGACTCTCTTTTTTGCTAAATGTTCTCAGCTTTGCGAACCCTGATGAAGGCAATTTACAGTAATAAACGCTACACTATTTTTGTGAAAATGGATTAGGATACCTGCAGATACTCTTCTCCCCCTCAGCCACTCTTATAGTGATAACTTCACTACTTTGAATTGAATGTGAATGTTGACCTTTGTGTGTCTGTCTCTGTGTATAAGCAAGAGTGAATGTACATTTTTGGTGTGTGTGTGTGTGTGTGTGTGTGTGTGTGTGTGTGTGTGTGTGTGTGTGTGTGTGTATGTGTTTGTGTGTGTTTGTGTGTGTTTGTGTGTTTGCACTTGCGCATGATGAAAGAGACTATATGAAATTCTCCTCCAGCCCTGCCCCAGATCCCTCCTTATAGGCTAGAGCGAATTACTCATAGAGCTTAATTACATTTCTCCCCTGAACAAGAGTTTTATTGAAAAAATTATTACTGCTATCAATTTCCCCACTCTCTCCTCTCCTACTCTGCTGTGAGTTATTGTGGCTCGCTAATCTGACTGTAATTTGTCCACTGCTGGTTTTCATTATGTGGAGTAAATTGGATGGCTTTGATAAGGATGAAAATGTCTTCATGAATCTCTCGATGAGGCTTGTGTACAGGCAGGCCAGTAATGGGGAGCTTTATAATCAGTAGTTGTGTCCTTTCCTTTCATTATTTAATCTGAAAACTGTGTAAAAGGAGTAATTACTCCCAGCCCTACCCCCAGCCCCAGCCTTATTCCCAGCCCTACTAACAGCTCTACCCCAAGCTCTACCCTCAGCCCTGCTCCCAGCCCTAACCCAGCCCTACCCCAGCCCTTCTCCCAGCCCCAGCCCTACCCCCAATCTTGCTCCCCAGTTCCAGCCCACCCCCAGCCCCGCTCCCAGCCCTAACCCAGCCCTACCCCAGCCCTTCTCCCAGCCCCAGCCCTACCCCCAATCTTGCTCCCCAGTTCCAGCCCACCCCCAGCCCCGCTCCCAGCCCTAACCCAGCCCTACCCCAGCCCTTCTCCCAGCCCCAGCCCTACCCCCAATCTTGCTCCCCAGTTCCAGCCCACCCCCAGCCCCGCTCCCAGCCCTAACCCAGCCCACCCCCAGCCCTTCTCCCAGCCCCAGCCCTACCCCCAATCTTGCTCCCCAGTTCCAGCCCACCCCCAGCCCCGCTCCCAGCCCTAACCCAGCCCACCCCCAGCCCTTCTCCCAGCCCCAGCCCTACCCCCAATCTTGCTCCCCAGTTCCAGCCCACCCCCAGCCCCGCTCCCAGCCCTAACCCAGCCCACCCCCAGCCCTTCTCCCAGCCCCAGCCCTACCCCCAATCTTGCTCCCCAGTTCCAGCCATGCGCCCAGCCCTAACCCAGCCCTACCCCCAGCCCTACCCCAGCCCCAGCCCTGCTCCCAGCCTTACCCCCAGCCCTGCTCCCAGCCTTACCCCCAGCCCTGCTCCCAGCCCTACCCCAGCCCCGCTCCCAGCCTTACCCCCAGCCCTGCTCCCAGCCCTAACTCAGCCCACCCCCAGCCCTGCTCCCAGCCCTAACCCAGCCCACCCCCAGCCCTGCTCCCAGCCCCGTGTTTCACCGCTACTACCATGTGTTCCAGAAGGGGGAGCTAGAGCTGTTGTATTCGGCACATGTGACATATCAAAATGTGATTTGATTAGAGGAGCTCTGTGTCAGGTTTAGAAGGGTGACCATACAGAGCAGCTACCATGACCAGGTGTGTCATATTGGGGAAAACTGGAGACAGATAAACAAACAGTATCAAGGTTTGAATGAATTAGTTCCCTAAACTGAAAAACATTGAATTCAGAAATAAATTCGCTTTTCACCTCATCAGATAAAGGCAAGACAATTATACGAGGCAATGATGCGTTTTATTGTCTCTGATTATTGTAAATAATAAAGATTGAAAAACATAATGGCCTTCAAATTAATGAGGAAAGTGTCTGTTTGATTTCCTTCACTCCAAATGTATGTATTTAGTTTTAAGTGTTAGAAAAAGCCCCAGGATGTTGAAAGGGAATGGTAACCTTGAAATACACTACATGACCAAAAGTATGTGGACATCTTATTCCAAAATCATTGTCATTAATATGGAGTTGGTCCCCCTTTGCTGCTTGGGAAGGCTTTCCACTAGATGCTGGAACAGACTTGCTTCCATTCAGCCACAAGAGCATTAGTTCAGGCACTGATGTTGGTGGATTAGGCCTGGCTCGCAGTCGGCGTTCCAATTCATCCCACAGATGTTGGATGGGGTTGAGGTCACGGCTCTGTGCAGGCCAGTCAAGTTCTTCCACACCAATCTCGACAAACTATTTCTGTATGGACCTCACTTTGTGCATGGGGGCATTGTCATGCTGAAACAGGAAAGGTCCTTCCCCAAACTGTTGCCACAAAGTTGGAAGCACAGAATTGTCTAGAATGTCATTGTATACCTTCGCATTAAGATTTCCCTTCACTGGTACTTAGGGGCTTAGCCCGAACCATGAAAAACAGCCCCAGAACATTATTCCTCCTCCACCAAACTTTACAGTTGGCACTATACATTCGGGCAGGTAGCGTTCTCCTGGCATCTGCAAAACCCAGATTTGTTCGTCGGACTGACAGATGGTGAAGCGGGATTCATCACTCCAGAGAACGCGTTTCCACTGCTCCAGAGTCCAATGTCAGCAAGCTTGACACTTCTCCAGCCGACGCTTGGCGTGGGGCATTAAATATCTTAGGCTTGTGTGCTGCAGCTCAGCCATGGAAACGCATTTTATGAAGCCCTCGACGAACAGTTCTTATCCTGAGGTTGATTCTAGAGGCAGTTTGGAACTCGGTAGTGAGTGTTGCAACAGAGGACAGACGATTTTTACGCACTACACGCTTCAGCACTCGGCGGTCCCGTTCTGTGTGCTTGTGAGGCCTATCACTTCGCGACTGAGCCGTTGTTGCTCCTAGATGTTCCCACTTCACAATATCAGCTGTTACAGTTGACAGCTCTAGCAAGGCAGACTTTTGGTGAACTGACTGGTTGTAAAGGTGGTATCCTATGACGGTGCCACGTTGAAAGTCACTGAACACTTCAGTAAGGCCATTTTACTACCAATGTTTGTCTTTGGAGATTGCATGGCTGTGTGCTCGATTTTATACACCTGTCAGCAACGGTTGTGGCTGAAATAGCAGAATCCACTAATTTAAAGGGGTATAGTGTATTTGTGTCTTTGTAACATCTGAATAGTTCACTTTACAAAGGTTTCATACCTCCCTTAGACTGAAGAATTTGGTGTTATAGAAACTTTCGTTTTGGGGTAAACTATTCCTTAAGTACCCTTCATTGCCAAGCTGAGTCACTGTAAGTTCTGGTATTTTTAGTGCAGTGTGTTGGTCTGCTGCTGCTGCCATTGCTTCCCAATGCCAGACTAATTCATCTCAATGAGGGCGGTACCAGACAATCACAGAGAGAGGGGCCCCAAATGTCCAGCTGATCAAAAACTGTATGCTCCTCTCTCTCCTCTCTGTCTCTGTCTCTCTCTTGCTCGCTGTCTCCATCTCTCCTCTCCGTCCCTCCCCTTTCTGCTGTTTACTGGGATTGTCGTGGTCACTACACTGCCTCTCTATCACTTTTCTGTTCACTGTTCTATCACTGTTTACTGGGATCGTCGTGGTCACTACACTGCCTCTCTATCACTTTTCTTCCCTCTCCCATCCTCCTCTGTCTTGCTCCTTACTTCACTCTCCCTCTCATTCCCCTATCACTCCCCTCCATATCTGCTACTGCATGGTCCCTGAGCAGCCTGAGTATCAGTATTCAGGAACACATTTGTGCTGTCAGGGAGTCTGGCTCTCTGTAGACAGCACCTGAAATGGACATACGCACCCAACACACTCACACACCCCAATCATAATGAGATAAGGTCCAACAGACAAGTTAAATAGCTGAATGGATCTCGGGGTAATGGGCTCTTGTTCGTGGCAGTGACGGTATCTCAAAGCAGCCCCGTGATAATTGAGAAATGGCTCCCGGTAAATTACCTCTGGGACTGTCTGAGTCCACCGGGACTGAAAAAACAGTTATGTAGTTAAAAGGAGGCTGGAGTCTACCATACCTAGTGTTTTATCTGGCTATTGATTGTTGTGCTGCTGCTGTTGTCTGCCTCAGATAGGCACTTGACATTTTCAGAAAATTAAAGGTGGTTAGATGTCTGCCTGCCCACAGTGTATTGATCAAATAGATAGTGACATCAAGACAACATCATTGCAATACATTCCTATTCATTATAGGCCATTTTGCATCTTGGCCTTGTCATAGGCAGGCCAATACTGTATAGTCCCTTTTCCTTTAGCCTACCCAGCATAACACACTGGAGCCACC
Organism: Oncorhynchus mykiss; assembly: GCF_013265735.2. Taxonomy (NCBI): domain Eukaryota; kingdom Metazoa; phylum Chordata; class Actinopteri; order Salmoniformes; family Salmonidae; genus Oncorhynchus; species Oncorhynchus mykiss. The sequence goes on from NC_048591.1 coordinate 34,970,176, forward strand.
ACAGAACGAGAATTACATTTTAATTATATGAGAGCTACACTATATCCCATCTCTCAAGTAGTGCTCTGCAGACACAGTGAGATTGAGAACAGAGAAAACGTTAAATGAAGGCCTAAAAGAGGGGGGATTGAACCTTGCAGTTATTCGATGAGTGCACTGCCCTACTACCTGTACAATAATTTTCCAGGTAATCCAGGTTGGTTTTTATATCGGTTTGTTCACACGTTCACAAAATACAACTGTATTTCTATCTATTTAAAAAAAAACTTTTTATTTGTTTGTACGATCCAATGCAGTGGACTACATTAACCAGAAACAATGTATTTTCAGGTCTCGTAAATATTTTTGCGACAGTTGATGGAAGCACATTTAACGGCAGTGTTATGGCGACGCACGGAGGCAGTTTTGAAAGTGTTAACAGCATCGAAGTCCGAAAAGAATACAAACGTAAAGCCAGGGAGGAGGTTATTCAGAAGGTACATATGTGTGCTTTATAATTAGATACTAGTCTACATGCGCAATGTAAGATACGTTGATATAACGCCAGTACAAAAGCCAAGTGTATTGCTGCAACGACTAGTTGAATGCTAACAAATAGCTAGCCTGAAGGTCTGCCATACGACTTAGTTAGCTAGGTTTGTGATGCATTTTCTACAATATTTGCAATTGGTACATATACGTATGTTCAATATTATACAGTGATAATAAGTCGTTTGAATAATGCTATTACATACTAGCTAGTACAGCATATATGTGTAGCTAGCTAGCTAGCTATCTTAGCCAGTTCGCTAGCAAACATCAAAACAGTGAGAGGAAGTCACATGGTCCTTGCTAGTAGGGATCATTGGGACGTCTCCCCACCCCACTCACTGAAGTTGAACATTAAAATGGGTTAGGGACTTCCGAAGGAACCCGGATAGCACGAACCAGAGTCACATGGCTGGCTGGCTAGCTACTGTACCTATTTCGTCTTAGCTAAGCTAACTACCTTTAAACGTGTGTTAGAACTATACAGTCGAACACTGCTGACTTAAGTATTTGTAGAAACTAGTTAACATTACTTGCATTCATTTTCAATTCCTTCCCAAGTACATTAACTTGTCCCCTTTTCCCCCCATGGTGGCTTTGCTACAGTACAATGCTGTTATTCTCTCTCTGGTGGTCAGTCAGGTGTGATGTGAATATGGCAAACACTAGGTGGCGAGGTTGTACATAACAGAGCTGGTGCATGCCTCTTTCTGCCTCTATCTACCCACCTCAGGTGATCAAATCAAATGTTATTGGTCACATATGTAACCGATGTGAAATGGCTAGCGTTTCAATCGGTGACGTCACTCGCTCTGAGACCTTGAAGTAATTGTTCCCCTTGCTCTGCTTCGAATGTGGCTGTTGTCGATGTGTGCAGAGGGTCCCTGGTAAGAGACCAGGAAGGGTGAGGAGAGGGACGGAAGCTATACTGTTACACATACACATATTTAGCAGATGTTATTGCTGGTGTAGTGAAATGCTTGTTCCTAGCTCCAACAGTGCAGTAATATCTAACAATTCACAACACTACACACAAATCTAAAAGTAAAGTAATGGAATTAAGAAATATATAAATATTAGGACGAGCAATGTTGGAGTGACATTGACTAAAATATAGTAGATTAGAATACAGTATATACATATAAGATGAGTAAAGCAGTATGTTAACTTTATTAAAGTGTATAGTGTTACATTTTTAAAGTGGCCAGTGATTCAAAGACTATGTATATAGGGTAGCAGCCTCTAAGGTGCAGGATTGGGTAACCGGGTGGTAGTCGGCTAGTGATGGCTATTTAACAGTCTGGTGGCCTTGAGATAGAAGCTGTTTTTCAGTCTCTCAGTCCCAGCTTTGATGCACCTGTACTGACCTCATCTTCTGGATGGTAGTGGGGTGAACAGGTCATGGCTTGGGTGGTTGTTGTCCTTCATGAGCTTTTTGGCCTTCCTGTGACATCGGGTGCTGTAGGTGTCCTGGAGGGCAGGCAGTGTGCCCCTGGTGATGCGTTTGGCAGACCGCACCACCCTCTGGAGAGCCCTGTGGTTGCGGGCGGTGCAGTTGCCGTACCAGGCTGTGATCCAGCCCAACAGGATGCTCTCAATTGTGCGTAAAGGTTTGTGAGGGTCTTAGAGCCAAGCCACATTTCTTCAGCCTCCTGAGGTTGAAGAGGTGCTGTTGTGCCTTCTTCACCACACTGTATTTGTTACTTTTATTTCCTATATTTCTTAAAACTGCATTGTTGGTTAAGGGCTTGAAAGCAACTATTTCACTGTTGTATTTAGCGCATGTGACAAGTACAATTTGATTTGGTTTGTCTGTGTGGGTGGATCATTTCAGATCGTCAGTGATGTGTAGGCCGAGGAACATCAAGCTTTCCACCTTCTCCACTGCGGTCCCAGCAAAGTGGATAGGGGCGTGCTCACTCTGCTATTTCCTGAAGTCCACGATCAGCTCCTTCATTTTGTATGGTGTAAGGTGTTAAGATCACTTTTACAATAGATTACTAGGGAGAAATACAGAGCAAATGACGCTGTGCTCTCTGAGGACAGGAAGGAAATGACAAGGCGGGTGGAGGCTTGCATCAATGGAAGCAGATTGTTATTGTTTACAGTGGTGTGATTGATCGAGGCACACCATAGTGTGTGTGAATATGAGGTGTCGTCAGTCAGGTAATGGCGTCTGAAGGGGATGGCAGGACAAACACTGCTGCAGGGAGATAAGGGCTGTGACGCAACCACTCCGGATTCATTTTAACATGGTTAAATTCCTCTTTCAGAACACACATACAACCACTTAATAACACCTTACACCATACATATGCATGTCATGCACACAAAAACATCAACACAGAGTAGTGGGGTCCATGTTATCTCCTGAGCAGCTGTGTTGACTATATAAACACAGTGTGAGGTGTTTGAAATGGTGACACACCTGAACTCTCTCCATTTATTTCTCTTTCTCACCTCATCTCTCCCTTCTTCCTCCCCCTCTCTCACTTAATCTCCCCCTCCCTCCCTCAGGCTAAGCAGCAGTATGAGAAGGAGGAGAAAAGGAAGGAGCTGAAGAGACAGCGAGGAGAGGACACATGGATGCTCCCTGAAGTTGACCTCCGACTGCAGCAGCTAGAACAGGTCAGCAGGTCGTTGCGTTGGTAACCCCATGACCTTTTAAGGAGGTAGTTCGTGTGACCTCCCTATCCTCTGCATGGCCTAGTAGTATGGTTGACCCCGAAGTCAATATGTGGTTGTCATCCAGTAACAGTAGACCTAGAGCTGAGCTGTTTTTCATACTGTCATCTTTTTTGTAGCTCTAGCTTATTGATGTTTCCAAACCCTTTATCCTATCTATCACGTCTTCATACTGATCACTTCGTTTTGCATATTTTAATCAGGCCCACTCATTTCTGTCACCTTCAGGAGGTTTCAGGCAAGAAGAAGAAAGAGAAAAAGGCCAAGAAGATTAAGAAGAAGAGGAAGAAGGAGAAGAAGGAGAAGAAGAGAGCTGAAGGAGGAGATGGGTCCAGCTCAGAGGTAAGTGTCATTGGACTGGCATATCTTTGTATTGCACCCCCTACTGGCATATCTTTGTATTGCACCCCCTACTGGCATATCTTTGTATTGCACCCCCTACTGGCATATCTTTGTATTGCACCCCCTACTGGCATATCTTTGTATTGCACCCCCTACTGGCATATCTTTGTATTGCACCCCCTACTGGCATATCTTTGTATTGCACCCCCTACTGGCATATCTTTGTATTGCACCCCCTACTGGCATATTTTTGTATTGCACCCCCTACTGGCATATCTTTGTATTGCACCCCCTACTGGCATATCTTTGTATTGCACCCCCTACTGGCATATCTTTGTATTGCACCCCCTCCTTTCCTTTCACCTTTCTTTTCCTCTCACATCTCACATTCCCTTTCATTCTGATTCCCTCTCTTGGGCTTCCTGTCCTCTGTCCTGAACATACAGTGCCTTCAGCAAGTATTCACACCCCTTGACTTTTTCCACATTTTGTTACAGCCTGAATTTAAAATGGATTAAATAGCGATTTAAAAAAACAACAATAATAATAATACTTTTTATCACTGGCCTGTACACAATACCCCGTAATGTCAAAGCTGAATAATGTTTACAAATTAATACAAAATTGAGAAGCTGAAATGTCTCAAGTCAATAAATATTCAACCCTTTTCTTATGGCAAGTCTAAATAAGTTCATTTGCTTAATAATTTGCATGGATTCACTTTGTGTGCAATAATAGTGTTTAATGTGATTTTTGTTTAATGACTACCTCTTTTCTATACCTCACACATACAATTATCTATAAGGTCTCTCAGTCAAGCAGTGAATTTCAAACACAAAGACCGGGGAGGTTTCCAATGCCTCACAAAGAAGGGCACCTATTGGTAGATGGGTAAAACAAAACAAAAGCAGACATTGAAAATCCCTTTGAACATGGTGAAGTTATTAATTACACTTTGGATGGTGTATTGATACACTCGGTCACTACAAAGATACAGGCGTCTTTCCTAACTCAGTTGCCGTAGAGGAAGGAAAACGTTCAAGGATTTCACCATAAGGCCAATGGTTACTTTAAAACAGTTACAGAGTTTAATGTCTGTGATAGGATAAAACTGAGGATGGATCAACAATATTGTAGTTACTCCTCAATACTAACCCAATTGACAGAGTGTAAAGGAAGCCTGTGCAGAATACAACTATTCCAAAACAATTCACTTTTTGTCCTGAATTCAAAGTTCTATTTGGGGAAAATCCAATACAGCGCTTTACTGAGTACCACTCTCCATATTTTCAAGCGTAGTGGTGGCTGCATCATGTTATGGGTATGCTTGTAGTTGTTAAGGACTGGGAAGTTTTCAGGATAAAATTAAACTGAATGGCACTAAGCACAGGCAACATTATAGAGGAAAACCTGGTTGTCTGCTTACCACCAGATACTGGGAGATGAATTCCCTTTTCAGCAGGACAGTAACTTAAAACACAATACCAAATCTATACTGGATGGCTTACCAAGAAGACAGTGAATGTTCCTGATTGGCCAAGTTAGTTTGGACTCAAATCTACTTGAAAATCAATGACAAGATCTGAAAATGATTAACAACCATTTGACAGAGCTTGAAGAATAATGGGCAAACATTTTACAATCCAGGTGTGTTAAGCTCTTAGACTTACCCAGAAAGACTCACAGCTGTAATCACTGCCAAAGGTGCTGCTTTTTATTCTTTTTATTTTATCCAATTGTCCCATCGCTGCAACTCCCTTATGGGCTCGGGAGAGGCGAAGGTCGAGAGCCGTGCCTCCTCCGAAACACAACCCAACCAAGCTGCACTGCTTCTTGACACAATGCCCACTTAACCCGGAAGCCAGCCACACCAATGTGTCGGAGGGAACACCGGTACACCTGGCGATCGTGTCAGCGTGCTTTGCGCCACAGGAGTCGCTAGGGTGTGACGGGACAAGAACATCCCTGCCACCCTCTCCTAACCCGGACAATTGTGCGCCGCCCCATGCGTCGTCCTGGTTTGCGGCCAGGCTGAGACAGAGCCTGGAGTCAAATCACTCGGGAGGCTGACAACGGTGCTTCTACAAAGTATTGATTCTAGGGTGTGAATACTATGCAAATGACATTTTTTCTTTATTTAATTTTCAATGTTTTTGTAAACATTTTCAATTTGTCATTATGGGTTTTTGTAAGGCTTGATCCTAGGCCCCACGCTCAATTTACATCAACAACCAAGCTCAGGCAGTAGGAAGCTCTCCTATCCATGTATATGCAGATGATACAGTCTTGTACTCAGCTGGCCCCTCCCTGGATTTTGTGTTAAATGCTCTAGAACAAAGGTTTCTTAGTGTCCAACAAGCTTTCTCTACCCTTAACCTTGTTCTGAACACCTCCAAAACAAAGGTCATGTGGTTTGGTAAGAAAAATGCCCCTCTCCCCACAGGTGTGATTACTACCTCTGAGGGTTTAGAGCTTGAGGTAGTCCCCTCATACAAGTACTTGGGAGTATGGCTAGACGGTATACTGTCCTTCTTCAGCACATATCAAAGCTGCAGACTAAAGCTAAATCTAGACTTGGTTTCCTCTATCGTAATCACTCCTCTTTCACACCAGCTGCCAAACTAACCCTGATTCAGATGACCATTCTACCCATGCTAGATTACGGAGACATCATTTATAGATTGGCGGGTAAGGGTTCTCTAGAGCGGCTAGATGTTCTTTACCATTCGTCCATCAGCTTTACCTCCAATGTTCCTTATAGGACACATCACTGCACTCTATCCTCCTCTGTAAACTGGTTATCTCTGTGTACCCTTCACAAGACCCACTGGTTGATGCTTATTTATAAAACCCTCTTAGGTCTCACTCCCCCCTATCTGAGATACCTACTGCAGCCCTCATCTTCCACATAAATCACCCGTTCTGCCAGTCACATTCTGTTAAAGGTCCCCAAAGCACACACATCCTTGGGTCTCTCGTCTTTTCATTTCGCTGCAGCTAGTGACCGGAACGAGCTGCAACAAATACTCAAACTGGACAGTTTTATCTCAATGTCTTCATTCAAAGACTCAATCATGGACACTCTTACTGACAGTTGTAGCTGCTTTGTGTGATGTATTGTTGTCTCTACCTTCAAAAAATCGAATCAAAGTTTGTCACGTGTGCCGAATACAATACTTACAGTGACATGCTTACTTACAGGCTCTAACCAATAGTGCAAAAAAGGTATTATGTGAACAATAGGTAAGTAAAGAAATAAAACAGTAAAAATACATTTTCAGTGGAGGGGCTATATACAGTGGAGGGGCTATATACAGTGGAGGGGCTATATACAGTGGAGGGGCTATATACAGTGGAGGGGCTATATACAGTGGAGGGGCTATATACAGTGGAGGGGCTATATACAGACATCGGTTAGTCAGGCTGATTGAGGTAGTATGTACATGTAGATATGGTTAAACTGACTATGCATATATGATAAACAGAGAGTAGCAGCAGTGTAAAAGAGGGGTTGAGGGGGCACACAATGCAGATAGTCCGGGTAGCCATTTGATTACCTGTTCAGGTGTCTATGGCTTGTGGGTAAAAACTGTTGAGAAGCCTTTTTTGGCACTTGGCACTCCGGTACCGCTTGCTATGCGGTAGTAGAGAGAACAGTCTATGACTGGGGTGGCTGGGGTCTTTGACAATTTTTAGGGCCTTCCTCTGACACCGCCTGGTGTAGAGGTCCTCTGGTGTAGAGGTCCTGGATGGCAGGCAGCTTAGCCCCAGTGATGTACTGGCCCGTACGCATACCCTCTGTAGTGCCTTGCGGTTAGAGGCCGAGCAATTGCCATACCAGGCAGTGATTCAACCAGTCAGCATGCTCTCGATGTCGATTCTTGCCCTTTGTGCTGTTGTTTGTGTTATGTTTTGTGCTGCTACCATGTTGCTATCATGTTGTTGTGTTGTCACCATGCTGTGTTATGTGTTGCTGCCTTGCTATGTTGTTATGTAGTGTTGTCTCGTTGTGATGAGTGTTTTGTCCTGTATTTATTTTTAATCCCCTTCCCCGCAGGAGGCCTTATGCCTTTTAGTAGGCCGTCATTGTAATTAAGAACAAATTCTTAACTGACTTTCCCAGTTAAAAAAAGGTTCAATTAATTAAAAACAAATATATATTGTGTGTAGATGGGTGAGGGGGAAAAAACCATTTGAATCCATGTTGAATTCATGCTCTAACACAACTAAATGTGGAATAAGTCGGTGTATGAATACTTGCTGTAAGCACTGTATTCATTTTTGCCCTCTTTTCTGGCTCTCCAGGGGACAGGAAATGAGTGGGTTGAGGCCCAGCCCCAGACAGAGAGCTCGGCTAAAGCCTGGAAGATTCCTGCCAAGTCCGAGGCCAAGCCCACAGACAACAGCCCTACCCCACCCGAGAACAACCAGGTAGCACCCCCATCTTTCCCCCCTCCACAGCACCGGTAAACCCTAAGACAGGGATCATCAACTGCATAGATTCAGCCGTGGGTAAAAACAATTCTTGAGCAGATGGTCAGTGGGTCAGAACATAAATCAAAAATGATTTGTGGACTGATATAATATTTAATTAAAGCATAATAATGTCAAACCTTGCTTACATTTGTAAACAGTTACCCATATACATGTCATTGTGCTAACACTAGTTAGCATTTGCTTGTAAAAGTACCTCCTAACTTCCTTCATACTGGACACAGAGAAATAAAATGGTATCCAGAAGTTCATCTGACTCTGGGGAAGTAAATAAAGGGCATCATTGTCAGAATCCCACAGTATCCCTTTAACCATTCCTGGGTGCTTTTTGATGCGTGTTTTGGGGTCATTGTCCTGCTGGAAGACCCAAGAACTTCAACAGAGACACAGTTTTTGGACACTGTGTTGAATATTGGACGACAAAACACCTGATAATCTTCTGATTTCACTAAGCCTCCCCCGCGGCATGATCAAACCTCCCCCGCGGCATGGTCAAACCTCCCCCGCGGCATGATCATACCTTCCCCGCGGCATGATCAAACCTCCCCCGCGGCATGATCAAACCTCCCGATCTTTCATTGATGCCCAAAGAGAACAAGTAGCTAGGCAAGTAGTCAAGATGGGGTTTGAGTTGGAGGGTTCTACGCTGCTCTTGGTTTGTATAGTGGTGTGGCTTTATTGAGCTCTATGGTCTAGGAAGTTTGTATGTATTTGTATTAAAGGTGCGGTGAAATGCTTGTGTGTGTGTTTCTAGGAGAAGGGTTCAATAGAGCCCCACTCTTAATGAAGTCTGATCGATGCACAGCCTGTGTCAACAACAAATAATAGCCAGGCTTTTCTAACAAGGTGATGTTGATGGGTAAGGCGGGATGGTCCGGAATGTTTTACTAATGCTGTCACACATCTTCCCTCATTAGATTTACCCCCACTGTGTGTGTGTGTGTGTGTGTGTGTGTATAACGGCCTGCTCAGTGAGAGATTTCCCAGGTTGTTTTTTTGGGGGGAGATACTTTTAGGATCCTATATTAGGGTTGTATTAGCGCTGAGGGTTGTATTAGCGCTGAGGGTTGTATTAGCGCTGAGGGTTGTATTAGCGCTGAGGGTTGTATTAGCGCTGAGGGTTGTATTAGCGCTGAGGGTTGTATTAGCGCTGAGGGTTGTATTAGCGCTGAGGGTTGTATTAGCGCTGAGGGTTGTATTAGCGCTGAGGGTTGTATTAGCGCTGAGGGTTGTATTAGCGCTGAGGGTCGTATTAGCGCTGAGGGTTATGAACCCATGTACCGTTTACATTAACCGACATGTACATAATGATTTTATGTTCTATATTGTCAAGTTTCATAACATGATTCATGTGTGTTGTCCGTTCCTCTCTCTCTATCCCTGTCGCCATCTGCTAGAGAGATGAGTGGATGACCTTTGACTTCTTGACAATGAGAACAACGTCAACAGCAGAGAAGAGGGCTGAGAAAGAAAGGTTGAAAGGGGAAGAGAAACAGAAGGCCTGGGTCATCGAGCAGGTGTGTACTCGCTATGTTTAAATGAAGGTTGATGGAAGTCCATTGCCTTATCTGTTGGTTACCTGGGCAACCAAAAGTGCCAAACTGAGCAGGGACAAGGGACTTGACAATTGTGTGTGTGTGTGTGTGTGGGGGGGTGCCGTAGGCTGGTCTGCACAAGCTGGAGTTGAATCCGTTCTGGAAGGACGGGGGGAGTGGCCTGCCCCCAGAAGAGAAGGCCAGGAATGTGCTTGTAAAAGGTAACTGAAACCCTTTACACAACTTCACTCTTATCAACCTTTTCTACTCTCATACTTATACCTAAAGTTTAATCATCAAACCCATGTATACAACTCTCTATATCAGCCCAGTCTTTGGTCAACCCCCTCCCCTCCCTCTGTCTGTGTTAGGACTCTCCCCTCCCTCTCTGGGCTAGGACTCTCCCCTCGCCGACCCTCTCTGGGCTAGGACTCTCCCCTCCCCTCCTTCTCTGGGCTAGGACTCTCCCCTTCTTCTCTGGGCTAGAATCCTCCCCTCCCTCTCTGGGCTAGGACTCTCCCCTCCCCTCCCTCTCTGGGCTAGGACCCTCCACTCCCCTCCCTCTCTGGGCTAGGACCCTCCCCTCCCTCTCTGGGCTAGGACTCTCCCCTCCCCTCCCTCTCTGGGCTAGGACCCTCCCCTCCCTCTCTGGGCTAGGACCCTCCCCTCCCTCTCTGGGCTAGGACCCTCCCCTCCCTCTCTGGGCTAGGACCCTCCCCTCCCTCTCTGGGCTAGGACCCTCCCCTCCCCTCCCTCTCTGGGCTAGGACCCTCCCCTCCCCTCCCTCTCTGGGCTAGGACCCTCCCCTCCCTCTCTGGGCTAGGACCCTCCCCTCCCTCTCTGGGCTAGGACTCTCCCCTCCCTCTCTGGGCTAGGACTCTCCCCTCCCTCTCTGGGCTAGGACCCTCCCCTCCCCTCCCTCTCTGGGCTAGGACCCTCCCCTCCCTCTCTGGGCTAGGACTCTCCCCTCCCCTCCTTCTCTGGGCTAGGACTCTCCCCTCCTCTCCCTCTCTGGGCTAGGACCCTCCCCTCCCTCTCTGGGCTAGGACTCTCCCCTCCCTCTCTGGGCTAGGACTCTCCCCTCCCCTCCCTCTCTGGGCTAGGACCCTCCCCTCCCTCTCTGGGCTAGGACCCTCCCCTCCCTCTCTGGGCTAGGACCCTCCCCTCCCTCTCTGGGCTAGGACCCTCCCCTCCCTCTCTGGGCTAGGACCATCCCCTCCCTCTCTGGGCTAGGACCCTCCCCTCCCTCTCTGGGCTAGGACCCTCCCCTCCCTCTCTGGGCTAGGACCCTCCCCTCCCTCTCTGGGCTAGGACCCTCCCCTCCCTCTCTGGGCTAGGACCCTCCCCTCCCTCTCTGGGCTAGGACCCTCCCCTCCCTCTCTGGGCTAGGACCCTCCCCTCCCCTCCCTCTCTGGGCTAGGACTCTCCCCTCCCTCTCTGGGCTAGGACTCTCCCCTCCCTCTCTGGGCTAGGACTCTCCCCTCCCTCTCTGGGCTAGGACTCTCCCCTCCCTCTCTGGGCTAGGACTCTCCCCTCCCTCTCTGGGCTAGGACCCTCCCCTCCCTCTCTGGGCTAGGACTCTCCCCTCCCCTCCTTCTCTGGGCTAGGACACTCCCCTCCTCTCCCTCTCTGGGCTAGGACCCTCCCCTCCCCTCCCTCTCTGGGCTAGGACTCTCCCCTCCCCTCCCTCTCTGGGCTAGGACCCTCCCCTCCCCTCCCTCTCTGGGCTAGGACTCTCCCCTCCCCTCCTTCTCTGGGCTAGGACCCTCCCCTCCCCTCCCTCTCTGGGCTAGGACCCTCCCCTCCCCTCCCTCTCTGGGCTAGGACTCTCCCCTCCCCTCCTTCTCTGGGCTAGGACTCTCCCCTCCCCTCCCCTCCCTCTCTGGGCTAGGACCCTCCCCTCCCTCTCTGGGCTAGGACCCTCCCCTCCTTCTCTGGGCTAGGACTCTCCCCTCCCCTCCCTCTCTGGGCTAGGACCCTCCCCTCCCCTCCCTCTCTGGGCTAGGACTCTCCCCTCCCCTCCCTCTCTGGGCTAGGACCCTCCCCTCCCCTCCCTCTCTGGGCTAGGACCCTCCCCTCCCCTCCCTCTCTGGGCTAGGACCCTCCCCTCCCTCTCTAGGCTAGGACCCTCCCCTCCCTCTCTGGGCTAGGACTCTCCCCTCCCCTCCCTCTCTGGGCTAGGACCCTCCCCTCCCTCTCTGGGCTAGGACCCTCCCCTCCCCTCCCTCTCTGGGCTAGGACCCTCCCCTCCCTCTCTGGGCTAGGACCCTCCCCTCCCTCTCTGGGCTAGGACCCTCCCCTCCCTCTCTGGGCTAGGACCCTCCCCTCCCTCTCTGGGCTAGGACCCTCCCCTCCCTCTCTGGGCTAGGACCCTCCCCTCCCTCTCTGGGCTAGGACCCTCCCCTCCCTCTCTGGGCTAGGACCCTCCCCTCCCCTCCCTCTCTGGGCTAGGACCCTCCCCTCCCCTCCCTCTCTGGGCTAGGACCCTCCCCTCCCCTCCCTCTCTGGGCTAGGACCCTCCCCTCCCTCTCTGGGCTAGGACCCTCCCCTCCCTCTCTGGGCTAGGACTCTCCCCTCCCTCTCTGGGCTAGGACCCTCCCCTCCCTCTCTGGGCTAGGACCCTCCCCTCCCTCTCTGGGCTAGGACCCTCCCCTCCCTCTCTGGGCTAGGACTCTCCCCTCCCCTCCCTCTCTGGGCTAGGACTCTCCCCTCCCCTCCCTCTCTGGGCTAGGACTCTCCCCTCCCCTCCCTCTCTGGGCTAGGACTCTCCCCTCCCCTCCCTCTCTGGGCTAGGACTCTCCCCTCCCCTCCCTCTCTGGGCTAGGACTCTCCCCTCCCCTCCCTCTCTGGGCTAGGACCCTCCCCTCCCCTCCCTCTCTGGGCTAGGACCCTCCCCTCCCCTCCCTCTCTGGGCTAGGACCCTCCCCTCCCCTCCCTCTCTGGGCTAGGACCCTCCCCTCCCCTCCCTCTCTGGGCTAGGACTCTCCCCTCCCCTCCCTCTCTGGGCTAGGACTTTCCCCTCCCTCTCTGTCTTGGCCTGGACCACTGCCCTGTCTTTCTCTGAGAGGAGAGGAATGAGTTGAGTTCACTGTATGTACAGTCACTGAGGGCCCAGACACCACTTAAATCACAGACAGACAGACAGAATGTGGGAGAAGGAGACACTGTCATGGCAAATCAGGTAAAGCATTTCTGGCACATGGAATGAGAATGACAAGAGGGTGGAGGCAGGCAGAGGGTGGAGGCAGGCAGAGGGTGGAGGCAGGCAGAGGGTGGAGGCAGGCAGAAAGGATTTGCTGGAGGCAGGGAGTATAGAGAGAGATGAGAGAAGAACATTTTTTAAAAGGAAGAGGTACAGAGAGAGGCGCTTGGTTCTGTTAAGCTGACTGTGTCATCTCCGCTCAGAAGGGTGCACTCTGCCATCTCCTAAGCTTCACTTTAACAGAGTGGCAGAATAAGCAGATTTAAAACACTCGTACAGACAGTGACGCACACTGTCACTTATGTATGCATACCAAACTCCTATATACAGACATTGACAGTACACACACACACACTCTTTTCTCTCTCTGAGCTGTGTGTGTCAGAAGGGAATGTTGTTTTCCTCATCCTTGGTTTGACTAAGAGGGTAATGAAGAGGTGTGTGTGTGAGAGGGAATGGGGGGAGGCTGTTAAACCTCACTTAACTTGGGCTTTTGACACATGTGCGCGCACATGGTGTGAGAGGAAAGAGATTGAGGGAGAGAAGGGGGTGACTTCTCTGGGGAAGGCAGATGTGAAATGTTCCCATTCTCTGTGCTGTGTTCCGGAGAAGAGGGTGAGGCCTAGCTGTTCTCTTGGGAAGTTGAATATGATGTTCTGATTTCCCACAGGTAAAAAGTTAACTCTAGTTATTCCCCTCCTACCTCTGGTCTTTGTCCACCTCTTGCTCACTCTCTCTCTCTCTCCTTTGCCATCTCCTCCTTTCCTCCCTTCTTACTGCCTTACACTGTCTCTCCTCACCATCTCTCCCTGTCTGTCTGTAGCTGCAACTGTAGATGATGGAGGACTAGGTTGGCTCAGGAAGTCTTACCAGAGGATGAGAGAGCAGGCGGAGCGAGAGCAACGCAGTCTGGAGGTCATAGTGGCAGAGCGATATGGGGTGAGAGTACATGCACACACAGGCCGGCAGACATAATCCACACAAAAACACCTGTATAAACAGTATTAACAGATCACTATGTAAATATTCTCACATGTACACAAATTATCCAACGTGCATCCTTCCATACGCGTTCCTAATGCTGCCGCGTTCCTGCTGCTGCCGCGCTCCTGCTGCTGCCGCGTTCCTGCTGCTGCCGCGCTCCTGCTGCTGCCGCGTTCCTGCTGCTGCCGCGCTCCTGCTGCTGCCGCGCTCCTGCTGCTGCCGCGCTCCTGCTGCTGCCGCGCTCCTGCTGCTGACGCGCTCCTGCTGCTGCCGCGTTCCTGCTGCTGCCGCGCTCCTGCTGCTGCCGCGCTCCTGCTGCTGACGCGTTCCTGCTGCTGAATCGTTCCTACTGTCAGACTCTTTCCCTATCTCCCTGGTTAATTCCTTCTATGCAGTGTCGGCGCTCCGTCTGTCAAAAGTTAGAAAACTCATGAACTGCACCTTGGGTACATTGAAATGCACCATGGGAACATCATATCACACCGCTCACCTGTGTGTATGTTTATTATTTGTGTTTGTTTCACATGCAGTCCATGGAGAAGTTTCAGAAGAGGATGTATGAGGCTGAGATTGCTGTGTATGGCTACAAGAGAGGAGAGGGGGAAGGGAGAGGAGAGGAAGAGGGGAGAGACCGACAAAGATGGAGGAGAGGACAGGAAGATGGAATGTGGAGGAAAGGAGAAGTGGGGATGGATAGAGAGAGGTGGAGACCAGACAAGGGTAGGGATTTACCTGGAGAGAAAGAGAGGGATGGAGAAAGAGGTAGTGAAAGAGATGGAGAGAGGGAAAGAGATCGTCACCGAGACAGAGATCGGGATAGGAACAGAGCTAGAGATGGAGACAGCGAACGGGATGGCGGTAGACCTAGTGACAGGGATAGAGAGAGGGATGGAGGTAGACCTAGTGACAAGGAAAGAGAGAGAGCTGGAGGCAGAGAGAGGGATGGAGGTAGACCTAGTGACCAGGAAAGAGAGAGGGCTGGAGGCAGAGAGAGGGATGGAGGTAGACCTAGTGACCAGGAAAGAGAGAGAGCTGGAGGCAGAGAGAGAGCTGGAGGTAGACCTAGTGACCAGGAAAGAGAGAGGGCTGGAGGCAGAGAGAGGGATGGAGGTAGACCTAGTGACCGGGATAGAGAGAGGGCTGGAGGCAGAGAGAGGGACAGACCCAGAGAGAGAGGTGGGGATGAGAGCCTTGGCCAGATTCAGCCTCCCCTGTCCCTCGGAGCTCTGAAAAGTCGCTTCCTCAAGCCTGCTGACGATGATGATGATGATGGTGAGTTGAGTGTAGTACCTCGTTCCACACACACATTCCGCGCGCACACACTCACTCTACTGATGAGTTTCTTTTCTAGGAGTGTCAGCCTCTGCTCCGGCCCGAGCTTCCATGGGTTTCCTGAAACCTGGGTCTGACATTGAGGAGTTGGATCGGAAGAGCAGCGGTCCGGCCTGGAGCAAGAGCAGCTCCGGACAGAGATCTGCTTCAGGAAATTCGGTGCAGGATAAAGAGAGGGAGTCTGGGAAAACCATGTCTACTCCTGACCAGGGTCATAGCAGCAACAGGCTTGCAGTGACATCATCCAGGTCAGAGGTCAAATACACAGTCGCCACAGCACTGTTCCAACTGTTTAGCAATTAATGTTGTCTTCCTCTCTCCCCTATACCAATCACTCATCTAACATGCTTGGATATTTAAGCAAGCGTTCCCCCCATTCATCAGACAGTCTGCACAGTGACCGTTTATCCATTCAGCAGTTATCACGTCACTCACCATAGAACTCACTGAATTAACCAGACCTTCTCTCCTTCATATTTACTCTCGCTCTTTTTCTCGCCCTCGCTCCCTCTATTCCCACCTCAACTCCCATCTCTCCCCATTCCTCTTACTCTTTCTTTCCTTTCTCTTTCTCTCTGTCCTTTTTGCTCTAATGCTCCCCCTTCTCTCTCTATCATTAGCTAAGTCATTAAGTTAAACCAGCACCCAGAAGCCCTTTAAACCTCTGCAGCGTGAAATGAAGGTGCCGTTTTAGAAGGGTAGGTAATCTGTGAGAGAGAAACAGTCTGGAGGGAACGAGACAGAAGAAGACTGTTTCTGAGACAAGACGGCCATCAGAAAGAACGTGGTAGAAAGAGAGGGGGGAGGGAGAGGTGGTTAGAGATGGATGGAGGGAGGGAGGGAGAGGTGGTTAGAGATGGATGGAGGGAGGGAGGGAGAGGTGGTTAGAGATGGATGGAGGGAGAGAGAGGTGGTTAGAGATGGAGGGAGAGAGAGGTGGTTAGAGATGGATGGAGGGAGGGAGGGAGAGGTGGTTAGAGATGGATGGAGGGATGGAGGGAGGGAGAGGTGGTTAGAGATGGATGGAGGGTGAGGTCGTTAGAGATGGATGGAGGGAGAGGTGGTTAGAGATGGATGGAGGGAGAGAGGTGGTTAGAGATGGATGGCGGGAGAGAGAGGTGGTTAGAGATGGATGGCGGGAGAGAGAGGTGGTTAGAGATGGATGGCGGGAGAGAGAGGTGGTTAGAGATGGAGGGAGGGAGTGAGGGAGAGGTGGTTAGAGATGGATGGAGGGTGAGGTGGTTAGAGATGGATGGAGGGAGAGAGAGGTGGTTAGAGATGGATGGAGGGAGGGAGAGGTGGTTAGAGATGGAGGGAGGGAGGGAGAGGTGGTTAGAGATGGATGGAGGGTGAAAGAGAGCAGGGAAATGGACCGGAAAGAGCGACGGGTGGAGATGGAGGGAGGGAGAGAGAGGTGGTTAGAGATGGCTGGAGGGAGAGAGAGGTGGTTAGAGATGGAGGGAGGGAGGGAGAGGTGGTTAGAGATGGATGGAGGGTGAAAGAGAGCAGGGAAATGGACCGGAAAGAGCGACGGGTGGAGATGGAGGGAGGGAGAGAGAGGTGGTTAGAGATGGATGGAGGGAGAGAGAGAGAGGTGGTTAGAGATGGAGGGAGGGAGGGAGAGGTGGTTAGAGATGGAGGGAGAGGTGGTTAGAGATGGATAGAGGGAGGGAAAGGTGGTTAGAGATGGATGGATGGAGGGAGGGAGGGATGGAGGGAGAGGTGGTTAGAGATGGATGGAGGGTGAGAGAGGTGGTTAGAGATGGATGGAGGGTGAGAGAGGTGGTTAGAGATGGATGGATGGAGGGAGAGAGAGGTGGTTAGAGATGGATGGAGGGAGAGAGAGGTGGTTAGAGATGGAGGGAGGGAGAGAGGTGGTTAGAGATGGAGGGAGGGAGAGAGAGGTGGTTAGAGATGGATGGAGGGTGAAAGAGAGCAGGGAAATGGACCGGAAAGAGCGACGGGTGGAGATGGAGGGAGGGAGAGAGCGAGCCATCGGTGGAGAAGAGAGCAGAACAAGCTGTTTATTTGTACGCAGTTGAGTGCTGGGACAGCTATAATGTCCTGATGGATCGGTGTGTCTATTCCCATGCTGCCAAGACTACATTTAGTAGAACCTCTTGGACATCCCTCTAACACACGCAGGTCTCTGATGTTTACAATGTGTTTGTCCTTGTTGTCTTTGCTTCATTTAACTTCTTCCCTGTGTCTTCAGATCTGACAGCAGTAGTGACAGTTTGAGTGAGGAGGAGGAAGAAGAGGTACCGATCCTCACAGATGAAGAGATGAACAAATTGGGGGCCAGACTGGTGAAGGCAGAGATTATGGGTAACACGGTGAGGTCATCCACATGATCACTGTGTTGCATCTCCTCATCCTACCTAGTCACACACAAAAAATACACCGATAATTACCCATTCTAAACGCGTTCCATACACCCCTGCCCATAGGCCCTTCCCCTAGCATATCAGGTCCCTCGGCTCTCTCTCTCTCCTTGATAAAAGCAAACAATTCATTTTATACACTGCTCAACAAAATAAAGGGAACACTAAAATAACACATCCTGGATCTGAATTAATGAAATATTCTTATTAAATATTTTTTTCTTTACATAGTTGAATGTGCTGACAACAAAATCACACAAACATTATCAATGGAAATCAAATTTATCAACCCAACCAACCACATCAGCATATGGTCTCACAAGGGGTCTGAGGATCTCATCTCGGTACCTAATGGCAGTCAGGCTACCTCTGGCGAGCACATGGAGGGCTGTGCGGCCCCCCCCAAAGAAATGCCACCCCACACCATGACTGACCCACCGCCAAACCGGTCATGCTGGAGGATGTTGCAGGCAGCAGAACGTTCTCCACGGCGTCTCCAGACTCTGTCACATCTGTCACATGCTCAGTGTGAACCTGCATTCATCTGTGAAGAGCACAGGGCTCCAGTGGCGAATTTGCCAATCTTGGTGTTCTCTGGCAAATGCCAAATGTTGGGCTGTAAGCACAACCCCCATCTGTGGACGTCGGGCCCTCATACCACCCTCATGGAGTCTGTTTCTGACCGTTTGAGCAGACACATGCCCATTTGTGGCCTGCTGGAGGTCATTTTGCAGGGCTCTGGCAGTGCTCCTCATGCTCCTCCTTGCACAAAGGCGGAGGTAGCGGTCCTGCTGCTGGGTTGTTGCCCTCCTACGGCCTCCTCCACGTCTCCCGATGTACTGGCCTGTCTCCTGGTAGTGCCTCCATGCTCTGGACACTACGCTGACAGACACAGCAAACCTTCTTGCCACAGCTCGCATTGATGTGCCATCCTGGATGAAGTAGACTCCGTCTCATGCTACCACTAGAGTGAAAGCACCGCCAGCATTCAAAAGTGACCAAAACATCAGCCAGGAAATATAGGAACTGAGAAGTGGTCTGTGGTTATCACCAGCAGAACCACTCCTTTATTGGGGGTGTCTTGCTAATTGCCTAATTTCCACCTGTTGTCCATTCCATTTGCACAACAGCATGTGAAATTTATTGTCAATCAGTGTTGCTTCCTAAGTGGACAGTTTGATTTCACAGAAGTGTGATTGACTTGTAGTTACATTGTCTGTTTAAGTGTTCCCTTTATACTTTTGAGCAGTGTAGAAGTCACTCTGTCCACTCAACCCCCATCCATCTCTGTCAATCGATAAGGTTTTACTGGCCTCAGTACTATATACTACAGTTTGGCTGGCCTCATTACTACCGTATATACGACAGTTTGGCTGGCCTCAGTACTCTGTACGACAGTTTGGCTGGCTTCAGTACTCTGTACGACAGTTTGGCTGGCCTCGGTAATCTGTACGACAGTTTGGCTGGCCTCAGTACCCTGTATGACAGTTTGGCTGGCCTCATTACTACCGTATATACGACAGTTTGGCTGGCCTCGGTACTCTGTACGACAGTTTGGCTGGCCTCGGTACTCTGTACGACAGTTTGGCTGGCCTCGGTACTCTGTACGACAGTTTGGCTGGCCTCGGTACTCTGTACGACAGTTTGGCTGGCCTCGGTACTCTGTACGACAGTTTGGCTGGCCTCGGTACTCTGTACGACAGTTTGGCTGGCCTCGGTACTCTGTACGACAGCTTGGCTGGCCTCGGTACTCTGTACGACAGTTTGGCTGGCCTCGGTACTCTGTACGACAGTTTGGCGTACTGAGGCCAGCCAATCTGTAGTATATACAGTGCCTTGCGAAAGTATTCGGCCCCCTTGAACTTTGCGACCTTTAGCCACATTTCAGGCTTCAAACATAAAGATATAAAACTGTATTTTTTTGTGAAGAATCAACAACAAGTGGGACACGATCATGAAGTGGAACGACATTTATTGGATATTTCAAACTTTTTTAACAAATCAAAAACTGAGAAATTGGGCGTGCAAAATTATTCAGCCCCTTTACTTTCAGTGCAGCAAACTCTCTCCAGAAGTTCAGTGAGGATCTCTGAATGATCCAATGTTGACCTAAATGACTAATGATGATAAATACAATCCACCTGTGTGTAATCAAGTCTCCGTATAAATGCACCTGCACTGTGATAGTCTCAGAGGTCCGTTAAAAGCGCAGAGAGCATCATGAAGAACAAGGAACACACCAGGCAGGTCCGAGATACTGTTGTGAAGAAGTTTAAAGCCGGATTTGGATACAAAAAGATTTCCCAAGCTTTAAACATCCCAAGGAGCACTGTGCAAGCGATAATATTGAAATGGAAGGAGTATCAGACCACTGCAAATCTACCAAGACCTGGCCGTCCCTCTAAACTTTCAGCTCATACAAGGAGAAGACTGATCAGAGATGCAGCCAAGAGGCCCATGATCACTCTGGATGAACTGCAGAGATCTACAGCTGAGATGGGAGACTCTGTCCATAGGACAACAATCAGTCATATATTGCACAAATCTGGCCTTTATGGAAGAGTGGCAAGAAGAAAGCCATTTCTTAAAGATATCCATAAAAAGTGTTGTTTAAAGTTTGCCACAAGCCACCTGGGAGACACACCAAACATGTGGAAGAAGGTGCTCTGGTCAGATGAAACCAAAATGGAACTTTTTGGCAACAATGCAAAACGTTATGTTTGGCGTAAAAGCAACACAGCTGAACACACCATCCCCACTGTCAAACATGGTGGTGGCAGCATCATGGTTTGGGCCTGCTTTTCTTCAGCAGGGACAGGGAAGATGGTTAAAATTGATGGGAAGATGGATGGAGCCAAATACAGGACCATTCTGGAAGAAAACCTGATGGAGTCTGCAAAAGACCTGAGACTGGGACGGAGATTTGTCTTCCAACAAGACAATGATCCAAAACATAAATCAAAATCTACAATGGAATGGTTCAAAAATAAACATATCCAGGTGTTAGAATGGCCAAGTCAAAGTCCAGACCTGAATCCAATCGAGAATCTGTGGAAAGAACTGAAAACTGCTGTTCACAAATGCTCTCCATCCAACCTCACTGAGCTCGAGCTGTTTTGCAAGGAGGAATGGGAAAAAATGTCAGTCTCTCGATGTGCAAAACTGATAGAGACATACCCCAAGCGACTTACAGCTGTAATCGCAGCAAAAGGTGGCGCTACAAAATATTAACTTAAGGGCGCTGAATAATTTTGCACGCCCAATTTTTCAGTTTTTGATTTGTTAAAAAAGTTTGAAATATCCAATAAATGTCGTTCCACTTCATGATTGTGTCCCAATTGTTGTTGATTCTTCAGAAAAAAATACAGTTTTATATCTTTATGTTTGAAGCCTGAAATGTGGCAAAAGGTCGCAAAGTTCAAGGGGGCCGAATACTTTCGCAAGGCACTGTAGTACTACAGCTTGCATGGGCATCTGTCACTATAGACAGGCTTCAGAGGACTGAGTGTGGATGTGACCACTACTTACCTGTATCCCCATCAGAGGACTGAGTGTGAATGTGTCCACTACTTATCTAGATCCCCATCAGAGGACTGAGTGTGGATGTGGCCACTACTTATCTAGATCCCCATCAGAGGACTGAGTGTGGATGTGGCCACTACTTATCTAGATCCCCATCACAATGTCTGCTCTGACAGTGTCCAGTCACAGCCAGCTCCTGTTAGTTGACAAGGGCCTGGTAGAGATGGGCCAGGCACATACTACTACTACTACTACACACACTCTTTGGCTTCCTCTGCTACTTTTCCACATTGTCCACATCCCTGTCATGAGACAGCGGGTTAGAAGGTGGGGAGAACCTCTGTTATTCAGTAGGCTGTAATATTTAGACTCATGGGAAGGGCAGCTGCGGTGAAGGACACCAGACTACTATGTTGTGTTCAATCAGTGATTCTACTATCAGCCTCTTGTAATGGTGGAATACAATCAGGAGAGGTTGTTAAATGTTATTATGTGTGACATAGATGGAGAAACAGCACTCTGTGTACGAGAAATCCACACATGCAACATCTGACATCATTAGTGTGGGTGGGGTGGGGTGCAGTCAAGGAACATGTGAAGTTTTTAAATGTGTGTCACCTTTAGGCTCTGATGGAGAAACTGAAGACCCAGCTGGAATCAGCCCGTAATGCCAAGGAGAATCGTGCCGCACAGCAACCTGGGAAATCGGACAGGGTGAGTGGAGGTGTATAGGGAGGGACAGGCATTACCCGTCAGGGAGCCAAGAGGATAAGGTAGTAGTAGCCTACTGTATGTATGTGCTACTCTTGTGGAGATGACCACTAGCACATTAGAACAGACTAAATCACTGTCAGCTGACTGACTGAGTGCTCAGTAGGTACAAGCCTGCAGGCTGATTGACTGCTTTAGCCCTGTTTGCCTGCCTGCCTTTCTCTCTGAATACCTGCTGTCTGAATGCCTGTATAGAAGTTTATATTCTCTCTGGTGTGCAGTAAGAGTTGTCTTTGACAATAACCCATTTTCTCACTCCTTCAGATTTATATACTCTAGTATTCTAGAGTATCTCCACTCCCAACACATCTACCTCCATCAGATTACATCCACCTTAGTCAAATACATTTAAACTCAGTTTTTCACAATTCCTGACATTTAATCAGAGTAAAAATCTAATGTTTTTGGTCAGTTAGGATCACCACTTTATTTTAAGAATGTAAAATGTCAGAATAATGGTGTTGAGAATGATTTATGTCAGCTTTTATTTCATCACATTCCCAGTGGGTCAGAAGTTTACATACACTCAATTAGTATTTGGTAGCATTGCCTTTTAAATAGTTTAACTTGGGTCAAATGTTTTGGGTAGCCTTCAACAAGCTTTCCACAATAAATTGGGTGAATTTTGGCCCATTTCTCCTGACAGAGCTGGTGTAACTGAGTCAGGTTTGTAGGCCTCCTTGCTCACACTCTCTTTTTCAGTTCTGCCCACACATTTTCTATAGGATTGAGGTCAGGGCTTTGTGATGGCCACTCCAGTACCATGACTTTGTTGTCCTTAAATGTCTTGACGCACCCATCCCGTTAGCGGGATCATTGTCATCAACATCCACTGAATTACTAAAAATATTTAATTTTCATGAAATCACAAGTGCAATATAGCAAAACACAGCTTAGTTTGTTGTTAATCCACCTGGCGTGTCAGATTTCAATAAAGCTTTTCGGCGAAAGCATACCAAGCGTTAATGTAAGAACATCTCTCTCAGTAGACAAAATATTACAAACAGCTAGCAGCCAAGTAGATTGGTCACAAAAGTCAGAAAAGCAATAAATTAAATTGCTTAGCTTTGATCTTCGGATGTTTGCACTCACGAGACTCCCAGTTACACAATAAATGTTCCTTTTGTTCCATAAAGATATTTTTTTTAGATACAAAATACCTCCATTTGTTTGGCGCGTTTATATTCAGAAATCCACAGGCTCGGTCAGGTCAGGACATCGCAGACGGAAATTCCAAATAGTGTCCGTAAAAGTCGTAGAAACATGTCAAACGTTTTTTCTAATCAATCGTCAGGTTGTTTTTACAATATATAATCGATAATATGTCAACCGGAATGTAGCTTCTTCCATAGGAGAGAGAGAGGAAATGGCTGTTGCGCATTTAAAAACTCTGCTGCACCCAGCCATCCACTGCCGCGATGGGTTCTTTCTCGCTCATTTTTCTAAATAAAAGTGTGAAACTATGTCTAAAGACTGTTCACACCTTGAGGAAGCCAAAGGAATAGGAATCTGGTTGATATCTCTTTTAAATGGAGGCAAGGCATCCAATGGAACAGAGAGCTTTCAGGAAAAACAGCACTTCCAGGTTTTTGCCTGCAATATTAGTTCTGTTATACTCACAGACAATATTTTGACAGTTTTGAAACGTTATAGTGTTATCTATCATAATCTGACAATTATATGCAAATTCTAGTTTCTGGGCATGAGAAATAGGCAGTTTCAAATGGGTACTTTTTTTAGCCAAAAACTAATATACTGCCCCCTACACTCAACAAGTCATTTTGCCGCAACTTTGGAAGTATGCTTGGAGTCATTGTCCATTTGGAAGACCCATTTGCGACCAAGCTTTAACTTCCTGACTGATGTCTTGAGATGTTGCTTCAATATATCCAAATAACTGTCCTTCCTCATGACGCCATCTATTTTGTGAAGTTCACCAGTCCCTCCTGCAGCAAAGCACCCCCACAACATGATGCTGCCACCCCCTTGCTTCACGGTTGGGATGGTGTTCTTCGGCTTGCAAGCCTCCCCCTTTTCCACCAAACATAACGATGGTCATTACAGCCAAACAGTTCTATTTTTGTTTCATCAGACCAGAGGACATTTCTCCAAAAAGTACGATCTTTGTCCCCATGTGCAGTTGCAAACCGTAGTCTGACATTTTTATGGCGGTTTTGGAGCAGTGGCTTCTTCCTTGCTGAGCGGCCTTTCAGGTTATGTTGATATAGGACTCGTTTTACTGTGGATATAGATACTTTTGTACCTGTTTCCTCCAGCATCTTCACAAGGTCCTTTGCTGTTGTTCTGGGATTGATTTTCACTTTTTGCACCAAAGTACGTGCATCTCTAGGAGACAGAACGCGTCTCCTTCCTGAGCAGTATGACGGCTGCGTGGTCCCATGATGTTTATACCTGCGTACTATTGTTTGCACAGATGAACGTGGTACATTCAGGCGTTTGGAAATTGCTCCCAAGGATGAACCAGATTTGTGGATGTCTACAATTTCTTTTCTGAGGTCGACTGATTTCTTTTGATTTTCCCATGATGTCAAGCAAAGAGGCGCTGAGTTTGAGGTAGGCCTTCAAATATATCCACAGGTACACCTCCAATTGACTCAAATGATATCAATTAGCCTGCACACACCTATCAGAAGCTTCTAAAGCCATAACATTTTCTGGATTTTTCCAAGCTGTTTAAAGGCACAGTCAACTTCTGACCCACTGGAATTGTGATACAGATTATTTCACTTATAATTCACTGTATGTAAACAATTGGTGGGAAAATGACTCGTGTCATGCATAAAGTAGATGTCCTATCCGACCTGTTAACAAACTATAGTTTTGGGTAGAAATTTGTGGATTGGTATTTGTGGATTAGTATTCTGGAGTATCTCCACTTCTAACACATCTACCCCCATCAGATGTATATACTCTAGTGGTCTCTTCTGCCCAGGTATGGGTTTATCCTAACAGAGAGCTCATATCTCCACTAATAATACAGTGGCTAAAATTTACCACTGTTATTGCATCATCCATCTTCCACCAGGTGTGAGGAATCTTACACACTCAAAGCTGAGGAACCTTCAAAACAACCATCTTGGCAGCCTAACGCTGCACTGCACACGCCGTCTTTGCAGCCTAACGCTGCACTGCACACGTCGTCTTGGCAGCCTAACGCTGCACTGCACACGCCGTCTTGGCAGCCTAACGCTGCACTGCACACGCCGTCTTGGCAGCCTAACGCTGCACTGCACACGCCGTCTTGGCAGCCTAACGCTGAACTGCACACGCCGTCTTGGCAGCCTAACGCTGCACTGCACACGCCGTCTTGGCAGCCTAACGCTGCACTGCACACGCCGTCTTGGCAGCCTAACGCTGCACTGCACACGCCCTCTTGGCAGCCTAACGCTGAACTGCACACGCCGTCTTGGCAGCCTAACGCTGCACTGCACACGCCGTCTTGGCAGGCTAGTGCTCACTACATGGTCATAATGTCCCACAACCACTTATAAACACAACCACATGTTTATTCAGCTGCTGGGTGAAGTATTACACACCTAATTTGTGGTTTGTTTACAACTCTGTGAATTTATTGTAGGAGTTGTTTTTAGTTTGTAATGACAGAGGGGTTATGGGTGGTTTTCAATGATCAGACCTTCAGTGAAACGCTTGACTTGCCTATGTGTTTTTTTTGGAAAGGTCATGGCCCATGTCTGTTGTTAGCGGTGTCAATCAAAGCTGTCGATCTCTCTTTAGCTTCTCTCGCTCGCCTTGAATGTCCTCTCCTATTCCCCCCTCTCTCTTTCCTCGCTCCCCTTTCTGTCATATCAGCTTTGAATGAAACCCTTTAGTGCAGGGATCACAAACTGGATTCAGCTGGGCCCGCTGGGAACCCTACTCTAGTGAGCTGTCTGATTTTGAACCCTCCCCTCCACCTCCCCTCAGTTTAGGTTTTTCTGTGTTGCTTCTATTTTCGCAAGTGAGGAATACGTATATGGATAAGTAGGCTAATGTATTACTGTTCCTCTCTTGGTGAGATCTGCTATAATCTCTTAAGACTCCTCAGTGAGAGCGGTGCTGTTGGTGTTTTTTCCACACTCTTCATTGTCTCCCACGATGAAATCAGGGAGGGGAATGTGGATCGGTCACCATCTGTACGTTAGTCACACGCACTGGCCTGATTTTGACACAACTTGGGTGAATGATGCATCTTGCCATAGAGATCTGACATTTACAAAATGACACCGATTGGCTAGATGGTGGCGCTAAAATGCAGACTTTGAAAGGTGCGTAACCTTTCACCCTTTGCAATTTCAATGTCATATAGCTTATTCCCTTATATACTTATACACTTCCCTTATATACTTATTCCCCTCACCCCGTTTGACCTAAAGTCATGAAATTCAGTACATAAGTCCATCTCCTCACACATGCCTCAGGAGACCCATAGTCTGACATGACGGATTTCCCCAAAAAGTTCACCTTCTGGCACCTAATGACCGATCTGCACAAAATTTGAAATGTGGCATCGATGGACAAAGGTCTCTCAATGCAATATTTTCAGACTAGTACCTAAAAAAACATGGCCACTATTGACCAATAAACATTCACGTGGGTGTGGTCTGGCACAAATGCATATACATTAGTCAAGGATTTTCGTATTGGAACACAATTTGGTACACATGTTGCAAACACTGCCAAGACGCAAAATATGAAAGAACATTCATATACCACGCGGTGGTATATAAACAGGCACATGTTTATCTCTTGATCTGTTTGACTCAGTGCTGAAATTTGGCACATGCGTCTTGCCATAGAGATAGGATATTTACAAAATGTCACTGATTATCCCAAGGGGGGCACAGCATCATTCATGGGGGACTGCATGTTTACTGTTGACTTTTTTTGTGATCATGGTTAGTGATACACCCAGCAGTCATACGAGACAATTTACTTACCGCGCTCTCTCTCTTTCAAGACTGATTGGAGAGGTCGTGTGGAGGGCTCTGTCCTTTTTCTTCTGCTTATTTATACTTTCACCATGGAGGGCTTAAACAACATTATTGTTCCCCACGATGAAATCGGAGGGGGAACTATGCATCTGTCGCCATCTTTTAGTACGTTAGTCACATTCAATATCTCACACTACTGGCCTGATTTTGACGAAACTTGGGTGAATGATGCATCTTGCCGTATAGATCTGGCATTTACAAAATGACACTGCTAGGCCCTAGGGGGCACTGTAGTATTCAACTGAAATTCCCAACTTTGAACAAGCATATCCCTGTCCTGTTTGAGCTCGAATTGTTGTCAATAATTGGCCCGGGTGGGCTGCGTCATTCGTGGGGGACAACATGTATATTGTTTTCTTGTTTGTGTAAGTTAGGGTATTATCAGTGTGCCGTTATTCTGTGTGTAAGGTCAGTGTTCCTCTAGGCCTACCCAGCTATGAAATAACTGCCTTGTCCTCTGTCGTGTTCCCCTTACAAATAATACTGGATTCTTTATTTTACTGTAGAATATGAATGCACTGCTTCTATAATGTCTGCTATGTGATGAATCGTGTTTGCATATGTTTTTCTGTTCTATGTTCGTCTCCATAACCCTCTCCCTCTATTTGTTCAGGCTCCAGGTCAAACAGAGGAGGACCAGGAAGTACTTCTCTTCAGAACAGACCAATCGGGTCGTGCCTGGCCGGTTAATGCCTCTTCGGAACCCCAGGAGCCCAGAGGAAGACGTAGGAAAAAGAAGGCGGTGAGCAGTGTGTGTTATGATAGGTTGTGAGAGATGAGGTTACGGTGTCTAGACTTGCCTAGGAGTAAAGAGGGGGCAAAATCAATTTGGGATACACATCAACAATGCAAACACAGTCTCCTTCTCAGATGAACTGTGCTTATGTAAACAGTTCTGAAGTATATTCTCTATTGGTTACACAAGGTGGATGGGGAAAGAGTGATATTTTCAGTGTTCTAATGGTGTCTCTCTCCCCTGGTCAGATTGAGACCCACAGGGATGGGGAGCGTATGAGATACTTCCAGGATGATGACAGTGTGGGTCTTCATGAGATGGTCCGCAGGGAGAAGATGAGCTCTGCAGAGGACCAGAACTCCCTCTACGCACGCATGGCTGGCAAGGTACGCTGCATTCGCTACAAACAACCTGTCCTGTCTGTAAAATGTAAATGTGCTCATCCAATACACCAATATGGCAACCTAGAACACCATAGAGTTTTGGACCACTTAATTTTTTTGGTCTTAATCTGCGGTTTATTTGAGGTCATTTAGAGTCCATACTGCAGAACCACTAGCAGGGTAGAGTTTGTTTCCCTATCAAGACTGGCATTGCTTTGTCAGTGACCATTTCCAGGTTTTCTGGATTAAGTAATCATCGGTTACAGCAGAACACCATAGTAGGTGGGACGAGGAGGGAACTACTCGTTATCCTCGCATCTGTAAAAGAATTACACAGTTTTATACATTTCTTGTATATATTGTTTTTAAACCTTCCCCCTCTCTCTGGAATTTAAACAATAAGATGTAGAATTCCAGTTAGGCAGCAGTGACCTCCCTTCTCCTACGTTGTAGGGCAGCCTCAGTGTCCATCTGCAGGGTGAGGAAACGTTGTCAGGAGGATGTCAGGACTGGGTGCAGGGATCACTGAGGTCCAGCTGTTGTCAAGTTAAACGTCGTCCTCAAGCAGTGTCCTCCTATGTGATAGAACTGGATGACATCAAGTCTTCTGAGTACTGACCAGCACCGAGACCTCTATCCAGGCCACAGGATGTTGGTGACAGCTTAATTGGGGAGGATGTATTCGTTGTAATGGCTAGAGCTGAAAAAGTGCAATGGTATCAAATACATCAAACGCATGGTTTCCAGGTGTTTAATTCCATTAGCTCCATTCCGGCATTATTATGAGCCTTCCTCCAGTCAGCAGCCTCCTGTGATTCAGGCACTGTGTTGTTGGCCTCCTGACTACCCACGTAGAACGATTTGAACTGTCAGCAATAGACACCCACTTCCCCAGATACTCATTGAGGTTGCGCAGCTTCAGTGGTCTCAGGAGATCCTCACAGGTTAAAGGGACTGCCTGGGAGCCCCCCCCACTGAGAGACCGCCAGCATCACTATAACTCCTCAATATGTCCTCCCTGTGTTTCTGTACAGTAAGTCTCACAGTAAGTCAATGTGCAGGGGCACCGGTTACTCGAGGTAATTGAGGTAATATATACATGTGGGTGGAGTTATTAAAGTGACTTATGCATATATAATAAGAGTAGCAGCAGTGTAAAAAATAGGGGGTGGGGGCAGGGTAGTCTGGGTAGCCATTTGATTAGATATTCAGTAGTCTTATGGCTTGGGGGTAGAAGCTGTTCAGAAGCCTCTTGGACTTAGACATGGCACTCCGGTACCACTTGCCGTGCGTTATCAGAGAAAACAGTCAGACTAGGGTGGCTGGAGTCTTTGACAATTTTTTTGGGGCCTTCCTCTGACACCGCCTGGTATAGAGGTCTTGGATTGCAGGAAGCTTGGCCTCAGTGATGTACTGGGCTGTACACACTACCCTCTGTAGTGCCTTGCGGTCAGAGGCCGAGCAGTTGCCATACCAGGCAGTGATGCAACCAGTCACAATGCTCTCGATGGTGCAGCTGTAGAACCTTTTGAGGATCTGAGGACCCATGACAAATCTTTTCAGTCTCCTGAGGGGGAACAGGTTTTGTTGTGCCCACTTCACAGCTGTCTTGGTGTGCTTGTACCATGTTAGTTTGTTGGAGATATGGTCACAGAGGCACTTGAAGCCCCTATTAACCTGCTCCACTACAGCCCCGGCGATGACAATGGAGGCGTGCTCGATCCTCCATTTCCTGTAGTCCACAATCATCTCCTTGGTCATGTTGAGGGAGAGGTTGTTGTCATGGCACCACACTGACAGGTTTCTGACCTCCCTATAGGCTGTCTTGTCATTGTTGGTGATCAGGCCTACCACTGTTGTGTCATCGGCAAACTAAATGATGGTGTTGGAGTCGTGCCTGGCCGTGCAGTCTTGAGTGAATATGGACTACAGGAGAGGACTGAGCACGCAACCCTGAGGGGCCCCCGTGTTAAGGATCAGCATGGCGGATGTATTGTTACCTACCCTCACCACCTGGGGGCGGCCCATCAGGAAGTCCAGGATCCAGTTGCAGAGGGTGGTGTTTAGTCCCAGGGACCTTAACTTAGTGATGAGCTTTGAGGGCACTATGGTGTTGAACGCTGAGCTGTTGTCAATGAATAGCAGTCTCACATAGGTGTTCCTTTTGTCCAGGTGGGAAACGGCCGTGTGGAGTGCAATTGTGAATGCATCATCTGTGGATCTGTTAAGGAGGTATGCAAGTTGGAGTGGGTCTATGGTTTCTGGGATGATGGTGTTGATGTGAGCCATGACCAGCCTTTCAAAGCACTTACAGAGACATAAGTGCTACTGCTCGGTAGTCATTTAGGTATGCTACCTTAGTGTTTTTGGGCACAGGCACTATGGTTGTCTGCTTGAAACATGTTGGTATTACAGACTCGGACAGGGAGAGGTTGAAACTGTTGAAACTGTCAGTGAAGAAACTTGCCAGTTGGTCAGCGCATGCTCGTAGTACATGTCCTGGTAATCCGTCTGGCCCAGCGGCGTTGTGAATGTTGACCTGTTTTCAAGGCCTTACTCACATCGGCTTCGGAGAGCGTGATCAGAAAGTCATCCTGGAACAGCTGGTGCTCTCATGCATGTTTCGGTGTTACTTTCTTCGGAGCGAGTATAGTTCGCTCATCTGGTAGGCTCGTGTCACTGGGCAAATCTCGGCTGTGCTTCCCTTTCGTGGTCTAATAGTTTGCCACATCAGATGAGCATCGGAGCCGGTGTAGTACGATCGATCTGAGTCCTCTAGTGACGCTTTGCCTGTTTGATTGTTCGTCCGAGGGCATGGCGGAATTTCTTATAAGCTCCTTGAAAGTGGCAGCTCTACCCTTCAGCTCAGTGCGGATGTTGCCTGTAATCCATGGCTTCTGGTTGGGCTATGTACGTTTGGTCACCGTGGGGATGAAGTCATCAATGCACTTATTGATGAAGCCCAGTGACTGTGGTGTACTCAATGCCATCGGAAGAATCCCAGAACATATTCCAGTCTGTGATAGCAAAACAGTCCTGTAGCTTAGCATCTGTTTCATCTGACTATTTCTTTATTGACAGAGTCACTGGTGCTACCTACCTTAGTTTTTGCTTCTAAGCAGGAATCAGGAGGATGGAATTATGGTCAGTTTTGCCAAATGGAGGGTGAGGGAGAGTTTTGTATGCGTTTCTGTGTGTGGCATAAAGGTCCTCTGGAGTTTTTTTCTATCAGCATTTAACCACTGAATCTAAACAAGGCAGACCCATTCAGAGCAGGGTACCATTTGGATTTACTAAAATCCCCTCCTTTATCGTGATAAAGTGAACATGTGTCTGTTAGTTTTGGACTATTAGGACAGTCAAGGCCATTGTAAAACCGTATCCCAGTAGTTGTATCTTACTCATACCAGATTTCGTATTCCAATTAACAGATGGAGCGGGTGGAAGGGATAGAGGGATGGAGAGAGGCGAGATGTGGATGGAGAGGGGGAGGCGGGGATGGGGAGAGGTGGGATGTGGATGGAGAGAGGTGAGATGTGGATGGAGGGGGAGATGGAGGATGGGGGAGATGGAGGATGGGGAGGTGAAAAGGGGGAAGGAGAGATGGAGGATGGTGGGGGGAAAAGGGGGAAGATTGATGGATGGAGAGAGGCAATGTGGATGGATGGAGGGAGGGAGGGATGGATGGAGGGGGAGAGATGAGAGGGGGATGGGGAGAGATGGAGGGGGGATGGGGAGAGATGGATAGGGAGAGATGGAGGGGGATGGAGAAAGGGGGAGATGGAGGGGGATGGAGAGAGGGGGAGATGGAGAGGGGGATGGGTAGAGGGAGAGATTGATGGGGATGGGGAGGGAGAGAGGGGGATATGGATGGGGATGGAGATTGGGGGATGGAGAGAGATGAGGTTGGGATGGAGAGAGGGCTGAGGGGGCATATGGAGAGGGGAGGATGGGGAGAGGGAGCATTATTAATAAACTCTTGGAGACATCGGAGTTGCCATGGCGATTCAAAATGAAAGCGACAAAGTTGCACCTTTTTAGCTCTCTCTCTGTGGGCTGTATCATTAACGCCACACATACTCTCCTTTAGCAGGGACTAGACTCTATAAATACAACTACAGTTACCATGACATAGAGACTATACATACTACATCTAATAATTGTTATATTTATAATGTGCATGGAGAGAAAGTCATCGTCTCAACACCACTACCCTGGTCCTCATGGTTTTAACACTGGCCCTGTTTACTCCTCATCCACCACCCTGGTCCTCATGGCTTTAACACTGGCCCTGTTTACTCTTCATCCACCACCCTGGTCCTCATGGTTTTAACACTGGCCCTGTTTACTCCTCATCCACCACCCTGGTCCTCATGGCTTTAACACTGGCCCTGTTTACTCCTCATCCACCACCCTGGTCCTCATGGCTTTAACACTGGCCCTGTTTACTCCTCATCCACCACCCTGGTCCTCATGGTTTTAACACTGGCCCTGTTTACTCCTCATCCACCACCCTGGTCCTCATGGCTTTAACACTGGCCCTGTTTACTCCTCATCCACCACCCTGGTCCTCATGGTTTTAACACTGGCCCTGT
The DNA here is from genome assembly GCF_013265735.2 of Oncorhynchus mykiss. Taxonomy (NCBI): domain Eukaryota; kingdom Metazoa; phylum Chordata; class Actinopteri; order Salmoniformes; family Salmonidae; genus Oncorhynchus; species Oncorhynchus mykiss. Next base: position 35,002,681 of record NC_048591.1, read on the forward strand.
TTACTCCTTATCCACCACCCTGGTCCTCATGGTTTTAACACTAGCCCTGTTTTACTCCTCAACCACCACCCTGGTCCTCATGGCTTTAACACTGGCCCTGTTTACTCCTCATCCACCACCCTGGTCCTCATGGCTTTAACACTAGCCCTGTTTTACTCCTCAACCACCCCCAAAATCTAATTTTTGATTTCTTCAGTCAAGATGGTCTGATAACCAGTTAATAGCTCTATGGTCTTAAAATGTTGTACATCTGTCTCCTGTATCAACGTTTGTCTGGGTTTAATTTTCCCTTACCACATGCAAATATATATTTTCAGCAGCTGGATGCATCTACACTATGCCTAAATCCTAGACCTGGTATTTCTGTTGATGTTTCAATGGTGCCAGGGTAGGATAGCTAGTCTTTAATGGGGCCAGGGTAGGATAGCTAGTCATTAATGGTGCCCGGGTAGGCTAGCTAGTCATTAATGGTGCCCAGGTAGGCTAGCTAGTTGTTAATGGAGCCAGGGTAGGATAGCTAGTCGTTAATGGGGCCAGCGTAGGATAGCTAGTCTTTAATGGGGCCAGCGTAGTATAGCTAGTTGTTAATGGAGCCAGGGTAGGATAGCTAGTCGTTAATGGGGCCAGGGTAGGATAGCTTGTCGTTAATGGGGCCAGGGTAGGATAGCTTGTCGTTAATGGGGCCAGGGTAGGATAGCTTGTCGTTAATGGAGCCAGGGAGGATAGCTTGTCGTTAATGGAGCCAGGGAGGATAGCTAGTCGTTAATGACTTCCGGCGCCGACAGAGATGGCCGCCTCGCTTCGCGTTCCTAGGAAACTATGCAGTTTTTTGTTTTTTTACGTGTTATTTCTTACATTAGTACCCCAGGTCATCGTAGGTTTCATTACATACAGTCGAGAAGAACTACTGAATATAAGATCAGCGTCAACTCACCATCAGTACGACCAAGAATATGTTTTTCGCGACGCGGATCCTGTGTTCTGCCTTACAAACAGGACAACGGAGTGGATCCCATGCAGCGACCCAAAAAAACGACTCTGAAAAAGAGGGAAACGAGGCGGTCTTCTGGTCAGACTCCGGAGACGGGCACACCGTGCACCACTCCCTAGCATTCTTCTTGCCAATGTCCAGTCTCTTGACAACAAGGTTGATGAAATCCGAGCAAGGGTAGCATTCCAGAGGGACATCAGAGACTGTAACGTTCTTTGCTTCACGGAAACGTGGCTCACTGGAGAGACGCTATCCGAGGCGGTGCAGCCAACGGGTTTCTCCACGCATCGCGCCGACAGAAACAAACATCTTTCTGGTAAGAAGAGGGGCGGGGGCGTATGCCTTATGGCTAACGTGACATGGTGTGATGAAAGAAACATACAGGAACTCAAATCCTTCTGTTCACCTGATTTAGAATTCCTCACAATCAAATGTAGACCGCATTATCTACCAAGAGAATTCTCTTCGATTATAATCACAGCCGTATATATCCCCCCCCCCCCCAAGCAGACACATCGATGGCTCTGAACGAACTTTATTTAACTCTTTGCAAACTGGAAACCATTTATCCGGAGGCTGCATTCATTGTAGCTGGGGATTTTAACAAGGCTAATCTGAAAACAAGACTCCCTAAATTTTATCAGCATATCGATTGCGCAACCAGGGGTGGAAAGACCTTGGATCATTGTTACTCTAACAATTCCGCAACGCATATAAGGCCCTGCCCCGCCCCCCTTTCGGAAAAGCTGACCACGACTCCATTTTGTTGATCCCTGCCTACAGACAGAAACTAAAACGAGGCTCCCACGCTGAGGTCTGTCCAACGCTGGTCCGACCAAGCTGACTCCACACTCCAAGACTGCTTCCATCACGTGGACTGGGACATGTTTCGTATTGCGTCAGACAACAACATTGACGAATACGCTGATTCGGTGTGCGAGTTCATTAGAACGTGCGTTGAAGATGTCGTTCCCATAGCAACGATTAAAACATTCCCTAACCAGAAACCGTGGATTGATGGCAGCATTCGCGTGAAACTGAAAGCGCGAACCACTGCTTTTAATCAGGGCAAGGTGTCTGGTAACATGACCGAATACAAACAGTGCAGCTATTCCCTCCGCAAGGCTATCAAACAAGCTAAGCGTCAGTACAGAGACAAAGTAGAATCTCAATTCAACGGCTCAGACACAAGAGGCATGTGGCAGGGTCTACAGTCAATCACGGACTACAGGAAGAAATCCAGCCCAGTCACGGACCAGGATGTCCTGCTCCCAGGCAGACTAAATTACTTTTTTGCCCGCTTTGAGGACAATACAGTGCCACTGACATGGCCTGCAACGAAAACATGCGGTCTCTCCTTCACTGCAGCCGAGGTGAGTAAGACATTTAAACGTGTTAACCCTCGCAAGGCTGCTGGCCCAGACGGCATCCCCAGCCGCGCCCTCAGAGCATGCGCAGACCAGCTGGCCGGTGTGTTTACGGACATATTCAATCAATCCCTATACCAGTCTGCTGTTCCCACATGCTTCAAGAGGGCCACCATTGTTCCTGTTCCCAAGAAAGCTAAGGTAACTGAGCTAAACGACTACCGCCCCGTAGCACTCACTTCCTTCATCATGAAGTGCTTTGAGAGACTAGTCAAGGACCATATCACCTCCACCCTACCTGACACCCTAGACCCACTCCAATTTGCTTACCGCCCAAATAGGTCCACAGACGATGCAATCTCAACCACACTGCACACTGCCCTAACCCATCTGGACAAGAGGAATACCTATGTGAGAATGCTGTTCATCGACTACAGCTCGGCATTCAACACCATAGTACCCTCCAAGCTCGTCATCAAGCTCGAGACCCTGGGTCTCGACCCCGCCCTGTGCAACTGGGTACTGGACTTCCTGACGGGCCGCCCCCAGGTGGTGAGTGTAGGCAACAACATCTCCTCCCCGCTGATCCTCAACACTGGGGCCCCACAAGGGTGCGTTCTGAGCCCTCTCCTGTACTCCCTGTTCACCCACGACTGCGTGGCCACGCACGCCTCCAACTCAATCATCAAGTTTGCGGACGACACAACAGTGGTAGGCTTGATTACCAACAACGACGAGACGGCCTACAGGGAGGAGGTGAGGGCCCTCGGAGTGTGGTGTCAGGAAAATAACCTCACACTCAACGTCAACAAAACTAAGGAGATGATTGTGGACTTCAGGAAACAGCAGAGGGAACACCCCCCTATCCACATCGATGGAACAGTAGTGGAGAGGGTAGCAAGTTTTAAGTTCCTCGGCATACACATCACAGACAAACTGAATTGGTCCACTCACACAGACAGCATTGTGAAGAAGGCGCAGCAGCGCCTCTTCAACCTCAGGAGGCTGAAGAAATTCGGCTTGTCACCAAAAGCACTCACAAACTTCTACAGATGCACAATCGAGAGCATCCTGGCGGGCTGTATCACCGCCTGGTACGGCAACTGCTCCGCCCTCAACCGTAAGGCTCTCCAAAGGGTAGTGAGGTCTGCACAACGCATCACCGGGGGCAAACTACCTGCCCTCCAGGACACCTACACCACCCGATGTTACAGGAAGGCCATAAAGATCATCAAGGACATCAACCACCCGAGCCACTGCCTGTTCACCCCGCTATCATCCAGAAGGCGAGGTCAGTACAGATGCATCAAAGCTGGGACCGAGAGACTGAGAAACAGCTTCTATCTCAAGGACATCAGACTGTTAAACAGCCACCACTAACATTGAGTGGCTGCTGCCAACACACTGACGCTGACTCAACTCCAGCCACTTTAATAATGGGAATTGATGGGAAATGATGTAAATATATCACTAGCCACTTTAAACAATGCTACCTTATATAATGTTACTTAACCTACATTATTCATCTCATATGCATACGTATATACTGTACTCTATATCGACTGTATCCTTATGTAATACATGTATCACTAGCCACTTTAACTATGCCACTTTGTTTACATACTCATCTCATATGTATATACTGTACTCGATACCATCTACTGTATCTTGCCTATGCTGCTCTGTACCATCACTCATTCATATATCCTTATGTACATATTCTTTATCCCCTTACACTGTGTATAAGACAGTAGTTTTGGAATTGTTAGTTAGATTACTTGTTGGTTATTACTGCATTGTCGGAACTAGAAGCACAAGCATTTCGCTACACTCGCATTAACATCTGCTAACCATGTGTATGTGACAAATAAAATTTGATTTGATTTGATTTAATGGGGCCAGGGTAGGATAGCTAGTCTTTTATACACTACTGTATTTTCTTCCCTATACCTTCTATATTGTAACTGTTCTGATTCCAGAAGCATTTGCTGTTTGCACTTTCTTGGTTCCCTGTTCCACCATTGTTGCCCAATCTAAACAAGGCAAAGTCCCATTCAGGGAGTAGGGTACATGTGTGCGTGTGGCCCAGGTAGATGTTGTCTAGAATTCCAGCATTGAGGTGTGGCAATTAACCACAGGTCTGTGTGTGTGTAATTGATTCATTATCAATCGAAGGCTGGCAATATAAGCCCCACACTGGCCCAGCACACATAGTCAAACATGCACTTATCACATCTCTGCCTTAGTATCCGTAAGCGGCTTTAGCTAAAGCGAGTGTCTCCCCTTTGCTCTGTCTGAGAGAGAAAGAGGAAATTAGTTCTGGAATTGGAGTAGAGCAATTGTATCTAATATTAGATCAGCCTTTTGTTCCTGTTCTAGAGTCTTCTCCCCTGAAGGGAGGCACTGGTAGAGGTGTGGTATGGGTGATGCAGTTCTGACTACCCAATGAGGTGTTGGGTTTTCATGGGTGATAAGGTGATGGACTGCACACACCATGCTCACACACATACAATAGACTAGATGGACATGTTGTACACACACCTAGGCCTGCTTTCACACAGACCCAGACCTGTCAATCAGTCAGGGCAGTGTGGGGAGACACGACATCCCAACGGCTCACCCTGTGTCCATGGAGACGCCTCTCTGTCACTGCCATAAAAAGAAAATCCTAGAAGCAACACTTAGTTGTGACAACTGAACCAACACAAACAACTTTTCAAAGCACCCTATTATCTTGTTTCTGTGTGCGATGTGAATAGTGGGAATATTCGCTGTTCGATGCTCTCTAGTGTGATGTTTATTCAGCTACAGCAATGATGTCTGTTAACTGACCCGGCTACAGCAATATGGATTTGTATTGATAGACTTTGGGTCTCTCGCTGTGTGTGTGTGTGTGTGTGCGTGTGTTGAAAACGTAACTCAAGGCCATGCACCGACTCATGGGGAAATCAAAATGATATGTAAATAATCACACTTTAGGCAAACAAACACATTTCTCTCTCTCTCTCAGATGATGGGGAAGACAGACGATGACAACTACACCCTGGATGACATGTTTGTTTCCAGCGTGGCTCAGAGAGAGGGCGAGGGGCGGGACGAGGAGAGGATGAGGAGCAGAGCCATAGCGGAGCACAGGCGACTGGCCGTTACCATGGAGAAATGCCATCACTGCTTCAGCAACCCCGAGCTCCAGAAACACCTGCTCATCGCCATAGGAACCAAGGTGAGAAAGTAGGGAAGGAGAGTTTGGCCCATTGGGATTTGTGGTGTCAGATCGGGGTGTCTGTTTTTTGACTGGGTGTGTGTTTTTTGACTGGTGTGTGTGTCTCCGCAGGTGTATCTGAGCCTGCCTGGGGGTGTGTCTCTGACAGAGGGTCACTGTCTGATCACTCCATTGCAACACCACTGCTCTGCCACTGGATTGGATGAGGACGTGTGGACCGAGATCCAGGTCAGCCAATCAAAAACTCTACTACAGCCTAGACATGCCCTCCCACCTTTCCGACTTTCACTGATTGGTCTAGAAGGCAGAGATTGGGAGTTTGTGTGACGTTGTGTGTTTGTCCTGTGTGCAGGTGTTCCGCAGGGCGCTGGTGCAGATGTTTGAGTCTCAGGATCAGGACTGTGTGTTTATGGAGACCCACATGAACCCAAAGAGACGCCAGCACATGGTCCTGGAGTGTATCCCTCTACCCAGAGAACTGGGAGACATGGCTCCTATCTACTTTAAGGTGTGTATGTGTGTCTTCCTATAGAAACCATCTATAGAATAGAAGAGCTGTCTGGGTTAATACTGCGTGTGTCCTACAGAAAGCCATCATGGAATGTGATGAGGAGTGGGCAATGAATAAGAAGGTAGTGGATCTCTCCTCCAAAGACATCCGCCACGCTGTGAGTTATACCTCCATCTTCTCGTTCCTTCTTCCTCACTCCTGAAATGTTTTTCATCCCCCCCCCCCGTCTGTTCCTCCCTTCCTGCATGCCTCCCTCCCTCTACCAAGCTCCAGGACCAGGTGCCTGTCCCAGCCCCTGAGAGAGGGTTTCTAGAGGCGTGTATTCTGTGAGTGTGTTTGACGGTGTGTTCTCTCTGTGCCAGGTGCCGCGGGGTCTTCCATATTTCTCAGTAGACTTTGGTCTTCAGGGGGGCTTTGCTCACGTCATTGAAAACGAACACAAGTTCCCCCACTACTTTGGCAAGGTCAGTGAACTACAACCTCTATGGGGTGCTTTTACTCTCCACTGTGTCACTCTAAACCTTCTCCCTCCTTTCCCCATCCTTCTCCTCTTCCCTCCTCTCCTTCTCTCCCGCTCCTCCTCTCCCCTCTTCAGGAGATTGTTGGGGGGATGTTGGACGTGGAGCCGAGGATATGGAGGAAGTCCATCAGAGAGAACTTTGACGACCAGCGGAAGAAAGTCCTTGAGTTCTCCCAGTGGTGGAAACCCTTCGACTGCACCAAGACGGACAGCTGAACCAACCAACCAACACATCTCAATAAACCCCTAGCCCCTGAAAATATATAGTAGATGTAACTGCAAGCCATATGGCGTTAGCCCCCTTCTGCGTTAGCCCCTTGTCTTCTGAGACTATGACTCTGTCTGCTTTATAATCCTCTGATCCTGTCAACACATTGTTTTACTCTGAGATTATTCTGATGAAATACGTGCAGAAGGCCATAAAATAACTATTTTAAAAGCTGATGTACAATTGTTGTGTATGTTGGGATACGTTGTTTTACTATCTTAAAAATAAATGAATATGATGCTTTCTGTTCTTTTACTTTTGTCTTTTAGCAGACACTCTTATAAAGAGACACTTAAAATTAGTGTATTCATCTTCAAATATCTATCAATTAGTGTATTCATCTTCAAATATCTATCAATTAGTGTATTCATCTTCAAATATCTATCAATTAGTGTATTCATCTTCAAATATCTATCAATTAGTGCATTCACCTTCAAACATCTGTCAATTAGTGTATTCATCTTCAAATATCTGTCAATTAGTGCATTCACCATCAAATATCTGTCAATTAGTGTATTCATCTTCAAATATCTGTCAATTAGTGCATTCACCATCATATCTATCAATTAGTGTATTCATCTTCAAATATCTGTCAATTAGTGCATTCATCTTCAAATATCTGTCAATTAGTGCATTCACCATCATATCTATCAATTAGTGTATTCATCTTCAAATATCTGTCAATTAGTGCATTCATCTTCAAATATCTAGGGGAGACAACCATATATCACAATCGTAGCAAGTACATTTTCCCCTCAAAGTACAGTAGTTATCAACCAAGTCAGTTTTAGTAGAACAAGTGTAGGTTCATTTTAATTTACTGCTTTGTCATTAGGTAACTTGTAAACACCTAAAACAGCCCCACACACACACTTTTACTCGTGGCTAAACAGCAAACCTGAACCAGCAGCTGCTTTCATCATTCAGACACTAGATTGTTCCTGACATGAGTTAACCACTACAATGGCTCTTATTACTGTCCCCTGGAAGACCTCTCTCCTCCCTATCCTGTTATTTAAGTTATTTAACTCTCTCTCCTCTCTCCATCTTTCTCTTATCACTCATCTCCACTCCTGTGTGTATCAGTGGTATGTCTCTGTCTGTGTGTGTTCTAGACAGTAAATGGTCATCAGTAATGGTGTTATAGTGGTGATGAGTGATCTGTGATTATGTCCACTTAGATGGACCTGGGACAGATTCACAGCCAAGCTCCACTCTACTGTCCTCTTCCTGCTGACGCATTCTATCTGTCTCCCTCACACCCAGCCATCCACACACCGTCAGCCAATATCCCGTGACTAACCCTACCACTTCTGATTAACTGTGTCGTTTATCACAGTATGGTTCAGACAAGTGCTCTACTTGGTTTTACAGTTTTACACACAGGGTAGAGCAGACTGTTAGTCCTACAGGGTCTGTATGGCTGCGTTTAGACAGACAGCCCAATTCTGATATTTTATTCATGAATTGGCCCTTTTTTTACCAATCAGATCTTAAAAAGATCATTTAGACCAGTTAGTGGGGGGAAAAATCAAATGGGCTGCCTGTCTAAATGCAGCCTACGTTTTGTTCGGATATACAAGCCTACAGTCAGTTGGAACTAGATCAGACAAGGGGGAGGTGAGTGTATCTCTGAATGACTTGAGGCACCTGTGTGACTCAACGGTAGGCACCTCGGAGCCACTTCATGCACCATCTCTGCTAGCGCTGCTAATTTCATGTGACTGACCGATTTATGTTACCTTTGGGTGTGTGAGTGTCTCTGACTGACATTAACATCGTTTGTGTTTTATTCTGTCTGTGGTATTTAGGTGCATTGTGATGTCTGGGCAGTCTCTTGCTCAACAGCTCTAGAAAAAGCATACCCTAAGGCAATTACAACAATTACCTTCTGAAGATTCAGTTTGTCGAAATGGGCTTTTATGGATAACATGGATAACACACACAACGCAATCTAAATAATGGCTTTCAAATTGAAGCTGGGTTTTCGGTAATGTCAACTGAAGGGACGAGGCTTCATACTGTAGGCTATGTTGCCTTTCAGTAATAACAAGCATTGCGTAAGCACTATTGTTGTCTTTGTGTAACATTTAATTATAATCTTCAATAAACCTAATGATTTGTTAAAGGTATTATACAATCGACCCATCTTCGGAGCGCACACACAGCCAAGGATTTCCCTTGCTTTTAATCTCCAGAGAGTTATGGTTAAATTGTTGCTGCAGATTTATTAAATATCCTTCTGGCAGAGTTATTGATTTATCGTCTTATGGTGATTGAGGTTGTGTAGCTAGATAAGTGAGTGGGGATGGGGAGGGACTGAACATACACTACATGAACAAAACTATGTGGACACCTGCTCGTAAAAAAATCTCATTACAAAATCATTCATTAATCAAATTTTATTTGTCACAAACACATGGTTAGCAGATGTTAATGCGAGTGTAGCAAAATGCTTATGCTTCTAGTTCCGACAATGCAGTAATAACCAACGAGTAATCTAACCTAACAATTTCACAACTACTACCTTATACACACAAGTGTAAAGGGATGAAGAATATGTACGTAAAAATATATGAATGAGTGATGGTACAGAACGGCATATGCAAGATACAGTAGATGGTATAGAGTACAGTATATACATAAGAGATGAGTAATCTAGGGTACTGTATATAAACAGAAAGTGGCATAGTTTCAAAGTGGCTAGTGATACATGTATTACTAGCCATATGGAGTCTGTCCCTCCTTTGCTGCTTTAACAGCCTCCACTCTTCTGAGGAGGCTTTCCACTAGATGTTGGAACATTGCTGCGAGGACTTGCTTCCATTTAGCCATGAGAGCAGTAGTGAGGTTGGGCACTGATGTTGGGTGATTAGGCCTGGCTCGCAGTCGGCGGTTCAATTCATCCCAAAGGTTTTGCATGGGGTTGAGGTCAGGGCTCTGTGCAGGCCAGTCAAGTTCTTCCCCACAGATCTCGACAAACCATTTCTGTATGGACCTCGCTTTGTGCACAGGGGCATAGTCATGCTGAAAAAGGAAAGGGCCTTCTCCAAACTGTTGCCACAAAGTTGGAAGCAGAGAATCGTCTAGAATGATATTGTATGCTGTAGCATGAAGATTTCCCTTCACTGGAACAAAGCTCCTAGCCCAGACCATGAAAAACAGCCCCAGATGATTATTCTGTCTCCACCAAACTTTACAGTTGGCACTATGCATTCGGGCAGGTAGTGTTTTCCTGGTATCTTTCAAACCCAGATTTGTCCGTTGGATTGCCAGATGGTGAAGCGTGATTCATCACTCCAGAGAACACGTTTCCACTGCTCCAGAGTCCAATGGCGGCGAGCTTTACACCACTCCAGCTAACGCTTGGCATTGTGCAAGCTTGGCCATGTAAACCCATTTCATAAAGCTCCTGACGAACAGTTCTTGTCGTGACTTTGTTTCCAAATGTAGTTTGGAACTTGGCGGTGAGTGTTGCAACTGAGGACAGACGATTTTCACATGTTAGACGCTGCGGCACTCGGCGGTCCCATTCTGTGAGCTTGTGATTCACAATAACAGCACTTACAGCTGACCGGGGCAGCTCTAGCAGGGCAGACAGGTGGCATCCTATGACGGTGTCACATTGAAAGTCACAGCTCTTCAGTAAGACCATTCTACTGCTAATGTTTGTCTATGGAGATCACATGGCCGTGTGCTCAATGTTATATACCTGTCAGCAACGGGTGTGACTGAAATAGCCAAATCCACTCATTTGATGGGGTTGCCACAAACTTTTGTGTATATAGTGTATTTCAATGTAAACTATTTGTGTCAGGGCACACTGCTTTGGCAAAGAAAAAACTATTAAGAATCTGTCACGTCCTGACCATAGAGAGTCCTTATTTTCTATGGTGGAGTAGGTCAGGGCGTGACTGGGGGGTTAGTCTAGTTTATTTCAATGTGGGTGTTCTAGTTTTCATGTTTCTATGTTGATTTGTATGATTCCCAATTAGAGGCAGCTGGTAATCGTTGTCTGTAATTGGGGATCATATTTAAGTAGTGTTTGTTCCCACCTGTGTTTGTGGGATATTGTATTTTGAGTAAGTGTATGTAGCACCTCTGTATAGTCACGGTTCGTTGTTCGTTTATTGTTTTTGTTAAGTTTCATTATTAATAAATGATGTGGAACTCAACATTCGCCGCGCCTTGGTCCGTTTCAACAAACGAACGTGACAGAATCGCACATCCAGGAAAATGACCGCTGTGCATGTAAAGATGTTTTGCATCCTATGGTTGTCTGTGCCTCTCTCTCTCTGTGTCTGTCTGTCTGACATGTGCATGCTTGTATGTCTGTCTATGTGTATGCAGTGTGTGTTTATCCAGGGCGTATGTATGCACAATCCTGGTAGTGTGTTTTCTTCTGTTTTTGTGTCTCAGGCCGCAGGCTGGGGGTCAGGCACGTGGGCAGAGAAGAGGTCAAGGTCACTGAAGCGATAAATGATCGACATGAATGCTGCCCTGTTGTCCGCTGTAGCTCGCCGATTGGAATTAGCCTAATAACTTCAGTTCCATTCATCATGTGTTTACTATTGTGACAGAGAGCTGGTTCTTATAGGAGGGGAGGCTGTATGACTCTAGTGGTGTACTATATCATAGTCTAGCCGACTAGAACCAAGTCTACCTTAAGTTGTTTTATCTCAATTACCTTGAGTAAAGTAAGAAGTACATGATTTACAACTGTCAGTATTCAGTTGATTATGGCAAATTGGTCTAGGATACAAACACACAGAATATGTTCTGCTGGCATTGCACAGTGGGGCCAGATGGTTTAGTGTGTGGCATGTAAAAAATAACGGATAAAATCACATGCAAACACTCAGCCTATTTGATTTGTAGGTTATGTCTTGGTGTCTCATGCAGTTGCTTGTAGTAGTAGTCTAGTGTCTCCTCCGTCAGTATCTGCGACATACATTAGCATAGCTCTAGACTAAAGTCTCCCTCTCATATGGATGGTAGGAGGGGCAGGGTTAAATCTGATTGGCTGTGGCGGATGGAGGTAGTGTAGAATAGTGATGCTGTAGAGCTTGAGCAGAGTGGACAGATATAACTCCACCAGGCAGCGGATCGAGCTGATGTTTGACTGCGCGAGCATCTCTCGGTATCTTCCGATCCTCAGTTCCGAACCTGGACACACCGTTTCCCGCCCACCGGAGAGGAATACAGCCAGCCAACTGCAGGGATGAAAGGATGAGCAGTTCACACAGACAGAGTCAGAAAGCCGTGAAGCCGCAAATGACTTGATAGTAGAGGTGCGCAGCAGGCAAAATACTTCCACCGTGGATTTCAAAGGGAAAACAAAAAGGACAACCGTTAAAACCGTTAGACATGAGATTCAGCTGGTGAACCTAGTCCCTATCTGGACGTCGCGATATTTGTTTGTTCTCTAAATGCTCGCGTGCCGTTAGTGTCGCTCTTAACCGGCGCGCGCGCCTCCCAATCTTTCCCACGCAAGTGAATCTGATGAGTCCCCGTAGCCGCGTGTTGTTTCGTCGCCGCACGCGTACGCGCCCGGACTTCTCGCGCTTAGCAGCAGAAGCATGTCCTCGCGCAAGATCTCGTCGGAGTCGTTCAGCTCGATGGGCTCGGAGTGCCTGGAGAGCCCTGGAGATGATGGCGACTCCTGCCCATTTTCACGCATCTGGAACGGCAAGAGCCCCGTGGAGAAGCTCGCGTGCCCGTTCGAGGACGCACAGGGACCCAAACGGGCGACAAGACGGAAGCGCGTGAACCTGGACTCGCTCGGGGAGAGCTTGAGGAGGTTAACGTCGCCCACGGTAGGATTCAGTAACAAAAACAGCAGATTTTCTCCGGTATTTCTCTCTCCCCTCGGCATGCATCACCTGCGTGATTACACAAGGGCCAGCACCCTAGAGATGACTGTTAGAATAACGAGAGAGAGAATAATGGGTAGTAGGTATGCCTATTCTATATCACTCCTTACTGGGTGATGAGGTTGTTCTGGTGAGTGTACTGAAGGCAGACTGTTTACAGTGTGTAGTTTAGCTGATTCCCTCAAGCCTCCTCTCCCCCATCTGCACTGACATGAAAGAAGTGGACAGGTGAAATAAATGACCTGGTAGGGAGGGCTCCAGCTTACTGCACCATTAATCTGTGTTTTCAGAACAGTGTAGGTTACGGAATAGAAACTAGGAAAGAAGCTACATATTAAAGATGCATTTGATGATTGTTGTGATAAAGATATCCTGGTCTAATACAAGACTCCTTTTTTATTCCCTTGGTCCAAGGGAAGTGCTTAACTTGCTACTCCCTGGCCAAAAGCAGAGCGACCAGAGCCTGCTTTGAAATGTAAAGCTTTATGATACCTGATTCTGTCAGAATCCCCCCCCCACACACACACACACTGCAATCATGGTGACCCAATCGTACAAGAGCAAGGCAAGGAGTGGACCCCTCCTTAGCGACCAGTCAGCCATGACCGGGAGAACAGAGCATGTACTTGGTGTTCGCTTCACGGTCCTGATACTATCAACCAGGCCAGTCACGGTGACCCAGAACAGAGGACACACACACAGCGTCTTCACACGGAGATGGGCATACCCTCCCCCTGTCTCCACACATTATACTGCTTGAGGAGAGATGAGAACTGCTTGAGGAGAGAGAAAAAGGAGAGATGAGAACTGCTTGAGGTGAGAGAAGAACTGCTTGAGGAGAGAGGAGGAGAGAGAACTGCTTGAGGAGAGAGGAGGAGAGAGAACTGCTTGAGGAGAGAGAAAGAGGAGAGATGAGAACTGCTTGAGGAGAGAGGAGGAGAGAGAACTGCTTGAGGAGAGAGAAAGAGGAGAGATGAGAACTGCTTGAGGAGAGAGGAGGAGAGAGAACTGCTTGAGGAGAGAGAAAGAGGAGAGATGAGAACTGCTTGAGGAGAGAGGAGGAGAGAGAACTGCTTGAGGAGAGAGGAGGAGAGAGAACTGCTTGAGGAGAGAGAAAGAGGAGAGATGAGAACTGCTTGAGGAGAGAGGAGGAGAGAGAACTGCTTGAGGAGAGAGAAAGAGGAGAGATGAGAACTGCTTGAGGAGAGAGGAGGAGAGAGAACTGCTTGAGGAGGGAGGAGGAGAGAGAACTGCTTGAGGAGAGAGAAAGAGGAGAGATGAGAACTGCTTGAGGAGAGAGGAGGAGAGAGAACTGCTTGAGGAGAGAGAAAGAGGAGAGATGAGAACTGCTTGAGGAGAGAGGAGGAGAGAGAACTGCTTGAGGAGAGAGAAAGAGGAGAGATGAGAACTGCTTGAGGAGAGAGGAGGAGAGAGAACTGCTTGAGGAGAGAGAAAGAGGAGAGATGAGAACTGCTTGAGGAGAGAGGAGGAGAGAGAACTGCTTGAGGAGAGAGGAGGAGAGAGAACTGCTTGAGGAGAGAGGAGGAGAGAGAACTGCTTGAGGAGAGAGGAGGAGAGAGAACTGCTTGAGGAGAGAGGAGGAGAGAGAACTGCTTGAAGAGGTAGGATACAGGAGAAAGGCATATGAAGGATACATATGATGGAGGGAGGGGAGAGAGGAAAGGAGGGCAGAGGAAGGATACAGATGAGGGGAGAGAGAAAAGGAGGGCAGAGGGAGGATACAGATGAGGGGAGAGAGGAAAGGAGGGCAGAGGAAGGATACAGATGAGGGGAGAGAGGAAAGGAGGGGAGAGGAAGGATACAGATGAGGGGAGAGAGGAAGGGAGGGCATATGAAGGATACAGATGAGGGGAGAGAGGAAAGGAGGGCATATGAAGGATACAGATGAGGGGAGAGAGGAAAGGAGGGCAGAGGAAGGATACAGATGAGGGGAGAGAGGAAAAGAGGGCATATGAAGGATACAGATGAGGGGAAAGAGGAAAGGAGGGCAGAGGAAGGATACAGATTATGGAGGGGAGAGAGGAAAGGAGGGCAGAGGAAGGATACAGATGAGGGGAGAGAGGAAAGGAGGGCATATGAAGGATACAGATGAGGGGAAAGAGGAAAGGAGGGCAGAGGAAGGATACAGATGAGGGGAGAGAGGAAAGGAGGGCAGAGGAAGGATACAGATTATGGAGGGGAGAGAGGAAAGGAGGGCAGAGGAAGGATACAGATGAGGGAGGGAGGGGAGAGAGGAAAGAAGGGCAGAGGAAGGATGCAGATGAGGGAGGGAGGGAGGGAGGGGAGAGGGAGGTTACAGATGAGGGGAGAGAGGAAAGGAGGGCAGAGGAAGGATACAGATTATGGAGGGAGGGGAGAGAGGAAAGGAGGGCAGAGGAAGGATACAGATGATAGAGGGAGGAAAGGAGGGCAGAGGAAGGATACAGATTATGGAGGGAGGAAAGGAGGGCAGAGGAAGGATACAGATGATAGGGGGAGGAAAGGAGGGCAGAGGAAAGATACAGATTATGGAGGGAGGAAAGGAGGGCAGAGGAAGGATACAGATTATGGAGGGAGGAAAGGAGGGCAGAGGAAGGATACAGATTATGGAGGGAGGAAAGGAGGGCAGAGGAAGGATACAGATTATGGAGGGAGGAAAGGAGGGCAGAGGAAGGATACAGATGAGGGAGGGAGGAAAGGAGGGCAGAGGAAGGATACAGATGAGGGAGGGAGGAAAGGAGGGCAGAGGAAGGATACAGAATATGGAGGGAGGAAAGGAGGGCAGAGGAAGGATACAGATGAGGGAGAGAGGAAAGGAGGGCAGAGGAAGGATACAGATGATGGAGGGGGGAGAGAAGAAAGGAGAGAGTAAAACTAATAACACAAATTAACACATTTTTCATTGTGTGTGTGTCAGTGTGTGTTTGTATGGATCAGCCAGCTGATCCACTGTGTGTTAACAAGCCAACCCACCTTTTCATTGTGTATGTGTGTGGGTGTATGGATTAATGTACAAGACTTTGGGATGTGAATGTTTGCTAGTGAAATGTGATAAAAGATGTGTGCTTGTCATTGTGTTTACTGGTTTTCTGCTGGTTATGTGTGGAGAGAGTGAGTGTGTGTCGATGACGTATGTTCTGTGAATGAATGGCTAAAACAAGGACATTCTCACAGGACACACACACACTATGCCTGTATGTATAACGTTAGATGAGCCAGATGCCGGTCTCCTGTACACCAGGTTTCAGCAGAGGCCGTTAGATGAGCGAGATGCCGGTCTCCTGTACACCAGGTTTCAGCAGAGGCCGTTAGATGAGCCAGATGCCGGTCTCCTGTACACCAGGTTTCAGCAGAGGCCGTTAGATGAGCCAGATGCCGGTCTCCTGTACACCAGGTTTCAGCAGAGGCCGTTAGATGAGCCAGATGCCGGTCTCCTGTACACCAGGTTTCAGCAGAGGCCGTTAGATGAGCCAGATGCCGGTCTCCTGTACACCAGGTTTCAGCAGAGGCCGTTAGATGAGCCAGATGCCGGTCTCCTGTACACCAGGTTTCAGCAGAGGCCGTTAGATGAGCCAGATGCCGGTCTCCTGTACACCAGGTTTCAGCAGAGACCGTTGGATGACCCCAGGCTGACACGGTGTTCTTTTACCATTGCTACAGGATTGTATTAATGTTCATCATATTAAGCCTTCTCCCTCTGGCTCAGTCTCTCTCTCTCCCTCTCTCTCTCTCTCTCTCTCTCTCTCTCTCTCTCTCTCTCTCTCTCTCTCTCTCTCTGTCTCTCTCACGCTCTCTCTCTGTCTCTGTCTCTGTCTCTCTCTACTCTCGCTCTCTTTCTCTGTCTCTCTATCTCTCTCTGTCTCTGTGTGTCTGTCTGTCTCTCTCTCTATCTCGCACTCTCACACATGCATGCACACACACACACTCCGTCTGTCAGAGCCTCTCAGTCAGAGGATAGTGTTTTTGTCGTTGTTGATAGGAAAGGATAGTGTTTTTGTCGATGTTGATAGGAAACAAAGGTGTTTTTGTCGTTGTCAATAGAAAAGGATAGTGTTTTTGTCATAGAAAAGGATAGTGTTTTTGTCATTGTCGATAGGAAAAGATAGTGTTTTTGTCGTGGTTGATAGGAGAGGATAGTGTTTTTGTCGTGGTTGATAGGAGAGGATAGTGTTTTTGTCGTGGTTGATAGGAGAGGATAGTGTTTTTGTCATTGTCGATAGGAGAGGATAGTGTTTTTGTCGTGGTTGATAGGAGAGGATAGTGTTTTTGTCGTGGTTGATAGGAGAGGATAGTGTTTTTGTCGTGGTTGATAGGAGAGGATAGTGTTTTTGTCATTGTCGATAGAAAAGGATAGTGTTTTTGTCATAGAAAAGGATAGTGTTTTTGTCATAGAAAAGGATAGTGTTTTTGTCATTGTTGATAGAAGAGGATAGTGTTTTTGTCGTTGTTGATAGGAGAGGATAGTGTTTTGTCGTGGTTGATAGGAGAGGATAGTGTTTTTGTCATAGAAAAGGATAGTGTTTTTGTCGTTGTTGATAGGAGAGGATAGTGTTTTTGTCGTGGTTCATAGGAGAGGATAGTGTTTTTGTCGTGGTTGATAGGAGAGGATAGTGTTTTTGTCGTGGTTGATAGGAGAGGATAGTGTTTTTGTCGTGGTTGATAGAAAAGGATAGTGTTTTTGTCATTGTTGATAGAAGAGGATAGTGTTTTTGTCGTTGTTGATAGGAGAGGATAGTGTTTTTGTCGTGGTTGATAGGAGAGGATAGTGTTTTTGTCATAGAAAAGGATAGTGTTTTTGTCGTTGTTGATAGGAGAGGATAGTGTTTTTGTCGTGGTTCATAGGAGAGGATAGTGTTTTTGTCGTGGTTGATAGGAGAGGATAGTGTTTTTGTCGTGGTTGATAGGAGAGGATAGTGTTTTTGTCGTGGTTGATAGAAGAGGATAGTGTTTTTGTCGTGGTTGATAGGAGAGGATAGTGTTTTTGTCGTGGTTGATATGAGAGGATAGTGTTTTTGTCGTGGTTCATAGGAGAGGATAGTGTTTTTGTCGTGGTTCATAGGAGAGGATAGTGTTTTTGTCGTGGTTCATAGGAGAGGATAGTGTTTTTGTCGTGGTTGATAGAAGAGGATAGTGTTTTTGTCGTGGTTGATAGGAGAGGATAGTGTTTTTGTCGTGGTTGATAGGAGAGGATAGTGTTTTTGTCGTGGTTCATAGGAGAGGATAGTGTTTTTGTCGTGGTTCATAGGAGAGGATAGTGTTTTTGTCGTGGTTCATAGGAGAGGATAGTGTTTTTGTCGTGGTTCATAGGAGAGGATATTGTTTTTGTCGTGTTTGATAGGAGAGGATAGTGTTTTTGTCGTTGTTCATAGGAGAGGATAGTGTTTTTGTCGTGGTTCATAGGAGAGGATAGTGTTTTTGTCGTGGTTCATAGGAGAGGATAGTGTTTTTGTCGTGGTTCATAGGAGAGGATATTGTTTTTGTCGTGTTTGATAGGAGAGGATAGTGTTTTTGTCGTTGTTCATAGGAGAGGATAGTGTTTTTGTCGTGGTTCATAGGAGAGGATAGTGTTTTTGTCGTGGTTCATAGGAGAGGATAGTGTTTTTGTCGTGGTTGATAGGAGAGGATAGTGTTTTTGTCGTGGTTCATAGGAGAGGATAGTGTTTTTCTGTGCCAGTAATACATTGCTGGAATGTTAATAAAGTAATAAATGCGGTGTGCTGAAATGATCTGTTTTTATACTTAGGGCCCTGAGTTTTTAGCGACCACTTGACCCGACCAGGACAGCAGTGTGCTTATTTTTGTCCTATTCCACACATGTACAAGTGTGTATTAATGTGCATGTGTGAATTGAAAATGTGCTTTTTTTGCATATCGGAGAGAATGGGGCCATGGCCACGGTCTGCCATTATCAATGGTAAACCTGGAGCAATTAGGGTGCCTTGCTTAAGGGAACATCGGCAGACTTTTCACCTTGTTACCTCGGGATTCGAACCAGCAACCTCTTGGTTACTGGCCCAGTGACATATTTTCATATATTTTGTATCTTCTTTCAGACACAGATGGTTCAACAGTCTTTACAGAGAACCTTAGAGTTCTACAGACAGAAAGAGATCAGGTAAGGACTGTTGTGCTCCGTGTTTGTATGCGCGTGTGTGTGCGTGTGTCTGCGTCCTTGAGAATGGTGTAGTAGAGGTAGCTATAGGCCTATGGGAAGAGAGAATAAGCATACTGTGAGTAATGATTTCTAGTTACATAGTGAGGTCACATAAGAGCAAGGCTACTGTACTGTTTTAGCTCATATAAGTGTTATAGATGAGAACCATGTAACTAATTCATCTGTTACATAACACGTGTGTTTGTATATTGTGTTGCTCTGTGTCCTTGTTTTGAACCGTACTGAACAAAAATATAAACACAACATGTAAAGTGTTGGTCCCATGTTTCATGAGCTGAAATAAAAGATCCCAGAAGTTTTTCATACACACAAAAATATGATTTCTTTCAAATTTGTGCACAAATGTGTTTACTTTCCTGTTAGTGAGCATTTCTCCTTTGCCAAGATAATCCATCCACCTGACAGGTGCAGGGGACAATAAAAGGCCACTCTAAACAACACAATGCCACAGATGTCTCAAGTTTTGAGGGAGTGTGCAATTGGCATGCTGACTGCAGGAATGTCCACCAGAGCTGTTGCCAGATAATTTAATGTTAATTTCTCTACCATATGCCGCCTCCAACGTCATTTTAGAGAATTTGGTAGTACGTCCAATTGGCCTCACAACCGCAGACCACATGTAACCACGCCAACCTCCACTTCCGGCTTCTTCACCTGCGGGATCGTCTGAGACCAGCCACGCGGACAGCTGAAGAAACTGAGGGTGGACCTAGCTCCCCAGTGGCTGCATCCCTATCCAGTCGTGAAATCCATAGATTAGGGCATAATGAATTTATTTCAATTGAATGATTACCTTATATGAACTGTAACTCAGTAAAATCATAGAAATTGTTGCATGTTGCGTTTACATTTTGTTCAGTATAGTTAATTATTACTGTGTGTGTGTGTGTGTGTGTGTGTGTGTGTGTGTGTGTGTGTGTGTGTGCATGTGCGTGTGTGTGTGTGTGTGTGTGTGTGTGCGTGTGTGTGTGTGTGTGTGTGTGATCTCTGTCTATTAGGGTGGTAAATGTGCTCATTAGACATAGCAGGTCAATATTACAGTAATGCCACGTTAAATATTACGGTAGTGCCCCATTGGTTTATAAACAGACCAGCAATGAGGACCTCTTTAGCCTGTTATAAACTGGGGGGTTTGAGCCCTGAATGCTGATTGGCTGACAGCTGTGGTATATTTGACCATATACCACGGATATGACAAAACATTTATTTTTACTGCTCTAGTGACGTTGGTAACCAGTTTATAATAGTAATAAGGCACCTCAGGGGTTTGTGGTATATGGCCAATATACCACGGCTAAAAGCTGCATCCAGGCACTCCATGTTGCGTCATGCTTAAGAACAGCCCTTAGCCGTGGTATATTGGCCATATACCACACTCTCTCGGGCCTTATTGCTTAATTATTATTTAATCTCTCTGTCCCCATTCCGTGTGTGTGTGTGTGTGTCAAAGGTGCAGAGAGGATGGGAAGGAGGAAAAGAAAAGTGTTACTTTGGAGAAGTGTCCCTTTGTGGATCATTGTGGTTCTGGAGAAGAGGCAGACATCTCTGGAGTACTACAGTACATGGCTACTCTACAGGGTCAGTATCACCCTCCCATGTGACTGAGTGGGTGTGTGTCGTACATGTGTAGCCCGTCGGTGTAGAGTTGTGTGTTGGCAGAATGTTATTGGTACTGCCTTACTTTGTGTGTGTGTGTGCTTGTAAGGACTTCTATGCTCTTCTGCTTAGTCTCTGTGTGCACATTAGTGCTGTCTGCTAACTATGCTTAGTAAGGGATAGTGTGTGCTTTTTGATGTATCAGGGTTTGATTAGTGCTGTCTGCTAACTATGCTTGGTAAGGGATAGTGTGTGCTTTTTGATGTATCAGGGTTTGATTAGTGCTGTCTGCTAACTATGCTTAGTAAGGGATAGTGTGTGCTTTTTGATGTATCAGGGTTTGATTAGTGCTGTCTGCTAACTATGCTTGGTAAGGGATAGTGTGTGCTGTTTAATGTATCAGGGCTTGATTAGTGCTGTCTGCTAACTATGTTTGATTAATGCTGTCTGCTAACTATGCTTAGTAAGGGATAGTGTGTGCTTTTTGATGTATCAGGGTTTGATTAGTGCTGTCTGCTAACTATGCTTAGTAAGGGATAGTGTGTGCTGTTTAATGTATCAGGGTTTGATTTATGTCCAAACGTGTGTGTGTCATTTTGACTCCCCAAAAAGTCCTGACATTTCACAAAAATGAAGCTGTGTGTGGAATAGGTGTGTGATTTATAATGTTTACACTAGAATAATTATTCAGCTGCACTTTGCAACTAAAACCAACACCTCCACACGCATGCACATGATCGGTGGAGCTCTGGCAAACACACTTCTTCTTGACCTCTTTCTACTTTTCTTTTTCTCTCTTCCTTCCTCTCCCTTTCCTGGCTCTCCTACCTCCCTCCTCTTCCCTAATCCCTCTCTCTCCTCCTTCCTCCCCCTTTCCTGGCTCTCCTACCTCCCTCCTCTTCCCTAATCCCTCTCTCTCCTCCTTCCTCTCCCTTTCCTGGCTCTCCTTCCTCCCTCCTCTTCCCTAATCCCTCTCTCTCCTCCTTCCTCTCCCTTTCCTGGCTCTCCTACCTCCCTCCTCTTCCCTAATCCCTCTCTCTCATCCTTCCTCTCCCTTTCCTGGCTCTCCTACCTCCCTCCTCTTCCCTAATCCCTCTCTCTCCTCCTTCCTCTCCCTTTCCTGGCTCTCCTACCTCCCTCCTCTTCCCTAATCCCTCTCTCTCCTCCTTCCTCCCCCTTTCCTGGCTCTCCTACCTCCCTCCTCTTCCCTAATCCCTCTCTCTCCTCCTTCCTCTCCCTTTCCTGGCTCTCCTACCTCCCTCCTCTTCCCTAATCCCTCTCTCTCCTCCCTCCTCTCCCTTTCCTGGCTCTCCTACCTCCCTCCTCTTCCCTAATCCCTCTCTCTCCTCCTTCCTCTCCCTTTCCTGGCTCTCCTACCTCCCTCCTCTTCCCTAATCCCTCTCTCTCATCCTTCCTCTCCCTTTCCTGGCTCTCCTACCTCCCTCCTCTTCCCTAATCCCTCTCTCTCCTCCTTCCTCTCCCTTTCCTGGCTCTCCTACCTCCCTCCTCTTCCCTAATCCCTCTCTCTCATCCTTCCTCTCCCTTTCCTGGCTCTCCTACCTCCCTCCTCTTCCCTAATCCGTCTCTCTCCTCCTTCCTCTCCCTTTCCTGGCTCTCCTACCTCCCTCCTCTTCCCTAATCCCTCTCTCTCCTCCTTCCTCTCCCTTTCCTGGCTCTCCTACCTCCCTCCTCTTCCCTAATCCCTCTCTCTCCTCCTTCCTCCCCCTTTCCTGGCTCTCCTACCTCCCTCCTCTTCCCTAATCCCTCTCTCTCCTCCTTCCTCTCCCTTTCCTGGCTCTCCTACCTCCCTCCTCTTCCCTAATCCCTCTCTCTCCTCCTTCCTCCCCCTTTCCTGGCTCTCCTACCTCCCTCCTCTTCCCTAATCCCTCTCTCTCCTCCTTCCTCTCCCTTTCCTGGCTCTCCTACCTCCCTCCTCTTCCCTAATCCCTCTCTCTCCTCCCTCCTCTCCCTTTCCTGGCTCTCCTACCTCCCTCCTCTTCCCTAATCCCTCTCTCTCCTCCTTCCTCTCCCTTTCCTGGCTCTCCTACCTCCCTCCTCTTCCCTAATCCCTCTCTCTCATCCTTCCTCTCCCTTTCCTGGCTCTCCTACCTCCCTCCTCTTCCCTAATCCCTCTCTCTCCTCCTTCCTCTCCCTTTCCTGGCTCTCCTACCTCCCTCCTCTTCCCTAATCCCTCTCTCTCATCCTTCCTCTCCCTTTCCTGGCTCTCCTACCTCCCTCCTCTTCCCTAATCCCTCTCTCTCCTCCTTCCTCTCCCTTTCCTGGCTCTCCTACCTCCCTCCTCTTCCCTAATCCCTCTCTCTCCTCCTTCCTCTCCCTTTCCTGGCTCTCCTACCTCCCTCCTCTTCCCTAATCCCTCTCTCTCCTCCTTCCTCCCCCTTTCCTGGCTCTCCTACCTCCCTCCTCTTCCCTAATCCCTCTCTCTCCTCCTTCCTCTCCCTTTCCTGGCTCTCCTACTTCCCTCCTCTTCCCTAATCCCTCTCTCTCATCCTTCCTCTCCCTTTCCTGGCTCTCCTTCCTCCCTCCTCTTCCCTAATCCCTCTCTCTCCTCCCTCCCTCCTCTTCCCTAATCCCTCTCTCTCCTACCTCCCTCCTCTTCCCTAATCCCTCTCTCTCCTCCTTCCTCTCCCTTTCCTGGCTCTCCTTCCTCCCTC
Organism: Oncorhynchus mykiss; assembly: GCF_013265735.2. Lineage (NCBI taxonomy): Eukaryota > Metazoa > Chordata > Actinopteri > Salmoniformes > Salmonidae > Oncorhynchus > Oncorhynchus mykiss. The sequence goes on from NC_048591.1 coordinate 35,025,877, forward strand.
CTCTTCCCTAATCCCTCTCTCTCATCCTTCCTCTCCCTTTCCTGGCTCTCCTTCCTCCCTCCTCTTCCCTAATCCCTCTCTCTCCTCCCTCCCTCCTCTTCCCTAATCCCTCTCTCTCCTCCTTCCTCTCCCTTTCCTGGCTCTCCTACCTCCCTCCTCTTCCCTAATCCCTCTCTCTCCTCCTTCCTCTCCCTTTCCTGGCTCTCCTACCTCCCTCCTCTTCCCTAATCCCTCTCTCTCCTCCTTCCTCCCCCTTTCCTGGCTCTCCTACCTCCCTCCTCTTCCCTAATCCCTCTCTCTCCTCCCTCCTCTCCCTTTCCTGGCTCTCCTACCTCCCTCCTCTTCCCTAATCCCTCTCTCTCCTCCTTCCTCTCCCTTTCCTGGCTCTCCTACCTCCCTCCTCTTCCCTAATCCCTCTCTCTCATCCTTCCTCTCCCTTTCCTGGCTCCCCTTCCTCCCTCCTCTTCCCTAATCCCTCTCTCTCCTCCCTCCCTCCTCTTCCCTAATCCCTCTCTCTCATCCCTCCTCTCCCTTTCCTGGCTCTCCTTCCTCCCTCCTCTTCCCTAATCCCTCTCTCTCCTCCCTCCCTCCTCTTCCCTAATCCCTCTCTCTCCTACCTCCCTCCTCTTCCCTAATCCCTCTCTCTCCTCCTTCCTCTCCCTTTCCCGGCTCTCCTTCCTCCCTCCTCTTCCCTAATCCCTCTCTCTCCTACCTCCCCCCTCTTCCCTAATCCCTCTCTCTCATCCTTCCTCTCCCTTTCCTGGCTCTCCTTCCTCCCTCCTCTTCCCTAATCCCTCTCTCTCCTCCCTCCCTCCTCTTCCCTAATCCCTCTCTCTCCTACCTCCCTCCTCTTCCCTAATCCCTCTCTCTCCTCCTTCCTCTCCCTTTCCTGGCTCTCCTTTCTCCCTCCTCTTCCCTAATCCCTCTCTCTCATCCTTCCTCTCCCTTTCCTGGCTCTCCTTCCTCCCTCCTCTTCCCTAATCCCTCTCTCTCCTCCCTCCCTCCTCTTCCCTAATCCCTCTCTCTCATCCTTCCTCTCCCTTTCCTGGCTCTCCTTCCTCCCTCCTCTTCCCTAATCCCTCTCTCTCCTCCCTCCCTCCTCTTCCCTAATCCCTCTCTCTCCTCCCTCCCTCCTCTACCCTAATCCCTTTCTCTCCTCCCCCCTCCATCCTTCTGTCTTGTGCTGAAGTACTGATGGTTATTAGGTTAAAGCATAATCTGTTCCTCAGTGTTCTCCCTCCATCTCTCTACCTCCCTCCATCATCGCCATCTACCTCCCTCCATCTCTCTACCTCCTCCCTCCATCTACCTCCCTCCATCATCTCCATCTACCTCCCTCCCTCCCTCCATCTCTCTACCTCCTCCCTCCATCTACCTCCCTCCATCATCTCCATCTACCTCCCTCCATCTCTCTACCTCCTCCCTCCATCTACCTCCCTCCATCGTCTCCATCTACCTCCCTCCCTCCCTCCATCTCTCTACCTCCTCCCTCCATCTACCTCCCTCCATCTACCTCCCTCCCTCCATCTCTCTACCTCCCTCCCTACATCTACCTTCCTCCATCTCTCTACCTCCGTCCATCTACCTCCCTCCATCTCTCTCCCTCCCTCCATTTCTCTCTACCTCCATCTCTCTACCTCTCTACCTCCCTTCCTCCCTCCCTCCATTTCCATCTACCTCACTCCCACAATCTCTCTCTCTCTACCTCCCTCCATCTACCTCCCTCCCTCCATCTCTCTCTACCTCCCTCCATCTCTCTCTACCTCCCTCCCTCCATCTCTCTCTACCTCCCTCCCTCTCTCCCTCCATCTCTCTCTACCTCCCTCCATCTCTCTCTACATCTCTCCATCTCTCTCTACCTCCCTCCATCTCTCTCTACCTCCCTCCCTCTCCCTCCATCTATATATTGGCCATATACCACACTCTCTCGGGCCTTATTGCTTAATTATTATTTAATCTCTCTTTCCCCATTCCGTGTGTCCATCTACCTCCCTCCATCTCTCTACCTCCCTCCATCATCTCCATCTACCTCCCTCCCTCCCTCCATCTCTCTACCTCCTCCCTCCATCTACCTCCCTCCATCTACCTCCCTCCCTCCATCTCTCTACCTCCCTCCCTACATCTACCTCCCTCCATCTCTCTACCTCCCTCCATCTACCTCCCTCCATCTCTCTCCCTCCCTCCATTTCTCTCTACCTCATCTCTCTACCTCTCTACCTCCCTTCCTCCCTCCCTCCATTTCCATCTACCTCACTCCCACAATCTCTCTCTCTCTACCTCCCTCCATCTACCTCCCTCCCTCCATCTCTCTTTACCTCCCTCCATCTCTCTCTACCTCCCTCCCTCCATCTCTCTCTACCTCCCTCCCTCTCTCCCTCTATCTCTCTCTACCTCCCTCCATCTCTCTCTACATCTCTCCATCTCTCTCTACCTCCTTCCATCTCTCTCTACCTCCCTCCCTCTCCCTCCATCTACCTCCCTCCCTCCATCTCTCTATCTACCTCTCTCCCTCCATCTCTCTACTTCCCTCTCTCCCTCCATCTCTCTTCTTCCCTCTCTCCCTCCATCTCTCTACTTCCCTCCCTCCATCTCTCTCCTTCCCTCTCTCCCTCCATCTCTCTACTTCCCTCTCTCCCTCCATCTCTCTCCTTCCCTCCATCTCTCTCCCTCCCTTGCACTACATCCCTCCTTCCCTCCCTCTGTCTCTCTCTACCTCCTCCTCAATCTCTCTCTACCTCCCCCTCAATCTCTCTCTACCCTCCTCCCTTCATCTCTCTCCCTCACGTGCACTACATTCCTCCCTCCCCCCGTCTCTCTACCTCCCCCTCAATCTCTCTCTACCCTCCTCCCTCCATCTCTCTCCCTCACGTGCACTACATTCCTCCCTCCCTCCGTCTCTCTACCTCCCCCTCAATCTCTCTCTACGCTCCTCCCTCCATCTCTCTCTACCTCCTTCGCTCTACCTTCCTCCCTCCATCTCCCTCTTCATCCCTCCCTCCCCCATCTCCCTCCCTCCATCTGTCTACCTCCCCCCTCCATCTCTCTACATCCCCCCTCCATCCATAGGGCGGCAGGGTAGCCTAGTGGTTAGAGCATTGGACTAGTAACCGAAAGGTTGCAAGTTCAAACCCCCGAGCTGACAAGGTACAAATCTGTCGTTCTGCCCCTGAACAGGCAGTTAACCCACTGTTCCCAGGCCGTCATTGAAAATAAGAATTTGTTCTTAACTGACTTGCCTAGTTAAATAAAGGTACAATTTTTTTTTTTTTTTAAATCTCCCTCTACCTCCCTCCATCTCCCTCTACCTTCCTCCATCTACTTCTACCTCTTTCCATCTCCCTCTACCTCCTTCCCTCATACTGTCTACCTCCCTCCGTCTGTCTACCTCCCTCCCACCATCTGTCTACCTCCCTCTCTCCATGTCTCTCAACCTCCCTCTCTCCATCGCTGTCTCAGCCGTGACATGCCTGTAAATGTCAGCATGCTCCTCACCATACCCTCATTACCTAACCCACCTGTGTGTGGTTTGTCATTTTTTGTGTGTTGTCCAGCCTGTTGTGTTCTCTCAGTTTGTTATGCATCAGGGTTGACTGATCAGTCAGAAAAACAGCAACTGTGTGTGTGTGTGTGTGTGTGTGTGTGTGTGTGTGTGCTCTAAAGCTGACTCCAGATCAGCGTTCTGCTCTGCTTGTCCTTCACAGTAAATAACTCCCTACAGCCCAGCCATGTCACTCCAGCTGTGTTCGTTTACTTTGATGTTGTGTTGTCCTTACGGTGTCCTGAGGTTGTTGTTGTGTTGTCCTGAGGTTGTTGTTGTGTTGTCCTGAGGTTGTGTTTGTGTTGTCCTGAGGTTGTTGTTGTGTTGTCCTGAGGTTGTTGTTGTGTTGTCCTGAGGTTGTGTTTGTGTTGTCCTGAGGTTGTGATTGTGTTGTCCTGAGGTTGTTGTTGTGTTGTCCTGAGGTTGTGTTTGTGTTGTCCTGAGGTTGTGATTGTGCTGTGTTCTAGGTGTGCAGTTCTGTGAGCTGAGGGAGCGTTTTGGGGAGGAGTTCTTCGGTCTGTGTTTCGAGGAGAACGAGCGGGTTCTAAGAGCGGTGGGAGGGAACCTGCAGGACTTCTTCAACGGCTTTGACGCAATCTTAGAACACATCAGAACCTCGACCGGACGCCGTGCCTCCTCAGAGAGCCCCTCCTTTCAATGCAAAGACCCTCACGAGGAGGAGAGAGGAAGAGGAAGGGAGAGGGTGGAAGGAAAGCTTCTCCTCCTCCACTGCTTTAACCCCGCCCCTGTCGTGGGATTGGCTATGCCTGGTCTGATCCGAGCCGTCGCACGCCGAATCTTCCACTCCCAAGTTGTGGTGAAGGAAGCCCCTCCCCTAGCGCCCTTGTCGCCCAATGAGGACGCAGAACACTCAGGAGGAGACTCCACCCCTACACCGACCCCCTCTCCTTCCCCGTCTGCCCCCGTCTGCCTCTCCTTCCTCATCAGAGAAACCTCACCCTCCCCTTCCTCCATCCCTCCCTCCTCTGTCACTCTTCCAACAGAGACCCCCAAGCAGACCCTCCCGCCCCTCTCCCTCTCCCCCACTGACCTGCGCATCGGTCCAGCAACATTCTGCAGGGCCTTCCCCTTCCACCTGGTGCTGGGCCCCAGCATGGAGCTGCTGCAGCTAGGGGAAGGTCTGAGGAGGCAGGCACGGATCGAGCCTCACCGGACCCTCTCCTTCAGGGACTGTTTTGAGATCATCTCCCCCAGGATCCAGCCCACCTTCCAGGCCATACTGCTGCGCCTGGCCTCCCCCTTCACCATCCGCACCCGGCCGGACTGCTCCCAGTCAGGCACCAAGGAGAAGGTATTTATGTACTGTCTGTGTCTACGTGTGTGTGTGTGTGTGTGTGTGGGCGCATCAGAAAAAGAGGCTAAAATGGTCCTGTTGTATAACATCCTCTATCTACAGTCTCCTCTGTCAGGAAGCTACACACACCTCTCTCTATCCTCTATCTACAGTCTCCTCTGTCAGCAAACTACACACACTTCTCTCTCCATCCTCTATCTACAGTCTCCTCTGTCAGCAAGCTACACACACCTCTCTCTATCCTCTATCTACAGTCTCCTCTGTCAGGAAGCTACACACACCTCTCTCTATCCTCTATCTACAGTCTCCTCTGTCAGGAAGCTACACACACCTCTCTCTATCCTCTATCTACAGTCTCCTCTGTCAGCAAACTACACACACCTCTCTCTCCATCCTCTATCTACAGTCTCCTCTGTCAGCAAGCTAGCAAGCTACACACACTGCTCTCTCTATCCTCTATCTACAGTCTCCTCTGTCAGCAAGCTACACACACCTCTCTCCCCATCCTCTATCTACAGTCTCCTCTGTCAGCAAGCTACACACACCTCTCTCTATCCTCTATCTACAGTCTCCTCTGTCAGCAAGCTACACACACCTCTCTCTATCCTCTATCTACAGTCTCCTCTGTCATCAAGCTACACACACCTCTCTCTATCCTCTATCTACAGTCTCCTCTGTCAGCAAGCTACACACACCTCTCTCTATCCTCTATCTACAGTCTCCTATGTCAGCAAGCTACACACACTGCTCTCTCTATCCTCTATCTACAGTCTCCTCTGTCAGCAAGCTACACACACCTCTCTCCATCCTCTATCTACAGTCTCCTATGTCAGCAAGCTACACACACCTCTCTCTATCCTCTATCTACAGTCTCCTATGTCAGCAAGCTACACACACTGCTCTCTCTATCCTCTATCTACAGTCTCCTCTGTCAGCAAGCTACACACACCTCTCTCTATCCTCTATCTACAGTCTCCTATGTCAGCAAGCTACACACACTGCTCTCTCTATCCTCTATCTACAGTCTCCTCTGTCAGCAAGCTACACACACTGCTCTCTCTATCCTCTATCTACAGTCTCCTCTCTCAGCAAGCTATACACACTGCTCTCTCTATCCTCTATCTACAGTCTCCTCTGTCAGCAAGCTACACACACCTCTCTCTATCCTCTATCTACAGTCTCCTCTGTCAACAAGCTACACACACCTCTCTCTCCATCCTCTATCTACAGTCTCCTCTGTCAGCAAGCTACACACACCTCTCTCTATCCTCTATCTACAGTCTCCTCTGTCAGCAAGCTACACACACTGCTCTCTCTATCCTCTATCTACAGTCTCCTCTGCCAGCAAGCTACACACACTGCTCTCTCTATCCTCTATCTACAGTCTCCTCTGTCAGCAAGCTACACACACCTCTCTCTCCATCCTCTATCTACAGTCTCCTCTGTCAGCAAGCTACACACACCTCTCTCTATCCTCTATCTACAGTCTCCTCTGTCAGCAAGCTACACACACTGCTCTCTCTATCCTCTATCTACAGTCTCCTCTGTCAGCAAGCTACACACACTGCTCTCTCTATCCTCTATCTACAGTCTCCTCTGCCAGCAAGCTACACACACTGCTCTCTCTATCCTCTATCTACAGTCTCCTCTGTCAGCAAGCTACACACACCTCTCTCTCCATCCTCTATCTACAGTCTCCTCTGTCAGCAAGCTACACACACCTCTCTCTATCCTCTATCTACAGTCTCCTCTGTCAGCAAGCTACACACACCTCTCTCTATCCTCTATCTACAGTCTCCTCTGTCAGCAAGCTACACACACCTCTCTCTATCCTCTATCTACAGTCTCCTCTGTCAGCAAGCTACACACACCTCTCTCTCCATCCTCTATCTACAGTCTCCTCTGTCAGCAAGCTACACACACCTCTCTCTATCCTATATCTACAGTCTCCTCTGTCAGCAAGCTACACACACCCCTCTCTATCCTCTATCTACAGTCTCCTCTGTCAGCAAGCTACACACACCTCTCTCTATCCTCTATCTACAGTCTCCTCTGTCAGCAAGCTACACACACCTCTCTCTATCCTCTATCTACAGTCTCCTCTGTCAGCAAGCTACACACACCTCTCTCTATCCTCTATCTACAGTCTCCTCTGTCAGCAAGCTACACACACTGCTCTCTCTATCCTCTATCTACAGTCTCCTCTGTCAGCAAGCTACACACACTGCTCTCTCTATCCTCTATCTACAGTCTCCTCTGTCAGCAAGCTACACACACTGCTCTCTCTATCCTCTATCTACAGTCTCCTCTGTCAGCAAGCTACACACACCTCTCTCTATCCTCTATCTACAGTCTCCTCTGTCAGCAAGCTACACACACTGCTCTCTCTATCCTCTATCTACAGTCTCCTCTGCCAGCAAGCTACACACACTGCTCTCTCTATCCTCTATCTACAGTCTCCTCTGTCAGCAAGCTACACACACTGCTATATTTATTTACAATATTTTCTATTCCAGTCTTCCTGTCTTTTTCTCCTAAATTAGTTATGTTCCTCTGGGTTATAGCTTTAAAAGTCTGTGTTGTTTCCTAGTTCTTCTTGGATTTGTCTGTCCTTTTCTACCAGACTATTTCTGTAGGTTAGTTGTCCTCTGGGGGCCTATCTGCCCCAGCTGAACTCATTTGAATGCTTTTAACTGACTGTGTTCAGGGAGTCTTCAGGTCAGGTTTCTGTCTTCCAGTAGCACTGACTGTGTTCAGGGAGTCTTTACAGGTCAGGTTTCTGTCTTCTAGTAGCACTGACTGTGTTCAGGGAGTCTTCAGGTCAGGTTTCTGTCTTCTAGTAGCACTGTGTTCAGGGAGTCTTTTCAGGTCAGGTTTCTGTCTTCTAGTAGCACTGACTGTGTTCAGGGAGTCTTTACAGGTCAGGTTTCTGTCTTCTAGTAGCACTGACTGTGTTCAGGGAGTTTTCAGGTCAGGTTTCTGTCTTCTAGTAGCACTGACTGTGTTCAGGGAGTCTTTACAGGTCAGGTTTCTGTCTTCTAGTAGCACTGACTGTGTTCAGGGAGTTTTCAGGTCAGGTTTCTGTCTTCTAGTAGCACTGACTGTGTTCAGGGAGTCTTTTCAGGTCAGGTTTCTGTCTTCTAGTAGCACTGACTGTGTTCAGGGGGTCTTTACAGATCAGGTTTCTGTCTTCTAGTAGCACTGACTGTGTTCAGGGAGTCTTTTCAGGTCAGGTTTCTGTCTTCCAGTAGCACTGACTGTGTTCAGGGAGTCTTTTCAGGTCAGGTTTCTGTCTTCTAGTAGCACTGACTGTGTTCAGGGAGTCTTCAGGTCAGGTTTCTGTCTTCTAGTAGCACTGACTGTGTTCAGGGAGTCTTCAGGTCAGGTTTCTGTCTTCTAGTAGCACTGACTGTGTTCAGGGAGTCTTTTCAGGTCAGGTGTCTGTCTTCTAGTAGCACTGACTGTGTTCAGGGAGTCTTCAGGTCAGGTTTCTGTCTTCTAGTAGCACTGACTGTGTTCAGGGAGTCTTTACAGGTCAGGTTTCTGTCTTCTAGTAGCACTGACTGTGTTCAGGGAGTCTTCAGGTCAGGTTTCTGTCTTCTAGTAGCACTGACTGTGTTCAGGGAGTCTTTACAGGTCAGGTTTCTGTCTTCTAGTAGCACTGACTGTGTTCAGGGAGTCTTTACAGGTCAGGTTTCTGTCTTCTAGTAGCACTGACTGTGTTCAGGGAGTCTTCAGGTCAGGTTTCTGTCTTCTAGTAGCACTGACTGTGTTCAGGGAGTCTTTTCAGGTCAGGTTTCTGTCTTCTAGTAGCACTGACTGTGTTCAGGGAGTCTTTTCAGGTCAGGTTTCTGTCTTCTAGTAGCACTGACTGTGTTCAGGGAGTCTTCAGGTCAGGTTTCTGTCTTCTAGTAGCACTGACTGTGTTCAGGGAGTCTTTTCAGGTCAGGTTTCTGTCTTCTAGTAGCACTGACTGTGTTCAGGGAGTCTTCAGGTCAGGTTTCTGTCTTCTAGTAGCGCTGACTGTGTTCAGGGAGTGTCTTTAGGTCAGGTTTCTGTCTTCTAGTAGCACTGACTGTGTTCAGGGAGTCTTCAGGTCAGGTTTCTGTCTTCTAGTAGCACTGACTGTGTTCAGGGAGTCTTCAGGTCAGGTTTCTGTCTTCTAGTAGGACTGACTGTGTTCAGGGAGTCTTTACAGGTCAGGTTTCTGTCTTCTAGTAGCACTGACTGTGTTCAGGGAGTCTTCAGGTCAGGTTTCTGTCTTCTAGTAGCACTGACTGTGTTCAGGGAGTCTTCAGGTCAGGTTTCTGTCTTCTAGTAGCACTGACTGTGTTCAGGGAGTCTTTACGGGTCAGGTTTCTGTCTTCTAGTAGCACTGACTGTGTTCAGGGAGTCTTCAGGTCAGGTTTCTGTCTTCTAGTAGCACTGACTGTGTTCAGGGAGTCTTTACAGGTCAGGTTTCTGTCTTCTAGTAGCACTGACTGTGTTCAGGGAGTCTTCAGGTCAGGTTTCTGTCTTCTAGTAGCACTGACTGTGTTCAGGGAGTGTCTTTAGGTCAGGTTTCTGTCTTCTAGTAGCACTGACTGTGTTCAGGGAGTCTTCAGGTCAGGTTTCTGTCTTCTAGTAGGACTGACTGTGTTCAGGGAGTCTTTACAGGTCAGGTTTCTGTCTTCTAGTAGCACTGACTGTGTTCAGGGAGTCTTCAGGTCAGGTTTCTGTCTTCTAGTAGCACTGACTGTGTTCAGGGAGTCTTCAGGTCAGGTTTCTGTCTTCTAGTAGCACTGACTGTGTTCAGGGAGTCTTTACAGGTCAGGTGTCTGTCTTCTAGTAGCACTGACTGTGTTCAGGGAGTCTTCAGGTCAGGTTTCTGTCTTCTAGTAGCACTGACTGTGTTCAGGGAGTCTTTACAGGTCAGGTTTCTGTCTTCTAGTAGCACTGACTGTGTTCAGGGAGTCTTCAGGTCAGGTTTCTGTCTTCTAGTAGCACTGACTGTGTTCAGGGAGTCTTCAGGTCAGGTTTCTGTCTTCTAGTAGCACTGACTGTGTTCAGGGAGTCTTTACAGGTCAGGTTTCTGTCTTCTAGTAGCACTGACTGTGTTCAGGGAGTCTTCAGGTCAGGTTTCTGTCTTCTAGTAGCACTGACTGTGTTCAGGGAGTCTTTACAGGTCAGGTTTCTGTCTTCTAGTAGCACTGACTGTGTTCAGGGAGTCTTCAGGTCAGGTTTCTGTCTTCTAGTAGCACTGACTGTGTTCAGGGAGTGTCTTTAGGTCAGGTTTCTGTCTTCTAGTAGCACTGACTGTGTTCAGGGAGTCTTCAGGTCAGGTTTCTGTCTTCTAGTAGGACTGACTGTGTTCAGGGAGTCTTTACAGGTCAGGTTTCTGTCTTCTAGTAGCACTGACTGTGTTCAGGGAGTCTTCAGGTCAGGTTTCTGTCTTCTAGTAGCACTGACTGTGTTCAGGGAGTCTTCAGGTCAGGTTTCTGTCTTCTAGTAGCACTGACTGTGTTCAGGGAGTCTTTACAGGTCAGGTGTCTGTCTTCTAGTAGCACTGACTGTGTTCAGGGAGTCTTCAGGTCAGGTTTCTGTCTTCTAGTAGCACTGACTGTGTTCAGGGAGTCTTTACAGGTCAGGTTTCTGTCTTCTAGTAGCAATGACTGTGTTCAGGGAGTCTTCAGGTCAGGTTTCTGTCTTCTAGTAGCACTGACTGTGTTCAGGGAGTGTCTTTAGGTCAGGTTTCTGTCTTCTAGTAGCACTGACTGTGTTCAGGGAGTCTTCAGGTCAGGTTTCTGTCTTCTAGTAGCACTGACTGTGTTCAGGGAGTCTTCAGGTCAGGTTTCTGTCTTCTAGTAGGACTGACTGTGTTCAGGGAGTCTTCAGGTCAGGTTTCTGTCTTCTAGTAGCACTGACTGTGTTCAGGGAGTCTTCAGGTCAGGTTTCTGTCTTCTAGTAGCACTGACTGTGTTCAGGGAGTCTTTACAGGTCAGGTTTCTGTCTTCTAGTAGCACTGACTGTGTTCAGGGAGTCTTCAGGTCAGGTTTCTGTCTTCTAGTAGCACTGACTGTGTTCAGGGAGTCTTTACAGGTCAGGTTTCTGTCTTCTAGTAGCACTGACTGTGTTCAGGGAGTGTCTTTAGGTCAGGTTTCTGTCTTCTAGTAGCACTGACTGTGTTCAGGGAGTCTTCAGGTCAGGTTTCTGTCTTCTAGTAGCACTGACTGTGTTCAGGGAGTCTTCAGGTCAAGTTTCTGTCTTCTAGTAGGACTGACTGTGTTCAGGGAGTCTTCAGGTCAGGTTTCTGTCTTCTAGTAGCACTGACTGTGTTCAGGGAGTCTTCAGGTCAGGTTTCTGTCTTCTAGTAGCACTGACTGTGTTCAGGGAGTCTTCAGGTCAGGTTTCTGTCTTCTAGTAGCACTGACTGTGTTCAGGGAGTCTTCAGGTCAGGTTTCTGTCTTCTAGTAGCACTGTGTTATCTGTACATCACCTAGTGATATTAATTTGGACATTTAGATCTTTTTGATTGCAGTAAGTTGAAAAGATACCTTAAGGTCTGCTACTTTGCAGAACCAATCATCTTTCCAAGCTATTGGTTTTTTACCATACGTTGAGTCGAAAGATTTGCATGCAGGGAGCATACGTTACAGAGCCTAGGAAATTATATTTACCATATCATTGCATGATTGCTGTATAATGAATCTGCACAAGATCAGCTAATATTGAGAATTCCAACACAAATGTACACAATTTAGTAGGTGTGTGTGTTTTCCTGTAGTTGTTTCTGCTCCGTACGGAGGTTTTAATTGGATGGCTATGGTGTTGCAGTGGTTTTCAGAGGGAGACATCCAGGGCTTACTGTGGTCATCTGGACAGATGATTATGAAATACACCAGTTTATGTTTACATATCCTCTTCTGAAAGAGCATTACCCTGCAGGTCTGTTCCACTATTATAGCCCACACTAAACATCATCTAAATACGTGGACATGTGCACACACACAGACTAAAAATCTCCCCAAATCATCTGTGATCCTCTGTAGTGGCTTTTATCTGCTGTGGCTGTCCCCTGCATGCGCACACACACACACACACACACGCATGCACGCTCTTTTTTGTACAGTACCAGGAGCTCCTCTCCGCAGTCAGAACTCGAGCATCACTACATCTTTCTATCTTCCTTTCTCTCGCTCACTCCCTCGCTTTTATCTTTCTCTCCTCCCTCCCACTCGGCTGGCGTTCTCTCACAGGGTTCCCTTTTTATCTTTCTCTCCTCCCTCCCACTCGGCTGGCGTTCTCTCACAGGGTTCCCCTTTTATCTTTCTCTCCTCCCTCCCACTCGGCTGGCGTTCTCTCACAGGGTTCCCTTTTATCTTTCTCTCCTCCCTCCCACTCGGCTGGCGTTCTCTCACAGGGTTCCCTTTTATCTTTCTCCCCTCCCTCCCACTCGGCTGGCGTTCTCTCACAGGGTTCCCCTTTTATCTTTCTCTCCTCCCTCCCACTCGGCTGGCGTTCTCTCACAGGGTTCCCTTTTATCTTTCTCCCCTCCCTCCCACTCGGCTGGCGTTCTCTCACAGGGTTCCCTTTTATCTTTCTCCCCTCCCTCCCACTCGGCTGGCGTTCTCTCACAGGGTTCCCCTTTTATCTTTCTCTCCTCCCTCCCACTCGGCTGGCGTTCTCTCACAGGGTTCCCCTTTTATCTTTCTCTCCTCCCTCCCACTCGGCTGGCGTTCTCTCACAGGGTTCCCCTTTTATCTTTCTCTCCTCCCTCCCACTCGGCTGGCGTTCTCTCACAGGGTTCCCCTTTTATCTTTCTCCCCTCCCTCCCACTCGGCTGGCCTTCTCTCACAGGGTTCCCTTTTATCTTTCTCTCCTCCCTCCCACTCGGCTGGCGTTCTCTCACAGGGTTCCCCTCTCAGGCAGATATATGAGTGTCACTACATAACCCTTTCTGCTTTCCTATCTTTGAGAATACAATATTAGTCCACTGTTTTAAGGGACCTTAGTTGGTTCTGGGGTTGACCATTTTAGCTTGGTTGGGCCCCTTTCACACACGCACGCGCACACACACGCGCACGCGTACACACACACACGTGCGCACACACACAGAGAAAAATACAGTTATTGCAGATTAAATGTGTCTCTGTGCGTCACCCATGTCTCTCTGTTGGCGGTGGTTGGGTAACCACGGTGATGAATCAAAAAGCAGTGTGAAGTGTAGAGCAGGTCAATTCTGACTGAGTTAGCAGAAACACACACACCTCAGGTGGAATAACACAACCACCTGCCTTTCCCAACTAGCTCTCACAGTCTCACGTCAGAATTAGACGTTCATTCATGTTTCTCTAACGTCAAATTTAAAAATTGTTCCAAACGTCAAATGTCTAAGTGTTTAAGGTTACATTTTGGCATTAGCTCAGAATTTTTGAGGCAGGGTTAATATTAGGCATTAACTCTGAAATCTTAATGTTAGGCATTAACTCAGAATCGGTAAGGGAAGGGTTAATGTTTGGGATAGGCTTAAACAGAAATATCAAAAACAACTTTATATCGCTGGATTCGAACTTGCAAGCCACCATCCCCGTCGACAACGCCTTAGCAAAACCAATACCTACTTTAGGGTACGAGCGCTAAATGTTGCCCCCAGTGGCCAGTTTCTACATCATCTCCCAACGTCCTCAGATATGGATGGACATTCAATACTGGCTTGTATCACAGGTGACCAGGTTGGCCTTTCCCTGACACACACACACACACACACACACTGTGTTACTGTGGCATTAACACCATATACCCAGGCAGTGGAAAGGACACCATGGTGTTCCTGCAGCAATCTGAATCTAAGTCTGTCATTAGTGAGTGTGTCATTAGTGAGTGTGTCATTAGTGAGTGTGTCATTAGTGAGTGTGTCAGAGAGTGTGTCTTTGTGTATTCATGTTTGCATCAGGAGGAGTCTGTCAAAAAAGGGTTATAATAAGGTCAAATATTAGCTAGCAAGGATCAAACCTGTCATCAGGTGCAACGTTAGCAATACAAAACTTCTTCTTCACACATTAAGAAGAGGCTATGTATTCAGCTAGTTTCATCACAGTATCATAGACTCGTATCAGAGCGGATGATAATGACATGTAGCATGTAGCTAGCTAGCTATAAACAACAACACACCAGTTTCAGGTTTGACGGTAGAAACCTGTCGAATCCATTAGATTGTTGAACTTTATGGAAGCCCATTTTCACTGGAGTTGCTATTTCTCCAGCAAGGACAGGTTCTAACCACACGTCTTGTCTGGAGCGGAGGTTTCAGTGGGGATGTTTGTTTTGCGTGACCCGGTGCCCCGGGTGTGCAGGGTTTGCTCATTTTCAACCAATCCGTTGGTCCTCCTAAGCAAAGCGAACTCGCCCAGTCTTTTCCAAGGAAACACCGTGTCACCACCTATTATTAGGCAAAAGGGGGCATAAATTGTTGACATAATTGTAATCTAAACCAAACCCTCAAGTAAGTCATGATGCAGTCACTTACCGAACTCTGACTTTATGACCAAAACTGCCCTATTTACACATTGTAGTCAATTTTGACACGACAATTAATGTTTCATTGTCATATTGATGACACAGAGGCCATTTAAAACTAGACAAGTTGGTTCTATGGGGCAGTTGACCTTTAATAGTCAGGGCAGGGACAGTTGACCTCTAATAGTCAGTTGACCTTTAATAGTCAGGGCAGGGACAGTTGACCTTTAATAGTCAGAGCAGGGACAGTTGACCTTTAATAGTCAGTTGACCTTTAATAGTCAGGGCAGGGACAGTTGACCTTTAATAGTCAGAGCAGGGACAGTTGACCTTTAATAGTCAGTTGACCTTTAATAGTCAGAGCAGGGACAGTTGACCTTTAATAGTCAGAGCAGGGACAGTTGACCTTTAATAGTCAGAGCAGGGACAGTTGACCCTTAATAGTCAGTTGACCTTTAATAGTCAGAGCAGGGACAGTTGACCTTTAATAGTCAGAGCAGGGACAGTTGACCTTTAATAGTCAGAGCAGGGACAGTTGACCTTTAATAGTCAGAGCAGGGACAGTTGACCTTTAATAGTCAGAGCAGGGACAGTTGACCTTTACTAGTCAGAGCAGGGACAGTTGACCTTTAATAGTCAGAGCAGGGACAGTTGACCTTTAATAGTCAGGGCAGGGACAGTTGACCTTTAATAGTCAGAGCAGGGACAGGGACAGTTGACCTTTAATAGTCAGTTGACCTTTAATAGTCAGGGCAGGGACAGTTGACCTTTAATAGTCAGGGCAGGGACAGTTGACCTTTAATAGTCAGGGCAGGGACAGTTGACCTTTAATAGTCAGAGCAGGGACAGTTGACCTTTAATAGTCAGTTGACCTTTATTAGTCAGAGCAGGGACAGTTGACCTTTAATAGTCAGAGCAGGGACAGTTGACCTTTAATAGTCAGAGAAGCGACAGTTGACCTTTAATAGTCAGGGCAGGGACAGTTGACCTTTAATAGTCTGGGCAGGGACAGTTGACCTTTAATAGTCAGAGCAGGGACAGTTGACCTTTAATAGTCAGAGCAGGGACAGTTGACCTTTAATAGTCAGAGCAGGGACAGTTGACCTTTAATAGTCAGAGAAGGGACAGTTGACCTTTAATAGTCAGGGCAGGGACAGTTGACCTTTAATAGTCTGGGCAGGGACAGTTGACCTTTAATAGTCAGAGCAGGGACAGTTGACCTTTAATAGTCAGTTGACCTTTAATAGTCAGAGCAGGGACAGGGACAGTTGACCTTTAATAGTCAGTTGACCTTTAATAGTCAGAGCAGGGACAGTTGACCTTTAATAGTCAGAGCAGTGACAGTTGACCTTTAATAGTCAGTTGACCTTTAATAGTCAGGGCAGGGACAGTTGACCTTTAATAGTCAGAGCAGGGACAGTTGACCTTTAATAGTCAGAGCAGGGACAGTTGACCTTTAATAGTCAGAGCAGGGACAGTTGACCTTTAATAGTCAGGGCAGGGACAGGGACAGTTGACCTTTAATAGTCAGGGCAGGGACAGGGACAGTTGACCTTTAATAGTCAGTTGACCTTTAATAGTCAGGGCAGGGACAGTTGACCTTTAATAGTCAGAGCAGGGACAGTTGACCTTTAATAGTCAGTTGACCTTTAATAGTCAGAGCAGGGACAGTTGACCTTTAATAGTCAGAGCAGGGACAGTTGACCTTTAATAGTCAGAGCAGGGACAGTTGACCTTTAATAGTCAGGGCAGGGACAGTTGACCTTTAATAGTCAGAGCAGGGACAGTTGACCTTTAATAGTCAGAGCAGGGACAGTTGACCTTTAATAGTCAGAGCAGGGACAGTTGACCTTTAATAGTCAGAGCAGGGACAGTTGACCTTTATTAGTCAGAGCAGGGACAGTTGACCTTTAATAGTCAGAGCAGGGACAGTTGACCTTTAATAGTCAGAGCTGTGACAGTTGACCTTTAATAGTCAGGGCAGGGACAGTTGACCTTTAATAGTCAGAGCAGGGACAGTTGACCTTTAATAGTCAGAGCAGGGACAGTTGACCTTTAATAGTCAGAGCAGGGACAGTTGACCTTTAATAGTCAGAGCAGGGACAGTTGACCTTTAATAGTCAGGGCAGGGACAGTTGACCTTTAATAGTCAGGGCAGGGACAGTTGACCTTTAATAGTCAGAGCAGGGACAGTTGACCTTTAATAGTCAGAGCAGGGACAGTTGACCTTTAATAGTCAGTTGACCTTTAATAGTCAGAGCAGGGACAGTTGACCTTTAATAGTCAGAGCAGGGACAGTTGACCTTTAATAGTCAGAGCAGGGACAGTTGACCTTTAATAGTCGGAGCAGAGACAGTTGACCTTTAATAGTCAGAGCAGGGACAGTTGACCTTTAATAGTCAGAGCAGGGACAGTTGACCTTTAATAGTCAGGGCAGGGACAGTTGACCTTTAATAGTCAGGGCAGGGACAGTTGACCTTTAATAGTCAGAGCAGGGACAGTTGACCTTTAATAGTCAGAGCAGGGACAGTTGACCTTTAATAGTCAGTTGACCTTTAATAGTCAGAGCAGGGACAGTTGACCTTTAATAGTCAGAGCAGGGACAGTTGACCTTTAATAGTCAGAGCAGGGACAGTTGACCTTTAATAGTCGGAGCAGAGACAGTTGACCTTTAATAGTCAGAGCAGGGACAGTTGACCTTTAATAGTCAGGGCAGGGACAGTTGACCTTTAATAGTCAGAGCAGGGACAGTTGACCTTTAATAGTCAGGGCAGGGACAGTTGACCTTTAATAGTCAGAGCAGGGACAGTTGACCTTTAATAGTCAGAGCAGGGACAGTTGACCTTTAATAGTCAGAGCAGGGACAGTTGACCTTTAATAGTCAGAACAGGGACAGTTGACCCTTAATAGTCAGTTGACCTTTAATAGTCAGAGCAGGGACAGTTGACCTTTAATAGTCAGAGCAGGGACAGTTGACCTTTAATAGTCAGAGCAGGGACAGTTGACCTTTAATAGTCAGAGCAGGGACAGTTGACCTTTAATAGTCAGGGCAGGGACAGTTGACCTTTAATAGTCAGAGCAGGGAGAGTTGACCTTTAATAGTCAGGGCAGGGACAGTTGACCTTTAATAGTCAGGGCAGGGACAGTTGACCTTTAATAGTCAGAGCAGGGACAGTTGACCTTTAATAGTCAGGGCAGGGACAGTTGACCTTTAATAGTCAGGGCAGGGACAGTTGACCTTTAATAGTCAGGGCAGAGACAGTTGACCTTTAATAGTCAGAGCAGGGAGAGTTGACCTTTAATAGTCAGAGCAGGGACAGTTGACCTTTAATAGTCAGGGCAGGGACAGTTGACCTTTAATAGTCAGGGCAGGGACAGGGACAGTTGACCTTTAATAGTCAGTTAACCTTTAATAGTCAGGGCAGGGACAGTTGACCTTTAATAGTCAGAGCAGGGACAGTTGATCTTTAATAGTCAGTTGACCTTTAATAGTCAGGGCAGGGACAGTTGACCTTTAATAGTCAGAGCAGGGACAGTTGACCTTTAATAGTCAGGGCAGGGACAGTTGACCTTTAATAGTCAGGGCAGGGACAGTTGACCTTTAATAGTCAGGGCAAGGACAGTTGACCTTTAATAGTCAGGGCAGGGACAGTTGACCTTTAATAGTCAGGGCAGGGACAGGGACAGTTGACCTTTAATAGTCAGAGCAGGGACAGTTGACCTTTAATAGTCAGAGCAGGGACAGTTGACCTTTAATAGTCAGAGCAGGGACAGTTGAGCTTTAATAGTCAGTTGACCTTTAATAGTCAGAGCAGGGACAGTTGACCTTTGATAGTCAGTTGACCTTTAATAGTCAGAGCAAGGACAGTTGACCTTTAATAGTCAGAGCAGGGACAGTTGACCTTTAATAGTCAGGGCAGGGACAGTTGACCTTTAATAGTCAGGGCAGGGACAGTTGACCTTTAATAGTCAGGGCAGGGACAGTTGACCTTTAATAGTCAGTTGACCTTTAATAGTCAGAGCAGGGACAGTTGACCTTTAATAGTCAGAGCAGGGACAGTTGACCTTTAATAGTCAGAGCAGGGACAGTTGACCTTTAATAGACAGTTGACCTTTAATAGTCAGAGCAGGGACAGTTGACCTTTAATAGTCAGAGCAGGGACAGTTGACCTTTAATAGTCAGAGCAGGGACAGTTGACCTTTAATAGACAGTTGACCTTTAATAGTCAGGGCAGGGACAGTTGACCTTTAATAGACAGTTGACCTTTAATAGTCAGAGCAGGGACAGTTGACCTTTAATAGTCAGAGCAGGGACAGTTGACCTTTAATAGTCAGTTGACCTTTAATAGTCAGAGCAGGGACAGTTGACCTTTAATAGTCAGAGCAGGGACAGTTGACCTTTAATAGTCAGGGCAGGGACAGTTGACCTTTAATAGTCAGGGCAGGGACAGTTGACCTTTAATAGTCAGAGCAGGGACAGTTGACCTTTAATAGTCAGGGCAGGGACAGTTGACCTTTAATAGTCAGGGCAGGGACAGTTGAACTTTAATAGTCAGTTGACCTTTAATAGTCAGGGCAGGGACAGTTGACCTTTAATAGTCAGGGCAGGGACAGTTGACCTTTAATAGTCAGGGCAGGTAGAGTTGACCTTTAATAGTCAGAGCAGGGAGAGTTGACCTTTAATAGTCAGGGCAGGGACAGTTGACCTTTAATAGTCAGAGCAGGGACAGTTGACCTTTAATAGTCAGGGCAGGGACAGTTGACCTTTAATAGTCAGGGCAGGGACAGTTGACCTTTAATAGTCAGGGCAGGGACAGTTGACCTTTATTAGTCAGAGCAGGGAGAGTTGACCTTTAATAGTCAGGGCAGGGATCTAAAATATCTTGGGAAAGTATTCAGACCCTTTGACTTTTTCCACGTTTTGTTACGTTACAGCCTTATAGTTTTCCCATCAATCTACACACAGTTTACCATACTGACAAAGGAAACATGTATACAAAAAAACACACGGAAATATTACATTTACAAAAGTATTCAGACCCTTTACTCAGTACTTTGTTGAAGCACCTTAAGCAGCAATTACATCCTCGAGTCTTCTTGGGTATGACGCTACAAGCTTGGCACAGCTGTATTTGGGGAGTTTCTCCAATTCTTCTCTGCAGATCCTCTCAAGCTCTGTCAGGTTGGATGGGGAGCATCAATGCACAGCTATTTTCAGGTCTCCCCAGAGATGGGCTCTGACTGGGCCACTCAAGGACATTCAGAGACTTGTCCCAAAGCCACTCCTGCATTGCCTTGGCTGCGTGCTAAGGGTCATTGTCCTGTTGGTAGGGGAACCTTCTCCTCAGTCTGAGCTCCTAAGCGCTCTGGAGAAGGTTTTCATCAAGGATCACTCGGTACTTTGCTCTGTTTATCTTCCCCTTAATCATGACTAGTCTCCCAGTCCCTGCCGCTGAAAAACATCCCCACAGCCTGATGCTGCCACCACTGTGCTTCAAATCAAATGAGCCGAATACAACAGGTGTAGTAGACCTTACAGTGAAATGCTTACTTACGTGTCCCTAACCAACAATGCAGTTTTAAGAAAAATAAGTGTTAAGTAAAAAAAATAGAGAAGTAAAACAGTTAAAGAGCAGCAGTAAATAACAATAGCGAGGCTGTATACAGGGGTTACCGGTACAGTCAATGTGCGGGGGCACAGGTTAGTCGAGGTAATTGAGGTAATATGTACATGTAGGTAGAGTTAAAGTGAATATGCATAGATAATAAACAGAGATTAGCAGCAGCAAAAAAGAGAGGGGGGGGGGGCAATGCAAATACTCTGGTTAGCCATTTGATTAGCTGTTCAGGAGTCTTATGGCTTGGGGGTAGGAGCTGTTAAGAAGCCTCTTGGACCTAGACTTGGCCCTCCGGTATCGATTGTCATGCGGTAGCAGAGAGAACAGTCTATGACTAGGGTGGCTGGAGTCTTTGAACATTTTTAGGGCCTTCCTCTGACACTGCCTGGTATAGAGGTCCTGGATGGCAGGAAGCCTGGCCCCGTGATTCTCTGGGCCTTACGCACTACCTTCTGTAGTGCCTTGTGGTCGGAGGCTGAGCAGTTGCCATACCAGGCAGTGATGCAACCCGTCAGGATGGTGCAGCTGTAGAACCTGTAGGTTCTGAGGACCCATGCCAAATATTTTCAGTCTCCTGAGGGGGAACAGGTTTTGTCTCTGTCTGTGGTACCAATGTCTCACTCTCCTCTTCCTTTACTCCTTTAACTTCCCCCTCTATCTCTCACACACACACACACACACACACACACACACACACACACACACACACACTGATGCACACACACACACACACATACACACACACACACACACACACACACACACACACACACACACACACACACACACACACACACGCACACACACACGCACACACACACGCACACACAAATACACACACAAGCCCAGTTATTACTGATGCTGAGAGCCCAGACCTCCAGCTCTGTGTGTACACCTTTCTGCACACAGAAGAGACATCTAACTGACATGCCATCAGGACCCCCTCATCTCTCTCTCTAGCTCCCTCACTCCAAACCCCTGTCTGCCCCTTCCCTTTTCCTCTAACCAGAACCCCCACACCTCTACTCACAGCACCTAACCAGAACCCCCACCTCCCTACTCACAGCACCTAACCAGAACCCCCACACCTCTACTCACAGCACCTAACCAGAACCCCCACCTCTCTTCACCTAACCAGAACCCCCACCTCAATCCTCGCTTCACCTAACCAGAACCCCCAGCCCCTCCTCGCTTCACCTAACCAGAACCCCCAGCCCCTCCTCGCTTCACCTAACCAGAACCCCCAGCCCCTCCTCGCTTCACCTAACCAGAACCCCCACCCCCTCCTCGCTTCACCTAACCAGAAACCCCACCCCCCTCCCCGCTTCACCTAACCAGAACCCCCAACCCCTCCTCGCTTCACCTAACCAGAACCCCCACCCCCCTCCACGCTTCACCTAACCAGAACCCCCACCCCCCTCCTCGCTTCACCTACCCCCCTCCTCGCTTCACCTAACCAGAACCCCCACCCTCCTCCTCGCTTCACCTAACCAGTACCCCCACCCCCCTCCTCGCTTCACCTAACCAGAACCCCAACCCCCTCCTCGCTTCACCTAACCAGAACCCCCACCCCCCTCCTCGCGTCACCTAACCAGAACCCCCACCCCCCCTCCTCGCTTCACCTAACCAGAACCCCCACCCCCCTCCTCGCTTCACCTAACCAGAACCCCTACACCCCTCCTCGCTTCACCTACCCCCCTCCTTGCTTCACCTACCCCCCTCCTCGCTTCACCTAACCAGAACCCCCACCCTCCTCCTCGCTTCACCTAACCAGTACCCCCACCCCCCTCCTCGCTTCACCTAACCAGAACCCCCACCCCTCTCCTCGCGTCACCTAACCAGAACCCCCTCACCCCCCTCCTCGCTTCACCTAACCAGAACCCTCACCCCCCTCCTCGCTTCACCTAACCAGAACCCCCACCCCCCTCCTCGCTTCACCTAACCAGAACCCCCACCCCCCTCCTCGCTTCACCTAACCAGAACCCCCACCCCCCCCCTCCTCGCCTCACCTAACCAGAACCCCCACCCCCCCTCGCTTCACCTAACCAGAACCCCCACCCCCCTCCTCGCTTCACCTAACCAGAAACCACACCCCCCTCCCCGCTTCACCTAACCAGAACCCCCAGCCCCTCCTCGCTTCACCTAACCAGAACCCCCACCTCAATCCTCGCTTCACCTAACCAGAACCCCCAGCCCCTCCTCGATTCACCTAACCAGAACCCCCACCTCCCACCACGCTTCACCTAACCAGAACCCCCACCTCCCTCCTCGCTTCACCCAACCAGAACCCCCAGCCCCTCCTCTCTTCACCTAACCAGAACCCCCACCTCCCTCCTCGCTTCACCTAACCAGAACCCCCAGCCCCTCCTCGCTTCACCTAACCAGAACCCCCACCTCCCTCCTCGCTTCACCTAACCAGAACCCCCAGCCCCTCCTCGCTTCACCTAACCAGAACCCCCACCCCCCTCCTCTCTTCACCTAACCAGAACCCCCACCCCCCTCCTCGCTTCACCTAACCAGAACCCCCACCCTCCTCCTCGCTTCACCTAACCAGAAACCCCACCCCCCTCCCCGCTTCACCTAACCAGAACCCCCAGCCCCTCCTCGCTTCACCTAACCAGAACCCCCACCCCCCTCGCTTCACCTAACCAGAACCCCCACCCCCCTCCTCGCTTCACCTAACCAGAACCCCCACCCTCCTCCTCGCTTCACCTAACCAGAAACCCCACCCCCCTCCCCGCTTCACCTAACCAGAACCCCCAGCCCCTCCTCGCTTCACCTAACCAGAACCCCCAGACCCTCCTCGCTTCACCTAACCAGAACCCCCACCCCCTCCTCGCTTCACCTAACCAGAACCCCCAGCCCCTCCTCGCTTCACCTAACCAGAACCCCCACCTCCCTCCTCGCTTCACCTAACCAGAACCCCCACCCCCCTCCTCTCTTCACCTAACCAGAACCCCCACCCCCCTCCCCGCTTCACCTAACCAGACCCCCCCCCCTGTTTTTACTGCTGGTGTTGTGTCATACGGCCTCTGTTGTGTAAATATGACCCAGAGAGAAAGAGAGAGCAGTGACTTTCAAAGCCTCCTGTCTTTTTGTTCTTCTGAACAACAAACAACAAACATCACAGTGTTGAGGGGGGCATCGGATCAAAGGATCACTAAATGTCTCAATCTTCTTTGTTCCCTGTCACACAAGCGTGCACAAACACACACACGTGCGCATGCAAACACACACACTCATGGCCTTGTCTTGTAAAACAGCCTCCACAATAACAGAGCAACAGAGCAGTGGAGAAATCAACACTGTAAAGCGCCGGATGCCAGCAGAGTTGGGCTTGAGGAGAAGGTGTCTGAGGACAGGTTGGCCTTAAGGTCTCACAGGATTTTTACATAGATCTGAGTGGGCATATAGGGGGATACCATGTTTCAGGATGCTTGGCTGTGTGGATGCCTTCGTCTACCTGTGTGTGTCTGTGAGCAGGCTTCATGCATGTACGTGTGCATTTGTGTGTTTGTGTGTGTGACTCATTGACTTGTGCTCTGTACTTCTATGCAAATGAGTCTGTTTACACGCCAGTCTGCTTAAATCCTATTTTTCTCCCTCTGCTTTTCCCTCTCTGCCCACCTCTCCTTTTCTCTCTTACTTTCTGTCACTCTCTCTTTCTCTCTCTCCATCTCTCTCCTTCTCTGTCGTCTAGTTGAGAGTGGGGCTGTGGTTCTCTGTGGTCTGTGTGGATGTGTGAGTGTGTTACTGTAGTGCTGCTGAGAGTGTACAACTGTCTGTCCTGGTGAGGGAGATGGGAACAGGAGTGAACTGAGTTAAAGCAGGGAGACTCACAACAAGGCCGGCAGAACAGCCCATGGTCGGTCTGTGTGTGTGTGCGTGTGTGTGCTTGTGCATGCGTGTGTGTGTGCATACTCTACATCAGCGATCACCAAACATTTCTGTAGAAAATCCAACGATAAAAGCACAGAGTTGTCTTTGATAAAAGCACAGAGTTGTCTTTGATAAAAGCACAGATTTGTCTTTGATAAGGACACAGAGTTGTCTTTGATAAGGACACAGAGTTGTCTTTGATTAAGGCACAGAGTTATCTTTGATAAGGACACAGAGTTGTATTTGATAAGGACACAGAGTTGTCTTTGATAAAGACAGAGTTGTCTTTGATAAAGGCAGAGTTGTATTTGATAAGGACACAGAGTTGTATTTGATAAGGACACAGAGTTGTATTTGATAAAGACACACAGAGTTGTATTTGATAAAGACAGAGTTGTCTTTGATAAGGAAACAGAGTTGTATTTGATAAGGACACAGAGTTGTATTTGATAAGGACACAGAGTTGTCTTTGATAAGGACACAGAGTTGTATTTGATAAGGACACAGAGTTGTCTTTGATAAAGGCACAGAGTTGTATTTGATAAGGACACAGAGTTGTATTTGATAAGGACACAGAGTTGTCTTTGATAAAGGCACAGAGTTGTATTTGATAAGGACACAGAGTTGTATTTGATAAGGACACAGAGTTGTATTTGATAAAGACACAGAGTTGTCTTTGATAAGGACACAGAGTTGTATTTGATAAGGACACAGAGTTGTCTTTGATAAAGGCACAGAGTTGTATTTGATAAAGACACAGAGTTGTATTTGATAAAGGCACAGAGTTGTATTTGATAAGGACACAGAGTTGTATTTGATAAGGACACAGAGTTGTATTTGATAAAGACACAGAGTTGTATTTGATAAAGGCACAGAGTTGTATTTGATAAGGACACAGAGTTGTCTTTGATAAGGACACAGAGTTGTTTTTGATAAGGACACAGAGTTGTATTTGATAAGGACACAGAGTTGTCTTTGATAAAGACACAGAATTGTATTTGATAAGGACACAGAGTTGTATTTGATAAAGACACAGAGTTGTCTTTGATAAGGACACAGAGTTGTATTTGATAAGGACACAGAGTTGTATTTGATAAGGACACAGAGTTGTCTTTGATAAAGACAGAGTTGTCTTTGATAAAGGCACATAGTTGTATTTGATAAGGACACAGAGTTGTATTTGATAAGGACACAGAGTCGTATTTGATAAAGACACACAGAGTTGTATTTGATAAAGACAGAGTTGTCTTTGATAAGGACACAGAGTTGTATTTGATAAAGACAGAGACTTGTATTTGATAAAGGCACAGAGTTGTATTTGATAAGGACACAGAGTTGTCTTTGATAAGGACACAGAGTTGTTTTTGATAAGGACACAGAGTTGTATTTGATAAGGACACAGAGTTGTCTTTGATAAAGACACAGAGTTGTATTTGATAAGGACACAGAGTTGTATTTGATAAAGACACAGAGTTGTCTTTGATAAGGACACAGAGTTGTATTTGATAAGGACACAGAGTTGTCTTTGATAAAGACAGAGTTGTCTTTGATAAAGGCACAGAGTTGTATTTGATAAGGACACAGATTTGTCTTTGATAAGGACACAGAGTTGTCTTTGATAAGGACACAGAGTTGTCTTTGATTAAGGCACAGAGTTATCTTTGATAAGGACACAGAGTTGTATTTGATAAAGACACAGAGTTGTCTTTGATAAGGACACAGAGTTGTATTTGATAAGGACACAGAGTTGTCTTTGATAAAGACAGAGTTGTCTTTGATAAAGGCAGAGTTGTATTTGATAAGGACACAGAGTTGTATTTGATAAGGACACAGAGTTGTATTTGATAAAGACACACAGAGTTGTATTTGATAAAGACAGAGTTGTCTTTGATAAGGACACAGAGTTGTATTTGATAAGGACACAGAGTTGTATTTGATAAGGACACAGAGTTGTCTTTGATAAGGACACAGATTTGTATTTGATAAGGACACAGAGTTGTCTTTGATAAAGGCACAGAGTTGTATTTGATAAAGACACAGAGTTGTATTTGATAAAGGCGCAGAGTTGTATTTGATAAAGACACAGAGTTGTATTTGATAAAGGCACAGAGTTGTATTTGATAAGGACACAGAGTTGTCTTTGATAAGGACACAGAGTTGTTTTTGATAAGGACACAGAGTTGTCTTTGATAAGGACACAGAGTTGTATTTGATAAGGACACAGAGTTGTATTTGATAAGGACACAGAGTTGTCTTTGATAAAGACAGAGTTGTCTTTGATAAAGGCACAGAGTTGTATTTGATAAGGACACAGAGTTGTATTTGATAAGGACACAGAGTCGTATTTGATAAAGACACACAGAGTTGTATTTGATAAAGACAGAGTTGTCTTTGATAAGGACACAGAGTTGTATTTGATAAAGACACAGAGTTGTATTTGATAAAGGCGCAGAGTTGTATTTGATAAAGACACAGACTTGTATTTGATAAAGGCACAGAGTTGTATTTGATAAGGACACAGAGTTGTCTTTGATAAGGACACAGAGTTGTTTTTGATAAGGACACAGAGTTGTATTTGATAAGGACACATAGTTGTCTTTGATAAAGACACAGAGTTGTCTTTGATAAGGACACAGAGTTGTATTTGATAAGGACACAGAGTTGTATTTGATAAAGACACAGAGTTGTCTTTGAGAAGGACACAGTGTTGTATTTGATAAGGACACATAGTTGTCTTTGATAAAGACAGAGTTGTCTTTGATAAAGGCACAGAGTTGTATTTGATAAGGACACAGAGTTGTATTTGATAAGGACACAGAGTTGTCTTTGATAAAGACACAGAGTTGTATTTGATAAGGACACAGAGTCGTATTTGATAAAGACACACAGAGTTGTATTTGATGAAGACAGAGTTGTCTTTGATAAGGACACATAGTTGTATTTGATAAAGACACAGAGTTGTATTTGATAAGGACACAGAGTTGTCTTTGATAAGGACACAGAGTTGTCTTTGATAAAGACACAGAGTTGTATTTGATAAGGACACAGAGTTGTATTTGATAAAGACACAGAGTTGTATTTGATAAAGACACAGAGTTGTAATTGATAAAGACACAGAGTTGTATTTAATAAAGACACAGAGTTGTCTTTGATAAGGACACAGAGTTGTATTTGATAAGGACACAGAGTTGTCTTTGATAAAGACAGAGTTGTATTTGATAAGGACACAGAGTTGTCTTTGATAAGGACACAGAGTTGTATTTGATAAGGACACAGAGTTATCTTTGATAAGGACACAGAGTTGTATTTGATAAGGACACAGAGTTGTATTTGATAAGGACACAGAGTTGTCTTTGATAAGGACACAGAGTTGTCTTTGATAAGGACACAGAGTTGTCTTTGATAAGGACACAGAGTTGTTTTTGATAAGGACACAGAGTTGTCTTTGATAAGGACACAGAGTTGTATTTGATAAGGACACAGAGTTGTATTTGATAAGGACACAGAGTTGTCTTTGATAAAGACAGAGTTGTCTTTGATAAAGGCACAGAGTTGTATTTGATAAGGACACAGAGTTGTATTTGATAAGGACACAGAGTCGTATTTGATAAAGACACACAGAGTTGTATTTGATAAAGACAGAGTTGTCTTTGATAAAGGCACAGAGTTGTCTTTGATAAGGACACAGAGTTGTATTTGATAAGGACACAGAGTTGTATTTGATAAAGACACAGAGTTGTATTTGATAAGGACACAGAGTTGTCTTTCATAAGGACACAGAGTTGTATTTGATAAGAACACAGAGTTGTATTTGATAAAGACACACAGAGTTGTATTTGATAAGGACACAGAGTTATCTTTGATAAGGACACAGAGTTGTCTTTGATAAGGACACAGAGTTGTATTTGATAAGGACACAGAGTTATCTTTGATAAGGACACAGAGTTGTATTTGATAAGGACACAGAGTTATCTTTGATAAGGACACAGAGTTGTCTTTGATAAGGACGCAGAGTTTTATTTGATAAGGACACAGAGTTGTATTTGATAAGGACACAGAGTTATCTTTGATAAGGACACAGAGTTGTCTTTGATAAGGACACAGAGTTTTATTTGATAAGGACACAGAGTTGTCTTTGATAAGGACACAGAGTTATCTTTGATAAGGACACAGAGTTGTCTTTGATAAGGACACAGAGTTTTATTTGATAAGGACACAGAGTTGTATTTGATAAGGACACAGAGTTATCTTTGATAAGGACACAGAGTTGTCTTTGATAAGGACACAGAGTTATCTTTGATAAGGACACAGAGTTGTCTTTGATAAAGACACAGAGTTGTATTTGATAAGGACACAGAGTTATCTTTGATAAAGACAGAGTTGTCTTTGATAAGGACACAGAGTTATCTTTGATAAGGACACAGAGTTGTATTTGATAAGGACACAGAGTTATCTTTGATAAGGACACAGAGTTGTCTTTGATAAGGACACAGAGTTTTATTTGATAAGGACACAGAGTTGTATTTGATAAGGACACAGAGTTGTCTTTGATAAGGACACAGAGTTATCTTTGATAAGGACACAGAGTTGTCTTTGATAAGGACACAGAGTTGTATTTGATAAGGACACAGAGTTATCTTTGATAAGGACACAGAGTTATCTTTGATAAGGACACAGAGTTGTCTTTGATAAGGACACAGAGTTTTATTTGATAAGGACACAGAGTTGTATTTGATAAGGACACAGAGTTGTCTTTGATAAGGACACAGAGTTATCTTTGATAAGGACACAGAGTTGTCTTTGATAAGGACACAGAGTTTTATTTGATAAGGACACAGAGTTGTATTTGATAAGGACACAGAGTTGTCTTTGATAAGGACACAGAGTTATATTTGATAAGGACACAGAGTTGTCTTTGATAAGGACACAGAGTTTTATTTGATAAGGACACAGAGTTGTATTTGATAAGGACACAGAGTTGTCTTTGATAAGGACACAGAGTTGTATTTGATAAGGACACAGAGTTGTATTTGATAAAGGCACAGAGTTGTCTTTGATAAGGACACAGTTTTATTTGATAAGGACACAGAGTTGTCTTTGATAAGGACACAGAGTTGTATTTGATAAGGACACAGAGTTGTATTTGATAAGGACACAGAGTTGTATTTGATAAGGACACAGAGTTGTATTTGATAAAGACACAGAGTTGTATTTGATAAGGACACAGAGTTGTCTTTCATAAGGACACAGAGTTGTATTTGATAAGAACACAGAGTTGTATTTGATAAAGACACACAGAGTTGTATTTGATAAGGACACAGAGTTATCTTTGATAAGGACACAGAGTTGTCTTTGATAAGGACACAGAGTTGTATTTGATAAGGACACAGAGTTATCTTTGATAAGGACACAGAGTTGTATTTGATAAGGACACAGAGTTATCTTTGATAAGGACACAGAGTTGTCTTTGATAAGGACGCAGAGTTTTATTTGATAAGGACACAGAGTTGTATTTGATAAGGACACAGAGTTATCTTTGATAAGGACACAGAGTTGTCTTTGATAAGGACACAGAGTTTTATTTGATAAGGACACAGAGTTGTCTTTGATAAGGACACAGAGTTATCTTTGATAAGGACACAGAGTTGTCTTTGATAAGGACACAGAGTTTTATTTGATGAGGACACAGAGTTGTATTTGATAAGGACACAGAGTTATCTTTGATAAGGACACAGAGTTGTCTTTGATAAGGACACAGAGTTATCTTTGATAAGGACACAGAGTTGTCTTTGATAAAGACACAGAGTTGTATTTGATAAGGACACAGAGTTATCTTTGATAAAGACAGAGTTGTCTTTGATAAGGACACAGAGTTATCTTTGATAAGGACACATAGTTGTATTTGATAAGGACACAGAGTTATCTTTGATAAGGACACAGAGTTGTCTTTGATAAGGACACAGAGTTTTATTTGATAAGGACACAGAGTTGTATTTGATAAGGACACAGAGTTGTCTTTGATAAGGACACAGAGTTATCTTTGATAAGGACACAGAGTTGTCTTTGATAAGGACACAGAGTTGTATTTGATAAGGACACAGAGTTATCTTTGATAAGGACACAGAGTTATCTTTGATAAGGACACAGAGTTGTCTTTGATAAGGACACAGAGTTTTATTTGATAAGGACACAGAGTTGTATTTGATAAGGACACAGAGTTGTCTTTGATAAGGACACAGAGTTGTCTTTGATAAGGACACAGAGTTATCTTTGATAAGGACACAGAGTTGTCTTTGATAAGGACACAGAGTTTTATTTGATAAGGACACAGAGTTGTATTTGATAAGGACACAGAGTTGTCTTTGATAAGGACACAGAGTTATATTTGATAAGGACACAGAGTTGTCTTTGATAAGGACACAAAGTTGTCTTTGATAAGGACACAGAGTTGTATTTGATAAGGACACAGAGTTGTCTTTGATAAGGACACAGAGTTGTATTTGATAAGGACACAGAGTTGTATTTGATAAAGGCACAGAGTTGTCTTTGATAAGGACACAGTTTTATTTGATAAGGACACAGAGTTGTCTTTGATAAGGACACAGAGTTGTATTTGATAAGGACACAGAGTTGTATTTGATAAGGACACAGAGTTGTATTTGATAAGGACACAGAGTTGTCTTTGATAAGGACACAGTTTTATTTGATAAGGACACAGAGTTGTCTTTGATAAGGACACAGAGTTGTCTTTGATAAGGACACAGAGTTGTATTTGATAAGGACACAGAGTTGTCTTTGATAAGGACACAGAGTTGTCTTTGATAAGGACACAGAGTTGTCTTTGATAAGGACACAGTTGTATTTGATAAGGACACAGAGTTGTATTTGATAAGGACACAGAGTTGTCTTTGATAAGGACACAGAGTTGTCTTTGATAAGGACACAGAGTTGTATTTGATAAAGACACACAGAGTTGTCTTTGATAAGGACACACAGAGTTGTCTTTGATAAGGACACAGAGTTGTCTTTGATAAGGACACAGTTTTATTTGATAAGGACACAGAGTTGTATTTGATAAGGACACAGAGTTGTCTTTGATAAGGACACAGAGTTGTCTTTGATAAGGACACAGAGTTGTCTTTGATAAGGACACAGTTTTATTTGATAAGGACACAGAGTTGTCTTTGATAAGGACACAGAGTTGTATTTGATAAGGACACAGAGTTGTCTTTGATAAAGACACAGAGTTGTATTTGATAAGGACACAGAGTTGTATTTGATAAAGACACAGAGTTGTCTTTGATAAGGACACAGAGTTGTCTTTGTTAAGGACACAGAGTTGTCTTTGATAAAGACAGAGTTGTCTTTGATAAAGGCACAGAGTTGTCTTTGATAAGGACACAGAGTTGTATTTGATAAGGACACAGAGTTGTATTTGATAAAGACACAGAGTTGTATTTGATAAGGACACAGAGTTGTCTTTCATAAGGACACAGAGTTGTATTTGATAAGAACACAGAGTTGTATTTGATAAAGACACACAGAGTTGTATTTGATAAGGACACAGAGTTATCTTTGATAAGGACACAGAGTTGTCTTTGATAAGGACACAGAGTTGTATTTGATAAGGACACAGAGTTATCTTTGATAAGGACACAGAGTTGTATTTGATAAGGACACAGAGTTATCTTTGATAAGGACACAGAGTTGTCTTTGATAAGGACGCAGAGTTTTATTTGATAAGGACACAGAGTTGTATTTGATAAGGACACAGAGTTATCTTTGATAAGGACACAGAGTTGTCTTTGATAAGGACACAGAGTTTTATTTGATAAGGACACAGAGTTGTCTTTGATAAGGACACAGAGTTATCTTTGATAAGGACACAGAGTTGTCTTTGATAAGGACACAGAGTTTTATTTGATAAGGACACAGAGTTGTATTTGATAAGGACACAGAGTTTTATTTGATAAGGACACAGAGTTGTCTTTGATAAGGACACAGAGTTATCTTTGATAAGGACACAGAGTTGTATTTGATAAGGACACAGAGTTATCTTTGATAAAGACAGAGTTGTCTTTGATAAGGACACAGAGTTATCTTTGATAAGGACACAGAGTTGTATTTGATAAGGACACAGAGTTATCTTTGATAAGGACACAGAGTTGTCTTTGATAAGGACACAGAGTTTTATTTGATAAGGACACAGAGTTGTATTTGATAAGGACACAGAGTTGTCTTTGATAAGGACACAGAGTTATCTTTGATAAGGACACAGAGTTGTCTTTGATAAGGACACAGAGTTGTATTTGATAAGGACACAGAGTTATCTTTGATAAGGACACAGAGTTATCTTTGATAAGGACACAGAGTTGTCTTTGATAAGGACACAGAGTTTTATTTGATAAGGACACAGAGTTGTATTTGATAAGGACACAGAGTTGTCTTTGATAAGGACACAGAGTTGTCTTTGATAAGGACACAGAGTTATCTTTGATAAGGACACAGAGTTGTCTTTGATAAGGACACAGAGTTTTATTTGATAAGGACACAGAGTTGTATTTGATAAGGACACAGAGTTGTCTTTGATAAGGACACAGAGTTATATTTGATAAGGACACAGAGTTGTCTTTGATAAGGACACAGAGTTTTATTTGATAAGGACACAGAGTTGTATTTGATAAGGACACAGAGTTGTCTTTGATAAGGACACAGAGTTGTCTTTGATAAGG
Source organism: Oncorhynchus mykiss (assembly GCF_013265735.2). NCBI lineage: Eukaryota > Metazoa > Chordata > Actinopteri > Salmoniformes > Salmonidae > Oncorhynchus > Oncorhynchus mykiss. The sequence continues at coordinate 35,058,454 of NC_048591.1, forward strand.
ACACAGAGTTGTATTTGATAAGGACACAGAGTTGTATTTGATAAAGGCACAGAGTTGTCTTTGATAAGGACACAGTTTTATTTGATAAGGACACAGAGTTGTCTTTGATAAGGACACAGAGTTGTATTTGATAAGGACACAGAGTTGTATTTGATAAGGACACAGAGTTGTATTTGATAAGGACACAGAGTTGTATTTGATAAAGGCACAGAGTTGTCTTTGATAAGGACACAGTTTTTTTTGATAAGGACACAGAGTTGTCTTTGATAAGGACACAGAGTTGTATTTGATAAGGACACAGAGTTGTATTTGATAAGGACACAGAGTTGTATTTGATAAGGACACAGAGTTGTCTTTGATAAGGACACAGTTTTATTTGATAAGGACACAGAGTTGTCTTTGATAAGGACACAGAGTTGTCTTTGATAAGGACACAGAGTTGTATTTGATAAGGACACAGAGTTGTCTTTGATAAGGACACAGAGTTGTCTTTGATAAGGACACAGAGTTGTCTTTGATAAGGACACAGTTTTATTTGATAAGGACACAGAGTTGTATTTGATAAGGACACAGAGTTGTCTTTGATAAGGACACAGAGTTGTCTTTGATAAGGACACAGAGTTGTATTTGATAAAGACACACAGAGTTGTCTTTGATAAGGACACACAGAGTTGTCTTTGATAAGGACACAGAGTTGTCTTTGATAAGGACACAGTTTTATTTGATAAGGACACAGAGTTGTATTTGATAAGGACACAGAGTTGTCTTTGATAAGGACACAGAGTTGTCTTTGATAAGGACACAGAGTTGTCTTTGATAAGGACACAGTTTTATTTGATAAGGACACAGAGTTGTCTTTGATAAGGACACAGAGTTGTATTTGATAAGGACACAGAGTTGTCTTTGATAAGGACACAGAGTTTTATTTGATAAGGACACAGAGTTGTATTTGATAAGGACACAGAGTTGTCTTTGATAAAAACACAGAGTTGTATTTGATAAGGACACAGAGTTGTCTTTGATAAGGACACAGAGTTTTATTTGATAAGGACACAGAGTTTTATTTGATAAGGACACAGAGTTGTCTTTGATAAAGACACAGAGTTGTATTTGATAAGGACACAGAGTTGTCTTTGATAAGGACACAGAGTTGTCTTTGATAAGGACACAGAGTTTTATTTGATAAGGACACAGAGTTGTCTTTGATAAGGACACAGAGTTATCTTTGATAAGGACACAGAGTTTTATTTGATAAGGACACAGAGTTTTCTTTGATAAGGACACAGAGTTGTATTTGATAAGGACACAGAGTTGTCTTTGATAAGGACACAGAGTTTTATTTGATAAGGACACAGAGTTGTCTTTGATAAGGACACAGAGTTGTATTTGATAAGGACACAGAGTTGTCTTTGATAAGGACACAGAGTTTTATTTGATAAGGACACAGAGTTGTCTTTGATAAGGACACAGAGTTGTATTTGATAAGGACACAGAGTTTTATTTGATAAGGACACAGAGTTGTCTTTGATAAGGACACAGAGTTGTATTTGATAAGGACACAGAGTTGTCTTTGATAAGGACACAGAGTTGTATTTGATAAGGACACAGAGTTGTCTTTGATAAGGACACAGAGTTGTATTTGATAAGGACACAGAGTTTTATTTGATAAGGACACAGAGTTGTATTTGATAAGGACACAGAGTTGTATTTGATAAGGACACAGAGTTGTCTTTGATAAGGACACAGAGTTGTATTTGATAAGGACACAGAGTTGTCTTTGATAAGGACACAGAGTTGTATTTGATAAGGACACAGAGTTGTATTTGATAAGGACACAGAGTTATCTTTGATAAGGACACAGAGTTGTCTTTGATAAGGACACAGAGTTTTATTTGATAAGGACACAGAGTTGTCTTTGATAAGGACACAGAGTTATCTTTGATAAGGACACAGAGTTGTCTTTGATAAGGACACAGAGTTTTATTTGATAAGGACACAGAGTTGTATTTGATAAGGACACAGAGTTATCTTTGATAAGGACACAGAGTTGTCTTTGATAAGGACACAGAGTTATCTTTGATAAGGACACAGAGTTGTCTTTGATAAAGACACAGAGTTGTATTTGATAAGGACACAGAGTTATCTTTGATAAAGACAGAGTTGTCTTTGATAAGGACACAGAGTTATCTTTGATAAGGACACAGAGTTGTATTTGATAAGGACACAGAGTTATCTTTGATAAGGACACAGAGTTGTCTTTGATAAGGACACAGAGTTTTATTTGATAAGGACACAGAGTTGTATTTGATAAGGACACAGAGTTGTCTTTGATAAGGACACAGAGTTATCTTTGATAAGGACACAGAGTTGTCTTTGATAAGGACACAGAGTTGTATTTGATAAGGACACAGAGTTATCTTTGATAAGGACACAGAGTTATCTTTGATAAGGACACAGAGTTGTCTTTGATAAGGACACAGAGTTTTATTTGATAAGGACACAGAGTTGTATTTGATAAGGACACAGAGTTGTCTTTGATAAGGACACAGAGTTGTCTTTGATAAGGACACAGAGTTGTCTTTGATAAGGACACAGAGTTGTCTTTGATAAGGACACAGAGTTTTATTTGATAAGGACACAGAGTTGTATTTGATAAGGACACAGAGTTGTCTTTGATAAGGACACAGAGTTATATTTGATAAGGACACAGAGTTGTCTTTGATAAGGACACAGAGTTTTATTTGATAAGGACACAGAGTTGTATTTGATAAGGACACAGAGTTGTCTTTGATAAGGACACAGAGTTGTCTTTGATAAGGACACAGAGTTGTATTTGATAAGGACACAGAGTTGTATTTGATAAAGGCACAGAGTTGTCTTTGATAAGGACACAGTTTTATTTGATAAGGACACAGAGTTGTCTTTGATAAGGACACAGAGTTGTATTTGATAAGGACACAGAGTTGTATTTGATAAGGACACAGAGTTGTATTTGATAAGGACACAGAGTTGTATTTGATAAAGGCACAGAGTTGTCTTTGATAAGGACACAGTTTTATTTGATAAGGACACAGAGTTGTCTTTGATAAGGACACAGAGTTGTATTTGATAAGGACACAGAGTTGTATTTGATAAGGACACAGAGTTGTATTTGATAAGGACACAGAGTTGTCTTTGATAAGGACACAGTTTTATTTGATAAGGACACAGAGTTGTCTTTGATAAGGACACAGAGTTGTCTTTGATAAGGACACAGAGTTGTATTTGATAAGGACACAGAGTTGTCTTTGATAAGGACACAGAGTTGTCTTTGATAAGGACACAGAGTTGTCTTTGATAAGGACACAGTTTTATTTGATAAGGACACAGAGTTGTATTTGATAAGGACACAGAGTTGTCTTTGATAAGGACACAGAGTTGTCTTTGATAAGGACACAGAGTTGTATTTGATAAAGACACACAGAGTTGTCTTTGATAAGGACACACAGAGTTGTCTTTGATAAGGACACAGAGTTGTCTTTGATAAGGACACAGTTTTATTTGATAAGGACACAGAGTTGTATTTGATAAGGACACAGAGTTGTCTTTGATAAGGACACAGAGTTGTCTTTGATAAGGACACAGAGTTGTCTTTGATAAGGACACAGTTTTATTTGATAAGGACACAGAGTTGTCTTTGATAAGGACACAGAGTTGTATTTGATAAGGACACAGAGTTGTCTTTGATAAGGACACAGAGTTTTATTTGATAAGGACACAGAGTTGTATTTCATAAGGACACAGAGTTGTCTTTGATAAAAACACAGAGTTGTATTTGATAAGGACACAGAGTTGTCTTTGATAAGGACACAGAGTTTTATTTGATAAGGACACAGAGTTTTATTTGATAAGGACACAGAGTTGTCTTTGATAAAGACACAGAGTTGTATTTGATAAGGACACAGAGTTGTCTTTGATAAGGACACAGAGTTTTATTTGATAAGGACACAGAGTTGTATTTGATAAGGACACAGAGTTGTATTTGATAAGGACACAGAGTTGTCTTTGATAAGGACACAGAGTTGTCTTTGATAAGGACACAGAGTTGTCTTTGATAAGGACACAGAGTTGTCTTTGATAAGGACACAGAGTTTTATTTGATAAGGACACAGAGTTGTCTTTGATAAGGACACAGAGTTATCTTTGATAAGGACACAGAGTTTTATTTGATAAGGACACAGAGTTGTCTTTGATAAGGACACAGAGTTGTATTTGATAAGGACACAGAGTTGTCTTTGATAAGGACACAGAGTTTTATTTGATAAGGACACAGAGTTGTCTTTGATAAGGACACAGAGTTGTATTTGATAAGGACACAGAGTTGTCTTTGATAAGGACACAGAGTTTTATTTGATAAGGACACAGAGTTGTCTTTGATAAGGACACAGAGTTGTATTTGATAAGGACACAGAGTTTTATTTGATAAGGACACAGAGTTGTCTTTGATAAGGACACAGAGTTGTATTTGATAAGGACACAGAGTTGTCTTTGATAAGGACACAGAGTTGTATTTGATAAGGACACAGAGTTGTCTTTGATAAGGACACAGAGTTGTATTTGATAAGGACACAGAGTTTTATTTGATAAGGACACAGAGTTGTCTTTGATAAGGACACAGAGTTTTATTTGATAAGGACACAGAGTTTTATTTGATAAGGACACAGAGTTGTATTTGATAAGGACACAGAGTTGTATTTGATAAGGACACAGAGTTGTCTTTGATAAGGACACAGAGTTGTATTTGATAAGGACACAGAGTTGTCTTTGATAAGGACACAGAGTTGTATTTGATAAGGACACAGAGTTTTATTTGATAAGGACACAGAGTTTTATTTGATAAGGACACAGAGTTGTCTTTGATAAGGACACAGAGTTGTATTTGATAAGGACACAGAGTTGTATTTGATAAGGACACAGAGTTGTCTTTGATAAGGACACAGAGTTGTCTTTGATAAGGACACAGAGTTGTATTTGATAAGGACACAGAGTTTTATTTGATAAGGACACAGAGTTGTCTTTGATAAGGACACAGAGTTGTATTTGATAAGGACACAGAGTTTTATTTGATAAGGACACAGAGTTGTCTTTGATAAGGACACAGAGTTGTATTTGATAAGGACACAGAGTTGTATTTGATAAGGACACAGAGTTGTCTTTGATAAGGACACAGAGTTGTATTTGATAAGGACACAGAGTTGTCTTTGATAAGGACACAGAGTTGTATTTGATAAGGACACAGAGTTGTCTTTGATAAGGACACAGAGTTGTCTTTGATAAGGACACAGAGTTGTCTTTGATAAGGACACAGAGTTGTCTTTGATAAGGACACAGAGTTTTATTTGATAAGTGTTGCACTCTTTTTTTTTGTTATTCTTGTTGTGCTGTTTAAGGTAGGTGCACTTGATTCAGAAGCTCTGCACACTGGGTAGGCAAAGTGTTCCGTTTTAGAACCATTTAATTTGTTTGACAAGACAAACTCCACCTACTCTGTGGAAGGGGAGATCTGTGGCTAAATTGAGTGTGCCTACTGCGCTGGCCAATCAGATAGCTCAAATCACCTTGCCTACAGCTTCCACGACCTTGGCCACATACTAGCCTATGTAAGATTTCCTAACTTTTAAAACTTTGACCAGAGAGAGAATGTCAAAGGAACACAGCAAAGAGCTGCTGTTTATGAGTGAGTTCATGTTTAAGTTTTTATTCTGCACTATTATAAAACATGGTTCTCCCTACTCGCACTGCAGCTGCAATGAATGAGTAGCCAAGTGTATCGATAGCCCTGCATTTCTATTATTATTTGGAGCTCGTCGTGTCTATTTTAATATTGAGGAATATTTAACTTCCTCTGGTCACAGGAACGACATGAATTTGTGCCTGAGGCAGATGCGGTGCGACTCGAGTTTCACCATCAGGTGGAAGACGGTGCCCCTCTCTCTGGTCAGTCTCACTGGAGGAATGGAAGAACAGAGCAGGGAACATGAGATGCGGACTAGAGGTCGACCGACTATGATTTTTCAACACCGATACCGATTATTGGAGGACCAAAAAAGTCCATACCAATTAATCGGACGATTTATAAAATAAAATAAAAAATGTAAAAAAAGAATTGTAATAATGACAGTTACAACCATGTGTAGTTAACTAGTGATTATGATTGATTGTTTTTTATAAGATAAGTTTAATGCTAGCTAGCAACTTACCTTGGCTTACTGCATTTGCGTAACAGGCAGTCCCCTTGTGGAGTGCAACGAGAGAGAGGCAGGTCGTTATTGTGTTGGACTAGTTAACTGTAAGCATGCAAGAATGGATCCCCCGAGCTGACAAGGTGAAAATCTGTCATTCTGCCCCTGAACAAGGCAGTTAATCCACCGTTCCTAGGGCGTCATTGAAAATAAGAATTTGTTCTTAACTGACTTGCCTAGTTAAATAAAGGTATAAAAAAGAAATTAAATTGACATCGGTGCCCAAAAATACCTATTTCCGATTGTTTTGAAAACTTGAAATCGCCCCTAATTAATCGTCTATTCCGATGAATCGGTCGACCTCTAATCCAGACCCTTTGCTGCTCTCTCCCTCCCTCCGCTGAGACTAATGCTGTGTTCAAAACAAGGGCCAGATGTGTTCAAAATTTAGCAGCGTGAGTGAAGGGGGCTTTGTTGCGAAATAGGAAGCCAATTATAGATTTAATTTTGGATTGGAGATGCTTAATATGAGTCTGGAAGTAGAGTTTACAGTCTAACCAGACACCTAGGTATTTGTAGTTGTCCACATATTCTAAGTCAGAACCTTCTAGAGTAGTGATGCTAGTCTGGCGATCTGTTGAAAAGTATGCATTTAGTTTTACTAGCGTTTAAGAGCAGTTGGAGGCCACGGAAGGAGTGTTGTATGGCATTGAAGCTCCCCGCGATTTGCACATTTTCAGGAACCAATACACACAGTTAGGAAAGCAAAGGCTAGCTTTTTCAAACAGAAATTTGCATCCTGTAGCTTTGACTCCAAAAGGTTTGGGACACTAAAGTCCATGGAGAATAAAAGCACCTCCTCCCAGCTGCCCACTGCACTGAGGCTAGGAAACACTGTCACTCCCAATTAATCCATGATAATCGAGAATTTCAATAAGCATTTCTCTACGCCTGGCCATGCTTTCCTCCTGGCTACCCCAACCTCGGCCAACAGCTCCGCACCCCCCGCAGCTACTTGCCCAAGCCTCCCCAGTGTCACGCCTGCTCCCACTCTTCCCCCCCTGGTGCCCTCAAATATATTAGACTCACCTGGACTCACTCATCACCTGTTTATTACCTCCCCAATATTTGTCAGTTCCCTACTCTGTTCCCCACTGCTGCATTGATTGCAATTTGTCTTTGTTCCCCCTGTGCTGATGTTGTTCCTGTCTCGTTCTATGTCCGTTCCATATTAAATGTTTGACTCACCGTACCTGCTTCGCCTCTCCAGTGTCATCCCTTGACACCCAGCTTCTCCTTCACCTAAATCCAGATAGCAGATGTTCTGAAAGAGCTGCAAAACCTGGACCCGTACAAATCAGATGGGCTAGACAACCTGGACCCGTACAAATCAGATGGGCTAGACAACCTGGACCCGTACAAATCAGATGGGCAAGACAACCTGGACCCGTACAAATCAGATGGGCTAGACAACCTGGACCCGTACAAATCAGATGGGCTAGACAACATGGACCCTCTATTTATAAAATGATCCGCCGCCATTGTTGCTTCCCCTATTACTAGTCTGTTCAACCTCTCTTTCGTATCGTCCGAGATTCCTAAACATTGGAAAGCTGTCGCGGTCAACCCCCTCTTCAAAGAGGGTGACACTCTAGACCCAAACTGTTACAGACCTATATCCATCCTGCCCTGCCTTTCCAAAGTCTTCGAAAGCCAAGTTAACAAACAGATCACTGACCTTTTCAAATCCCACTGTACCTTCTCCGCTGTGCAATCCGGTTTCTGAGCTGGTCAATGGTGCACCTCAGCCACGCTCAAGGTCCTAAACAATGTCATAAACACTAGCAATAAAAGACAGTACTGTGCAGCCGTCTTCAACGACCTGGCCAAGGCTTTCGACTCTATCAATCACCGTATTCTTATCAGCAGACTCAACGGCCTTGGATTCCCAAATGAATACCTCGCCTGGTTCACCAACTACTTCTCAGATAGAGTTCAGTGTGCCAAATCGGAGGGCCTGTTGTCCGGACATTTGGCAGTCTCTATGGGGGTACCACAGAGTTCAATTCTCGGGTGACTCTTTTCTCTGTATATATCAACGATGTCGCTCTTGCTGTGGGTGATTCCTTGATCCACCTCTACGCAGACAACACCATTTTGTATACATCTGGCCCTTCTTTGGACACTGTGTTAAGATGGTGAGGAAATTACTTTTAACGAACAACCAGACATCCTCTACTGACGGGATGAGGTCAATATCGTTCCAGGATACCCGGGCCAGGTCAATTAGAAAGGCCTATACTCGCAGAACTGCTTTAGGGAGCGTTTGACAGTGATGAGGGGTGGTCTTTTGACTGCAGACCCATAACGGATTCAGGCAATGAATCAGTGATATTTGAGATCCTGATTTAAAACAGCAGAGGTGTTTGGGTGGCAAGTTGGTCCGGATAATATCTTTGAGGGTGCCCATGTTTATGGATTTAGGGTTGTACCTGGTGGGTTCCTTGATAATTTGTGTGAGATTGAGGGCGTCTAGCTTAGATTGTAGGATGGCCGGGGTGTTAATACTTAAGGTTAATACTTAAGGAGGCAGCATTTTCACTTTTGGATAAATAGCGTGCCCAATTTCAACTTCCTGCTACTCATGCCAAGAATATAAGATATGCATAATATTAATAGATTTGGATAGAAAACACTATAAAGTTTCTAAAACTGTTTGAATCATGTTTGTGAGTATAACAGAACTTATGTAGCAGGCAAAACCCCGAGGACTAACCGTTCAGATGTTGTTTTTTTTTGAGGTCTCTGTCTGTTCAGTATCTCTCATTGGGAAACAATATTTCTTAGACACTTGTTTTCAGTTCCTACCGCTTCCACTGGATGTCACCAATCTTTGGAATTTGGTTGAGGTTATTCCTTTGTGCAATGAAGAAGTACGACCATCTAGGAAATGGGTAACACCGTTGAGAGTTGCGCAAGACTTGAAAAGTAGAGTTAGTTTCCTCTCGTCCTCTATTGAAAACAGATTGACCCGTCTTCAATTTGATCGATTATTAACGTTTAAAGATACCTAAAGTTGTATTACAAAAGTAGTTTGAAATGTTTTGGCAAAGTTTACAGGCAACTTTTGAAATATTTTGTAGTGACCTTGCGCAATTTGGAAGCTGTTTTTTTCTGGATCAAACGCGCCAAATAAATGGACATTTTGGATATACAGTGGGGAGAAGAAGTATTTGATACACTGATGATTTTGCAGGTTTTCCTACTTACAAAGTATGTAGAGGTCTGTCATTTTTTTAATCATAGGTACACTCCAACTGTGAGAGACGGAATCTAAAACAAAAATCCAGAAAATCACAATGTATGATTTTGACGTAATTAATCTGCATTTTATTGCATGACATAAATATTTGATCACCTACCAACCAGTAAGAATTCCGGCTCTCACAGACCTGTTAGTTTTTCTTTAAGAATCCCTCCTGTTCTCCACTCATTACCCGTATTAACTGCACCTGTTTGAACTTGTTACCTGTATAACCTGTCCACACACTCAATCAAACAGACTCCAACCTCTCCACAATGGCCAAGACCAGAGAGCTGTGTAAGGACATCAGGGATAAAATTGTAGACCTGCACAAGGCTGGGATGGGCTTCAGGACAATAGGCAAGCAGCTTGGTGAGAAGGCAACAACTGTTGGCGCAATTATTAGAAAATGGAAGAAGTTCAAGATGACCATCAATCACCCTCGGTCTGGGGCTCTATGCAAGATCTCACCTCGTGGGGCATCAATGATCATGAGGAAGGTGAGGGATCAGCCCAGAACTACACGGCAGGACCTGGTCAATGACCTGAAGAGAGCTGGGACCACAGTCTCAAAGAAAACCATTAGTAACACACTACGCCGTCATGGATTAAAATCCTGCAGCGTACGCAAGGTCCCCCTGCTCAAGCCAGCGCATGTCCAGGCCTGTCTGAAGTTTGCCAATGACCATCTGAATGATCCAGAGGAGGAATGGGAGAAGGTCATGTGGTCTGATGAGACAAAAATAGAGCTTTTTGGTCTAAACTCCACTCGCCGTGTTTGGAGGAGGAAGAAGGATGAGTACAACCCCAAGAACACCATCCCAACCGTGAAGCATTGAGGTGGAAACATCATTCTTTGGGGATGCTTTTCTGCAAAGGGGACATGACGACTGCACCGTATTGAGGGGAGGATGGATGGGGCCATGTATCGCAAGATCTTGGCCACAACCTCCTTCCCTCAGTAAGAGCATTGAAGATGGGCCGTGGCTGGGTCTTCCAGCATGACAACGACCTGAAACAGACAGCCAGGGCAACTAAGGAGTGGCTCCATAAGAAGCATCTCAAGGTCCTGGAGTGGCCTAGCCAGTCTCCAGACCTGAACCCAATAGATAATCTTTGGAGGGAGCTGAAAGTCCGTATTGCCCAGCGACAGCCCCGAAACCTGAAGGATCTGGAGAAGGTCTGTATGGAGGAGTGGGCCAAAATCCCTACTGCAGTGTGTGCAAACCTGGTCAAGAACTACAGGAAACATATGATCTCTGTAATTGCAAACAAAGGTTTCTGTACCAAATATTAAGTTCTGCTTTTCTGATGTATCAAATACTTATGTCATGCAATAAAATGCTAATTAATTACTTTATCATACAATGTGATTTTCTGGATTTTTGTTTTATATTCCCTCTCTCACATTTGAAGTGTACCTATGACAAAAATTACAGACCTCTACATGCTTTGTAAGTAGGAAAACCTGCAAAATTGGCAGTGTATCAAATACTTGTTCTCCCCACTGTATATGGACGGAATTAATCGAATAAAAGGACCAGTTGTGATGGTATGGGACATATTAGAGTGTCAAAGGTAAGGAATGTTTTATATTTTATTTCTGTGTTTTGTGTAGCGCCTGCAGGGTTGAAATATGTTACCCTCTTTGTTTACTGCTGTGCTATCATCAGATGATAGCTTCTTATGCTTTCACCGAAAAGCCTTTTTAAAATCTGACATGTTGGCTGGATTCACAACGAGTGTAGCTTTAATTAAGTATCTTACATGTGTGATTTAATGAAAGTTAGATTTTTATATCATTTTATTTGAATTTGCGCGCGCTGCATTTTTCCTGGCTTTTGGCCAGGTGAGACGCAAGCGTCCCCTATAACATAAGAAGTTAAGCATATCCCAGTTTAGGTCACCTAGCAGAACGAACTCTGAAGATAGATGGGCGGCAATCAATTCACATATTGTGTCCAGGGCACAGCTGGGAGCTGAGGGGGGTCTATAACAGGCGACAACAGTGAGAGATTAATTTTTAAAATTAGAGGCTCGAACTGTTTGGGCATAGACCTGAAAAGTATGACAGAACTTTGCAGGCTCTCTCTGCAGTAGATTTCAACTCCTCTCCCTTTGTCAGTTCTATCTTGACAGAAAATGTTGTAGTTGGGGATGGAAATCTCTGCATTTTTGGTGGCCTTCCTAAGCCAATATGCTGTGATAATTTATTAGGCCTACTTCACAAACATCATTCCTAATTTAACATTTTCTTAAGTTATGTTTTAAACAATTCTGAGCGATAGATCTCGGCTTGCTTTTTGACTGCGAAAGTGACCTTGACTCAAAAGGTTGATGACCAGTGCTCTACATGTTATATACAGGTAGAGTACTCTACATACGTGCATAAGTGCATTTACGTGTGTGTATTAGTGGTTGTGTGTGTGATTGTTTGTGTGTCAATTAATTCATACTTGTATGTGTTTGAATATGAATATGAGTGTGTGTTCTGTTAAGTGTGAGGGTAGTTTTCCGAGACACAGTCGCTTGGATTTTCTGAGTGTTCCTGGTATTCCTGTCGTCTCCATGGAGATGTCCATTAATGTGTCAGCCATGTGACTCCTCCCACTCTGCCTGCCACAACCACAGAAAACACCTGGTCACATCCTCCCACAATACACACTGCGACTGTACAGTATACAGTGCATTCGGAAAGTATTCAAACCCCTTGACTTTATCCACATTTTGTTATGTTACAGCCTTATTCTATATTGATTGAAATATTTGTATCCCTCATCAAACTACACACAATAACCCATAATGACAAAGCAAAAATATGTTTTTAGAAATGTTTGCAAGTACATAGGTATTCAGACCCTTTACTCTGCACTTTGTTGAAGTGCCTTTGGCAGTGATTACAGCCTTGAGTCTTCTTGGGTATGACGCTACAAGCTTGGCACACCTGTATTTGGGGAGTTTCTACCATTCTTCTCTGCAGATCCTCTCAAGCTTTGTCAGGTTGGATGGGGAGCGTCGCTGCACAGCTATTTTTAGGTCTCTCCAGAGATTTTTGATCGGGTTCAAGTTCAGGCTCTGACTGGGCCACTGAAGGACATTCAGAGACTGAGCCCGAAGCCACTCCTGCGTTGTCTTGGCTGTGTGCTTAGGGTCATTGTCCTGTTGGAAGATGAATCTTCACCCAGGTCTGAGGTCCTGAGCGCTCTGGAGAAGGTTTTCATCAAGGATCTCTCTGTACTTTGCTCCGTTCATCTTTCCCTCGATCCCGACTAGTCTCCCAGTCCCTGCCACTGAAAAACATCCCTGCAACATGATGCTGCCACCACCATGCTTCACCGTAGGGATGGTGCCAGGTTTCATCCATACGTGACGTTTGGCATTCAGGCCAAAGAGTTCAATCTTGGTTTCATCAGACCAGCGATTCTTGTTTCTCATGTTCTGAAAGTCTTTAGGTGCCTTTTGGCAAACTCCAAGCGGGCTGTCATGTGCCTTTTACTGAGGAAGGGCTTCTGTCTGGCCACTCTACCATAAAGGCCTGATTGGTGGAGTGCTGCAAATATGTCCTTCTAGAAGGTTATCCCATCTCCACATAGGAACTCTTGAGCTCTGTTAGAGTGACCATCGGGTTCTTTGTCAGCTCTCTGACCAAGGCCCTTCTCCCCCGATTGTTCAGTTTTGCCGGGTAGCCTGCTCTAGGAAGAGTCTCATGGTGGTTTGACACAATCCTGTCTCGGAGCTCTACGGACAATTCCTTCAACCTTGTGGCTTGGTTTTTGCTTTGACATGCACTGTCAACTGTGTAACCTTATGTAGACAGGTGTGTGCCTTTCCAAATCATGTCCAATCAATTTAATTCCCCGCAGGTGGACTCCAATCAAGTTGTAGAAACATCTCAAGGATGATCAATGGAAACAGGATGCACCTGAGCTCAATTTAGAATCTCATAGCAAATGGTCTGAATATTTATGTAAATAAGGGATTTCTTTTTTTTTATATATAAACTTTTAATAAACTTTGCTTTGTCATTATGGGGTATTGTGTGTAGATTGAGAAAAACAAATCTAATCTAATTTTAGAATAAGGACAAGATGTGGGAAAAGTCCAGGTTTCTGAATACTTTCCGAATGCACTGTCTGTGTGTGTGTATCTACTTTCCGTAACTAAGTGTGTGTGCAGTACTCTGTCTCTCTCTAGACTATATGTATGTAATGTGTGTATTAGATTTTTGTAGACTATATGTAGGTATTGTGTGTGTTATCTCTCTGTAGACTATATATAGGTAGTGCGTGTTTGTGTTCGATCTCTGTAGACTGTATGTAGGGTGTGTGTGTGTGTTATTTCTCTGTAGATGTAGGTTGTGTGCGTTATGCAGAACTAGGAGAGGGTTCTATAAATAAATCAGGCTGCAGTGGGCTCACAGGCGGAATAATCTATCTGACACCGGGGAGAGAGGGAGAGAACCAGAGAGTGCGTGCGAGAGAGGATGCTAGGAGTGTGCAAAGCTGTCATTAAGGCAAAGGGTGGCTACTTTGAAGAATCTCAAATATAAAATATATTTTGATTTGTTTAACACATTTTTGGATACTGCATGATTCCATATGTGTTATTTCATAGTTTGGTGTCTTCGCTATTATTCTACAATGTAGAAAATTGTTTTAAAAAATCCATAAAAAACGTGGAATGAGTAGGTGTATCCAAATACTTTATTGTTTAGATATTTTCTTCTTGGGCAAGAATGTTTTTCATACATCCTGGTAATCTACCAGAGCAACCAAAGACTACACTACAGATACAGTATCAGACAAACCTGACCTTTTCAGTCAGCTGAGAGCCAGAGAGATGTTTTCCATCCTCACCACATCTTCATTTAATCCTGTATTGTCTATAGGCTACAGTTGGATTTATTGCCGCAGGGCCAGCGTTCTCTTGATCTGGTGTGTATGGGAGAATGGGTGACGACATCTCATTTGTAGCCTAGATGATGTTGGAATGTGCAGCACTACATCCTCATTGTCAAGGAGATTAGGGTCTTCAAACAACTGGAGGTCGTGTTTGGACTACAACATCCTCTTAACGTTTCTGAATAGTCCTTCTATGCTTGTGTTTATAGAGTTTGACCAAAATAATGGAAATGCCATGCATGCGCCCCTCCGTGGGGGATAGATCCAGAATCTCCTAAATCACTAACATGTATTGACTCACGAGGTTGAATACTTCAAGATATATGACTGTTTTTTTATATGTTTGAATGTTTCTTCCACATTGACAGAGTATTTTGTGTAGATCGTTGACAGAAAAATTACAATTATATACATCAAGTGTGAATACTTTGTGAGCGCACTGTATTTCCCACGGTCTGCATTCCATTGACATCTTTATCACATTAATAACCTCTGTCTCTCCCCCCTCTCTACCTCTCTCTCTCTCTACCTCTCCCTGTCTTCCCCCTGCCTCTCCCCCCCTCTCTCTCTCAACCTCTTTCTCTCTCAACCTCTCTCTCTCTCTCCGTCTTCTCCCCCTCTCTCTACCTCTCTATCCCTTTGTCGATCTCTGTCTTCTCCTCCCCTCTTTCTCTCTCTCTCTACCTGTCTTGCCCTGTCTTCTCCCCCCCTCTCATGTGCTCCATCTCTCTCTCACCCTGTCTTCTCTCCCCCCCTCTCACGCGCTCCATCTCTCTCTCTGACCCTGTCTTCTCTCCACCCCTCTCACACGCTCCATCTCTCTCTCACCCTGTCTTCTCTCCCCCCCTCTCATGCGCTCCATCTCTCTCTCTCACCCTGTCTTCTCCCCCCCCCTATCACGCGCTCCATCTCTCTCTCTCACCCTGTCTTCTCTCCCCCCCTCTCACACGCTCCATCTCTCTCTCACCCTGTCTTCTCTCCCCCCCTCTCATGCGCTCCATCTCTCTCTCTCACCCTGTCTTCTCTCCCCCCCTATCACGCGCTCCATCTCTCTCTCTCACCCTGTCTTCTCTCCCCCCTCTCACGCGCTCCATCTCTCTCTCTCACCCCCCCTCTCACGCGCTCCATCTCTCTCACCCTGTCTTCTCTCCCCCCCTCTCACGCTCTCCATCTCTCTCTCTCACCCTGTCTTCTCCCCCCCTCTCACGCGCTCCATCTCTCTCTCTCACCCTGTCTTCTCCCCCCTCTCTCACGCGCTCCATCTCTCTCTCTCACCCTGTCTTCTCTCTCCCCCTCTCACGTGCTCCATCTCTCTCTCTCTCACCCTGTCTTCTCTCTCCCCCCTCTCACGCGCTCCATCTCTCTCTCTCACCCTGTCTTCTCCCCCCCTCTCACGCGCTCCATCTCTCTCTCACCCTGTCTTCTCCCCCACTTCTCACGCGCTCCATCTCTCTCTCTCACCCTGTCTTCACCCCCCCCTCTTGCGCACTCCATCTCTCTCTCTCACCCTGTCTTCTCCCTCCCCCTCTCGCGCGCTCCATCTTTCTCTCACCCTGCCCCCCCCCCTCGCGTGCTCCATCTCTCTCTCTCACCCTGTCTCCCCCCCCCCCCCTCTCGCGCGCTCCATCTCTCTCTCTCACCCTGTCTTCTGCCCCTCCCTGTCTCTATCTCTCTCTTTTTCTCTCTGTCTTTACCAGGTGATGGAGGTGAAGGGTCAGATGATTCATGTCCCAGAATCCTCTACGCTGATGTTCCTGGGTTCCCCCCGGGTGGACAAGCTGGAGGAGCTGATGGGCAGGGGCCTCTACCTGTCAGACATCCCCATCCACGACGCCACGCGTGATGTCATACTGGTGGGACAGCAGGCCAAGGCACAGGACGGCCTCAAGAACAGGATGGACAAACTCAAGGTACAGTCACACACACACGTGCACACACACACAGTCACACACACATACACGTGTGCTCATACTTATTATTCTGTCATATAAATATTCAGCCGTGGACTCATCCGTCTTCAGAAGAAGAGGACAGGCGTCTGTCACTAAACCTTTCCTCCATCATCCACATTCTACTATATCCCTCTGCTCTTCCCCAGGCCACTCTAGAAAAGACACACCAAGCTCTAGAAGAGGAGAAGAGGAGGACAGTAGACCTTCTCTACTCCATTTTTCCTGGTGACGTGGCCCAGAAGCTGTGGCAGGGGGAGTCTGTCCCCGCCAGGAAGTTTGATGATGTCACCATGTTGTTTTCTGACATCGTGGGCTTCACTGCAGTGTGTGCCCAGTGTACCCCCATGCAGGTCATCAGCATGCTCAACGAGCTCTACACACGCTTCGACTACCAGTGTGGAATACTGGATGTGTATAAGGTAGGAACACACACCTGTTTGCACATGCACATCCTGTGCACTCAGTGCATGCGTGTCAGGGTTGGGGTCGATTCTGAATTGAGTTGTGAATTGTTCTTTAATTCCAATTAAATTATTTGAAAAATTTGCAATTCAAATATTTTATTTGAATTTAATTTTAAATGGCCACACCCCACAGGAAGCAGAATCTCAATTGAATTTGAATTAAAATAATTATAATTTAATTCAATGAAATTGAAATGCATTATTTATTCCACACATTACCAGAGCAATATTTATTTTGACTTCATGCATGGTTACCTTTACCATTTAGCATAAGGTTGAAACATTTCATCTTTAAAACTCATTCTCTTTAACAATTTTAAATAATTACAGTGGTCTGGAAATATTGAAAGATCATGTCGGTTGTCCATAATAATTCATAATTCCCTTAATGTTTTGAAATATCAGAATAAATGTGTTTTTTCCCCATAATGCATTAGATCAAACACTGCAGTATGGAAGGGAACAATCTAACATCTCATGACAAAGAAGAATACTGTTTGACATCTTTCAGTTATAATAAAATGTAAATTTCATATGGTATGTGTATTGTTTGCCTTAATAAGTGGCATATCCTTTTTATAAAATATTTGTCAAATTAATGAACTTTCATGTTTCACATCTCAGTTGATTCAAATTATATTCAAATTCTTCTTCCTGTGGGGTGTGGCCAATTCAAAGTTATTGTTCACAATTGACTCCAACCCTGTTGTGTCATTGTTGTGTCATCTGTCCACATAGGAGAGGTTTAGTGCAATTTTTTTTTTTTAACTAGGCAAGTCAGTTAAGAACAAATTCTTATTTTCAATGACGGCCTACGAACAGTGGTGCTGCCGTGGGTAAATACAGGGATCAATCAAGTTGTTTTAAATCAGAAACGTGTGTGTGCGTGCGTATGTGGAAAAACACACTGATTAATGGCCAATGGTGCTTAACATGAGTGTGTCAGTACTGGCTACATGACAGAGTGGCATTACAGCAAGGCCCAGTGGGTCCATTAACAACCATCACTCCCTCTATCCATCCATTAACAACCATCACTCCCTCTATCCATCCATTAACAACCATCACTCCCTCTATCCATCCATTAACAACCATCACTCCCTCTATCTGTCCATTAACAACCATCACTCCCTCTATCCATCCATTAACAACCATCACTCCCTCTATCTGTCCATTAACAACCATCACTCCCTCTATCCGTCCATTAACAACCATCACTCCCTCTATCCGTCCATTAACAACCATCACTCCCTCTATGCGTCCATTAACAACCATCACTCCCTCTATCCGTCCATTAACAACCATCACTCCCTCTATCCGTCCATTAACAACCATCACTCCCTCTATCCGTCCATTAACAACCATCACTCCCTCTATCTGTCCATTAACAACCATCACTCCCTCTATGCGTCCATTAACAACCATCACTCCCTCTATCCGTCCATTAACAACCATCACTCCCTCTATCTGTCCATTAACAACCATCACTCCCTCTATCCGTCCATTAACAACCATCACTCCCTCTATCCGTCCATTAACAACCATCACTCCCTCTATGCGTCCCTTCCCTTCCTCTCGCCTCACCCTTCCCTTCCTCTCTCCTCACCCTTCCACTTTTTTACTTGACTCTTCCCCTTCTCTCTTTTTACTGCCATTTTCTCTCGTCTCCACTTTCACCTCTCTCCCCTCTCTCTTTTCCTGCTCCATGTGAGTAGAGAGGAGAGAGAGAGAACCATACAGTGCCTTGCGAAAGTATTCGGCCCCCTTGAACTTTGCGACCTTTTGCCACATTTCAGGCTTCAAACATAAAGATATAAAACTGTATTTTTTTGTGAAGAATAAACAACAAGTGGGACACAATCATGAAGTGGAACGACATTTATTGGATATTTCAAACTTTTTTAACAAATCAAAAACTGAAAAATTGGGCGTGCAAAATTATTCAGCCCCCTTAAGTTAATACTTTGTAGCGCCACCTTTTGCTGCGATTACAGCTGTAAGTCGCTTGGGGTATGGCTCTATCAGTTTTGCACATCGAGAGACTGAAATGTTTTCCCATTCCTCCTTGCAAAACAGCTCGAGCTCAGTGAGGTTGGATGGAGAGCATTTGTGAACAGCAGTTTTCAGTTCTTTCCACAGATTCTCAATTGGATTCAGGTCTGGACTTTGACTTGGCCATTCTAACACCTGGATATGTTTATTTTTGAACCATTCCATTGTAGATTTTGCTTTATGTTTTGGATCATTGTCTTGTTGGAAGACAAATCTCCGTCCCAGTCTCAGGTCTTTTGCAGACTCCATCAGGTTTTCTTCCAGAATGGTCCTGTATTTGGCTCCATCCATCTTCCCATCAATTTTAACCATCTTCCCTGTCCCTGCTGAAGAAAAGCAGGCCCAAACCATGATGCTGCCACCACCATGTTTGACAGTGGGGATGGTGTGTTCAGCTGTGTTGCTTTTACGCCAAACATAACGTTTTGCATTGTTGCCAAAAAGTTACATTTTGGTTTCATCTGACCAGAGTACCTTCTTCCACATGTTTGGTGTGTCTCCCAGGTGGCTTGTGGCAAACTTTAAACAACACTTTTTATGGATATTTTTAAGAAATGGCTTTCTTCTTGCCACTCTTCCATAAAGGCCAGATTTGTGCAAAATACGACTGATTGTTGTCCTATGGACAGAGTCTCCCACCTCAGCTGTAGATCTCTGCAGTTCATCCAGAGTGATCATGGGCCTCTTGGCTGCATCTCTGATCAGTCTTCTCCTTGTATGAGCTGAAAGTTTAGAGGGACGGCCAGGTCTTGGTAGATTTGCAGTGGTCTGATACTCCTTCCATTTCAATATTATCGCTTGCACAGTGCTCCTTGGGATGTTTAAAGCTTGGGAAATCTTTTTGTATCCAAATCCGGCTTTAAACTTCTTCACAACAGTATCTCGGACCTGCCTGGGGTGTTCCTTGTTCTTCATGATGCTCTCTGCGCTTTTAACGGACCTCTGAGACTATCACAGTGCAGATGCATTTATACGGAGACTTGATTACACACAGGTGGATTGTATTTATCATCATTAGTCATTTAGGTCAACATTGTATCATTCAGAGATCCTCACTGAACTTCTGGAGAGAGTTTGCTGCACTGAAAGTAAAGGGGCTGAATAATTTTGCACGCCCAATTTTTCAGTTTTTGATTTGTTAAAAAAGTTTGAAATATCCAATAAATGTCGTTCCACTTCATGATTGTGTCCCACTTGTTGTTTATTCTTCACAAAAAAATACAGTTTTATATCTTTATGTTTGAAGCCTGAAATGTGGCAAAAGGTCGCAAAGTTCAAGGGGGCCGAATATTTTCGCAAGGCACTGTATGTTCCCATTGTCATGGTTACTCTGGATAGATGACTGAGACTGGATGAAAATGAGAGTTGTGTTTCTTGTTGTCAGGTACAGCTTTTGCGGGTTGGGGGGGGGGGTTAAAACTTGTTTTATCATTTTTTATTCTGAAAATATCTCTCCTCCAATCCCAATGTAGATTGAGACTATAGGCGACGCCTACTGTGTTGCGGGCGGGCTCCACCAGAAGATTGACAGCCATGCCAAGCCAATCGCACTCATGGCCCTGAAGATGATGGAGCTGTCAGAGGAGGTGTTAACGCCGGACAGCAAATCCATCAAGGTGAGTCTTTGCTTGGCACGGGGAGGGGGGCACTTTCTCCCTCACTCTCTTTTTCTGTCTTATTTTCTCTCTCCCTTTTCCCTCCCCCTCTCTCTTTCTCTCTTTCTCCCTCCCTTTCTTTCTCTCCCTTTTCACCCTCCTCGTTATCTGTCTCTCTTCTCATTCAATTGTAAATGTGGTTTACACCTATAATTGAAAGCATCTGTAAGCTGATCATTCCGGTGCTGTGTTGTGCTATTGTGTTGTGCTTGTGCTAGCTGTTTTGTGCGGTCTTGTTATGTGCTAGCTGTTTTGTGCGGTCTTGTTATGTGCTAGCTGTTTTGTGCAGTGTTGTTATGTGCTAGCTGTTTTGTGCAGTGTTGTTATGTGCTAGCTGTTTTGTGCGGTCTTGTTATGTGCTAGCTGTGTTGTGCGGTCTTGTTATGTGCTAGCTGTTTTGTGCGGTCTTGTTATGTGCTAGCTGTGTTGTTCCACAGACAGAAGGGGTAACACAGACACGTCACAGGGGCCATATGCTGAAGAATCCTTTTAGAGCGTTCTCTCACCAAATCAATTCAACGTTTATTTGTCACGTGCGCCGAATGCAACAGGTGTTATAGACCTTACAGTGAAATGCTTACTTACAGGCTCTAACCAGTAGTGCAAAAAATGAATTAGGTGAAAAATAGGTAAGTAAAGAACTAAAACATCAGTAAAAATATATTTTCAGTAGCGAGGCTATATACAGTAGTGAGGCTATATACAGTAGTGAGGCTATTTACAGTAGTGAGGCTATATACAGTAGTGAGGCTATTTACAGTAGTGAGGCTATTTACAGTAGTGAGGCTATATACAGTAGTGGGGCTATTTACAGTAGGGAGGCTATATACAGTAGTGAGGCTATAACAGTAGAGGCTATATACAGTAGCGAGGCTATATACAGTAGCGAGGCTATATACAGTAGAGAGGCTATATACAGTAGAGAGGCTATATACAGTAGCGAGGATATATACAGTAGCGAGGCTACATACAGTAGAGAGGCTATATACAGTAGCGAGGCTATATACAGTCTTGTTCAGGGGCAGAGCGACAGATTTTTATATTTTCAGCTCAGGGATTGGATCTTGTAACCTTTCGGTTACCAGTCCAACGCTCTAACCACTAGGCTACCTGCCGCCCCACATGAATGTATAGTTAAAGTAACTATGCATATATGATTAACAGAGAGTACCAGCAGCGTAAAAGGGGCACACAATGCAAATAGTCCGGGTAGCCATTTGATTACCTGTTCAGGAGTCTTATGGCTTGGGGGTAAAAACTGTTGAGAAGCCTTTTTGTCAGAGACTTGGCACTCCGGTACTGCTTGTCATGCTATGGTAGTGAGAACATTCTATGACTGGGGTGGCTAGAGCCTTTGACAATTTTTAGGGCCTTCCTCTGACACCGCCTGGTGTCGAGGTCCTGGATGGCAGGCTGCTTAGCCCCAGTGATGTACTGACCCGTACGCACTACCCTCTGTAGTAACTTGCGGTCGGAGGCCGAGCAATTGCCGTACCAGGCAGTGACGCAACCAGTCAGGATGCTCTCGATGTTGCAGCTGTAGAACCTTTTGAGGATCTCAGGACCCATGCCAAAGCTTTTTAGTTTCATGAGGGGGAATAGCTTCATCGTGCCCTATTCATGATCGTCTTGGTGTGTTTGGACCATTCTAATTTGTTGGTGATGTGGACACCAAGGAACTTGAAGCTCTTAACCTGCTCCTCTACAGCCCCGTCGATGAGAATGGGGGCGTGCTCGGTCCTCCTTTTCCTGTAGTCCACAATCATCTCCTTAGTCTTGGTTACGTTGAGGGATAGGTTGTTATTCTGGCACCACCCGGCCAGGTCTCTGACCTCCCTATAGGCTGTCTTGTCGTTGTCGGTGATCAGGCCTACCACTGTTGTGTCGTCTGCAAACTTATTGATGGTGTTGGAGTCGTGCCTGGCCATGCAGTTGTGGGTGAACAGGGAGTACAGGAGGGGACTGAGCACGCACCCCTGAGGGGCTCCAGTGTTGAGGTTCAGTGTGGCAGATGTGTTGCTGCCTACCCTCACCACCTGGGGCCCGTCAGGAAGTCTAGGATCCACCACCAAATATTGTAGTGTCCAAGTCCTAAAGCAATGGGACACCCTAAATCTTTCCCAGATTATTACCAATCCCACAAGGTATGACTCCAAACACTCAGAAAAGGCTACTCTTCTTGATGTTATCCTCACAAATAATCCTGATAGGTATCAGTCTGGGGTTTTCTGTAATGACCTTGTGATCACTGTTTTACAGGCTGTGTTCAAAATGGCTGCTCAGTGAAACGACCTGTCCTGATTTGTCATAGACGCTTGCTAAAAAAAGCCTTCCTTCATGAACTGGCCTCTGTAAAATGGTAAACAAGCCTTCCTTCATGAACTGGCCTCTGTGAAAGGGTATAGAATCAGCTTGATCCCTCTGTTGATATTTTCAGTGGTGTTGTGCCCCCATAAAGAAAATTAGTATTTAAAACAGGTTCAGCCCCTGGTTTGACTGTGATCTTCCAGTGTTACTGCACCTCAAGAATGTCTGACTGGCTCTCGTTCAGGCAATTGAGTATTAAGTGCACTCATGCTATCCGGAAGGCCGAAGTTAGTTACTTTAAGGAGCAGTTCTCTCTCTGTGGGTCTAACCCCAAGAAGTTCTGGAAAACGATTAAAGACCTGGAGAATAAACCCTCCTCCTCACAGCTGCCCATGTCCCTTAAAGTGCATGGCTGAGCTCTTTAATCACCACTTCATTAAGTCAGGATTCCTATTTGACTCAGCCATGCCTCCTTGACCGTCCAACATTTCCTCATCTCCCACCCCTTCTAATGCGACTATCCCCAATGCTTCATCCTCTTTTTCCCCTGCCCCACTACAATGTTTCTCCCTGCAGGTAGTCACTGAGTCTGAGGTGCTAAAGGAGCTCCTCAAACTTGACCCCCAAAAAACATCTGAGTTAGATGGTATAGACCCTTTCTTCTTTAAGGTTGCTGCCCCTATTACCGCCAAGCCAATCTCCAACCTTTTAAACCTGTCTCTCCTTTCTGAGGAGGTTCCCATTGCTTGGAAGGCAGCCACGGTTCGTCCTTTATTTAAAGGGGGAGACCAAGCTGATCCTAACTGTTATAGGCCTATTTCTATTTTGCCCTGTTTATCAAAAGTGTTGGAAAAACTTGTCAATAATCAACTGACTGTCTTTCTAGATGTCTATAGTATTCTCTCTGGTATGCAATCTGGTTTCCGCTCAGGTTATGGATGTGTCACCGCAACCTTAAAGGTCCTCAATGATGTCCCCATTGCCCTTGATTCTAAGCCATGTTGTGCTACTATTTTTATTGACTTGGCCAAAGCTTTTGAAACGGTAGACCATTCCATTGTTGTGGGCCGGCTAAGGAGTATTGGTGTCTCTGAGGGGTCTTTGGCCTGGTTTGCAAACTACCTCTCACAAAGAGTGCAGTGTATAAATTCAGAAAATCTGCAGGCAGTAGGAAGCTCTCTCATCCATTTATATGCAGATGATACAGTCTCAAACTCAGCTGGCCCCTCCCCGGATTTTGTGTTAAATGCTCTACAACAAAGCTTTCTTAGTGTCCAACAAGCTTTCTCTACCCGTAACCTTGTTCTGAACACATCCAAAACAAAGGTCATGTGGTTTGGTAAGAAGAATGCCCCTCTCCCCACAGGTGTGATTACTACCTCTGAGGGTTTAGAGCTTGAGGTAGTCCCCTCATACAACTACTTGGGAGTATGGCTAGACGGTATACTGTCCTTCTCTCAGCACATATCAAAGCTGCAGGCTAAAGTTAAATCTAGACTTGGTTTCCTCTATCGTAATCACTCCTCTTTCACACCAGCTGCCAAACTAACCCTGATTCAGATGACCATTCTACCCATGCTAGATTACGGAGACATAATTTATAGATTGGCGGGTAAGGGTGCTCTAGAGCGGCTAGATGTTCTTTACCATTCGTCCATCAGCTTTGCCACCAATGTTCCTCATAGGACACCTCACTGCACTCTATACTCCTCTGTAAACAGGTTATCTCTGTATACCCTTCGCAAGACCCACTGGTTGATGCTTATTTTTTAAAACACTCTTAGGCCTCACTCCCCCCTATCTGAGATACCTGCTGCAGCCCTCATCTTCCACATACAACACCCATTCTGCCAGTCACATTCTGTTAAAGGTCCCCAAAGCACACACATCCTTGGGTCTCGTCCTTTCAGTTCGCTGCAGCTAGCAACTGGAACGAGCTGCAACGAACACTCAAACTGGACAGTTTTATCTCAATGTCTTCATTCAAAGACTCAATCATGGACACTCTTACTGACAGTTGTGGCTGCTTTGCGTGATATATTGTTGTCTCTACCTTCTTGCCCTATGTGCTGTTTGTTGTCTGTGCCCCATAATGTTTGTACCATGTTTTGTCCTGCTACCATGCTGTGTTGTCATGTGTTGCTGCCTTGCTATGTTGTTGTCTTAGGTCTCTCTTTATGTAGTGTTGTCTCGTGATGTGTTTTGTCCTATATTTTTTTTAAAATTTTTATTATTAGAATTTTTTTAATCCCAGCCCCCGTCCCCGCAGGAGGTCTTTTGCCTTTTGGTAGGCCGTAAATAAGAATTTGTTCTTAACCGACTTGCCTAGTGAAATAAAGCTTAAATAAAACAACTTGTGAGAGGAAGTCCAGTAGTGGGAGAGGATGAAACAAGGTGAAACTGGGCCGACATCGATGAAACATCTGATCTCAAAGCATTTTTCTGTTCCCAAAACGATAATCTACTATGAACACATTACACTACGTTTTATAGACTTGACACTTTGCCAAAGTAAACATTTTTTTTTTTTTTGCAGAAGTGCAAAGGTCAAAATGAGTTTGTGCACACGTGCACTTCACAGAGGAGGCGTTGCTAACGGAAATATGCAAATTCGTGTTGCAACTCGCCAGTAAGATCTGGTTTTGACTACCTTCTTGCATGTTCTGCCCACTATGCTTCATTTGTCCCCATGGTAAACGACACAGATTAATTATCTTGTAGGGTTGGGCGATATGGACAAAATATCATATCACCATTTTTTTTGGGGGGGGGGGGGGGGGTGGGGGGGGTGGGGCAGTATGAAGGTATTTGATGTTATTTGATGTTTTTGAATAGTAAAAGTTCTACATTTGCTTTATGAGTAGTACGTGACCCTAGGGTGGCAACAATGTACATACCTGTACATTGTGATTTCAATGGGTCTTTCTCCATTCTGATTTTTATACTGTTCAATTCAAATTCAACCAAAAATAATCTCCTGCGTTTCCAGCAATTTCTGCATATCAAATCAAACTTTATCTGTCACGTGTCGAATACCACAAGTGTAGACTTTACCGTGAAATGCTTACTTACAAACCTTTAACCAACAGTGCCGTTCAAGAACAGAGCACTCAACTGAGATAATATCCACACTGCCACGTAGGGCTGCACGATATGGGCAAAAAAACGAGGCCTTATTTTTAACCAAATGTTGCAATTGCGATTTGACTTGTGATTCAGAGCAAAACACTTGGGTGAACTGTTGGACTCATGGAAATAGAATGATTATTCTAATTCTATTAGTTAAAATATAATAGTGGGCACTTCGAATACAGTGTTATGTTGACATGACAATGAATGAAGATGACAGGGAGGCGTAATTGTGACAGGGTAGGAACCAAAGGCTACATTAAATGTTTCTTTGTGTAGTCGACATACGTATTGATGCTTCACTTATTCTTCTTTGATTTAGAAGATACTGTTGCATCTACTAGCGGTTTGTAGATGTAAGAAACACAACCCTAATAGTGTAATTATAGAATGTTAGTCTATTTATATTATGAAGCAAAGTGGAAACAACTTCGTTGTCATCAACATTGGTGTGGGGCTAGGTCTGTGTGGAAAGGGACATTGAGAGAGCGGAGAGGGCTGACTCAAGTAGCAGAGTTAACTATAAAAATGGACGTTACACACGGCGTGTCACATTTAACAAACCAAACATTCAAATATCTTTATAGAAGGTAAAGTAAAAACCCAAACCAGTCCGCGCATCAGTACCGGTAGATAGTAAAATATGGTATACCGCCCAGCCCTGCTATCTTGGGTTAGTTCTGAATATCTTTGGCTGTGCTGTGTTGTGTTGTGTTGTGCTAGCTGCTCGTTGGCCTGGCTTACAGTCCCAGATGTGTGTGTGTTGATATAATCATCTGTGTCATGGCACATTGGGAAGAAAGTGCTTAACCAACTGTAGATGCTGACAGTGGAGCCCCTCTCATATTCCCCTTTATTGACAACTGATGAGATGAAACGTGTCTTCACAAGGAAGAAAGCACACGCGCACACACACCACACACAGGCACACATGCACAGACACAAGCACATATACACACACGGACGAACACTACAATGTTTGTGTTTTTGTTGTTGTGTGTGAGTGTACAATAAATGTGTGTGTGTGAAAGTGCGTATGTATGCTTGCAATTTGTGAGCCACAGCACCTATGTGTGTAATTCACTTATTGCGAACACATCGATCGCCACGGTGATGGATAGAACATGGGAATGCGTAGTGTGCAGTTACCATGGTGATGGGAGAATTGTGGCGTGGCAGCAGGACTGTTTTTGGCTAGTTAATGACGGTTGTTTCTGTTAAGCTGATGTTTCATGTCTTACAGGAAATAGTTGAGCTTTGTGTTGGGCTGTTTTGTGTTAGGTTAGAGAGAAAGTCACGTTCAGGCAATCTGCCTTTCTCCTGTCTCCACAGGTAGAGAGGCCCTTTTCTCTTACATCCAGCTGTCTATGTCAGTTGGCCAGTAACGCTGTCAGAGTCAACATTGTGTCTGTGAGTGTGTGTGTTTGTTTGTGTGTTGGCTCAGAGCTCCAGGTTGTTTTTTAGCTTGCTTCCACCTAGACTTTCTACCAAACGGCAACCAGCAATAAAAATAACCAACCTCACACAACCTTTAAAACACAACCTATGTCTCTCTCTGTTGTCATGACAACAAGACAAGGGTGCTGCGAATCACATGTAGTCACGACCGAAATTATTGGCACCCTTGATAGAGATGACAAAATACTGTATAAAATAAATAATACAAATACAGAGCATGGGAAAATTATATTATTTTATACTAATACAATTACTGAGAGAAAAATGGGGTGTCATTAATGTTAACCCCTATCTTTTTGAGACAGAAAAAATTATTACTTGTTAAACAAATATTTTTTCTGAGCAATTGTTTTAGTTGAAAATAATATAATTTAGAAATTTTGAGCATAGACTATATCTCAAATCAAATGTATTTATATAGCCCTTCGTACATCAGCTGATATCTCAAAGTGCTGTACAGAAACCCAGTCTAAAACCCCAAACAGCAAGCAATGCAGGTGTAGAAGCACGGTGGCTGGGAAAAACTCCCTAGAAAGGCCAGAACCTAGGAAGAAACCTAGAGAGGAACCAGGCTATGTGGGGTGGCCAGTCCTCTTCTGGTTGTGCCGGGTGGAGATTATAACAGAACATGGCCAAGATGTTCAAATGTTCATAAATGACCAGCATGGTCAAATAATAATAATCACAGGCAGAACAGTTGAAACTGGAGCAGCAGCACGGCCAGGTGGACTGGGGACAGCAAGGAGTCATCATGTCAGGTAGTCCTGAGGCATGGTCCTTGGGCTCAGGTCCTCCGAGAGAGAGAAAGAAAGAGAGAAAGAGAGAATTAGAGAGGGCATACTTAAATTCACACAGGACAGTATTTGTATGATTTATTTTATTCTGTCTTTATTGCTCATCTTTATCAAGGGTGCCACTATTTTTTGTCATAAACATATGCATTTGTATTTATTATGGATCCCCATTAGCTGCTGCTATGTGGTGAGCTGGATATGTCCTGGCTCAAACCAGGCTCCTGTTGCAGAGCTCTGCTCTGCTGGTCGTCTAGAAGGAACTTAGCTCTGTTTAAACTAACATGCTGACTACACCACCCATGCTGACTACACCACCCATGCTGACTACACCAGGCATGCTGACTACACCACCCATGCTGACTACACCGGGCATGCTGACTACACCACCAATGCTGACTACACCGGGCATCTGACTACACCACCCATGCTGACTACACCGGGCATGCTGACTACACCACCTTTGCTGACTACACCGGGCATGCTGACTACACCACCCATGCTGACTACACCACCCATGCTGACTACACCGGGCATGCTGACTACACCACCCATGCTGACTACACCGGGCATGCCGGTGCGTCCGCATGTTGATTTTGTCCATCCACACCAGACACGATCTGGACACGCAGGTTGAAATATCAAAATTAACTCTGAACCAACTATATTAATTTGGGGACAGGTCGATAACAAACATGAAACATTCATGGACAGCTAGCTAGCTTGCTGTCGCTAGCTCATTTGTCCTGGGATATAAACATTGGGTTGTAATTTTACCTGAAATGCACAAGTTCCTTTTTTTTCATGGATCTTTGTAGAATATCGACCCATTGACCAACTGACAGGTGTCTTCGCTGACATTTTCAACATGTCCCTCATTGAGTCGGTAATACCAACGTTTCAAGCAGACAACCATAGTCCCTGTGCCCAAGAACACGAAGGCAACCTTCCTAAATGAATACAGACCCGTAGCACTCACATCAACACCATTATCTCAGAAACCCTAGACCCACTCCAATTTGCATACCCCCAAACAGATCCACTGATGATGCAATCTCTATTGCACTCCACACTGCCCTTTCCCACCTGGACAAAAGGAACACCTATGTGAGAAGACTATTCGTTGACTACAGCTCAGCGTCCAACACCATAGTACCCTCAAAGATCATCACTAAGCTAAGGAACCTGGGACTAAACACCTCCCTCTGCAACTGGATCCTAGACTTCCAACGGGCCCCAGGTGGTGAGGGTAGGTAGCAACACATCTGTCACACTGATCCTCAACACTGGAGCCCCTCAGGGGTGCGTGCTCAGTCCCCTCCTGTACTCCCTGTTCACCCACGACTGCATGGCCGAACACGACTTCAACACCATCATTAAGTTTGCAGACGACACAACAGTGGTATGCCTGATCACCGACAATGATGAGACAGTCTATAGGGAAGAGGTTAGAGACCTGGCCGGGTGGTGCCAGAATAACAACCTATCCATCAACGTAACCAAGACTAAAGAGATGATTGTGGACTACAGGAAAAGGAGGACTGAGCATGCCCCCATTCTCATCGACGGAGCTGCAGTGGAGCATGTTGAGTGCTTCAAGTTCCTTGGTGTCCACATCACCAAAAAACTAACATGGTACAAACACACCATGACAGTTGTGAAATGGGCATGACGAAACCTGTTCTCCCTCAGGAAACTGAAAAGATTTGGCATGGGTCCTCAGATCCTCAAAAGATTCAACAGCATCACTGCCTGGTATGGCAACTGCTTAACCTAGGCGGTGTCAGAGGAAGGCCCTAAAAATGGTCAAAAACCACAGCCACCCCAGTCATAGACTGTTCTCTCTACTACCGCACGGCAAGTGGTACCGGAGTACCAAGTCTAGGACAAAAAGGCTTCTCAACAGTTTTTACCTCCAAGCCATAAGAGTCCTGAACATCTAATCAAATGGCTACCCGGACTATTTGCATTGTGTGCCCCCCCCGACCCCTCTTTTACGCTGCTGCTACTCTCTGTTTATCATATATGCATAGTCACTTTAACTATACATTAATGTACATACTACCTCAATTAGCCCCAGCACATTGGCTAACCGGGCTATTTGCATTGTGTCCCACCACCCACCACCCGCCAACCCCTCTTTTACGCTACTGCTACTCTCTGTTCATCATATATGCATTGTCACTTTAACCATATCTATATGTACATACTACCTCAATCAGCCTGACTAACCGGTGCCTGTATATAGCCTCGCTACTGTATATAGCCTCGCTACTGTATATAGTCTCGCACCTGTATATAGCCTCGCTACTGTTATAGCCTCTATACTGTATGTAGCTTCGCTACTGTATATAGCCTCTATGGATGTAGCTTCGCTACTGTATATAGCCTCGCTACTGTATATAGCCTCGCTACTGTATTTAGCCTCACTACTGTTATAGCCTCGCTACTGTATTTAGCCTCGCTACTGTTATAGCCTCGCTACTGTATATAGCCTCGCTACTGTATATAGCCTCTACTGTATGTAGCCTCGCTACTGTATATAGCCTCGCTACTGTATATAGCCTCGCTACTGTATGTAGCCTCGCTACTGTATATAGCCTCGCTACTGTTATAGCCTCGCTACTGTATATAGCCTCGCTACTGTTATAGCCTCGCTACTGTATATAGCCTCGCTACTGTATATAGCCTCGCACCTGTATATAGCCTCGCTACTGTTATAGCCTCGCTACTGTATTTAGCCTCGCTACTGTATATAGCCTCGCTACTGTATATAGCCTCGCTACTGTATATAGCCTCTACTGTATGTAGCCTCGCTACTGTATATAGCCTCGCTACTGTATATAGCCTCGCTACTGTACAGTGGGGCAAAAAAGTATTTAGTAAGCCACCAATTGTGTAAGTTCTCCCACTTAAAAAGATGAGAGAGGCCTGTAATTTTCATCATAGGTACACTTCAACTATGACAGACAAAATCACATTGTAGGATTTTTAATGAATTTATTTGCAAATTATGGTGGAAAATAAGTATTTGGTCACCTACAAACAAGCATGATTTCTGGCTCTCGCAGACCTGTAACTTCTTCTTTCACTAAGCTACACCTGTTGTATTCAGCGCACGTGACAAATAAACTTTGATTTGATTTTGATTCACACAAAATCACATGTTCTCTACTCTGACAATTACTCCACAGATGAAAGGTGAAACCTTGTTAGTTTCTAGTAACTTCACCAACTTCAAACATCTGCTATCTGAGCAGCTAACCGATCGCTGCAGCTGTACATAGTTTATCGGTAAATAGCCCACCCAATTTACCTACCTCATCCCCATACTGTTTATATTTATTTACTTTTCTGCTCTTTTGCACACCAATATCTCTACCTGTACATGACCATCTGATCATTTATCACTCCAGTGTTAATCTGCAAAATTGTAATTATTCGCCTACCTCCTCATGCCTTTTGCACACAATGTATATAGACTCTTTTTTTTTCTATTGTGTTATTGACTTGTTAATTGTTTACTCCATGTGTAACTCTGTGTTGTCTGTTCACACTGCTATGCTTTAGCTTGGCCAGGTCGCAGTTGTAAATGGGAACTTGTTCTCAACTAGCCTACCTGGTTAAATAAAGGTGAAATAAAAAAAATAAAAAAAATAATCTCTCTTAGTTCAGTCTTCTGTGGAGTTTATATGCCTTTGGCAAACAACTTTAAGGTGCGTTACTGCAACCAACTGGACTGGAGGGTGGACCTCGTTCATTTTTCAATCACCCTCGTGGGTATATGCTCCTAATAACCAGGCATGACTTGCACTGCGTCAAGCGCCTTAAAAAGAACCAAGTTCTATTTTTAGTGCCTGGCTTCGCAGACGCTCATTGACGCGGGCCAGCAGTTTGTATGAAATTATAGATTAACATGTATGTGTAAACTTATTTTGCAACACTCACGCACGCAACGCGGCCGGTGTGGCCAGCATGTACCTATCTACCTACTTGTCTGTCTGTCTGTCTGTCTGTCTGTCTGTCTGTCTGTCTGTCTGTCTGTCTGTCTGTCTGTCTCCTTCAGTCCTTAAAAACGGGAACTACACAATTGTAATGTTACGTGTGGCCATGCATGTGTATGCCTGTATCAGTCTGTGCACGTGAGTCCATGTGTCTGGTGTGTGTGTGTGCCTGTGAGTCCATGTGTCTGGTGTGTGTGTGCCTGTGAGTCCATGTGTCTGGTGTGTGTGTGCCTGTGAGTCCATGTGTCTGGTGTGTGTGTGCCTGTGAGTCCATGTGTCTGGTGTGTGTGTGCCTGTGAGTCCATGTGTCTGGTGTGTGTGTGCCTGTGAGTGCATGTGTCTGGTGTGTGTGTGCCTGTGCGTGCATGTGTCTGGTGTGTGTGTGTCTGTGAGTGCATGTGTCTGGTGTGTGTGTGCCTGTGAGTGCATGTGTCTGGTGTGTGTGTGCCTGTGCGTGCATGTGTCTGTGAGTGCATGTGTCTGGCGTGCATGTTTGTGGCCTATAGTTTATTTTACCAAAAATCGACTGGCATAGCTATGCCCTTTAACCCCGTTCTCTGTATCGTGCTCTCTCTCTCTTAATGATTTGTTCCCTCTCTCTCTCTAATGATGTGTTCCCTCTCTCTCTCTAATGATTTGTTCCCTCTCTCTCTCTAATGATTTGTTCTCTCTCTCTCTAATGATTTGTTCCCTCTCTCTCTATAATGATTTGTTCCCTCTCTCTCTCTAATGATTTGTTCTCTCTCTCTCTAATGATTTGTTCCCTCTCTCTCTAATGATTTGTTCTCTCTCTCTCTCTCTAATGATTTGTTCCCTCTCTCTCTCTAATGATTTGTTCCCTCTCTCTCTCTAATGATTTGTTCTCTCTCTCTCTAATGATTTGTTCCCTCTCTCTCTATAATGATTTGTTCCCTCTCTCTCTCTAATGATTTGTTCTCTCTCTCTCTAATGATTTGTTCCCTCTCTCTCTTAATGATTTGTTCCCTCTCTCTCTCTAATGATTTGTTCCCTCTCTCTCTTTAATGTGTTCCCTCTCTCTCTCTAATGATGTGTTCCCTCTCTCTCTCTCTCTCTAATGATTTGTTCCCTCTCTCTCTTTAATGTGTTCCCTCTCTCTCTCTAATGATTTGTTCCCTCTCTCTCTCTCTCTAATGATTTGTTCCCTCTCTAATGATTTGTTCCCTCTCTCATAGAGGAGAGATACTCTGCTCGTTCAAACTACTTCAGCCGGATAAATGCTTTTCAGTCAGCGTGCTCACAACTAGCCAATACCACTGTGTATGTAAAGTAGTCTATGAGAGAGAGGTAGTTTGACCATATTGGATACACATATTTCCCTCAGATTACAAAGACCCACATTTGAAAACAAATCCAATTTTGATAAACTCCCATATCTACTGGGTGAAATACCACTGTGTGACATCACAGCAGCAACATATGTGAACAGTTGCCACAAGAAAAGGGCAACCAGTGAAGAACAAACACCATTGTAAATAGAGTCCATATTTATGTTTATTTATTTCCTCTTTTGTACTTGAACTATTTGCACATCGTTACAACACTGTGTACAGCCATAATGACACTTGAAATGTCTCTATTCCTTTGGAATCCTTTGGTAATGTTTACTGTTTATTGTTTAGAGGGAAGAGGGGGTCCATTTGTAGAGAGAAATAATAAAATACCACACCTTAACTTGTCGCTCCATCTCTCTCAATCTCCTCGTTCTTCAAAACATCTGGCAATCTGTCCATCTCTCTCTCAATCTCCTCGTTCTTCAAAACATCTGGCAATCTGTCCATCTCTCTCTCAATCTCCTCGTTCTTCAAAACATCTGGCAATCTGTCCATCTCTCTCTCAATCTCCTCGTTCTTCAAAACATCTGGCAATCTGTCCATCTCTCTCTCAATCTCCTCTTTCTTCAAAACATCTGGCAATCTGTCCATCTCTATGGCAGTGTGATCAGAATAGCACACATTCCTCTCACTCTCTCCCTCTCCTCGTCACGCTCTCTGCTCTCACACTCTCAAATTCAATTCAAAGGGCTTTATTGTCATGGGAAGCATATGTTTACATTGCCAAAGAAAATGGAATAGACAATAAAGAAAAGGGAAATAAACAAGAGAAACATTAGTAAACATTACACTCACAAACGTTTTAAAATAATATAGATTGGCTACTATTATTGGCTACTATTGGTTAAAGTGTTGTAATATTGGACCAGTTGCACTCTGAGGCGGCTGATGTTGGTGGATTTGGAAGAGGATGGAGGCAACAGTGGAAACAGCCTCAGATCCACAAAGTCCTTTCCACCAGGTGGCTGATGAGATATGTTGGCACAACTACCATATTGCTTATCCAATCCAAAGCCCTTGCTTGGAAGTGTACTTCACCAGACTGCCAAGAACCTTGCCCTCATCCAGGCCAAGGTGGCGAGACACAGTAGTGATGACACCATATGCCTTGTTGATCTCTGCACCAGACAGGATGCTCTTGCCAGCATACTTGGGGTCCAACATGTATGCTGCGGGGTGTATGGGCTTCAGGCAGAAGTCTTCACCCTTTTTGATGTATTTCAGAACTGCAGATTCCTCTGCTTGGAGCAACAGTGAAGTGGGCAGGGCAGTACGGATTTATTCTCTTACATCTGCAAGCAGAGTCTGAACATCAGACAGGATGGCATTGTCTCCCTCAATCTGTGCAATGGCTACGGATATAGGTTTCAGACTGCTTACCACTCTCTCCCAAAATACATCACCAGGAGGGTCCTCTTGATGGGGCTGTCCATATCGGCAGACTATGATATGGCCATTTCTTGGAGAGACTCCTTCCCCTCCAGGAGACTGTCAAACATGATGACAACACTAGGCAGCTTCAATGTGGTGCTCTTCTTCGTCTCACTTTGCTTGGTGAGGTAGATTGCTGTTATAACTTGATGACCCTTCACATACCTAACCATTTCCTTGACTCTCTTGCAGAGTATATCCATTGTTTTCAGTGCCATGATGTCCTTGAGGAGCAGATTCAATGCATGAGCAGTACAGCCAATGGGTGTGATGTGAGGGTAGGACTCCTCCCACTTTAGACCAAGTAGCCTTCATGTTCGCAGCATTGTCTGTCACCAGTGCAAATACCTTCTGTGGTCCAAGGTCATTAATGACTGCCTTCAGCTCCTCTGCAATGTAGAGACCGGTGTGTGTCTGTTGTCCTTTGTGTCTGTGTTCTTGTAGAATACTGTTTGAGGGGTGGAGAAGATTTAGTTAACTATTCCTTGCCCACGAACATTTGACCAGCCATCAGAGATGATTGCAATACAGTCTGCTTTCTCTATGATTTGCTTGACCTTCACTTGAACTCTGTTGAACTCTGCATCCAGCAAATGAGTAGATAAATCATGTCTGTTTGGAGGGGTGTATGCTGGGCGAAGAACGTTCAGAAATCTCTTCCAATACACATTGCCTGTGAGCATCGGAGGTGAACCAGTTGCATACACAACTCGAACAAGACATTCATCAGCATTTCTCTGACTACGCTCCTCCATTGAGTCAAAAAAACTTCTGATTCCAGCAGGACCAAAAGCTGTTGCTATCGATAAGGTGTCTGATTCCAGGAGGACCAAAAGCTGTTGCTATCGATAAGGTGTCTGATTCCAGGAGGACCATGAGCTGTTGCTATCGATAAGGTGTCTGATTCCAGGAGGACCATAAGCTTTTGCTATCGATAAGGTGTCTGATTCCAGGAGGACCATGAGCTGTTGCTATCGATAAGGTGTCTGATTCCAGGAGGACCATAAGCTGTTGCTATCGATAAGGTGTCTGATTCCAGGAGGACCATAAGCTGTTGCTATCGATAAGGTGTCTGATTCCAGGAGGACCATAAGCTGTTGCTATCGATAAGGTGTCTGATTCCAGGAGGACCATAAACTGTTGCTATCGATAAGGTGTCTGATTCCAGGAGGACCATAAGCTGTTGCTATCGATAACGTGTCTGATTCCAGGAGAACCATAAGCTGTTGCTATCGATAAGGTGTCTGATTCCAGGAGAACCATAAGCTGTTGCTATCGATAAGGTGTCTGATTCCAGGAGGACCATAAGCTGTTGCTATCGATAAGGTGTCTGATTCCAGGAGAACCATAAGCTGTTGCTATCGATAAGGTGTCTGATTCCAGGAGGACCATAAGCTGTTGCTATCGATAAGGTGTCTGATTCCAGGAGAACCATAAGCTGTTGCTATCGATAAGGTGTCTGATTCCAGGAGGACCATAAGCTGTTGCTATCGATAAGGTGTCTGATTCCAGGAGGACCATAAGCTGTTGCTATCGATAAGGTGTCTGATTCCAGGAGGACCATAAGCTGTTGCTATCGATAAGGTGTCTGATTCCAGGAGTACCATAAGCTGTTGCTATCGATAAGGTGTCTGATTCCAGGAGGACCATAAGCTGTTGCTATCGATAAGGTGTCTGATTCCAGGAGGACCATAAGCTGTTGCTATCGATAAGGTGTCTGATTCCAGGAGGACCATAAGCTGTTGCTATCGATAAGGTGTCTGATTCATCATTTTCACCTCTTTTCTTTTTTTATTTCACCTTTATTTAACCAGGTGGCCAGTTGAGGACAAGTTCTCATTTACAACTGTGACCTGGCCAAGATAAAGCAAAGCAGTTCGACACATAAAAAAACACAAGAGTTACACATGAAGTAAAACAAACATACAGTCAATAACACAATAGAAAAAGCTATGTACAGTGTGTGCAAATGTAGTAAGATTAGGGAGGTAAGGCAATAAATAGGCTAAAGAGGCGAAATAATTACAATTTAGCATTAATTCTGGAGTGGTAGATGTGCAGATGATGATGTGCCAGTAGAGATACTGGGGTGCAAAAGAGCAAAAATAAATAAATAACAATATGGGGATGAGGTAGTTGAGTGTGCTATTTACAGATGTGCTGATTAAAGGTACAGTGATCGGTAAACTGCTCTGACAGCTGATGCTTAAAGTTAGAGAGGGAGATATGTCTCCAGCTTCAGTGATTTTTGCAATTCGTTCCAGTCATTGGCAGCAGAGAACTTAAAGGAAAGGTGGCCAAAGTAGGTGTTGGCTTTGGGGATGACCAGTGAAATATACCTGCTGGAGCATGTGCTACGGGTGGGTGTTGCTATGGTGACCAGTAAACTGAGATAAGGCGGGGCTTTATTTAGCATAGACTTATAGATGACCTGGAGCCAGTGGGTATGGCGACGAATATGTAGCGAGCGCCAGCCAACGAGAGCGTACAGGTCGCAGTGGTGGGTAGTATGGGCTTTGGTGACAAAATGGATTGCACTGTGATAGACTGCATCCAATTTGTTGAGTAGAGTGTTGGAGGCTATTTTGTAAATGACATCTCCAAAGTCGAGGATCGGTAGGATAGTCAGTTTTACGAGGGTATGTATTGGCAGAACGAGTGAAGGAGGCTTTGTTGCGAAATAGGAAGCCGATTCTAGATTTAATTTTGGATTGGAGATGTTTGATGTGAGTCTGGAAGGAGAGTTTACAGTCTAACCAGACACCTATGTATTTGTAGTTGTCCACATATTCTAAGTCAGAACCGTCCAGAGTAGTGATGCTTGAGTGGCGGGCAGGTGCGGGCAGTGATCGGCATTTAGTTTTACTAGTATTTAAAAGCAGTTGGAGGCCACGGAAGGAGTGTTGTATGGCATTGAAGCTTGTTTGGAGGTTTGTTAACACAGTGTCCTAAGAAGGGCCAGATGTATACAGAATGGTGTCGTCTGCATAGAGGTGGATCAGAGAATCACCAGCAGCAAGAGTGACATCATTGATATATACAGAGAAAAGGTTCGGCCCAAGAATTGAACCCTGTGGCACCCCCAGACAACAGGCCCTTTCCGATTTGACACACTGAACTCTATCTGAGAAATAGATGGTGAACCAGGCGAAGCAGTCATTTGAGAAACAAAGACAGAGTCGAAAGCCTTGGCCAGGTTGATGGAAGATGGCTGCACAGTACTTACTGTCTTTTATCGATGGCAGTTATGATATCGTTTAGGACCTTGAGGTGCACCATTGACCACCTCAGAAACCAGATTGCATAGTGGAGAAGGTACAGTGGGATTCTAAATGGTCGGTGATCTGTTTGTTAACTTGGCTTTTGAAGATTTTAGAAAGGCAGGGCAGATCGATATAGGTCTATAACAGTTTAGGTCTAGAGTGTCTCCCCCTTTGAAGAGAGGGATGACCGCGGCAGCTTTCCAATCTTTGGGGATCTCAGAAGACACGAAAGAGAGGTTGAACAGGCTGGTAATAGGGGTTGCAACAATTTCTGCAAATAATTTTAGAAAGAGAGGGTCCAGATTGTCTAGCCCAGCTGATTTGTAGGGATCCAGATTATACAGCTCTTTCAGAATATCAGCTGTCTGGATTTGGGTGAAGGAGAAGCGGGGGGGCTTGGGCAAGTTTCTGCGGGGGGTGCAGAGCTGTTGGCCGGGGTATGGGTTAGTAAAATGCTTATTGAAATAATCGATTGTCGTAGATTTATCAGTGGTGACAGAGTTTCCTCAATGCAGTGGGCAGCAGGGAGGAGGTGCTCTTATTCTCCATGGACTTTAGTGTTCCAAAACTTTTTGGAATTAGTGCTACAGGATGCAAATGTCTCTTTGAAAAAGCTAGCCTTAGCTTTCGTAACTGACTGTGTATATTGGTTCCTGACTTCCCTGAAAAGTTGTATATTGCGGGGGCTATTTGATGCTAATGCAGTACCCCACAAAATGCTTTTGTGCTGGTCAAGGGCAGTCAAGTTTGGGGAGAACCAAGGGCTATATCTGTTCTTAGTTCTGCATGCTTATTTAAGATGGTAAGGAAAGCTCTTTTAAAGAGCAACCAGGCATCCTCTACTGATGGGATGAGGTCAATATCCTTCCAGGATACCCGGGCCAGGTCGATTAGAAAGGCCTGCTCACTGAAGTGTTTAAGGGGGATTTTGACAGTGATGAGGGGTGGTCGTTTGACTGCGGACCTATTATGGAAGCAGGCAATGAGGCAGTGATCGCTGAGATCCTGGTTGAAGACAGCAGAGGTGTATTTAGAGGCCAAGTTGGTTAGGATGATATCTATGAGGGTTCACATGGTTACAGATTTAGGGTTGTACCTGGTAGGTTCCTTGATAATTTGTGCGATTGAGTGCATCTAATTTAGATTGTAGGATGGCCCGGGTGTTAAGCATATCCCAGTTTAGGTCACCTAACAGTACAAACTCTGAAGATAGATGGGGGGCAATTAATTCACATATGGTGTCTAGGGCACAGCTGGGGGCTGAGGGGGGTCTATAACATGATGTAACAGTGAGAGACTTATTTCTGGAAATGTGGATTTTTAAAAGTAGAAGCTCGAATTGTTTGGGCACAGACCTGGATAGTATGACAGAACTATGCAGGCTTTCTCGGCAGTAGATCGCAACTCCGCCCCCTTTGGCAGTTCTTTCTTGTCGGAAAATGTTGTAGTTGGGGATGGAAATTTCTGAATTTTTGGTGGCCTTCCAAAGCCAGGATTCTGACACGGCTTGGACATCAGGGTTGGCGTGGTGTGCTAAAGCAGTGAATTAAAAAAACTTAGGGAGGAGGCATTTGATGTTAACATGCATGAAACCAAGGCTTTTACGGTTACAGAAGTCAATAAATGAGAGCGCCTGGGGAATAAGTGTGGTGCTGCGGGCTACAGGGCCTGGTTTAACCTCTAAATCACCAGAGGAACAGAGAAGGAGTAGGATGAGGGTACAGCTAAAGGCTATACGAATTGGTTGTCTAGTGCATTGGGATCAGCGAATAAAAGGAGCAGATTTCTGGGTGTGGTAGAATAGATTCAGGGCATAATGTACAGACATGGGTATGGTAGGATGTGATTACAGTGGAGGTAAACCTAGGCATTGAGTGACGATGAGAGCGGTTGCGTCTCTGGAGGCACCAGTTAAGCCAGGTGAGGTCTCCACATGTGTGGAGGGTGGGACAAAAGAGCTATCTAAGGCATTTAGGGCGGGGCTGGGGGCTCTACAGTGAAATTAAACAATAATAACTAAACTAATCAGCAGTAGACAAGGCATATTGACATTAGGGAGAGGCATGTGTAGCCTAGTGACCATAGGGTCCAATGAGCAGCAATAGGTGAGTCAGGGAGCCGTTGGGTAGTTGCTACTACGCTAGGCGAGCTCGAGACACACCGATTCAGAAAGCTAGCGGGCCGGAGATAGTAGATTGGTCTTCGGCAACGTCGCAACGGAAAAGCCTGTTGAAACCACCTCAGACGATTACGTCTGGAGACCAGTCGTGATGGATCGGCGAGGCTCCGTGTCGGCAATAAAGGGTCCAGGCCAATTGGCAAAAGAGATATTGTAGCCCAAGAATTAGCTGGTAGACCTCGAATAGAAGTAGAGGGACTTTTGTCAGAGGTTGCTTGTTGTGAGTGCTGCGGGAACTTTATCCACTTGGCCAGATGATTCTGCATCTTTGTTGCATTCTTCACATGTGACTTGGCACAGTATTTGCGAATGTACACAGCTTTTCCTTCCACATTAGTTGCAGTGAAATGTCTCCACACATCAGATAGTGCCTGTGGCATTTTCCTGTAAAGATTAGAAAAAAATGTGTAAAAAAAAACAAACAAATACATTCCATGTACAGATAAATAGTTAAGCAGTTTGATTAAATAACTCCTTTATTAGACAAATGTTTTAAATGAAACATGTATGGAAACAGGTGAATGAACACTCCCCAGTTGGCAGGCTCAAGCAAGCTAAACCCCACATGGTAGCAAAAACTAACTAGCAGAAATTGTTAACAAGTTAGAAATGATTGTAAACACACGTTGCTGCAGGGTACTATTTACTAGTTAACAAAAACATAATGTATGTCATATAAAATATATTCATCCCACTCAGTATTGTAATCAAAATTTACCAGAAAGCAGGTAGTTCTTGGTTCAGACAGTGTAGTACTGTGGGCTCAATAGCGTCTCATTAGTGTGCAAGATCTTGAGAATCAGCTGTACATACTGTATGATGGAAGTGCACTGCTCATGTGATGGAAGAATGCACTGTGCATGCAGAGGGTTGCAATTCCATTGAATTGGGGCTAGATTAATCAAAATATGCCACAAGATCTAAAATTGCTTTATGTGTATCCCTCAAAAAAGGTTCACTGCTATGTCCTAGCTGAATTAATTTAAACATAATTCCCAAAATTCCCGGGCTTAACTTCCCATGGAACATTTCCCGGAAAGTTTCCGACCCTTTGCAACCGTACTCAATACATTGTTTTCACTGCTGTTGATGATACTGCAGAGGATTTTTGAGAGATTGCTGCTGAAGCATATTCTACGGTAATTATTAGGGTCAAATTTGTCTCCACTTTTGTGGATTGGTGTGATCAGGCCTTGGTTCCAAATAAAAGGGAATATCCCAGAGCTGAGGATAATGTTGAAGAGTTTTAAGAATAGCCAATTGGAATTTGTTGTCTGTATATTTTATCATTTCATTGAGGATACCATCAACCCCACAGGCCTTTTTTTGTTAGAGGGTTTGTAGTTCATACAATGTAATTGGAGAATCCAGTGGGTTCTGGTAGTCTTTAATAGGTGATTCTAAGATGTGTATTTGATCATGTATATGTTTTTGCTGTTTGTTCTTTGTTATTGGGCTGAAAAAGTTGGAGAAGTGATTTATTCATATTCTTCATCAAACCATTTCTCATTCTTAGTTGTCTTAGGTTTTCTGCCTGAATTAAAATGTGATATGTCCGCTGATAGGTCAAATATATTGTTCAGGCTTCCTGCTGCCAAATTTACACCTTCACTATTGGAGGAAAACATTTTGTCCAGGAAGTTGTCTAGGAGGGATTGGATTGGTTGTTGGCCCATTGTTTTT
The DNA here is from genome assembly GCF_013265735.2 of Oncorhynchus mykiss. Taxonomy (NCBI): domain Eukaryota; kingdom Metazoa; phylum Chordata; class Actinopteri; order Salmoniformes; family Salmonidae; genus Oncorhynchus; species Oncorhynchus mykiss. The sequence goes on from NC_048591.1 coordinate 35,100,600, forward strand.
GGTAGGTTTCTACACTACCCTCCTTCCATCTATACATTTTTTTTAATAGTATTCAGTTTGTTCGGCTTCGATGCCTCGTGGTTGATTCTTGCTCCGTTCAAGTAGATTGTGATTTTGATGTAATCTGATAGGAGTTTCAGTGGGCTGAATGTGAATGCTCTGAGAGACTCAGGGATGAGGTCGGTGATGAAGTATTCTACAGTACTACTGCCAAGAGATGAGCTATAGGGGTACCTACCGTAGGAGTCCCCTCAAAGCCTACCATTGACTATGTACAGACCTGGCGTGCGACATAGCTGCAGGAGTTGTGACCCGTTTTTGTTGGTTATGTTGTCGTAGTTGTGTCTAGGTGGGCATATGGGGGAGGGAATTCTGTCACCTTACGTCTGCTCTATAGCAAATTAGCATACCCTCTGAGTCCCTTCCCTGTTTCCCACCTGGTAGTTTGGTGGATGGAACTACCAGCTCTCTGTAACCTAGAGGGCAACCAGTGGGGTCCATCTCCGCCATACCATGTTACTTGTAGGATGAAATGTCTGTATTTCTGATTTCTTTGAAGGCCAAGTTCCTGCTCTTTAGACCAAAGGCAGATGATCTCAGGCCTAGGATATTCCAGGATGAGATAGTGAAGGCTTTGTGTTTCATAAAGTGTCCACTGTTGTTGGCCGTGTGGTTTGGCCCCAGACCAGTAAGTGTGAGCAGAGCCTGCTGAGCATCTGCTACATGCCATTGGCTTGGGCTAGTGTAAGATTGGGGGTTGGGCCTGTTTGTCCGCTCACGGTCTGGGCATATGTGTGACTCATGTTGAGGCCCTCTTTGTTGGAGTGGGGGGCATGGGGTGGGAGGCTGTCGCGCAGGTCTGGGAGAGTGTCCCACAGGTCTGGGAGAGAGGTCTGGGAGAGTGTCTCACAGGTCTGGGAGAATGTTCGCTGATCTGGGAGAGTGTCCCGCAGGTCTGGGAGAGAGGTCTGGGAGAGTGTCCCACAGGTCTGGGAGAGAGGTCTGGGAGAGTGTCCCACAGGTCTGGGAGAGTGTCCCGCAGGTCTGGGAGAGTGTCCGTTGATCTGTTGCTCTTATGTGAGGTGGTGGGGCTGTGGTTGAGGGCGATGTCCTTTAGGGTCCTGGCGGCGGTGGGCACTGCTGCCTTGTATAGGTGGACCTGGTCGTAAAGGCTGTTCAAGTCCAGGGTGGAGTGGTGGGTGTTACAGGAATTAAATTCCTCTGTTTTAATACCCAATCAAAATTAAACACTCTGTCAATTCATGACCCTTATTTTATAAAAATGGACAGAGCCCAGTCTTAAAGTCAAACAGCAGATTTTATTCACGAGAGTACTGCTCCTTACACATTTTACCACAGGTTATAAACTGAAAATGACGTCAGCATTTTCTAAATGTTCCGTCTCTTCTTGACACTGGTAGAAAGGCTCTATAGATCTCAAGCCTTCCCACCTCACCTAGAGCCAAGGTCAGCCTGTGTAGATAAGCATTCTAGCCAGTCTGGCGATATAGTTCATTCACTTCTACCAAGGAACAGTCAGTCATTGTCCTAATTCTTGATTATATTTACACACATTATATTCAGTACTAGGATTAAAAAGAAAATTCATACATATACAGTAACATAATAGTATTCTGATTAGTACATATACAGTAACATAATAGTATTCTGATTAGTACATATACAGTAACATAATAGTATTCTCATTAGTCAGTCCTGATTGAAATGTATACATAAGTAGTCATTATTGATAAAAATTCCCTTAACAGTGGGCCAGGTAAACATTTTGTTTTAAGGCACAGTCACGGGAAATACTTGCATTTACCCAATGTATGGTAGCAGGGTGGAAGCCTTTTCGTGGTAGCAGCATGAGGATAATCATTTGTGCGTTGAAGAAAGTGGTAGAAGCTTTTTCTATCACTCCCTTGAGTGCTGTGGCCACCTTTTCCTGCTGTGTTCTCAGGTTGTTTGTGCCTGTGTGTATTATTATGTGGCTGGGTGACCCTAGTTGGTCCTCAGACAGAAGGTCTAGGGCGCGCTGGGTGTTTGGACACCAGAGTTTAGACACTGTGTGTTTGGGAAAAAGTTTATTGTATTGTATATATTTCCCATGTGAGTCCATAAGGAGTACAATCTGTGTCTTGTGTGTGTCCTCAGTGGGTGTGGGGGGGTTTGTCAGGAGTGCTATCAGGGGGGCTGACAGGGGGGTGATATGAGGAAATGTGGTCCCCTGGGCTTGATGTTTTTCATTTATCTGTCCTGCTGTGATGACGAGGCTTTGGTCTCTCTCTCTCATTGCCAAGGTTACCCACATTGGTGTGCTGGCATCTGCTCATTGGTGTTAGTAACCATGGAGATGAGATACTGAAGTGGATCATTAGAGATCCACTTCTAGGGCTGTTGCGGTGACTGTATTACTGTCACACTGGCGGTCACGTCGGCAGACAAATTCCACATGACCGTTTAGTCACGGTAATTAGGCTTCTCCAAGCTCTGATGCTGCTGATGGTCATTAGTAGCCTACCAAACTTGCTAACTGCCTGGTACTCAGCACTCTATTG